>NW_027203826.1:13213978-13813978 GCF_024711535.1 Dipodomys merriami | reverse complement strand
ACTAGAACATAATCAAATAAGGTGGAAGGGATAGATGATATGAAATCTCCCCTATTGGCAAATCATGGGTGAGATTTTAAATGTTTTACCTACCAATGCTATTTTAAAAAGGAAGTATGGCCAGTTACACCATAAAATCTTGCTCAAGAGAATATTAGTTAAGATTTGTCCACTCCCCTAAAAAATTCCATAGGCTTAAGAAAATCCATAAAGATATATTTTTAGGGGCAAGCCTTGGTTGGTCTTCATAATAAGAATAATCCATGACTATGTTGATCAAATGTATCACCTTGCTCTCTAATGGAAATAGGAGCTGCTCTGAGACCTCCAACAAGAGGAAGTCTCATGGCCCTTCGTGACTAAGAATGAAACTACTTGATGCTGGAGAAAAAGAAGAAGAAAAGCCATCTGACCATTTTGTTTTGTTTTAGTCTGTGTCTTACTCACAAGCCAGTGTTTTTACTTAATTGGAGTTTCCAACTTTGGTTATTGCAATGCATTTTCTTTTTAGCTTAAAGCTGAGCTGGTTGTACTTTGAGCTTCTAATGGGTTAAATGGTAACAAAGGAAGATAGCCCTTGACCAAACATTGCTGCAGGTTCATAGGCCCTCATTGAGCTTCTGGCATAAAAAGACCCGAGAAGTCAGTGGGCAGAAGAGAGTTCCTTACGTGACAGAGGCAAGACCCACCTTGGCCAGTTATGGACTCATCTCAAGCAGAAAGGAAAAAAATCATTGTGATTGGTGGTGGCCTGGTAAGAATCATTATTCGACTTATGATTACTCTCAATAATTATTATTCAGCTCAGACAGTATTAGATTCTTGTGAATATGTTTAATATCTGCATTGAGTTAAATGTAACATTGCTTTTATTACAATTATTTCCATACGTGCATATTGCTTTCTGTATTTATCCTTCCTTTCTGTAAGAATATCTCTGGAGCTTTCAGGGTTTTTGTTGTTGTTTTATTTTGTTTTTTTTGTTTTTTGCTTTACATAAGATAGAAAAGATATGCTACCTGTCTCTCTGTGTCTAGCTTATTTTACCCAACATGTTACTCTCTAGATCCACTTATTTCCCCATCAACAACATGTTTTTATTCTTTTTTTATGGATAAAAGAAAACCATATATATGTATATACACATACACACACACACACACACACACACACACACACACACACACACACACACACACACACACACACACACACACACACACACAGATTTTCTTAGCCATTTACCTGCTGGTGGCAACCTGCACTGACTCCACAGCTTGATTGTTGTGAAGAGTATTATGATAAACATGAGTATAACATTGTTTGTTTTATTATATTTTTTGTATTTGTGTAGTTGTTTATTTTTGTGTGTTCTGCTAAAAGTGCTTGAGTTCATGGCCTCACACTCTTGCTTAGCTCTTTTGCTCAAGGCTGGCAGTCTAACCACTTGAATCACACTCCACTTCTAGATTTTGATGATTAGTAGGAGAGAAAAGTTTCTCAGATTTGTCTGTCCAAACCTGTCTTCAAACCTCAATCATCAGATTTCAGCCTCCTGTGTAGCTAGGATTACTGGTGTGAGCCACCAGCACCCAGGTCAATTTAATTTAGTTTTGATGTTTTTCTCACCAAGAAAGTTATTTTATATTTGTTAACTACAATGATATTTAGTTTTTTTCATCATTTTGGTTTACTATTTCTTCAAAAACAACAAAAATAAAGCAAATGTAGCCAAAGGAGACTCTATTACATTGTTGGTGGTAATGCAAACTTATTCAGCCACTCTGGAAAGCAGTATGGAGGTTTCTCAAAAGATTAAACATAGCACTCCCCTATGACCCAACAATCCTACTCAAAGGTATTTATCCAAATGATGACAAAGTAGGCCACACTTAAGTGACCAGCACAACCATGTTCATTGCAGAATTGTTTACCATAGACACGATATGGAATCAATTGAGATGCTCCTCAGTAGATGAACAGATCAAGGAAATGTGGTATATATATACACAATGGAATTCTATGCTTCCATCAGAAGGAATGACATTGCCCCATTTGTAAGGAAATGAAAATTGTAAAAATTATGTTAAGCAAAGTAAGCCAGACCCGAAGAAACACAGGCTACATGGTTTCCTTCATTTGTAATAACTAGACTATGTCTCTTAGCAGAGGATCACAATAGCTCAATAGCTAGGTGCATATGACCATATAAAATGAAGCTTATCAAAATGAACTCCAAGAAATGAAAACAGGAAGTTTTTAGAATGTACTGTTTGCAATTATTACTTTTTTCTTTCTTTTGCTTTCGTTTATGCCCTTTTGTCACTTAAAAAAAATTCTGTACCCTTTGGCTTATCTATAAGTTTATCTGATTTGGGAAGGGAAGGGGAATCACAGAAAGGTGGGATGAAGGTTGAATCAATGCAACACTGATATTCACAAGACAGTATGTTGGAAATGAACTTTTCAATTTGGGGAAAGAAGAGGGGAATGAAGGAGGGTAGCAGGAGAAAATGAGGGAGGGGTTAACACTTTTCAAAAAGAAATGTAGTCATTAACTTACTTATGTAACTGTAACACCTCTGTACATCACCTTTACAATATTAATTTTAAAATGCAAAAGTGTTTGTATTTCTCTCATCATTTTGCTTTATTATTTATTTTATTATTTTTATTATTTTTATTAGTTACAGTTACATGAGTAAGTTAATGAGTACATTTCCTGTTGAACATTGTTTTTCTCCTACTGTCCCTTCTCTCCCCCTCCTCCCCCATTTTCAATCCCCCACCAAGAAGTTGTAAAATTCATTTCCAACATAATGTCTTGTGACTCTCATTGTTGCATTGGGTCATCTTGTGTCCTTAGTTCAGCATTTAGTATTCCCCTTCCCCTCCTCAAATTAGATACATGTATATACAAGATTCAGGGTACCAAAATCAAATACAGTAACAATGGGGGATATACTATAGGGGGAAGAACATAGCTAGTCAGGAGGCTGAGATCTGAGGGTTGAGGATCAAAGCCAGCCTGGGCAGGAAAGTCTGTGAGACTCTTATCTCCAATAAACCACTAGAAAACCAGAAGTGGCGCTGTGGTTCAAGTGGCAGAGCACTCGCCTTGAGCTGAAGAGTGCAGGGACAGCACCCAGGCCCAGAGTTCAAGCCCCATGACCAACAAAAAAAAGAAACAAACAAACAAACAAAAGAAAATCACGTAGCACATTTAAAACAACAACAAAGAAAAAAAGATATGTGTCCATATATTGGGTTTCATTTTGCTTAGCATCATCTTATATGGTCAGATATGCATAGCTTTTGAGCTTTTCTGCTCATCTGATAAGATTATCCTAGATGTATACTAATTATTGCAAATAAGGAAAAACATGTAACCTATATTTCTTTGGGTCTGGCTTACTTCACTTAATATGATTTGGCTTACTATTTCTTAAAAAAAATAAAGCAAATTGGACTAAATATTTTGTCCCCAAATGGGCTATATTTTATAAACATTTGACTTGATAGTCATTTTAATTAAAAACAAACAACACATTTTGCCCCACTTTGGTTAATGCTTTCTAATGAGAATGAGAAAGCCAAGAAATGAGAAGCCAATGTAAAACAAATCATATTGGGTGTTTTCTATTTATTTGATTAATTGGGCATAATGCCTGTTTGGCCAACTGACTTATTTGAGTGTTCCAATGCCAGGTCTAGGATGTGGAGTAAAACATTCACTTTTCTTTCTTTTGCAAATTGTTATTATGAAGGTGATATACAGAGGGGTTGCAGTTATGTAAGGGAGGTAAAGAACACATTTCTTTTTGGACAATGTCGCCCCTTCCCTTGCTCTCTCCCAGTTTTTCCCTCCCATCTGCACCCACCACACTCACTTCTTGCCTGAGCAGATGAAGTCAAATGTCTGGGACCTTCCCACACCTAGGAAGGTGGAAGTGGGTATGGCTTCATTTCTGCACCACGATGCCAGACTTGTTCTCTCCAACCTGGCCTGTCCCCCATGAGCCCTATTTTCCCACTCAGTACAACTCTACTTTCAGAATAAAAACTTCCCAATTAGTTCAGATTTAAACATTTTATTTTCATCTTTATTCACATCATTTTCATGCTTTTAATTCATGAGCATGTCTTCACTCACTTACTGATTTACTCAACAAAATTCATTCATGGTCTAACACCATACTAGGCTACATAGAGATTGGTACACTTTATGCCACATATGTGTTTACACAATATATGCTTATATTATCTTTTTGTTCTGCCTTTGTTATTGTCTGCTATTGCCTTTTGCATTCAAAATGCTGAGGAATACTGTCACTTTCATGCTTGTCAGTGAATATGACATGGACTGTCATTGCTTCATATGGGGCAGGTCTAATGCTCTTTTATGAAAATGTCACACCGAATGAGAATTCATTCATCTTATTGAACTTCATGCCAACATTGATGCAGGTAGTAGAGATAACAGGTAAAGCATTGCAAAGAGGAGAAAGGCAATGTAGAAAGAAACAAAATCTCTTCAGTAACAGGTAAGCCCTATGAGAGAAATGCAGCTGGAGGAGGCTGTAGTGTGTCTTGGCGGTTCCTGACTAGAGTGTTGTCAAGGATAGCTTTCCTGAGGAAAAGATATGTGCAGATCTTGGAACCAGATTGAACCAAGCAGGTTAGATCTTAGGGGAAAAATTATTCAGAAGGAACAATAAGAGATTACTTCAGTCCATGTGATTTTTTTTCTCGGATTCATTCATTTTGCTGCAAATGGAATAATTTCATGCTTCCAGAGATGGAATAAAATCCTATTGTGTTTGTGGCTGCATATTATATACCCTTATTTATAACATATCCATTATATATAATATGATATAATGTGATTCATACATAATACATATATGGACCTAAATCTATGTACAATGATCATATATGTATATATTAGACATATTATGTACATATCACATTTTTGAACATTGATTCAGCTGTTGTAGGGCATCTGGACTATTTCTGTAACTTAGCTATTATAAATAGTGCTGCAGTAAACATGGCTTTGTCATATAAATACAGATTTTTCAATCAATATGTTTATTGTTGTGGATTGTTGGAACTTTAAAACAACTAAATAAACCTTTCATAACTGTACCTGGCATCATAAAATATGTTTTATTCTCCCCGTGTTCTAGCCCTCCCAGTTTCTCGGCCCCTCACCAAGTTCCTTCTTTGTTTATGGGCAGGAACCCAGCTGTGCCTTAACCAAAAGTTTGTGGTAGATTTCAAATGGTTTACGCACCAACTTCATTTCCATTTGTGTCTGTTGTCTTTCTTAGTTGTTTTGGCAACCTAACAACTAAAGATTGCACTGACACTTTTTCCCAGTTAAGCACCTATTTCGCACAAAGTGTGAAAGAAATAAATTTACAGTCTACATTACTGATCATTTTAGGAATGCTTCCAGCTCACCTTATATAAACAACACATCAATATTTTTTGCTTTAAGCTTCATTTGAACCTCTATTACAGCAGGATAGGAATGATTATAATCTTTGTTACCGTGTTATTTTCTTAGAGGAGACATTTAATTAAGAGAAAGGTCTAATTTTATAGCCCAAGCTAGCCTAGAGCTTGTTGTGTAGACCAGCCTGACCTCAAACCTTCAACCCTTCTGCCTCAGCCACCCAAATAGTGAGATTAGAGGCATAAACCACCACACCTGGCTGAGAAGAAGGAAAGAGTCAATAAGGAACTGATACCAGCACCATTGCTGCTTTGTCTGTTTAGTAGTAGTAGTAGTAGTAGTAACAACATAAGAATTAAAACAGCCCAGATCTTTGTGCCTCTCCCCTGTACATTAGAAGCATTACCCTGAATATTCTTTATCATCATTTACTTTTAATGTGTAATTCTTCCACAGATAGCATACATACATGTTTTATGTTCTGTATGTATGAAAAAATTAGACAATACCTCACTATGAAAAAGTACAAAAAAGAAAAGTAAAACAAAAACTACCCCCAAAATTACACTACTTAATCTTTTTCTTTCTGAAATCAGATTTGAACTCAGAGCCTTGTCCCCAACTTGCTTGTCTTACAGCTAATGCTCAGCCACTCAAGGCATGACTGCAGTCTAGCTTTTTGCTGTTTCTTTTAAAGGTGGAATCTCAAGGTGGACTTTTCTACCTGTTGTTTTTTATTTTTAATTGAATTTTGACCCTTCAGATCTCAGCCTCCATAGTAGCTAGACATACAGGCATGAAACCTTTTTTTCTTTTGCCATAAACTGGATTTGAACTCAAGACCTCAAGCTTGTTCAGCTTGCTGGTTTGCTCGGCTAGTGTTCTTCCATTTGAGCCATGCCTCTACCTCACTCTTGAATTTATCTTACCCTTTTTGCAACTTGTATTCACCAGCAATGCCTGAGTAAATCAATGTATGAAAGGAGGGCAGTATACCCACACAATGTTTCATTTCATCACTAGAAATATCACATGTGCCTACAGTCCTGATTAAATAAGAAAAATTTGTTTTCATTCCCAGGTTGGAGCACTGAATGCGTGCTTCCTTGCAAAGAGGAATTTTCAAGTAGAAATATATGAAGCGAGGGAAGGTAAGCCATCAGGGAAACTCATAAGGGCTGATTCTCACTATTTGATCTCTTTCTTTAGATTTTCTGAATGAAACTTATTTCATGAAAGAAATTTTAAAAGTAAGAATTGTTAGAACATTTCAAACCCTCAATGATCTATAAATTTAGTAGTAATTCCCTATGAGTGTTTTCTTTAGAATAGTTAACAAGTCTTCTGATGTAATTCTGAAGGCAACCGTTTTTTCTAGCACAGTGACATGCTCATTCTGTTCTAAGATTTAAGGGCTGTTTATAACTCGGGATTTGCTTCCAATATTTTAGATATCCGAGTGGCACAATCAGTACGAGGGAGGAGCATTAACTTGGCCCTTTCTTACAGAGGACGACAAGCCCTGAAAGCCATTGGCCTGGAAGATCAGGTACCTAGTTCAAGCATGTTTGCAGCTGCTTATATGTATACGCAAATGCACATATATATGACAAAACCAATTTTAAATAAGAATCTTTGATGTCATGTTATAGAAATAGAAATCATTGCTTCTGCTTCATTATAGGTTGTGTCTCAAGGTGTTCCCATGAGAGGAAGAATGATTCACTCTCTGTCAGGAAAGAGATCTGTTATTCCCTATGGGACAAAGTCTCAGGTAGGTTTTCCCTGGAGATAATGGTTTGTGGATTGGTGCCACTTGCTTGTTGACTCTTTCCTTCCTCTCTGGCCTCACCTTTGACATTGCTTACCCTAATCCAGACCCAGGGACACTTATACTAATTATCAAGATACTTTATAATAAGAAATGATCAACAGAGCCCAATTCTGAGTGCCCATTACAAAGACTGAGCTACAGCTACCGCTCAAGCTATTGGGCCCTTTTTTAGCTCTCTGATTTGCTCCCGCCACCTACAAGGCCCTCGACCTCCCATCTCCTTTCCAAGAGAAAGCAACCACATTATTGTATCAAACTTAGTGTCCAGGAACAACTCTGGAGGGTTTTATAATGCTGTTGCCTTTCTCTTTTGAACCCTTTTGCCCACAGTTCGCTTATAATAGAAATTATTCAATGAACAAAGAATGTTTTTTGGTATCCCCATAATTTATAAATTGGAGACCAGCTGGGGGTAGAGAATTTATGAAAAAATTCATCATCTTTCTGCTTTTTACTTCTCTCTTTCCTAGTAGCCTATACAATTAAGAAAAAAAATGTGTATTCCCAGATAATTTTTCCTTCTGAGTTTGTTGCCTTAAGAGAAAATGAAGGTTCCCAACACCCAGCATCAAAAGGAGGATTCCAATTTGCATTATTTCTATCTAGAAATTCACACAACCCAGCGAGGCTTGTATTCTTTGAGCAGAGTACCTGTCCTTTGAGCAGAGATTAGCACTTCTCTTTTTGCTAGGTTATGGGATCTCACTCAGAAGGGCTGGGACAGAAGCTGAGGCTCTGATTTTTCATAACTTCTCAAGTTATGACTATGTTGCCAGTCTGTGGACATTTGCCTATGTATTCTGAGCCAAAGATTTTTATGGATTTTGTGATGATCTCCTATGTCTACGTTCTAGCAGCTAAAAGGGCTTTGGAATGAAAGAAGGATTAAAAGTTTCCAGTGAGCCAGGGCCTGTGGCTGACACCTGTAATCCTAGCTACTCAAGAGGCTGAGATCTGAGCCTTAGTGTTCAAAGCCAGGTGGGGCAGAAAAATCCCCATGAGACTCTTATCTCCAATAAACGACTCAGAAAAAGCCAGAAGTGACACTGGGGATCAAATGGTTAGAGGGCTAGCCTTGAGCACAAAGAAGCTCAGAGACTGCATTCAGGGACTGAGTTCAAGCCCTAGGCCAGCAAAAAAAAGTTTCTATTGAATAGCTTTTAAAAAATATGAATTTTGGCATTTCAAGAATATAGATATGCATATATGCGTGACCCTGGCTTGGGGAGTGAAAGGAAGAAAATCTTAGCTATCCTTACTGATCCACATTTTCAATTAATTGACATATGTGGCTCCGTTGGCATCCAATCAAGCTAGATGCTATAGAAAAAGACTTAAGAATCATTTGTAAGATTTACAGATGCAATCAGGTAAGCCACATGCACCATGAGTTATTGCAGGACATACTTATTGCTGATGTGCTGTTAGTGGCAGAGGGCACAGGGAGGAGTCCCACTCGGAACCCAGTGGGACTAGGTCAGTGTTGAAGTTCATCAGGAGAAGACCGCAGCTGAGTGAGGCCAAGGATCTCTGTGTGATGTGTGAGGGACAGACCAGAAATGCTGGAGAGGAGGGCTGGGAAGGTGGCTCCGTGGTAGAGCGCTTGCCTTGCATGCATGAGGCCCTGGGTTTGATTCCTCAGCACTACATAAGCAAAAAGAAAAAAGCCAGAAGTGGTGCTATGGCTCAAGTGGTAGAGTGCTAGCCTTGAGCTGAAGAGCTGAGGGACAGTGCCCAGGCCCAGAGTTCAGGCCCCACGACTGGACCCTCCCCCCCCCCCAAAAAAAAAAGAAATGCTGAGGAAGGCTTCAGCAAGGGAGGGCAAGCATTTAAGAAGTCTTTACAGAGAAAAGTGAGACTTGTAATATTTTATTGGAATCTCGAATCAGCAGCAAAATCATTGCAATCAAATGGAATTTATCTGGAGGAAAGTTGGCTGAGATCTTATTTCTTCATTTCTTTTTTCTTTTTTTCTTTTAGTACATTTATTCAAGTGATGCTGTTATTATAATGTATTATAACACTTAAATTTAAAGACTTAAAGGCCAAAATATGAGTTGCCACCTTCGGTTATTTAAAACTATCTTCATGAGAGTAATACTTTAGGTACAAGAGGAGATTTAGAAGTATCAAACTTTGAAAAAGCCCAAGTTAAAACGTGCTTCTCTTTGGCAGTACTGAGACTTTAACTAAGGACCTCTTGCTTACTTGGGGCTCTACCACTTCAGCCATGCCTCCAACCCAGTTTTTTGTTAGCTAGGTGAAGATGGAGTCTTGAGAACTTCTCTGACTGTACTGGCTCCAATACACAGTCCACAGATCTCAGTATAGCTAAGATTAGGAGTATGACTAAAAAAGCGTGGCTAATTTCTTTCTATTTTTTTCTGTCCACTCCCCTCATGTCTCTTGGGGATTTTATGACCAAATCTTACCAAGTAGGCGAGGCTACCCTAAAATTAGTGGTTGTCCTTTCTCAACCTTTCCAGCAGTAGCATACTAAGTGTACACTATCATGCCCAGCAGAACGTGCTTATTGTATTAAATGCATTTGGTTAGCATATATTTTCTAAAGAGCACTTAAATGATTATAAAACCAAATTTGTAGCCTTCTGCTAAATAATAAGTACCTTGTTGCTTGGTAATTTAAATTTGTATTTGTCAGTGGGGCACATGAGAAAAGTGAGAAAGGGTGAGCCAATGCAGTCATTATATTCAATTTACATTATATAAAAATTGAAGTACATAATTTGGGGGTAGGAATAAGATATGGAAAGATGGTGGAAATAATGGAAGGGGTAATGTTGATCAATATGCATTAAACTTATAACCCGACTTAAGGAATTTTAACTTCTTTGTACAGCTACTTAACAATAATTTTTTAAAAATTATATTTGTCCTTTTTACATAGTGTCAACTCTTATTTTTATCTTGCAGTATATTCTTTCCATAAGCAGAAAAAATTTAAACAAGGATCTACTGACTGGTAAGTCCATTTTTTAAATTACTA
Organism: Dipodomys merriami; assembly: GCF_024711535.1. Taxonomy (NCBI): domain Eukaryota; kingdom Metazoa; phylum Chordata; class Mammalia; order Rodentia; family Heteromyidae; genus Dipodomys; species Dipodomys merriami. Next base: position 13,803,676 of record NW_027203826.1, on the reverse strand, counting down.
GATGGAGTAAAACCCATACATTTATCTTGTTAGATGATATGTTGGGATTTGGGTTATAAACAGCACTACTGAGGGCTGCATCAAGTAATAGAGTACTTGCTTAGAAGATTCACAGTCCTCGATTCAAATCCACGGACTGCCAAAACAATGACAAGAGTGAGACTGTTTTCATTACAAAGTCCTTTATGGAGACCAAGAAAGTATCACTGTTTCACTTTATTAGTTAACTGGGTGAAGAAGACTTGGTTCTCATGTGTGAGATCCTATTAAGTCTCAGTCACTGCTGTGCAGGATTGCCCATTCTTCAGAGCAAAACTCAGTCTAGCAGGTCGACAGATATGGAGAGACAAGTTCAAAGCGCACAACTGGATTTGCATTTCAGAAAGATAGAGAAGCAGCCAACTGGAGACTGGAGAAGGAGACCATTTTAAGGGTTCAGGTATAGTCTGAGTTCTGAAGAAAGTTCTAATAATGTGGTTAGAGGGCAGAATATAGACTCTTGATATATATAGTAGACCAAATAGGTGGGGGGGGGGTAGGGGAAGTTAAGAAAGAGGAAGTTGTAAAATATAGGCTAGATGTTAATAATTAGATTTTTTTTAAAAAGTCCACCCATTAGTGAGAATTCACTGGGCTTGAAATCATATTTGTAGAATGGGAAAGCCACCCAACCTCATCCCTTGGTAGCCTTTATTCTATCACATTCAGCCCTAGTTCATGATAGATTCTTTTCTTGAGCAATTGTGCTAAATAGTTTCATCCATAGCAAAGCATGATCCTCAAGTATTCCTTTTATATTAATTAATTAATTAATTAATTAATTAATTAATTCAGCTAGCCAGTTCTGGGGCTTGAACTCAGGACCTACGCACTGTCCATGAGCTTCTTTTGCTCAAGGCTATCACTCTACCACTTGAGCTGCAACGCCACTTCTGGCTTTTTCTGTTTATGTGGTACTGAGGAATGGAACGCAGGGCTTCATACATACCAGGCATTCTACCACTAAGCCACATTCCCAGTTTTTTTTTAGTGGTATTCATGCTTGAATTCGGCCTTTCATTCTTGCTTGGCTTGCTTGCTTGGCTGGCATTCTACCACCTGAGCAACGACTCCAGCTTGACCTTTTTCTGGTTCTTTTGGAGATGGTGTCTTAAGAACTTTTTTTGCCCAGACTAGCTTCAAACCTCAATACTTGGAACCTCAACTCTCTCTTGGGAGGAGTATGATGGGGACGACACTCCAGCTGGTTTACCAAGTGTTTAGGAGATTGGGCTTGGAGTACTTAATTCCATCTCTTTAGCTGTAGTCGGAAGACTGTCTTTTGAGTAGGCGATGAGGGAGAGAGGGTCAGTTTTCTGGATATTAAGAAAACAGATAAACAACCTCTTTCTTTTTTACTTCTTCTTTCTTTTTTTTTTCTTTTTCCCAGTTTTGGGCTTTGAACTCAAGGCCTCAAAACTTGCTTGGCCTGCTTGCTTTGCAGGCAAAATATGGAACTCTTTACCTAAACTTTGACATTTAAATTCTTTGTGAGTCATCAAATATGTGACTCCTCCATTGCACATATTTAATCAATATACATACTCACCTCTCTAAAGTTTCTCCCCCCTGAGAACAGTATAACCATATATTACCCCTATATCAGCTTCTCAGCAGAAACCATGAGGCTTGGTGGTTCACTATTTTATGCCATTTTAGTAACTGTTAAAAAGAACAGGACAAAGCTAGGCACTGATGGCTCACATCTATAATCCTAGCTACTCAGGAGGCTGAGATCTGAGGATCACAGTTCAAAGCCAGTCCAGACAGGAAAGTGTGAAAGACTCTTATCTCTAAAACTACCTCCAAAAAAGCTGCAAGTAAAGCTGTAGCTCACGTGGTAGAGTGCTAGCCTTGAGCACAAAAGCTCAAAGATTGTGCCCAGGCAGAGATTTCAAGCCCAAGGAGAGGCAAAAAATAAATAAATAAAAAAAAAATAACTGGACCGGACAGAAACTACTCCTCCTCCTCCTCCTCCTCCTCCTCCTCCTCCTCCTCCTCCTCCTCCTCCTCCTCCTCCTCCTCCTCCTCCTCCTCCTCCTCCTCCTCCTCCTCCTCCTCCCTCCTCCCCTCCCCCTCCTCCCCCTCCTCCCCCTCCTCCCCCTCCTCCTCCCTCTTGGGTCCTGTCATGGGCCTGAACTCTGGGCCTGGGCACTGTCCCTCAGCTCTTCAGCTGAAGGCTAGCGCTCTACCACTTGAGCCACAGCATCACTTCTGGCTTTTTTTTCTGCTTATGTGGTGCTGAGGAATCAAACCCAGGGCCTCATGCATGCAAGGCAAGTACTCTACCACTGAGCCACCCTACCAGCCCCCCCCTTTTTTTTTTTACTTCTTAGGACCTTTATATTCACCTCTATAGTATACCTCCAAGTAGCCATTGTCCAAGCTAGGACCAGAAGGGCCAGTCACATGTCATTTTTAACTTTCTATTAACCATACTTTCAGATTAAGCAAATCTGGGGTAAATTCATTAAGATAAATGAGCATATTATGTACAAAATATTTTCTTGTCAATGTATAATCAATTCAAGACACTTTTCCTTAGCTATTTCCTGAGTTATTTTATTACTCTGTGTGTGTGTGTGTGTGTGTGTGTGTGTGTGTGTGTGTGTGTGTAATTTTTGGCTTTGCTATTGCTAGTCAGATGCTATGTCACTTAAGTCATGCTTCCAGTCAATTTTTGTTCTGGTTATGTTTGAAATCGAATTTCACTTTGTCTCTGGGAACAGTCTTGACTACAGATCCTCCCACTTATGCTTTCCATCATGGTTGAATGACAGATACATTCCATCATGTCTAGCTATTTTTTGTTGTGGTGGTAGTGAGAGCTTGTGAATATTTTTACCTGCAACTGGCCTTGGACTTCAATTCTCTGGATTTCTGCATCCCAAATAGCTAAGGTTATGGGTGTGAGCTACCAGTGCTCAGCTACTTTATATACTTTGCAAGGTGTCAAAATCCAGAGTATGCTTCAGACTACCCACGTTCAAGTTCATACCGTGGAGCTGGGGACTAGCACAGTATAGTTGAGAATCTAGAGTATTCAGTGTTTCTCCTCTGCTCTTGACAATGGCCACAGTTTTTAAGAACATTATCTAAGACCAGTGTTCTCTGGAAAACTCTCTGGATTTAATAGTATAACTTTGCATTAAAATTAAGTAGGGGTACCTGTTTTCTTTCCAAAGGTACAGACTTCTAACAGTCTCAGGACTACAAGAGTTCACAATGCAAAACATTGTATTTCCTTCTCTTCTCTTTCTCTTTCCTGCTTCCCTCCCTCCTTTCCTCCCTTCTTCCCTCCTTCCCTCCCTCCTTCCTTCTCTTCCTTCCCTCCTTCCTTCCTTCCTTCCTTTTTTTCTTTCCTTCCTTCCTTCCTTCCTTCCTTCCTTCCTTCCTTCCTTCCTTCCTTCCTTCCTTCCTTCCTTTCTTCCTTCCTTTCTTTCTTTCTTTCTTTCTTTCTTTCTTTCTTTCTTTCTTTCTTTCTTTCTTTCTTTCTTTCTTTCTTTCTTTCATCTGTCTGTCTTTCTTTCTTTCACCTCTTCATTACTTTGGACAGATATTGTGGCTTCAACTCAGGGCCTCAAGTTCATGTTTGTCTTTTTCACTCATGACTGGCCCTCTGCTATTCAAGCCACATAGTGCTGAAACATGGAGGATCAAGGTTCAAAGACATCCCAGGCAGAAAAGTTTACTAGTCTCCATCTCCACACTAACCAGTGATAAAGCAGGTTTGGAGAGTGAGTCAATTAACAGATAACAAATTAGGTAAATCAAAGGTCCCAGTAAAGCAGGAGAGAGGGGAAGAAAGGAAGGAGGTAGAAAAGACAAAGAACAAAGAAATCTCATCATGCCTAGTGGGGCACACCTGCAATCCTAGCAGGCTAAGAAGATTGATTTCAAGGCCAGCAACATGTGCTACAGACCAAAATCCTGTCCTGCTCCCCCAAAAAACCACACAAAGAATAAATTAATTGATAAACATTTCTATCCTACTGGGCCAGGTAAATGATCTTTTGTTCAAACTGATTAAATAAGAATTGAAATTTATCTATTCGCCTTCTGTTTCCTCTTGCAGCCGTTGAGAAATACCCCAACGCAAAGGTGCACTTTGGCCACCGGCTGGTGAAATGCAGTCCGGAGGAAGGAACGGTCACAGTTCTAGGGTAATCTGGGTCAAGCTTTTGGCTCAGAGGGAAGGCTTGGAATGAAGCGCTCTATTTGTAAACTTTGTTCTTTGGCTCTTTTGAAAGAGTCAAATGATTCAGTAAACAAAAATTCTCATAGTCCCTAGATTCAAGAAACAAAAATTAGGAATTGTCCCAGATGCCTTCTGAATATCCAGGCCCCAACCATGATTCTAAATGTTCACATTCTGGCAACTATGTTCTATTCAAACTCTCTCCTCCTTGAACCTGGTGGCTGTCATTGACCAGCATTTCCTGTCCTCTTTCCGGGTCCAATTTCTCTGCCTCTCTTTGGCCAATTCAATTTCCCCGGAAATTCCAAGTCACAGAGCCCACTCTTGGAATATGTCATGGATCCCTGGTTCAGAGTTCCATAACCATCTGAAAATTCATATCTCTTAAATAAACACTGCTAGTTCCTGCTTCTCTCTTCCTTAGCACTCCTTATCGAAGTCCTAATCAACAAATCACTATTTCCCAATAGCAGGTACTGGTTATACCAATTCAAATATGTCAAAGTCTTTCATCATCTTTATCTACCCAAACATGCCTCATTCTTGATTTTGCTGGTACTATTGCCTATGTCATTAGACTTCTTCATGGTATGTCTTTTCTCCTATAAAACTATAACTCTTTAAAGATGTCTTCCTCCCTCCTGCTGGCTTTAGATTCTGTCTTCCTTCTTCCTATAGTACAATACTATCTGGCTTTCCCCCTAAACAGATGACCCATCTGTTTCCACTCCTGGAGCCCCTAGTCCCTGCATTCTGTTTCCACTTCAAACTGCCAAGTACATTTTTTTACGTTGCGACTTTTCCTATATTATCCTTCTAAAGGAGAATATTATTATCTACCTTTTGCTAGAAGAATATATTTAGAACTTTGTTCTTTATATCCCAAATTCTCTTCTCCTTCATACCCACTACCCATTGTGTAATTAGCCCATTATATCTATTGGTTTCTCATGCATGAATTGAACCAGCCTCAGTTCAAATCTATTCAAAAACAGACTTTTCACTTTTTAGGAAATAATGATTCCCTAAGAATATAATATAACAACAATATGCCTGCATTACATTGTACTAGATATAGAAATACTCTAATGATGGTTTAAAACATGTGAAGATATGGGTGAATTATGTGCAGTACCTAAGGGATTTGAATATCTGCAGAATTTGATATTCTGGAGCCCAGCATCAGAAATCACCTTAGGCTTACCTTCAATAAGTTTGCTCAAGCCAAACTTATTACACCTAGAAAATGTTGGTCACATCCCAGCGGTTGTTTGAACATTCATTTGCACAGCTGTAACTGAAGAATTCACAATTAACTCTCATGGGACACTCTGTCCTTGTCTGAATGTTCTCTTCCTTTATTCAGGAAGCTCAAGTCTTTGTCACAGTTCTGTGTCATGTGTCTTTGCCGTCTGTATACTTGTATATTATTCTCTTTCTTACATGAAAAACCTTGACAAAGAGACAAGAATTTTTGTCTTTATTTTAAATCATTGACTCAGCGCTCTCAATGTGACACAGGAATTTGAGTTGCCTGAGTCACCCCCACTCAACCATGACTTTTCATGCCCAAGTAGAAACAGAGCATTGAGAGCATTGTTTTCACTAGGTGTTGCTTTGGGGTGGCTCATTGTATTTTTCAGACCTGACAACGTTCCCAAAGATGTCACTTGTGACCTCATTGTAGGATGTGATGGCGCCTATTCAACCGTCAGAAGTCACTTCATGAGGAAGCCTCGCTTTGATTACAGTCAGCAGTACATTCCTCATGGATACATGGAGTTGACTATTCCACCTAAGTGTGGGGAAGTAAGTGCTTTCCCTTTGAAGCTTCTTTACCCTGGGTTTCAGACATGGAGGCCTGTGCAGTTGTTCCCCACGACACTCAGCTTTCATTCTGCTGCTGAACTTTGTAATTCATAGTGAGTTAGGTGTGCAGACACCTCTTTCACATTATTGTTATATTATTCTTGCCTTTTCACTGGTTTGCTTTCAGTCACCCTACTGGAAACACACAGGGGATTTATATTACATAATATTGCCATTGGTCTATGTTCTTTATGGAAGAAAAACAATAGGTTGGGAATCAGTTGTCCAGTAGGCAATTGATCCAGAATCTTTTTCAGTTTGATTTTTGGTTTTTGAGACAGGGTCTCATTGTGTAGCCTATGTTGTCCCTAGACAATTGACACTTTGTCATTAAGCCACTCATGATCTTCTTACCCAACATCTGTTGTTAAAGAGCAGTACAGTCCGGTGTTTATTTACACAGGCTCATCTTGTTGCTTCAACTTGTTGTAAGATCTTGGAGGCAAGGAGTTATGCATGTATACTGTTATGTCCCTTTGGGGCCCTTAGCAAAAACAAAAACAAAAACCCTACATGGGCATAGAGCTTTCTTCTAAGATATATAACACAATAACTATGATTTAGCATGAAAATGCTAGGTAGAAGCCATGCTGTTCTTTTAGTATTCTACTTACTACTTAAGCCTAAGACTTAAGTCTAATTTATTCAGATCAGGCAACAAAATTATGATTACATACACTCACATTTTTTTCTTTTTTGCTATATTGAAGCTTGAACTCAGGGACTCAACATTGTTAGTTGCTCTACCACTTAAGCCACACCTCTACCTCTGCTTTTTGATGGTTATTTTGAAAGTAGAATTTAGCAAACTATTCTGCTCAAGTTGACCTTGATCATGACATTGTACATATAGCTAAGCATCTTAGTAGCTAGGATTACAGGTATGAGTCACTAGCACTTGGCTTAAATGTATAAATTCTGATACATGTATATATATATGTATATATATTTATATAAGTATGTGTTTGTGGATGTATGTGTGAAAATACAGAGGAAAAATAAAGTCTTCTTGCAGTATCTTCTCAAGAACTGAGAACCTAATCTGCTGCATTTCTGAGAATACTTGATTTCTCTAGGAAAGAAGAGCCATCAATGTCCCTAGGTTTTTAATGTGTCTTTTGAAGACCTGAAATCAAAAACACACCTATGGTTGAGTTTATAAAGACAGAACTCAATGTATGTATTTGTCTGGTTTTAGTTCTGGATCTTGAACTCAGGGCCTTGGGGCTGTCCTTGAACTTCTTTTGCTCAAAGCTAGAGTTGTATCAGTCCACTCACAGTTCTATTTCTGGCTTCTTTTTTGGTAGTTTAATAGAGATATGAGACTCATAGACTTTCCTGCCTGGATTGGCTTCAAACTGAGATCCTCATATCTCAGCCTTCTGAGTAGCTAGGATTATAGGTGTGAACTGGCACCCAACTAGAACTCAAATGTACTTTTAAAGACAATTTCAATTTCATGAAGCAATGCATAAGCATATTACCACACATAGGGTATTTGTTTACATTACTGAGACCAATAAAAAGCAGCGATATGTGTTGGATTAATGCACTAATCAAACGTATTTTTTCCTACAGTATGCTATGGAACCTAATTATCTGCATATATGGCCTAGAAATACCTTTATGATGATTGCGCTACCTAACATGGTAATATAGATTTTCTTATCAACTAACTGTGAATCTATACTGAATGTCTTTCATGAGTTTTTCTAAACTATTAAAATTGTAATTATAAAGGTGATGTATGAAGTGGTTACAGTTTCATAAGTCAGGTAATGAGTATATTTTTTTTGGGGGGGGAGGGGCACCCGGTAGTGGGGCCTGAACTCTGAGCCTGGGCGCTGTCCCTCAGCTCTTCAGCTCAAGGCTAGCGCTCTACCACTTGAGCCACAGTGCCACTTCCGGCTTTTTTTTCTTTTGCTTATGTGGTGCTGAGGAATCGAACCCAGGGCCTCAGGCATGCAAGGCAAGCGCTCTACCACTGAGCCCCACCTTCCCAGCCCCGGTAATGAGTATATTTCTTTTTGGACAATGTGACCTATCTTTCCCTCTCTCCCAGTTTTTCCCTCCTATCCCCACCCACAAGTGGCATAGTTCATTTTCAACATAATGTGAGTAGCAATGCTGCTACAGCAATGCTGTTCACCCTTTATGAGTTTTTGTTTTATATACCCAATTGATACCTTCATTGTTTAATCTATTTAGTGATTCTATTTTTGTGTCTTTGGATTAGTGAGAAGAAAATTAGTCCAATTATTTGCTTCCGTAATTGGAAATTCAACCATTTACTTCAGATTTAACTTACTTGGGTAACTAATGGGAGTTTATGGATGGAGGTGCCTGTCATTTCAATCAAAATGAGTCTAAAGGGAATATCTCCCCAATAAAGCCACAGAGATGTAAACTTCATATGTAAGGAAGTATCTCTACTTCTTTAAGGTCTGTAGAACACTGGAATATATATTACACAGAAAAAGGCATAGTTTTTCTTTACTCAAACCCCAACAGTTGTTTGTTTGTTTGTTTTCCTATATAGCTATAGCCACCTGTTCTTTGTTTAGTCTTCTTGTTGCTACTTGTCTTGCAATCCTATTGATGCTGTTTTAAAAGGAAGAAAAATAAACCAACCAACCTATTAGCCACCTAACTAGAGCAATGTTTGTTTGTAAAAATGAAGAGTTCCTAGGGCAGGAGTTCTGAGAAGCAAGGGGGCAGGGAGTATCCCTGGAATACTCCAGAGCTTTTCTTTAGGGGAAAGAGGACAAAACCACAGTGCCTTTCCTGTCTACTTGAATATTCTCCCCGGGGACTCAGATCCAAGCAAGAAGCCAAGTGAATTGGGGGTTCTCTCATAGTGCTAGCGACACTGGCCTGTTTTCTCTCTCACCCTGTTCTTCTCACAGGAAAAATCATTTACGTGCACTTTGTTCATGCCCTTCGATGAGTTTGAAAAACTTCTAACCAGCAATGATGTGCTAGATTTCTTCCAGAAATACTTTCCAGATTCCATTCCTCTAATTGGAGAGTAAGTTTCAAGATGCACCTTGCCACCTTTAATTTTATTGATTTGAGTTATTACAAGTTCAAGCAATAGCTATGCAACTTATGCTTCCGTTTGGGTTAAACATAATATAGTCACCCAACACCCTAGCCAGGAACCTACCAAAGGCTAAGTGGATAGTTGCTCTGTAGTGAGCAAAGATTCTGAGACACTCAAGCCATGGGCAGTTTCCCCTGAATACAAAAGCCAATGATATCTCCTGGTTCTGTGTCCTTATGCCAGGAGTTATACAGCTCTCTGTGGCATAGCAGATACATCAGGCAGCCTCAAGCCTCATACTCATCCCTTACTAACCACATCAGCTGTAATCCTGAGCTCTTCATGATAAAATACTGATAAATGATAGTATCTACTTCAGAGAGTTTCTGTGAGGAAGAGTGAGATAATGCCTCTAAATCATTCATCCAGGAAAGGACCCACACTGTTTAAGTTGTGTGAAGCTCATGTCTAATCATATTCAATATCTGGCTTGTGACCTGCTATATGTCTAGCCCATGTCCACATCACTCTCCTTGTGTACCTTGCCTTGAATTCTCTTGTGCTGAGGCTCTGCTTCTACTGACTCTGTACACCCCTCATCCAGAGATCTAGCTCACCTATTCCAATGCTGTCTTTTTCCAAAGCACAGGGCTGGAGGTAAAGTCTTGTCTATTCAGGCTTGCTATAACAAATAGTACTATAGACTAGGTGGCTTATAAGTGAAAGAAACTCATTTCTCAGTTTCTGAGGCTGAGAAGTCTATGATGCAGACACCAGCAGGTTCGGTGTCCTGTGTGTCTGACTCACAGGAGCTTCCTCTTTCTTGTGAACTCAGATGGTGGAAGGCATGAGGGATCTTCCCGTAGTTCCTTTTATAGAGGTCCAATCTCATGACCTATTCAACTCCCAGGTTTTCACCTCTAAATACCATTACCTTGAGAATTAATATTCCAACATATACATTTTAGGGGTGCATAAGCACCCAAGCTTCTAGCAGAGCAAGATGTTTTGTTCTGTTCCGTGACAGGGTCACTGTAGAGTCCACACTAGTCACAAACACCTGATCCTCCTGTCTGTAGCTCACAGTGCTGAAACGGAACGTGTGCACCACCACTCCTGGTTTAGAGGAAGACCATTATAGTTTTTTTTAGATTTGTAATGGCATCTATTATTGTACAAGAGGGATTTCACTGTGATATTTCTCTCTCTATATATACAAAGTAGTCCCTAAAATTCACTCCTTGGTCATTCTTCCTCACCCCTTAAAACAATTTCAACAACTTCTGGGGTCTGGGAAGTTGGCTTAGTGGTAAGTGTGCCTCGCATGCATGAGGCCCTGGATTCAATTCCCCAGCACCATGTATGCAGAAAAAAGCCGAAAGTGGCATTGTGGTTCAAGTAGTAGGGCCCTAGCCTTGAGCTGAAGAGCTGAGGGATGGTACCGGGCCCAGAGTTCAGCCCCCACAACCAACAAAACAACAACAACAACAATTTCAACAATTTCTATTTAAGTACGGACACAAATTACTTCAACCATATTCAACTTCATTCATCCTTTCTTTTGTTTCTCTCTCCACCTGTTGATATTTACTCTTCAACAACGCTTGATTTACTTTCTTTTTGTCATTCTATTTGTCATTATTTTCTGGTGTATAATAATTTTAAAAAGAGATTTTTCCTATGATTCTTCCCATGTGCCTATATTATACTTTAATCAGATTGACTTCCTCAGTTGATCTCTTTTCTACTTTTTCCATTTGCATAAATACTATACATTTAATATCATTCACTCTCTGTATTTCTCTTTTCCTCTCTTTTCTTCCCTTCACCACCAAGTAGTCCTAGAATTATAATCATGGTCTCACTCTCTCTATATATTATATTGTATTTGTGTATATATGTGAGTGTATTTATATATTCCACAAATGAGTGAAAACATGGAACGTTTGTCTTTTTGAGCTTAGCTTATCTCACTCAACATCGTGACCTCCAAAAATGCAAGATTTTGACTCTACTTCTATCCCATACTTACTTGAGTCTCACCTTTAAAATGATGTCCGAATATCTGCCTTTTAGGGTAGTTATGCAAATAAAACAAGTTAATTATATAGAAAGAAAATCACATTGTTGACCCGTAGCAATTTTTTTAAATTACTAGCTTGCATCCTTTTCTGAAAAACTATCCAGTTTATACTGATCTTTCCTTATCCACCCATCAAGAGAAATCTGCAACCTAAATTTAGCTTTTATGTATTTTAAAAATGGCCCCATGGCCACTCACGATACTTAAGATTCTTGAGGGTGTGTATTGTTGCATAAAACTCTAGTAGGCTTTTGTTTGTTTTTATTATATTCACCACATTGAATGATAGAGCTCATGAATTTATTCCTCTAGACCAACTAGAAGTGTATCTCCTTTGACCACACATAGTCCAAGCTATCCAATAGTAATTTGATTACTATTGTCCATCTCCAAATACATAAGTGTACCTATTAATTAAGCTTTGGTTTGTTGTAGCCTAATCAAATGCACAATAGTATCTGTTCAATATTTGTTTAGAAGCCTACAATGCATCCATATATTTGAATATTCCATAACAATATTTTCGTGACAAGACATAAATATTTCACCTTATTCAAATGCTGCCGAATTTGTCTTTGGGGGATGTGATTGACATTTTCCCGAAACTAAGAAAGTAATTAAATCAGTAGAAGTTTAGCACTATAACTACAAGAGTTTTCCCGGTGTTTATTCCTGGTGTTGCTGCACATTGTTCAGAAAATAGTGTGGTAACAAAGCCAATCAATCTGAAAATGCTCACTAACATTTATAATCCAATTTAACATCTCCACATTCTGTTATTTTTCTCTGAAGACAAGCCCTGGTGCAAGATTTCTTTCTGCTGCCTGCTCAGCCCATGATATCCATAAAATGTTCTTCTTTCCACTTGAAGTCACATTGTGTGCTGATGGGAGACGCAGCTCATGCCATTGTCCCGTTTTTTGGGCAAGGAATGAATGCGGTGAGTTCTTTTCCCTTGGGAAGTTTCTAAAATATTTCCAGGTTCATCTTAGTTAACAAGGCTCAAATAAAACTTCAACCAAAACAATCCCCATATGGACTGAAGAATACTTCAAGTCAGCATTCATTCCAGTTGCTTAGCCAACTATAGCAGGTTGTGGAAACTTGATCCAATAATGCAATGTTGAAAAATGCATAAAGCATAATATCATATGCTGTTTAGTCAGAAAAGTAATTAAAGCTTGAAATTCAAAAAGCTGGTTTTAGCAGTTCAGGACTTTAATTTGAAAATAAAACTTTTCTAGAAAGTACGCATAAATTTATACAGCAAGCTTCAAAGAAAAAAAAGATTTCTAAATTATCCATTTCTTTTCCACTTGGTATTTCTAAAATAAAGGGAAATATAAAACTGTGAAACACATTAGATGTTGAGTATTACCACCTTCATGGAAATTTTACTATCTGGGCTAGAAAGAAGTTTCAGAAAGAAAAATAGTACTCAAATACTAAGTTTAAGAAATGTTAAAATTGTCTAATCATTATAATATTTATATTATATTATAATAATATAATATTTTAATAATTACAATGCATAATTATTTCAGAAATTAGAATATTTTTGCAAGAAAACTAACAGGAATATATTCAGTCAGATTTTCCACAAAGCAGCAATGAGTATTTTGTTTTACAAAGCATGAGAAGGAAGACATAAAATCAAGCAAGGTGTCTCCCTACTACTTTCAAAGCAAAGATCAGGAAAACTGGAAGTCTGAGGCCAGCAACAAGGTTCTATCTGAACAACCACATAAAACCAAAAGGACTGGGGTGTGCCTTGAGTAACCAAGCACATCCTCTGCCAATGCAAAGCCATGATTTCAATCAAAATAGAAGACATCATTGTAACCTAGTGGGAAAGAGCCCAAGATTGGCATTAAAATGCCATGACTCCAGCATTCACCACAGAATGGTCTTCACACCTTACTTATCTTTCATTTGACATATGGAAAATGAGATTTTAATAAGGCATATCTCAAATTTTGGGGAAGAATAAATGAATAAAACATCTGCTATTTCTTATTTCTAAAAAAATCTACATACTACTGTTCATTAGATAAATACATTTACTTGTTTCAGATGTAATCTTTATAATCAATATAGAATATTGATTATATGTTCCTATTGTCTCTAAAACTATACGTTGAGTTACTGGAAAAATGAAAACATAGTTTCCAATTTTCTTGCAAAGAAATTCAGTGGGAACTGCATTTAACATACATTTTGTGGAGTTCTTCATTTTTTAAAATTTGCTTTAATCTTGAATTATAGATGCCAAATAATTGTATCCTATCATTACATTGTTTTAAGTATGAACCTTTTTTCAGTTTTTTGTCTGCCGATGTTGTTAAAGTGGCCTAGAACTTGCTAAATAGCTTGGATTGGCCTCAAATTTGTGATCTTCCTGTCTCAGCCTACTAAATGCTGGTAATCATAGGTATGAACCACCAGACCCAGATAAATATAACTCTCAAAGACCTGAGTAATTTAAACAAAATTCTAAAGCTCATGGTAGAAATATGTAATTGTTTGTTTTTATTTTTAAAATATACCATTGAGCCATAATTCCATTTCTGGCTTTTTGGTGGTTTATTGGAAATAACAGTCTCACCAACTTTCCTGCCTGGGTTAGTTTCAAACTGTAATCCTCAGATCTCAGCCTCCATCAGCACACAGCTAAAATCATTATATTTTTCAGTTGGCACGCATTGTTTACTGTGAGCGAGTTTATTGTGATATTTCCATTTATGTACACAGTACGCTATGAACAAATTAACCAGTCTCACCAAATTCCGATTGCTCCCCTTCTCCAAGCCTCCCCCTTTTCTCTCGGAGTTTGGCGGGCTTTATGTTGTCTTCATAATATTGTAATGTTGTGTAATATTATAATATTCTTCACTCATTTCCCATTAATGTTTATTCTTCTTTAATCCTCACAATGACAACATGGTCAACTTGAAATTCATTGTAAACATTGCAAACATAAATTTTGCAAAAACAACACATCAAAAGTGCAGCTGATGGTCTTTTTTTTTTTTTTTTTTTTTTGTCGGCCGTGGGGCTTGAACTCTGGGCCTGGGCGCTGTCCCTCAGCTCTTCAGCTCAAGGCGAGCACTCTACACTTCCGGTTTTCTGGTGGTTTATTGGAGATAGGAGTCTCACGGTCTCTCCTGCCCGGGCTGGCTTTGAACCGCGATCCTCAGATCTCAGCCTCCTGAGTAGCTAGGATTACAGGCGTGAGCCACCAGCGCCCGGCTGATGGTCTTTATAATATCTCTAAACCAGGTTTTGGAAACCCAGTTGCTGTGCTCTGTTTGTGAATAAAAAGCCCATTCATTTAGTTTTATTCCTGTCAAAAAATTTTAATTATTTTAGTTGACTTTTCCTCTTTTTCTTCTTGTTTAGGGCTTTGAAGACTGCTTGGTATTTGATGAATTAATGGACAAATTCAATAATGATTTTAGTAAGTAAAATTTCTCTCTTGGGCACAGCCTACCCTTGTTGATGAATGTGAACTTGTTTTTGATCCTCTGTGATCACAAACCCATTCACACATTCCCTACCCAGGTTTATTAAAAGTTTTGTATTAACAGATATAACAGACATAGAACCCATGTCAGACTATGAGCACCCAGAGAGGGAACTGGCAGTTATTTAACATTTGTTCCTGAATGTCTATATTAGTTAGCTTTCCATTATGATAACAAATGCTTGACGCAATCAGATCACAAAGATAAAAAGGTGGTTGTTTTGGCTCACAGTTTTGTAAGTTGCAGTTCATGATCCATTGGACCTGATTGCTCTGGGCCGATGGAAGGGCAGTATTACCATCATGGGGAGCAAGTGGCAGAGCAAACCATTCACCACCAGGCCTGGACAGAAGGAAAAGAAGTCCCACAATCCTATGTGCAGATATCCCACACTCCAGAGGTTCAAAGATTTCTCAGAAATCCCTACCTCCCAATAGCAAGTTCCTGGGGAAGGAATCTATTACACATACACTTTTGAAGTACACAGACAATCCAAACTCTAGAAAAGGCTATGTAAGTGACTCATTCATGTAAAGATTTAGCGTGACAAAAGTCATAAAAGCTTGTAGTGGGTTAGGAATGTGGCTTGGTGGTAGAGTGATTGCCTCACATGCATGAGGCCCTGGGTTCGATTCCTCAGTAGCACATAAGCAGAAAAAGCCAGAAGTGGTACTGTAGCTCAAGTGGTAGAGCGCTAGCCTTCAGCTGAAGAGCTGAGGGACAGTGCCCAGACCTAGAGTTCAGACCCCATGATGGACAAAAATAAATAAATAAATAAATAAATAAAGCTTGTAGTATATGTGCATTGTATTATCTAGAAAGTACGCAGGTGCCTGGATCTAAAAGATGGCTCTTCTTCCTCTTCTTCGTCTTCCTCCTCCACTTCTCTTTCTCCCTCTCCCTTCATCCTTCTTATCCTCCTACTTACCCTCCTCTTCTCCTTCTTCTCCTCCTTCACTTCCTCCTTCTTCTTTTCCTTTTCCACCTCCTCCACCATTCTCTTCCTCCTCCATTCTCCTCCTCCTCCACCTCCTTTCATTCTCCTTCTCCTTCTTCCTTTTCTTCCTCTCTTCTCTTTTTCCCATTATACACACAATGCTCAAAAACAAGAGGGTGTTATTTTTCCCCTTTTAGCTTTCAGCTAATTGGTTTGGGATTCTGTAGCAGAACATACTGTCATCCCTAGTTTTGAATACTTGAGAGTAGAGATTAAAACAATAATAATTGAGAAAAAGAATAATAAATAACATCACTGAACATTTGACATGTGTGGGGCATCTTGTTACTTTTCAAATTATCTCCTTTGGTCCTCCCCCAAAGCATCATTGATACTAGTGTCCTCATTTTACAGGTGAGGAATTGGAGATAGTTAATAAACTTGCTTACAGTCATGTAGCCAGGAAATAGCAAAGCTGGAACTTCAGCACAGATTTTCTTGCTATATAAATAGCATTTCTAAAAGGTGAAGTTGTTTGGTTGTTTACTTGCTAGTCATTTGCCAAATGACTAGCAACAAACCAGTTTAAAATGTTAAATATGAAGGAGACATGGAACCTGTATTCTAGGCATTCACCAAATAACAGAAGATGGGTATTTAAACAGATGAAGTGTGTATGTGTAGTGCAATGGAACAAGTGGGCAGGGTTAAGGGTTACTTACAGTGGTTTATAAGAACCCATTGCCATCTCTGAAACAAAGAAAATTATGCTTTTCTTAACCAACCAACAAGTGTAATCTTACCACAACAATTAACTTTATTATTTATTTAATTTTTAATTTTTAATTATCTTTAGTTGTGCAAAGGGGTTTCAATTCAACAAACATATTCTAGCTTTATGGCAACAAAAATATAGTATGGGCATTGCTCAGTAATCACAACTTGGGTGGGAGCTGGTAGCTCATACCTGTAATCCTAGCTGCTCAGGAGGCTGAGTTCAGGAGGATCACAGTTTGAAGCCAACCCAAGTAGAAAAGGCCATGAGACTCTTATCTCCAAATAAATACAAAAAAGCCAGAAGTAGAGCTGGTGCTTAAGTGGTAAAGTGCTAGCCTTGAGCAAAAAAGCCCAAGGCCAACATTCAGGCCCAAAGTTCATGCCCCAGGACTGACAGAAAATACTAATAATCACAGCTTCTAAGTCACACAGTATGCTTTCTATACTTGAGAAAATATTAGAGAGAATATTGGTAGTGAATATACCATTTTCACTTGACTTACATAGAATCAGGCATGTTTTTGTACATTGTTTTTCTTATTTATTTTCTTATTATTATTTAATTTGGTTTCTAGGTATGTGTCTTCCTGAATTCTCAAGATTTAGGATTCCAGATGACCATGCAATTTCAGACCTATCTATGTACAATTATGTAGAGGTAAGGAAAGTTTGACCCTCTTCTCTGAAATGCTTCACTTACAGATAAGCAATTCTTTTCCCCCCTCTTTGCTGAGTCCCATCTATTGCATGCTGCATGAGTGGATGTGGATAAGAACACACACACACACACACACACACACACACACACACACACACACACACACACACAGTGTTCCTAAAGCATGGTGCTCTGATTATGTAGCTAGTGACAATAACTACCCCTCTTTAAAACACATTATTTCAATCTTTATTAATGGGACATTTAAGAATCAACAGAAATGACAAAATGTTTAATTACTCATAGGTTCATACCTTAAACATTTAGAAAAATAAGTGAAAATGTATTAACACATCCTCAAATACAATTTTGTGTTATCTCCAAATTATCTTTTGGGCTGTGTTTATATAATTATAAAATATAAGAATGAAATTAATATTAAAATGTTATAATTAAAATTAAGTATTAAATGAAATAAATATTATACAAATAAAACAGAATACAATAAGTACTAAAATATGAAAATATAAGAAACATTAAATTACCTTTCCATTGTTCACAATAAACCTGCATATTTAAAGACACATGGAATATTATCCTTTGAAGTCTTATGTACTAAAAAAAAGTGCATAATTCTAAAGAAATTAGTGGTCCAAAAGAAATGCATTAAATATGCATTTAAAGAAATGCCTATTCTTTCCATTTTTGAATGAGTCACATGACGAGATCTCAAGTGGTTGTGATTATAGTTTTATAAATAATGGAATGAAAAATCCACAAGATAGAGCTGAGCCCTTCTGGGGCTGAAGCAGGAGGAGGATGGGTTTTAGCAATCCTCAAACTAACAACAATTTATAGGCTAATTATTTGAGGAAAAGTCACTGTTTTTCACTTCTCCCAAAGAGAAATAAAATGGTCACCAATTTGAGTGGAACTGTATCATGCTTGTGAAGAGAAGTTCTAGAAGAGAATGGAAGAGTTTATTGCTGTATATTGCCTAAGTCTAAAAACAAAGGAGCTACAGTAACACAATATGGGTCCTGATAAGGAATACTAGATTGAGACACACATGCTTTAAAAGAAATCGCTTGTTGTAATAAACAGTATTATAAACCAGCCAAGAAGCAACAGAAAGAGGTCTAAACTTTGAGTTCACACATCATCTATAAATCTGGATGAACAAATTCTTTGGGAAAATAGAGCTCCTATGCTGATCACTGAGCAAAACAGATCCTGCTGATCAGTTTCATGTTAATCACTGTACATTTAACCTACTGAAATTTCTTTGAAGGAATTCAAATAACTATCGTGGAAGTGGGAATTTCCCTACTTTGTGTACAGCATTGTGATGAGTGGGAATGAAGAGTAATGATTAGTTGTTGGAAGAAAATTAATTCAGCTATTTATAAAGAATTTTTCCCATCATTGCAGATGCGGTCCCATGTCAACTCCTTGTGGTTCATTTTTCGAAAGAACTTAGAGAGATTTCTTCATGCTATTATGCCATCTACCTTTATCCCTCTCTATACAATGGTAAGGTCTGGTTAAAGACTTTACTGTGTTTGAAATGCTTGCTTAATTATTTAAGAATACACACAAATATGTCGTAAATGTCCTGACAGGTCACTTTTTCCAGAATAAGATACCATGAGGCAGTGCAGCGCTGGCATTGGCAAAACAAGGTTAGACAATTAATTTCTT
This sequence comes from Dipodomys merriami, assembly GCF_024711535.1. NCBI lineage: Eukaryota > Metazoa > Chordata > Mammalia > Rodentia > Heteromyidae > Dipodomys > Dipodomys merriami. The sequence goes on along the minus strand of NW_027203826.1, from coordinate 13,784,847 downwards.
TCTTTTGTTTTTAACGGAATAAGTTACATTAGTACAATAAAAATATGGTATGGTGAAGTGTTGTATTGTTGAGGTCATATTTGTTATATAAGAATACAGAAATTACAGGAAAAATACCAAATGTTTGCTATCCAAACAAAAAAAAAACTACTCTTCTATGCACAGAAGACAGAGGGAAAACTGAACAACTATGCAGAAGAAGCAGAGAGAGAGAAATATAAAGGACAAGGAGAAAGAGAAAGGAAGAGGGAGATAGAGAAAACTCCTGAAGAGATTCAAAAAAGAAACTGACATTCTTATTTCATTCAGCTCTTTATTTTAGAATGTGATCCATTCCTGACATTTGCATCGTAAAATGTTTTTATGGGTTTAAGTTATTTTTAAAAAATCCAACAGAACTGAATTACCAATTCCAATGCAAACACTATTTGATCCTAATGCAATGCACTGGGCAGCTAATCTAAATGCCATTAAATGGGATTCTGATTGGTGATTATCCAATTTAAGATTATAACTCCTTTCATTCATTTAACAATAGTTTGATTGAATTCATGGATACTGAGAACAGGGATGGGCAAGATTCAGGCCCAACCTTGCACAAGGCTCAGAGGCTATTAGGGAAGATGGACAACTGTGGTGTTTAGAGATTTACAGCTCCCGGGGAGACAGGGAATTGGGCTATACAGGTAAAGGCTGAAGTAATGTAAGCAACAGGCTTCAATAGAAAGAATAAGCAATTCAGTGAAATGGAAGCCAGCACACAGGGGTGAGAATAAACAGAGAGATGGCTGGAAAGGTGGACTGGGCCTTTAGCATCCTAAGTATTAGCTTAAGAGAAACAAAGGGTCCAAAGAAAGCTCAGCAATTCCATTTGAATTTTAGACAGATCATTTTGTTGTGTGGAGAATCATTAGGCAAGAATCAAGATTTATCTACTCTCAAGTGAACAAAATTGGGTCACAGACCTCAAAGAGATAATGGCAGGACAGAAGGCCCGACAATAGGGTATGATCTCAATCAGAAATCAAACAATTCAGTTGCTGTTTCAGGATAAAGGATGGAGAGGAAATTGTGTAAGTGGAAAGTTGAGGTATAAAATCTCAATCTCTGGATGGTACAGATTCTTGCTGTCCTTGCAGGTGATAAACAAAGGACTCTGTATGTTTGGATCCCTGGTGGCCATTGGTAGTGCATACCTCCTTGTGCAACACCTGTCCCGGAGACCTCTACACTACTTAAGACTGCCATGGAACTGGAACAGTCTACTCCTGCAATATGGGGCACGTTTTCCTTCAAACTCCATGCAGTCACTACAATAAATCCTCCCATTCACTGGCAGTGATAGAAAGATCCCAAAGTAAAAAAAATGTGTGATTTCTCTGACAAGGATCAGAAAAAGGACGGCTTCATCACCATATTTAATTTATTGCTGGAAGACAGTTATCTGTATATAATTAGCATAATGTAGACTGTGTTACTTGCAATTGATAGGGGGAAATCCACAGCTATTTTTTGCAAACCCACAGCTTCCCCTCCACGTCATGATGCAGAATTCTACATTTAAATTTGAAATTTCAGTGGCTGATTGTTTTCACTTCTCAGAAAATAAGGCCCCAGCAGGACTTTACCGTTTATGCGTTTTCTTTAAAGACCTAACAGGACTCACAACAGTACTGAGACACAACCCTGTGGAATACAGACCACTTCATCATCTAGAGGGAACTTGTCTCATTCACAGACTCACTTGAAAAAAATCAGTTTATATAAAGTCATGTGTAGCTATACACAAATTGAATAAATTATGATATATTCAGGGGACAACTCCTATGGTACAACGCCTATGAACAACTAACTTACAGTTTCAGAAAACAAATGCTAGGAAGCTGGGACATCGGTTATCAGGAGTGGGGGAGATCAAGGGGAATGAGGCAGATGATCAAGAATGAGAGAAAAATCCTAGCATTTAGTGAACATTTGTGAAAATGGAACCCAGTAGCTTGAAGGGATGGGTGACACTGGGAGAGATCAAGGAGAAAGGAAGAGCAGACACAGATGGTTCACATCTGTAATCCTAACAACTCAGGAAGCTGAGCTATCCTGGGCAGGAAAGTCTGTGAAACTCTTACCTCCAATTAACAAACAGAAAACTGGAAGTGGCGCTTTGGTTCAAGTGGTAGAGCACTAGCCTTGAGCTGAAAAGCTGAGGGACAGCGCCCAGGCCCAGAGTTCAAGCCCCACAACTGAAAAAAAAGGCGGGGAGAGGAAGAGTGACATTGATGGATGTTTGGAACTTATAAACTGATGTATTGAATTGGAACTCTTTTGAACAACTATTTTAAGATGATTTTTTTGTCAGTCATATAGGTAAAGGAGGTATTCAGTAGAGTCCCAAAGAGTTCCAGAATGAATGTTTTATTTATTAGTCTTCAAATACCTTCCAAAGGAAAAGGCCACTAATGACATACTAAATGAAGGATAAGAAAGGATTTTATTTACAAAGCAAATATCTACATACACAAGAGCAGAAAGGAAACAGAGAGAGATAAGTTTTACAGAAATATGAAGTCATATTTTATTTCATTTCAGACCCCCAGAAGCAATTTAGTGCTTATTACTAGCTCATTCTTGAACTACGTATGGTGACAGAATTGGCCATAAGACTGGTTTTCACAGGGGAATTTGGTGAAATAATTTTTTTTGGTTCTTACTTCCTTAATAGGCTGATGAATCACTTCGAAGTCCTTCAAATATGATTAATGAGAATGAGATAACACTAGGAGAGTTATATAGGAAATAAAAACTAGGCAATAAAATTAATGACTCAGTGTTTTCTGTATTGTCAAAGGCATTCTTGAGTCCTAATAGCCCATGTCTAGGGGAGGAGCAATAACTTTTGTCTTGTTCTACCTTAGGTTCATTCCATAATGAAACACAGATGGATAAGAGAAAAAAACAAATAGAAGTGTATGAACATGTACACATTCCATGTGTATGTGGGAAACACCCACAGAATAAGTAAAGCTCAAAGAGCAAGTTTAACACTCCCTCGTGTATGCAGCATCTTTAACAAAGGAAAATAACTAGAGAAGTGACCAGAAAAAGAAAAAGGACATTGAGAATTTGAGGACAACAACTTGCAGGAAGGCAAATAAGTAGGGAGTTTGTTACATTGATTCCTTTGGTGTCATCTCTCTGCTGGAAGGTGCCCAGAGTTGTACCTGGTGGTTACCTTGCCCTTCCTGTGGACTGACTGATAAGAAATGAAGAATAAATAACACTTCTTATGAATACACTTGAACACTTTTCATCTTCAGGTATGTTGGTTTACTGAGCACTCCTTTTCTAAATCCAGAACTCTTGTCAAAATGTGAAAAATTATTAAAAGAAAAAATAAACACCTGTCACACTCACATTTGAAATGTAACCAACTACCATCATCATTACCTTTCTCATGGGTGTTGTCTACTACAGAATTAACCATATACCACAGCTACCCTGACACCATCCTATTCTGTTGGTTATGATGCTCTTACTTGCATCTTCTGCAGCTTGCTCAGCAGCCTATTCATGTGAATTTCCTTTTTATCATGTGTTTAAACTATGTGTTTGCAAGAACAGCCTTTTGTTTTAAAGATAGGGATTTTCATTCCAGAATTAGTTCTGTAAGAAACTAAATTTGGTCAGACACACAATATGACACTGAATAAAATCCAACGTCACAGAAAACACAGACATCTGTTATTTCACACGTGTTTATGAGACACTATTTTTAGAGTGAAATAACTTTGAGGAAAATGATGTGCTTTGGCAAATAGAGTCACTTAAAAATATTTTTAAATGGAAATTCCACCACATTAGAAGATGATGGTGCCATAAGTGGTTCTTCATGTAAAGCACCTATTGAATTAAAACAATTTGCCTCACTATCACTTCATGAGTCCACAGAACATATGGCAGTCCCCATATCCTGCTGGGCCATAAAAGTTCTGTTCATATTATATCGAATGGGGATTCTAGAACAATCCTTATAATGGAAATCCAAACACAGTGTCCAATCCAAGGCTCCATCTTTCATTTCTACAAAGGACGAACTTGGATTACATCAGCTTTGGACCCACTGCTTCTGACACTGTCATCAACTGACAGAGGTTCATCACTGGTGATGATAAAAATGATGGAAGAAGAGTTAAAAGTCACTTTCTTCTTTGGCCTGTCCCCATCTTTCTGTGACATCACAATGGGTCTAATCTGCATCTCACTTCCGGCCGCTGGTAGGTCTTTGGCCGGCCGCTGGCATCTCAGCAACCGGAAACATAGGAGCTGCAAGAGGGATCTTCGAAACTGAGAGAACAGAAAGGTTATTAAGTAAACATCTGGCTCCTCATCTGGGTTCACATTCAAGAAAAAATGATTAAGCAAAATTGCTATGTAAAGGAGTTAAAGAAAGCAGAAATGAGCCAAGTGCCGGTGGCTCACTCCTGTAATCCTAGCTACTCAGGAGGCTGAAATCAGAGAATCGCAGCTCAAAGCCAGCTGGGGCAGGAAATTCCGTGAGAATTTTATCTCTAATTAACCACAAGAAAACCAAAAGTGGCTCTGTGGCTCAAGTGGTGGAGCACTTGCCTTGAGCTGAAGAGCTGAGGCACAGCGCCCAGGCCCAGAGTTCAAACCCCATGACCCACAAAAAACAACAAAAACAAACAAACAAAAAGGCAGAAATGGATGTATGTATCTGTGGTATTTTTACTGATTTTCCTTCATCTGGGAAAGTTCATGCATCGAACATTGATCTAAACAGAAGGCATAATTAACTTTCTATTTACATGTGCTATACATGGTCATGAGTCACCACTTAACAGTCCCTAGAATTAGCATTTAGTTTATATTCAATTTAAAAAGAGTTATTTGTTTGAGTGTGAATTTATCAAATCATTGTTTGGTAAGTCCAGTGTAGTGCTAAAGATGTATTATTGTAAGGGTTGAGTATATGGACCAAAAAATGTTTTCTCCTAAAAATTGTGAACCAGACCCAGTGTCTTAATGATTGCTTTTATTTGTTGTAACTTTTTAGAAGTGTGTTTTCAGGAACCAGAAACATTAGGTCTATGTGTGTTGGGTGCGCAGAGATACCAAACTGTGCCATGTACTTTTTATTATATTTTACATAAAGGTTAGAAGCATTGTTTAGAGCTCCTTCTTTGAGAGAAAGACACACTAAATTATCAATGACTATATTTAAAATATTTAAAGTTCTAGTCCTGCATTTCATAACCTACAAATAAAGAGTAAGATTAGCATATGCTTCATGGTAAAATTAATGAGTATGCTGCATAGTTCAGTAAGAGGTAAATGTATAAACTTGTTTTTAATTTAATAACTTAGTGATAAACATAAAATATTTTTGATGAATTAAGGATAATTTTAATAATATTTTACCTAAAAAGTGTATCCCTCTATTAATAGCACAGAGCTATTATTTTGGTAATAGCCTATACCCTGTCTGGTATCATTTCCTTTTCTATCAAATTCTTTTTTTTTTTTTTTCTCGGTCGGCCGTGGGGCTTGAACTCTGGGCCTGGGCGCTCTTCAGCTCAAGGCGAGCGCTCTACCACTTGAGCTACAGCGCCACTTCCGGTTTTCTGGTGGTTTATTGGAGATAGGAGTCTCACAGTCTCTCCTGCCCGGGCTGGCTTTGAACTGCGATCCTCAGATCTCAGCCTCCTGAGTAGCTAGGATTACAGGCGTGAGCCACCAGCGCCCGGCTTCTATCAAATTCTTGATTTGATTTTTCATCACTGAAGCTGTTCTGAAATTTTTCTATAAAGACGTATTCCCCACCCCCACCCCCAGGGTATAAACAGTGGCTTAATGACAAAGCTTACCTTTCTGATCATGAAGATATAAATAACTGGGTTGTATATGGTGCTTGATTTAGCCAAAAGGTAAGAAACAATAGATATTGTTGGAGTGACCAAGTGACCATGACTATTAACCACCAAGAAGCAGGTCACGATATAAGGCATCCAGCACATGAGGAAAGTGAGGGCCATCAAAAAGCACATTTTGGCCAATTTCTTTTCATATTGTAAAATCTTGATTATTTGAATTGTCTGAAGATCTTCAACACAACGAAGCTGAAGAAAGGAGAAAGGAAGGGTTGACTGTTTTTGATAACAGATATGCAGTCATGATTCTTGCTCAGGATTCTGTTGCTTTAGTGGAAAGAGCTTCAGTGGAAAGAGAACTGGACAGAACATTGGATTGCTGACTTTTGCTCCAAACCCCATAAGTGTGCCCAACCTTCATCTTTCTGAGCTCCCATCTCCTCAACTCTGATAAACTGTAGGTAAGCTAAGTAACCTCTTAAATTCTGTAATAATTTTTAAAGCTTTTCTAATTTACTCAAAAAAGATGAAATAAATGATTTGCCTTAATCTTGAAGTTTTATGAGACAGTCTGAGTCACCATAAAATGGAAGGAAATTCTGTATACTGGAAACTCTTTTATCCAGAATGCTAATCTGGAAATTCTCCAAGCAGGTCACAAACTCGTGTCATGTTATAAGGTTCTGCACAGCTAAGCCTATATTGATCTTGATGAGCACTCAATCCTAAATCAGTTTTTTCTTAAGAAACCATTGTGTTTTTCATTGCTGGTAACTATAAAGTGGGGTTTGATATGAAACTTGTGTTTGGTTTCATCAGGAGTTGAACTGTGGGGATGGCGCGGTGCTTGGCACACTCAGAGACTCCCATCTGTCTGAAATCAGTTCATCTTCCCTGAGTTATTGAGGAGCAATGACCATAACTACAGAGTTCTTTGAGTTCTTCAGATAAATTCTGTATACATTCTTTTCTTATCATAATTGTGTTGTTAGCAAAAGGGAAAGAATATCCCTGCACATAAAAAAATACATTTTTAGGAAGTAGAGCTATGGTTCAAAGTAGTAGAGTGCTAGCCTTGATCAAAAGAACTCAGGGACAGCACCCAGGTCTTGAAATCAAGCCTCTCAACTGACACACACACACACACACACACACACACACACACACAGTATTTTTAAATAAAAGTTATTTCCAAATATAGCAAGAGGTTATACTAATTTTGCTATAAAAGACATGCATTAATAATTGTTTCTTAAAGGGTACCTAAAATTGTTGATAGTCATATTCATAATTTTAAACTGGGAAATTTATTATAATTCAAAAAGCTTTTACCTTTTAGTTCTAGCCTCATCATAAAACTTAAGGGAATTTTTAGACAGACACTGGTGGCTCATGCCTATAATCCTAGCTACTCAGGAGGTTGAGATCTGAGTGGCTCAAAGCCTGCACACACAGGAAAGTCTGTGAGACTCTTTATGTCCAGTTAACTACCAGAAAACCAGTAGTGGAGCTGTGGCTCAAAGTGATAGAGCACTAGCCTTGAGCAAAAGAGCTCAGGGACAGTGCCCACGCCCTGAATTCAAGCCCCACAACCACCAGAAAAAAAGTGGGGTGTGGAGAACTTTTTTCCAAAGAAATTATTTAAAGCATGTGCTGATGGCATTTAACACACACACACACACACACACACACACACACACACACACACACACACACACACTTGAGCTGAGATTCCTAAGTTATTGATATCATCCAAAATTATATTTAAGAAACTATATTGTTGTTAAAATTATGTTTCCCAATGGACAACTAATACAGAGAAGCATGGAAATTAAAATGTTCTTTTAGATTATAGAGGATTAAGGCATGACTTTACATTTCTGATAGTATTGATATGTGTGTACAATTCTATTTTAGAAAAAAATATTTTATTGAATGTGATAGGGTGTCATTCTGTTTTCAAAACATTTTAGGAGCAAAGGGGCCTAATTCCCATTTCGGGTTCTGGTAAAAGCTGCATATTTGGAATCCAAAGATCTGGACTCATACCTTAAACTTCTTACTTTTATCCTCAGTGTGATGCTGAGAAAGCCAATTAGCCTCTTTAAGGGAATACCCCATTAGAATTAACAGAAGCATGGGCCAGAGGCTCAACAATAGAATGCCTGCCTGGGACACTGGGGGCCCTAAGTTCAAATCCCATTACTGAAAATTAACTGAAGCTGGTTTCCAGTACCATTTATATAACTTTAGGATTGCTTTTGAGATTAAATGCTTACTGAAATATATTTGAAATGAACATAGTTGCCTGTATATGTGGGATCACCATTTTTGACTCTTTAGTTTCAATTAACTAAGATATTCGTGCATCTCACTTATATACTCCCCAAGCTATCATTATCTAGGTTCCATCTAGTGTTAGCCCTAGTCTTCTCTGAGTAGAATGCTTATTTCTCAAAACTGAAGCATATGTTGGTCTATACTTTCCCAGATGCTTTTTGCTATAAGCAAATTACTTAGATTTGAAATGTGAAATTTTGGTGATTGTCTTTTATTTTTCTCTTTATCTTAGCCTTTTTGTTTCTTTCATAACTCTTATCCCTTCATTATGTTCATTCAGCATTCCTAAAGAGCCCTACTTTGTGGCCCACATCCTTTATTTTGTATTTTGAGCAACATGTCATATGGATGAAGAAAGAGCACATTATCATCACATTCATTCTAAAGTAAACCACTATTATGACAAATTATTTAAGATTCCTTCTAGAAGTGACTGCTACTTAGAACGTGTGTCAGGCACCTGTAGATATTCACAGGTTCCACACAATCCTCATTCTCAAGGAGTAGCTAAGTCTTTCATTGCTGTCTCTAGTCACCCCTCTCTGTATAAGGAAATTCAGGCAAGTGACTTGAGACAACTTTTCTGTTGAAATAATAGCATGGACAATTACAAGAAGTCTCTACATTTTTACCCCCTTCCTCTGTCTTCCTTTCTCTATACTCTCTCCTTGTAACGCATTCCTAAGATAGTCATTGACCATCTGGTACATGTAGGTTCTGGTCCACCTACAGTTAAGAAAAATCATAAGTCTCAGTTTCTGCTCTTGATGAGTTCACTGTTTGATGAGGGAGAGAGGTGTACAGACAACAGCTACAGTAGGGGAGCAGAGAAGGATATGGGAGTGAATAGGCAAACCTGAGTGGAGTGTTAGAGCAAGAAAACATCAACACCAGCCTTCTAAGGGGAGGAGGGGCTAGCCAGGAAAGGAGACAGTGGGCTGGAGTCTGGGGGCAAGAGGATACACGTGCCAATAAATGGGGCTGGACTGGCAAATGGGAGATACTACATAAGACAGACTAGCCTTACTTCATACCTTATTTTCAGTCACCAAAACAATGGAAGCCCTGCAGGATATAGTTGAGAACACATGCTCTAGTGGCAGTGGACAGAGTAGAATAGAGGAAGCAACAAGGAAGAACTCAAGGCCCTTTTAAATAAAGCCTCTCCATGGGAGAGGGAAAGAATAACGTATAGAAAAAAATCTTCAAATAGATAAGAATTGGCCATTATTTGAGTATAGGGGGATGGGTGAATAATAGTTGAAGATGACTCCTTAATTTCTGGGTTATGAAGCTAGAAATGAGGGCCACTCAACAAAAAGGGATGGAGGAGTCTTGGAATTAGTGGAGGAGATGACAGCAAATTAATCTTCATATAATTTAGTTTGACAAATCAATGGACCAAGTGGAGATATTCAATAGACAATTGACTATGTTAATCTAATAGAGGTCATAGAGGTCATAGGAAAGAGCTGGATTGGAAACAGTTATTTTGAAAAAGTCAACAGCTTTGGAAAAACTTCTGGCAGTGTATGAGATTACCAGGGTCATTGTGCAAACAAGAGATAATTAAGCAAAGAATCCTAGAATCACCCAAGAAAGAAAAACCCTTGAAAAAGATATTTGAATATGAAGCCAAGCCAGAGGCATGGCCCAGTGGTAGAGAGCCTGCCTAGCAATATGAGGCTGTGCGCTCAAACCACAGCACTATCAAACCAGAAGACGAAGCCCCAAAGTTGGACATGGTGATGCACGCCTGTAATCCTAGAACTTGGAAGATTAAAGCAAGATGGTAAGTTCAAGACCAACCTCAGCTACATAGTGATGCCAGTCTGGGCTACACAGTGAGACCCTGTCTCATAAATTAAGAAGAAAAGAGAGGAGAGAAAGAAAAAGAGAAGGAAAAAGAGAAGAAAAAGAGGAGGAGGCCGGGCGCCGTTGGCTCACACCTGTAATCCTAGCTACTCAGGAGGCTGAGATCTGAGAATCACAGTTCAAAGCCAGCCGGGGCAGGAAAGTCTGTGAGACTCTTATCTCCAATAAACCACTAGAAAACCGGAAGTGGTGCTGTGGCTCAAGCGGTAGAGTGCTTGCCTTGAGCTGAGGAGCACAGGGACAGTGCCCAAGCGCAGAGTTCAAGCCTCACTACTGACCAAAAAAAAAAAAAAAAAAAAAAGAGGAGGAGGAAGAGGGCATGAACTGGGAGAAGAGGGGGAGAAGCATCCCCAGAGGCAATAAATACTTCAGGAAATGGGGTCCATGTATCAATGGGAGGAGAAAGTCCTAACAAAATGGAAATCACCAAGTCTCAAATGCCACAGGTGAGAGATAATAATGAAACTGAAATGTGTGTATTGGATCTCCCACAGGTGAGAGATCCTCGGTGATCTCAAATGAGGACTACTTCGGCAGATGGTAGAAGATGAAGGAGGTGCCAACTTACAAAAGATTGAGGAATAAATGCTGGATGAATGTAATCAGCTAATAACTCTTTTAAGCTTCAACCAAGTCATTTCTCATAGTTATAGAGGCTGAGAAGTACAAGTAAGTTGCTAACAAGGTAGTTAGCATTCTGCTTTCTCTCTTTGCTTCTAAGTGGTATGCTCCTATGACTTCTTATTTAACAAGAGGGTGGAGGAGAACTCTGGTGGATCAAATAAGGATAATAATCCCATCAGACCGTAGTCCCAGCCTCATAACTTAATTTACTAATTACTAACCTAATTACTTCACTAAGCATCATCACACTGGAAGCAGAAGTTGAGAGGGACACAACATTCAGCCCACAACAGTTAAGGAAAGAAATAAAGTGAATGTAATAGGAACTGAAGGATTTATTTTAATTTTTAAATCCACATCAATAATTAAAAGGAATGAGCTAATCATGAGAGAGAGATTGAAAATATAAGTGAAAAATGACTCTGGAGGACTATGGTTTGAGATTAGCCTGGAGAAAGTCAGTGAGCCCTCATCTCAATCAACAAGCTGTCATGGTGGCCTGTACTGTTAGCCCAGCCGTGTGGGAAGGTGGTGGTGGAATCAGATCTGAGGTTGGCCCTGGGCAAAATCTGAGAGACCTTACCTAAAAATAATCAAAACATAGAAGGGCCAGGATGTGGTTGAAATGGTAGAGTGCTGCCTTCCTAGCAAGCACATGACCCTTAGTTCAAACCAAGAAAGCACTAAAAATAAAATTATAGAAATGCATAGTCGAGCATTCCACAGTATGTAAGATGTCCTAGGTTTGATCTGCAGCATTACAAGAAAAAAAAGGAATAAAAAGTAGAGGTGCATGGAACTAAGTTTAATTTGAAATAAAGTGAAGCTAGAGGGGTCTGCTGGGAGTGAGCAAGGGGCTGGAATATCGTGAGCATGGAGAATGGATGGGGTAGAAGCAGTAAGGAAGGAAGCCCCACGTGGCTGAAGTGAGAGACTGGGATATGGAAAGCACTCTTTCTGTTGCTTGCTTCAAACATCTTTCCTGTTACCTCCTAACATGAAACCTGTCTGTGACCAGTTCTACTCATTTATGACTCTAATGTACTTTTTAGACAAAGCATCTGGGCCATTCTTTTACAATGGGTTCATGTGATCTTTAAATAAATGAAATTATGGGACACACAGAATTGCCTTTATTAGAATTCTTAAATTTTAGGAGTGTTGAATAATGTGAGATTATTCTGCTAATGTCTGTCTAGAAGAAATTGCCCTTTTGTACATTTCAGAGAGAGAGAGAGAGAGAGAGAGAGAGAGAGAGAGAGAGAGAGAGAGAGAGAGAGAGAGAGAGAGAGAGAGAAAGAGAGAGAGAGAGAGTAAATGTTATTAATCATGGATGTTTTCTGGAAGTAACACATAGGGCAAAATTCTACTAAATGGGAAGTCCTACAGAGTCACTGGTTAACTACTGATTATGGCGATGGTAATTTTTTCCACCCAAAGTGCATACCCATGGAACTGTTTTGGGAGAGAGATATGTAGTGTCAACTCACCATTCGTATGGAATACAGAATGTGGCCATAGCAATGGGCTATGATTCCCACTGGCACCACCAGGCAGCCAATAAACAGGAAGAGCACAAAGGAGGAATCGTTGGCATCCTTGGCTTTCCAGTCCACGGTGCAGCCTAGTCCATGGATATCCAAGATGTACCTGTTCCAACCCAGGAGTGGTGCTCCTGCCCAGGCTAGTGAGTAGAGCCAGATGTAGGTGATAGCTCTCCAGGCCCAGGTGAAATTGATCACCCTGGCATGGACCACACGGATATAACGTTCATAGGCCAGCACAGTGAGGGTGGTTATGGAAATAATCCCTGCAGGAAGAAAAAGTAGAAAAGCATAGCATGGTGCAGGGGGAAGACACATGTGCTCCACTGGCAATATCACACAGAGTCTGAGACCAATCCCATGTTCTAAACACCAAAAGATCCAGGAGGAATTATGCCCTTCTTCCTAAGTCACATAATTATTGACATATTTACCTGCTAAAGAAAACAGAGTAGAAAACAGAATGGAGATAGTAAGATAAAAACAAAATCCCTAAGAACAGACCTGCCTAATGATGCAGCCATTGCATTACTCAAAAAGGAATCACTAGAACAAGTATCTTCTTCAGTTTTGCCTTCTCTCAGCTGTGTGACAAAGTCAAAGTGGGTTCCACAAGCTCAGACTGGCCAGTTATGTGAACTTACACAGGGGGCTGTGTGAGCCCATTCTAGTAAAGAACAGCATAGGAACTGCTCACATGCGAGGTCTGCTGACAAGGTGGGAAGGATGTTGTTCATGATACATTCTTGGCTTGCACATCTAATTTGCAACAAATCCACATTAAGAGTATTTGTGCTTCATTGTGAGGCATTCACCCAACAAGTACCCATGGAGAACTGTAGGATGTGTCAGGCACTGTGGCAACACTGGAGGTCCAAATGATGACTGAGGCAGAGGATAGACGTCTGAAGAGAGGTATGCAAATTACCTAAATCAATGATTTAGGCTTGGCAAATGTTACAACTGTGATACAGATTGTGAAATTACGGAGAAGCATTTGTGCACAAGGCAGGAGAAATGCATGCATGGAAGAATGAAGAATGTGTGTAGTAAAGCACAAAAGTATAAACTGACATGAAAGCATCTATGAATGATAAGAGGACTCAAAGATGCCTAAGTTAAAAAAAAAAAAGACAAAGAAAAGAGAGCAGATGGGGCCACACTGAGTAAAGCTGCTAATTTCCAGATTAGGTCAATGTTTGTACCCCAAAGAAGATGATTGAGGATGGGTTGAAATGCTGTTTTCTCATGGCATACTCAGACCATGCTTTCTGTTTCTCTGCCTTATTTCTGACCTAATATCATTTTTACTATGCTTGGATCTTGCATGACTTCTTCTCAGGCAAGAACAGAAGTAGATTAGGTGTACTGAATTTTCCATAACACCATTTGGATGGACATTCAATATTTTCATCAATATTTTTAATATTTTAGTTATCCTTTAGTAGGTTTTATCATCCTGAGTTGAAACAAAGGGTTTTCAATTCAACATATAAGTTTATGAGTACAAGGCTTCTTGATTAGTGTCATCTCTTTCATAATTCTCCCCCATTTGTCCTTATTTTGTCTGTGTCTGCCTTTCTGTAGCCTGCTACTCCTGTTCACTGGTAACATTCCACAGTGAGACTTTGTCTTATTTGGGAAGGGGAAGAGTTTTTCTTGTATTGTGAGAGAAAGGTTATTCAGGAAAGAAGGGCCTTATGACTGGAAGCTGATCAGAGAGGAACACCAAGGGAAGTGGAGAACTGACAGCTGGATTTTTGTAAAACTCCCTTTGCAAAGCAATTGGGGAGGATCTATGTGGCCCTGGTTGCTTTGAAACAGTAGTCCATAAAAACACATTGCATGGTTTATCTTAGAGCTTGCCTAAATCTTGTTGTTGTGCTTACCCCTGCCTCATTGCCAGCCACTCAGAGCTCACTTTGATTCCCTCTTACCTGTGCCTGGAATGCTGACAGCTATCCTTTCTACAGCTGTGGAACACATAATGACAGGAATGTGTTAAGTGTTACACGGAGCTGTGTCATAGACGTAGAGTATACAATGAAGGAATTATCTCTTTAGGTAAAAGTTTAAGAGACACAGTTATCATGTTGACAAGGATGAAGACACTTCATGATCCAAAATATAGAGAAAAAAAAAGGTGTTAAAATGTTCATTCCATGCCTCTGTTTGAGTCAAATGGTTCTTAGTAATATAACTTAAACTATATATGAATTTATGACAGCTGTCAACATATGTAATATACATGATACCAGATATTACTAGACAATGGGAAAAATGTGTTATAAACAGACAAAATGAGTAATTATGAAACAATGGAATAAATTCTGTAATACAGGAATGCAGTTGAAGCCATAATCCTGGATTAAATTCCAGTTTTCTCAAGGAAAATCAATTATCTCTGAAGCTCAGTTTGATCACCAGTGAAATAGGGACAGTAGTGGCAAAACAAAATGCTCTCTAATTGGTGTATATGTGCATGTGCTTTCAATGAAATTTTTCATAGTAAATAATATTGTATAAAGGATTGTTATTATCATACAGTTGATGGGCTGAGAGCAAAACTGATTTAAGTGCTGGCAGATAAAGTCCTGGGAGCTTAAATATATTATTCAATTGGGGATATGTGAAAATATTCAAAAACCAAAGTCATTTTCCTACTTTGGCAACCAGATGATCACATTGAATACCTTTACTTATTGTCCAGTTGTCTAAACTCTTAGATAAACAAGTTTACATTAAATAGAATTAAACACTTATTCTACTGCCTGGCCCATGACTCGGATCTGTTTCATTCTGGTTAGATTTTAAAAAAAAGTTTCTGTGATATGGTCCATTCCTCTAAGGAGCACACACTCACTGCAGAGAGCAGGTAGGAAAAGCTTCCTTTAAGAATGGGAGAAGGGGGCTGGAAAGGTGGCTCAGTGGAAGAGCGCTTGCCTTGCATGCTTGAGGCCCTGGGTTCAATTCCTCAGCACCACATAAGCAGAAAAAAAAAAGCTGGAAGTGGCACTGTGGCTCAAGTGGTAGAGCGCTAGCCTTGAGCTGAAGAGCTGAGGGACAGCGCCCAGGCCCAGAGTTCAGGCCCCACGACAGGACACCCCCACCCCCCTCCCAAAAAAAAGAAAGGGAGGAGGAACATCTTAAGTCACAGACCTCTGGGAAGCAGGTAAAACCAGAGTATTTTAACCAGCCAGAAAATCAGTGAGTCAGAAAATGTGAATTCACTGGGACTGTGAATTCTATTGGTAATTCTATTAAGTAACACAGGAGACCTGACAGTGAGCATTTCTCAGTTTCCTGCAAATAATTCCAGTGGTAACTGCAGAAGGAGTTGCAATAAAGACGTGAAGGAGACTCCCTTCCATGCCAGCAAGGAGTTTGAATCCTCAGTCTCAGAGAAGCCATGAGATTATTTTTGTTCACTTCTTTCACTGAGCAGTTCTAGAGAATTTGGTTTTATTTTACTTTTGCAGATTTTCCTTATAGCAAATTCCCTCTGGCTGCAATTAAGCCAAGATTCAATAATACATTCTAACACCTCATTTCATGTTATGTCTTAACAGCTGTTAAAGTTTGTTTGCATGTACTTTTCTCATCATCATAGATATGAGATAGGACAAGCTCACTGACTTCATTTGATTAACATGTGAGAAAAGAGGTTGAGATTTGTAACCAGTCTAAGGTCACATGATTAATTTTAAACATGTAAGGGAGAAACAGGCACCGGTGGCTCACACCTGTAATCCTACCTACTCAGCAGGCTGAGATCTGAGGATTGCGTGCAAAGCCAGCCAGGGCAGAAAAATCCCCGTGAGACTCTTATCTCTAATATATTACTCAAAAAAGCCAGAAATGGTGCTGTGGCTCAAGTGGTAGAGTGCTAGCTTTGAGCACAAAGAGGCTCAGGGACAAGTCCCAGGCCCCGAATTCAAGCCCTAGGAACATTTTTAAAAATTAAAGGGAGGGTTTGAGGGGAGCTTACTAGTATAGTGCTTGCCTAGCATGTGTTTGGTGCTGGGGTTCATCCCAACACCACATATATGCACAAAAACACACAAATTTTAAAATGCAAAAAATGAGAAAACATAAGAGAATCTCAGAGGCAATTGCTTACATTTACAGTCAATTATTTTATAATTTACAAAACTCTTGAGCACACCCAGGGTATAAGCTGTGTATAGCTGTTGGCAAGAAGAGTAATTCCCTTTTCAGTTACTTACATGCTACTGATTAAATGGAGAGGTCAATGGCATTTTCCTAGAATGAAAAGCTTGCTTCCTGAATCTGTCTCTATATCTGAGTCTCTGTCTCTGTCTCTATTTCTCTGTCGTGTGTGTGTGTGTGTGTGTGTGTGTGTGTGTGTGTGTGTGTGTGTGTGTGTGTGTGTGTGTGTGTGTGTGTGTGATTAATCAGCTAAAAAAGATAAGACACCAAGGGCCATAAAAATGGAAACAGGAGGGCTGGGTAGGTGGCTCAGTGGTAGAGTACTTGCCTTGCATGCATGAGGTCCTGGGTTCAATTCCTCAGCATCACATAATCAGAAAAAGCTGGAAGTGGCACTATGTCTCAAGTGGTAAAGCACTAGCCTGGAGCTGAAGAGCTCAGGGACAGCACCTAGGCCCGGAGTTTAGGCCCACAACCAACCAAAAAAAAAAAAAATGGAAAAAGGAGAATTTTGTCAGGATGGTTAAAGAAATGATTGCTATATAGCTTGGGCAAAATGATACTGGGATAACCTGATGACCACTGCTGTGTCCCACACTGTTGAATTGGGCTTCGTGTGGATTTAAATCTCATTTCCATGTACCGCTAAAAGTCCCTAGATCACAGAAGTCCTTTAGATCACAGAAGTGGTTCTCTTTCCCAACACAGAATGTCTCTCCAATGCCCACTTCTTAGCATTGCTAGATCAGAACTTGCCAGAAGATTGTTCTGAAAAACCCTTCCACAGTACCTAGCTCCACTAAAGGTCCTAAGTTTAGTGTGCTATTTAAGACTGACACTGCTTTGGTCCCTACCCAGTGTTCCAATTTCACAATAGCCCTGGTACAACATGCTCCGGTCAAGTATGTCCTCCATACCTGCCTGCTTCTGCCGTGCATCCCGCAGGGACCTTTTCCCCACAGAACAGCCTTCAGACACACGTGTGTGTGTGTGTGTGTGTGTGTGTGTGTGTGTGTGTGTGTGTGTGTGTGTGTGTGTGTGTGTGTGTGTGTGTGTGCTTTATGCCTATTGTCTTAGTCACCATTACAGCTGAATATGTGACTAATTGTACATAATGCCATCTCCAATAGATAAGGTGTTCACTATCATTTCTTTAATTCTGCTAAATTCAATGAGCCTTGTGCCTCATCTGAACATAGAAATATTGTTTGCCATCACAATGCTGTCTTAAGAAGAGATAATGTTTAATACATTGGATAAATGAGAACTGTTCCTAGAACATTAAGTAGATACCCGTGTTCGTAGACTTCGTCTGACACCTCTGAAGGCATGCACAGAGTGTGGGTTATGGCGGGATACAAAGTGCTTCTGCCATTTTCTATGTGTGATACTGATCAGGTTTTCTCTGAAGTGTCTGCTTCCACATCTGTAGTGAGAGTACCTACCTAATTGGGTTGCTGTAATAGAAATAGCCAGAAGTTATAGCAGTACTTGGCATATAATACATGTTCAGTGTTAGTTTTACAATTAGCGTTCCTATATTTCAAACTTTAGCACAGAAACTGGGACAGGATCTTGTACCAAATAAATGGGTTGTATTGAACCTGTGGCCTTATACTGCAGTATACTTGAGATTCTTATCTGCACTAATCATACTGACTCATCCCAATGCATTTGGACATTTTCCATAGTTAACACACTACAAACTGCCAAGCTGCTGTACTATTTTCCTGCTTGGTGAACCATCAATGACTGTGTATAAATAAGTGAATTCAATTGTAGATGGTTTCTTTAGTCTGTATTGGCAACTCTAAAATCCACAGGATGTTGTGATACATTCCTAACATAATTTTACTGATACTGTCATGAATAACACTCTCAAAAAATCATGCTTTCTTTTTTAATCAATCATTTCTGATTGGGCACTGATGGATCATGCCTCTAATCTTAGCTACGTAGGATGTAGAGATCTGAGGATCATGATTTGAAGCCAGCCTGAAGAAAGGAAGTCTGTGAGACTCCTATCTCCAATTTACGAGCTGGAAGTGGAGTGTGACTCAAGTGGTAGAGTATTAGCCTTGAGAAAAAAAAAAAAAAAGCTCAAGGACAGAGTCCAGACCCTGAATTCAATCCCCAGGGAAGGAGAAAGCAACAGAAGAGGATAATCTGACAAAGTATAATATATGCATATATGAAACACACAGGGAATCTCTCTGAACAACACACACACACACACACACACACACACACACACACACACAAAGAATGATAAGGATGTAATACAGAGCTTGTTTGGGAGGAGTACTAGTAAGAGTGGGGAGTATAATTGAATGTGTGACGGAGAATGAGTATGAAGTATTTTATATGCACATATAAAAATAGAATACTGAAACCTGTTAAAATTATAAGACCAAGCACTGAAAAATACCCAGGAGAGTGAGCTGCTTGATTTGTACAGCAAAGTTTAGTTGTTCATCTGCTTTTTTTCCTAATAACAGTGACCTGGTAAACAGGTTTTTTTTTTAAGTTCCTTTTTAGTTTTATTAAGAAAGTAAGTCACAAAAGGGGATGCTGATTAACATTTTTGTCCTAAAACACACTGAAAAACTGCTTTATTGGAACACATTTTGTTTCAAAAGTTAAAAAAAAAGAAAAATATTTTAAGCTGGGGGATAGTGATGGAGGTGTGAGTTGGATCAAGGCATGCATGTATAAAAATTTCACAATGATGGTTATGCTTATGCTGTATTCTTTAATTCTCTATTTTTTTGGAGATTACAACATCATAAACCTCCAGAAGCTTTGAAGCCACTACTGTCTGCTGATGGAAGAGATGGAGAGTGGGGACTTACAGAGTAGTGCAAAGTAGACTGAATTCCTACCACAATAACCCTGTTTGAAGAACAAGTTAGTTACTTGAGGTAGAAGAGGGGAACAGAAACAGGAGAAAAGCAGAGTCCTTATAAAGTATTCAGACATTCATTTCCTCTTTTAGTCTCTTTATGTTGGCATTATTGACACTTGAAGCTAGGTAACACCTGCTGTGAGGGGCTGTGTTGTGTACTCTAGGATAGTGAACAGACCCTTCCAGGACTCACTACATGCTGTGGTACCCTCTTACCTATTTTTGACAACCAAGAATGGCTCCAGCCATTGTCCAATGGGTGGAACACATTCTATTCTGAGAACAATAGCAAAATGGGAGAAATTAGTAATATTATTGATGGTACGTGTGAGAAATTATTTAATGTGCACTATTTGCGAGTAATCTTATTGATTCATTCTCGGTCATCCTTAAACAAGACATCCGTAAGTACAATCCCTAGTTGCCTGAAAACAAGATCCCAGGCTCTTCATCAGAACAGTCTATAAAATTTCTCATTAGACTAGGTAGTAAGCTTTGAATTGTTACAAAATCTTTTAACTATAAACTTATAGTGTTAAAATGCAATATTAGGTTAGCATACTTGTTTCTTAGCATAAAAGATAGATAAACCAATCTTAAGTGGAAATCGAATACACAAGGGTTATATGACATATAACAAAAAGAACCAGCATGGAAGCTTCTCTACTAAGTCTCCAAATATTTCTATTTCCTTAAAATCTAAAATGCCTAAAATACTATCTCCTCCTGAATTATAAACAGGCACTATCGACCTGTCAGCCCCAAAGCTCTGAATCTAACTTCATCACTATTTCCTGTTATGTGTACGCCTTTATTAAGTAGTTGCTCTGAGTGTAATATGGATAAAATATGTTTAAACATAAACAATTGCCAAAATCATAGGACAACAGCAGAAAGTAAAAAATACATAAAATATATTGACAACACAAAAATTTCAGATGTGAGCTTAAATGAGCAACTCCTCTTTTAACCTTAGTTTTCTTTACAGATTTTAATTCAGTTTTAATTTACAGGAGGAAAACACTTCTTAAAATTCTTGAAGACAACATTTAAAAATTATTGATTTATGTATTATTCACTCTTATGTGAAATAACTGTTTAGAGATGGGAGAAAAATGCAATAGTAGCATTTCTACTCAGTGGATATAAATACTAATCAGAAGTCAGTCAAGGCAAGCTAATTATTTCAGGTCTGGTCTGTAAAATGGGTATAATTACTAGCTCTTTCTTACCTTACACAGGTGTCCTGAGGACCAGATTATGTAGTTGTCAGAAGAAAACATTGTATGCTGTAGCAGAACTGATGTCACAATGTGCATGTCATAGTCAAAGTCAGTTCAACCATTCACTGCACTGTTCAGACATTATAGAAAACTGGAGCTGCCATGCCCTCTGCTGTTGAAATGTGAATACATCCCATATTTGATTAAATGGAAAGAATTCAAATAATGCCTCTTTATAATAAAGGTTAACTCCTCAGAAATCCTCAGAAGCAGCTACTTCAAGGCTAACAGGAACTTGACTTCCCCTGGATCCAAAAAGAGGAAGGTAAATAAACACAGTTCTAAACAGATAGTTTCTTGGAATTGAAATTTTATGTTCTCTCATTTAGTTTTCTTTATACTTCTTAAGTGATCAATGCTTTGGGATTTTTAGACCCAATCTCCCCTCTCTTCTTGGTCCTTTTCTCAGTTTCTAACAGCATCTGAATGTTGCCTGAAATAGATTTTAGGAAGTGTTAACCAACTCAGTTTTTTAACCCTTTAAGCAGCTATGTTATAAAAGGTTTTGGCACCTACAAAAGAAATATCACAAGTTACAAGGTATCATAAGCCAGAAATTGCTCATTAAGGATAGTATTGGTAGTTACAATTAAAATGATAGGTAGCTCCTAAGGTTAAAAAAAATTCCTTACCTTAAAGTAAGCATTCCAACCGACTCAGGAGATTCAGAGAACTTGTTCTAGTCATTTTTCTATTTGTAATCTCGATACTTTGTGTGTGTGCATGTGCGCATGCATGAGTGCAAGTAGTGAGGCTTGAACTCCTTGAGCTCTTGCTTGGCTATTTCATTCAAGGCTGTCATGTTTACCATTTGAGACACACCTCCACATCCAACTTCCCCACCCCCCCTCCCCCAGTTAATTAGAGCTAAGAGCCTCATAGGCTTTTCTGCCCAGGATGGCTTCAAAATGATTTTCACATCTTAGCCTCCTAAGTAGCCAGAATTACAGGCATGAGCCACCAGTGCACAATGCATTTTCTAATCTCTGGTTTAATGCCAGTTCATAATCAACTGCTGTCTGTTGAATTAAGTTGCCTTGACTTGAATCTCTCAGGTTGACTGGAAGAAGGGGCCTGCCTGCATCCTCAGACTCAAGTCCTGCCCAGGGCTTGGCACCTGTGAGTCCTACTTTCAATGACCTGGGCCTCAAGATTCCCTGTAATGTGGCTGCTGAACGACTTTGGATTTGAGGCCATGCTTCAGCTCATATAGGATGTCTTCATGCTGACATCCGGAATCCTTTACTACTGTTACTGTTATTATTCCTTAATGTTGGGCAATGAGAAAAGACAAGCCTATCTAGACCTAGATAGTTCCTACCAAACTGGTATAAACTTTCTACTACACATTTTTAGAAATTTTCTTTGTGACTTTTTAACTTTTATAATTTTATTGAAAGGATATTACAAGTTTCCAAAATACCAGTAATTTTCTCATCATTTCAGTAGACCATTTTGTCAATTAATCTTTTATTTTTATTGTAACTTCCTTCAGTATTTTATCGAAAAAAGAACTCATTAGGTTAAAGTGTAATCACATGTCTTCTGATGCCTTTAATATAGAGACCTAATGTGTTACAGAAAAAAATCAGGAAACGATAAGTTGTGCTGTAATTAACATTTTTTATTCTTAAACATTTTTGCATACAGCTATATATATTATTATCATTTAGTAGCTATGTGACAGTATATGATAGCAAGAGCAACACACCAAAATGTATGCATTTCTCCACCAATATTTAAAAAATGCATAGGGATATTGCTAGAAACATCTGTGCACAAGTAGCATTTTTGTTTTAAATATGTTTTTGAGCATGTCCTATTTGAGTATGTATGTCCAAAGACCAGTTATAGAGCTCATGATAGTTTTCTAAATAGTTCTTTAAAGTGACTGCTAATGTGCAATGCTAATGCTATAAGCCACATGCATATTTAACTTTTGCCCAATAGCATGAACTAGATAGATCAGTTATTTAAACTTATACTTTAATATTAATTGAATCATTATTTGTATGTTCTCATTGTCACCTAACCCTTCATAAATCTGCTTACTAAAGAGTATAAAACCTTCAGGATTCTTAAGTGCTATGTAATGCAATTTTTCCCCATTTTCTCTTATGTAGGGTCTAGCTCTCATTTCTCTTTCAGTTGATCTACCCTGTCAGTATTTTTCATCTGCAGAGCTCACTTTCATTGCTATGAAGTTCCTTATGAGGATATAAGCAGTAGTCTTACTTTTACACTTAATGTTTGGTGTATCCAGAAGAAACCGCATTATCATATTTCCACAAGGATCTACCTAAGATTTTTTGTTTTGTTTTTTGGGTTGGTTGTAGAGCTTGAACTCAGGGCACTGTCCCTGAGCTTTTTCACTCTAGGACAAAGTTCTACCACTTTGAGCCACAGCACCTTGTAGTTTTCTAGTGATTCACTGGAGATTCACAGCCTGCTGGGCTGGCTTTGAACCACAATCTCAGTTATTAGCCTCTGGGTAGCTAGAATTACAGGCATGAACCACCAGCACCCAGCTACCTAGTTTGTTGTTGTTGTTGTTTCATTTTGATGCTAGTCCTAGAGCTTGGACTCAAGAGCCCGGGCTCTTGAGTACAGCCCGTGCTGTACCTGAACAGTTTTGCTCAAGACTAACGCTCTACCACTTGAGCCACAGCTCCACTTTGAAGATAGTCTCACAGGCTTTCCTGCCTAGGCTGGCTTTAAATTGTGATCCTCAGATACCAGCCTCCTGAGTAGCTAGGATTACAGGAGTGAGCCACTAGCACCTAGCAAGCTATTTCTTTCTAATAGTTATTTAACACTTCTTTCCAAATGGCTTATTGGTCTACAACTGACTACTCAGCTGCACAGAACTTAGAAAGATAGCTTAATAGCATGCTTTAAGGACTTGAAAGAGCAAAGTTCCTACCTTCCCTCTTAAACTAAAAAATGTTGTGCCTGTTTACTTTCCTAGATTATGTCAATTCTCTATTGTTACATACAACATTAACTGGAATGATAAATGGCATTGTATCAATGGTATTGCATACTGTCACAATACAGTTCTTTGTGTTTCGTATACTTATCTAATCTTAACCCTCACAATAATTCTGGTACATATTACTTAGGTTATAGATGGCAAAATGGTAGGCAGGATTGTCAAAGTATGAGTGACCCAAGGTGTCCCGGTTCACTGCCCTTCCATTATACCAGGTTGTCTCTCATAGGAACTGCTCACATTTTTAAATGTCCCTTACTGGTTATAACTTGTCTCAATCTCCAGTTTGTTATTCTGTTCTGATTTCCAGTAACAGATCAGTTTTCTTAGTTTTGAAAAACAAGAAATTTGGCCTACTCTACACTACTGATTTCCATTACATTTGGCTATAAAATCTTTTTTGTATTGCTTGTTTACATTATACAGGGCAGGAAATTTCATTGTTTCATATCTGCACATTAGTGCTATATTCCAGGCAATTTCATTTCCACCATCATCACACTCCTTGTACCTTTCAAGAAAAAGTGTTACCAGCATGCTTCTTTGTTCTGTTTTCATAATTGTGACTAGTCTATTTTGCTAGTACTCAACCTTTTTTACTCTCCTCTCAGGTACACACCTCCCATTAGTCCCCACCTGCCCACAGAACCTATTTCTGTTCCCTCCAATCCTCTACTGATCATCAGCTTTTGGTGAGTTTCTCTGTATTGCCCTCATATACACTTGAGATGTATTAGTTATTCATCCTCCTTTTTCCAGTCTCTGCACTCTACCTAGTAATTATCGATATGGATATTTATACTTATGTATATGCCCATGAGTATGAATGTCTTTTAGGTCTAGCTTCCACATACAAGTGAAAGCACATATTTTGTTTTTGAAGCTTGGCTTGTCTCAGTAAGATGTCCTCAAGTTACATGTTTTCCCAAATCTGATTATTTCATTTTTTTGTTGTCTATTTAACATTCTATAACTTATTTATCCATTCATCTGTTCTTGTGAGCTCTACCTCTAGGTTGATTCCATCATTTGGCTATTATTACTGTATTATCTTTTGCAATTTCTCTATTTACCTCTTTCTCAATTTATGATGCGTAATCTGTGATAATGAAAAACTTTTTAGTAGGTTTGAATTACATTTACCATCCCTACCCCCTTCTCATTCCTTTATTGTGGTATTGGAAATTGAACCCATGGATTTCCAGGCAAGCACTCTACCACTTGAGTTATGCCCCTAGGACCCCTACCCCCACCCCCATTTATTTTGGTTTTGAGACAATTTCTTGCTACTTTTGTCAGGACTAGTCTTGAACTTGAGATCCTCTTGCCCCTACTTCTTGAATACCTGAGATTAGAAGCATATGCTACCAAGCCTGACTAATCATTTCTTTTCATTTACAGTTTTGTAGAACACTTCAAGCATTTCAGTTGTTTTGGTGGATTTAAATCTTAGAATCTACCCAGTAATATTATTTTAAAAACAATGATACTGATTGTTCGCTTTTCTATTTTTGGTATGCTGCCATTTACTTAAATCTGTCTTGTTTCATTTTCCTCAAAAATACTTCTATTTTGAATGAGAGTGTATCAAGAACATATTTTGTTCTAAAATTCTTATAACACAGGGTTCATATCAGAAGATGTTACCAAAGAGCACTATTTTGTTAAAATGGCCAAATTCTGCTTTAAGAGATACATAGACCTAAAACATTTAGTTTTAATTAATCTTATTCTCTTCTGATTCGGAAAGCTACAAACCCTGAATCTACTTGTCTTCCACAGCAGCTCTAGGTACTGATTGTCACAGGTGCTTTTTCTTTCTTTCGCAGAATCTACACTCTTAAATCTTCTAACACCAAAAAGTCAGTGGGAGATCAAGGGTTTGGGGAATTATGAAAATATGACAAGGTACCAATCTTTGCTTCTCCACATGGCAAACACTGAGAAAATTATTGGTCATTGAATTTGTTTCCTATTTGCAAGTCTTATGCTATAATTCCTGCCTGAAAACAGTTGATCTATACCGGCCTCAGTTATCTGTTGGAAGCTTTTTTAGCTGTTAGGCAGGGCTCTGCAAAACTAATCTTATTCTTCAGATTTTCTTTGCAATTTTTCTCCCCCTAAATGAGTTCTAAATGTGTTTGTAAAGCTGAAGGCTATCTTGATATCGCTGCCTCGCTAGTTCAAAGGGTCAATAGGATGAAATTACCTGCAAAATGTAACATCAGATCTTCACAAAGAATAGACAACTGCATTTTGTCATATTGGCACTTGTATTAGTTGCTATTCTTACTACAAAGTCCACTTATTCATATTCTACATAAAAGGCTTACATAATTTACTATTTGTATATGTGTTTTGCTATTCAAACAAGTGGTAGAGCTGCAAACGTAACTGAAGTATGCCTTTGACATTATTTATTGTTCTACAGATGATGAATATCAATAGCAGGTACAATTTTACCTTCCCAAAATGTTCACATGAAACTCTCTCACATACACTCAATAGTAAAATAAAGCTAACTCTGTTTTAAGACTGAATCATGGAAAAAAAGCTGAAACAAAGTTCAAAAGCCAGTAATTGATAATTAAGACATACAATGTCCACTGTCTCAAAGACAGCTAGCGGCATCTGCAAGGCCTTTCTCATACAGTCACCTGTAATTACTCATATAGAAGCTGTCCTTCAAGTGATAATACTCAATGCCAAGATGAAGAAAATTTCCAATTTGCACTTTTCTAAGTCTGAAGGTGTTGTCCTGCATTTTCTAGGTTTTTGCTTTCCTCGCCGTCTTCTAGCTTGGCCATTTCTGTATTATCAGTTCTTGGAGCATCCAGTTGCTTATCATCACCATCAAAGATAATGTCTTCTGGATTTGGAGGAGGAGAGCAGAACTCTTCACTTGGAAAGATCTCATGAAACAGTGTTTCTGCTTGCTTGACCGCATGCTCATTCCCCAGACCACAATCAGGCCCAGAGCAGACGTAAACATTGGAAGGTAAGCCATGATATGCGCTTCTGCTAACCCCTGAGGAATCTCTCATATTAAAATAAAGAGCCCACAAGAGTCTTGGCTTTTTGAGTCCTTCCTCATCTGCTTCTGTTTCAGCAAAAGGTGAGAATAATTTCTTCACTACTGGCTCCAGGTCTTCCCTTGCTGTTTTTAAAGATGAACAGGTGAGATGTACTAGATAGGTATCTTTCATGCATGTCATGGTTGATGAACACAATTCTGTGACCCGAACAGAACAAGCTCCTGGCTCTTCAGGCGGCACTATCAAGATGGAAATCTGCTGATCTGAATCTGTCTGCAGAATAGACTGATCTGTAATGAGCACTGCCCTTGATATCTGCTTATACTGCACATTGGAGCATATTTCCCTAGAAAGGTAACTGTCCTCCACAATAAAATATTCAGCATTTATCCTCTGACCAAAGTGATCTATAATTGCTTTACATCGTCTAGATCCTTTGTCAACTACAAGGCATTTTATTTTATGACGAAGGCAATAGATTCCACCAAAAACTGCGCACATCCTGCAGAAACACTGGGGAATTTCTCCTTGCCCATACAAAGGAAATAAAAAGGGAGTGTTGCCATAACGCCCAAGACACTGAAGGAAGTTTTTTGTTGCTTTAAGGCCATCAAATGTGGTGCAAGATGATTCTGATATCATTGCAATTGAGTGTAGTATAAAATGTTGGAGGTTAGGAGTTAATTTTTTAGTTTTTAAGTACTCTGAAAATAAACACTGCTTGAAATCTTGGTATTCATCAGGATGCTGTTCATAGTCTAGACAAAATGTAAGAAATTTCATCAGCATCCTCTTTTCAACCATAGTAAGTTCTTTGCTATTAAAGACATCTGCTCTGGAGCAAGGCACCTGTTCTACCTTGCCTTCCCGAAAGGCAAGGATCCGAGTCACATTTTTAAATTCTGCATAACGACTAACATTTGATTTGATTAAAAGATCAATCAATGATCCTTGGGAATACAGCAGCTTTGATACCAAATCAATATTAAATTTCCTGCCTTCTTTAACCATCTGGGGGTAAGTAATCTTATTTCTCTTTGGCTTATCAGCACTGTCTTCGGGTTCGTCTGCAGGTTGGTTTTTATTTTTCTCTTCATCTGAAACTCTGTGTATACAAATTTTATCACCACAGGGCTTTTCTTTCTCCATCAACTCCTCTTCATCAGGTACTTCCAGTGAAATCTCTCCACTTTTCTGAGTGTGTTTGTCAGGCATTTTGCAGCTGGTAACAGGTGCTGAGTCCTTTTCTTTAGGGAGGTGTGTGGAATCTAGAGGTTTAATGGAGGTACTAGATGTCTCTGAGGAAGGATATTTCTGCATAGCATCAGTCTCTAGAACACTGTCTACCCTATCTTGACTTGCATAACAAAATACTTCTGCATGTTGAATAGTTTCATCCTTCTTTTGAAGAGATATGGCTTCTTCTGTGTCCTCGATCAAGTTTTGCCATGCAGCAATCGTTTCTTCCTCAGTGTCACTGTTTTGTTGAAGTTCTTCCAACCAAGACAGCAACCCAGGAAAGCTGAAACTCGCCCAGTTGCCTCCATAGTAACTTCTTGAGTCGATATGCAGGACCCTCTGTCCACTTCTTGAACACGCAGCTGCAAGGATAGATTCAGGCAATCCTGTCCCTATTATCACCACGTCAAACTCTGTGGGAAGTCTGTCAGCCATCCTAGGAGGCAAAGTATCTAGTGACAGCTGCTGCTGAAGGAATGTGTATGGATCTAGACTGCGGGCTCCTCTGAGGTATGATTAAGCTGAAACAAAATCTCTCTCCTTGTGATGTCTCAGTTTATCCGAGAAGTATGCAGGTCCTAGCTATTTAACTGTAACCTTTATAAACATTTTGTAATAAGTCAGTTGCACAGAAACATGATAAAGTACATCTAGTCACATCTGAGAATACTAAAATGGATGTGTCGTTTTCATTTCTGCATTTCACCTTAGCAGTAAATGTCAAATTGCATTACGTATGCATTTGTGACTGGAACTCTTCTCTGAAAGAAGAAAATTCAAGAAAATACAATTGTAAACAATGTAAGAGCAAAGTAATTACATGCAACAGCAATTATAATCCATTGGTATATGACTTGTTACTTAGATACTAATGCCTACTAAGCCACATCATGAAATACTTGCTCACATCATTTCTATATCTTGAAAATGAACAAGAGATATATAACCTCCCAATAAGGTAATATGGTAATAAGGAAAAGATAATTTCCCATAAAACTAAAAATAATTAACATAATCATTTGCTTCTAAGAAAATATTTCAATAAATTACAAACAACTGTGAGCTTAGACCAAAAGAAAGCATGTGTATCAACAGATTATGATTTATGGAAACATTGTGATTAGGAATATTTCTGTGGCCAAATACAATCTGCATGTGATTTCAGAATAGCTAAAAAGACCTTTCCAGCCCAACTACCCTAAGGATCTAATGGTAACTACATGACTGAACTACAGATTACTACAAAAGAAATCCTGCAGTAAAACAGCATTTAAAAATAAGTGCATACAAAAATCTGCATGTGATTTCAGAATAGCTAAAAAGACCTTTCCAGCCCAACTACCCTAAGGATCTAATGGTAACTACATGACTGAACTACAGATTACTACAAAAGAAATCCTGCAGTAAAATAGCATTTAAAAATAAGTGCATACAAAAATGGATGGGCAAAGGTGAACAAATGCAGCAACACTCCTCACTGGAACCTATGGTGAAAATGAACTAACACAACTTGTAGGTGAAGATGGGAGGGAAAAACTGGAGAGAGGGAAGGGGTGCCACTGTCCAAAAACACTTTACCTGACTTGTTACTGTACTGCTTCTGTACATCGCCTTTATAATAACAATAAAACATTTTTTAAGTAGTAAATGTATAAAAGAATAGGCCTTCTGAGGGGAAATTCATTGCTAATCATTTTTATTTGAATGTAGATATGTAAATTTCCTAGTTAAAAATTTTTTTTTCTGGGGGCTGGGAAGGTGGCTCAGTGGTAGAGCGCTTGCCTTGCATGCATGAGGCCCTGGGTTTGATTCCTCAGCACCACATAAGCAAAAAGAAAAAAAGCCAGAAGTGGCCCTGTGGCTAAAGTAGTTGAGTGCTAGCCTTGAGCTGAAGAGCTGTGGGACAGCACCCAGGCCCCACGACCGGACCCCCCCAAAAAATATAATAATTTTCTGGTTTCATATATTAAAACATTAACTCAATACCTATTTCTAATATTTGAAGGTAATATTTGCATTTTGCCAGACTGTCTCTGCAACTATAAATCTTTGTCTCCTAAGAAAAGAGGGCATTTAGCCCTCTGCCAAGACCACCGTGTTACTATTCTTATTTTTGAAGGGGCAGTAAAAAAGTTTCTCCTGTTAACTTCTACCACAATGCAGATTATTTTCTATATGTAGGAGGTCCGTTTGATGCTTAGTGTGGCCAGAGGTAGAATAGCCACGGGTCCAGAGGGCATACTCACCTGGGACACATCCCCAGTGCTGGCCTTTCTACTCTTTATCATTAAAGATGATCATTCTCCCAGTAACTGAGAGCTCTCTTACCTCTAATTTTCACTACCATTAAACGTTATGAAATCTAGGTCAATACAAGTAAGAAGACTACTCCATTCAGCTGGAACTTAGATGAAACTCACAAGGTCAGCTATATAATAGCCCTAACTAGTCAAAGCCTCTGTCTCAAAAATACTAGGAATTTAATTTATTCTCACTATTTCCTGAGAATCCAGGATCTGAGCCCAGGATGAAACAGTTGCCTGGCTTACTCATTACACACACATATGTATGTGTACATATATATATATATATATATATATACACATATGTGTGTACATATGTGTACACACATATATGTATGTGATATATATTATATATACAATATATGATATATATACTTATGCATACAGAAATTAATGGAGGGACATAGATACACATGTATCTGTGTGTCTGTATGTGTGTATGTGTGTTGTATGTATAAGAATGAATTGCTCATGTAAACTTCTTCCAGCAGGGTATGAAGAGGAAGATCAGGATAACCATTGCTATGTGCTTATTCTCAGCTTACCAAGGGGTCAGGACTGAGGATGGGAGGAAGAAACAAGCACATAGGTCTTAAGTACTAAGACTAAGCAATTTCTAAACCACAGACATCAAAGAAGTTCTCAAAATACAAGCCCATGGTGGTTCTCTGAGATCTAGACACTTAGGTACTTCAGAGTGAGAATGAGAAACTGATGGCAGTGGAGATTAAATAGTTGGGCAAGTCGACACCGTGAGTCAGCCACAGAATTAAGAGTGGGACCCACTCCTTCAGACCCACACCACCAACTTTATGGAGGAAGCCACTGAGATACAGAATGGAACAACAGATTAAATAGTCAATGTCTCACTCTGGGAGCCTCACACGTGATTCTTCTTTCATTCAAGCAACCACAGAAGTGAGCCTGACAGGGACTTTCTTGGCCTGGAAGGAAATTTATATATGCTGAGGATCAAGGTAGAGGATCATGCCTCATGCTACTAGGAACCATCTTGCTGTCCCAAGAATGCTGTCTGAGAAAGAAGCCAACATGGGTGAAATCTGAGTTGTGAGATGGAGAAAGCTGGAGACTAGATGAAGTCTTTTTGAGTACCTGGATCTAACCATGCCTTAAGCGAGTATAATCCTGGACATCTCCTTTACATGACCCCTAGATCTCTTTCCCCTCCTACCTCACTTTTGTTCCCCTTATGAAGAGTTGGATTTGGATTTTTGTCACTTGTAGCCAGAAATGTTTTAACTAATTCATGCCATAAATTGTATGTAGTTCTCATTAAAAAAAAAAAAAAAAGAGTGGGACCCACTCTCCTGTCAGAAGACCAGTGTGGTCTTCCCATTTGATAGGCATGCCTCTCCAGCATCTCTGGAGCTAGCCCTGGAATTCAGGATTTTTAGGCCTCCCCTGCCTTCCAATTCCATGGTTGGTTGGTTCTTGCTAGGGATAAAAGGGAAGCATCCTTAACCATAATCCACAAGCACACCCTGGGACCTTTTTAATCTTTGCTAAGAACATTTTAAGTACTACAAAATCTTACTTTTTTGATTTGTCCTCCAGGAGGGTAAGCAAGTCTCTGGTTCTCTAACTCCAGAAGGTCTACCTCTAGTTTTAAAATGAGGATTCAAAGCACTAACTAAAGGTTCTGATAGCTGGGTATAATGGTATGTGACCTATAAGCCCAGGTATTTGGGAGGTGGAAATTGGGTAGACAAAGTTCCAAATCCAGTCTATGCACAAAGGTAATGAGCACTCGTTTCAACAAATGAGCGAGGTGTGGGTGGTGTGAGTCTGCCATCCAGCTATGTGGAAGGCATAGGTAGGAGGACCATGCAAAAACAAACATGTGGTACCTTATCAAAAAGTAACTAATGCAAATAAGAGCTGATAGTATGCCTCAAGAGATAGCATGTTTGCTGAGAAAGGCAAGAATCTGAGTTTAAATCCGAATTATTTCCAAATAATAACAATAGTAAAAAATAAAGCTGCTGTGAAACAAAATGAGCTACCCTTGGGTACAATGCCATCTCATGTGAGGAGAGTGTTTCTGGCAATCTTAGAAAATTGCTTCTGAAAAAATTTGCTTCTGAGTGAGATGGGCCAAGCAGAAATGCTGAAGGAGTAAAAGTCAGAGAGGGTAGGAGATTCAGAAGGGCCAGCAGACAGAATGAGGTGAAGACAACCTTAGGTACTAGTCCTTATTTAAAAAACTGAATATATCCTCATAGGCGCCAAAACAATTTCCCAGAATAGAAAAAGGATTTCACGAGGAAAACAAAAACAAAAATAAAAACAAAAACACTTGCATGCCTGTTTCCCCCAGTGAACATGATTGATGACAATTTAGGTAGGGGCTGAATTACCTTTTTTAAAAGCTTAGTATGGCCAAAATCTGGATTTTTTTAACTGACATAAGGAATATAATTATATAGCCATTTCTGTCTCCACCTACATACCTCTAAGGTCCCTTCCCTAAGATTTAAATTTTTGGAAATGTCCTCCAAAAAACTAAGGAAATCCTCAGGCTGATGCTTAAGGAAGAATAAAACATCATTGAAGAAGTCAAATAAATGAAATCACGACTTCTCTGACATGTCAAAAACAAACCAAAAAACAAAACATTAAGGAGCCATGACGCATAACACAATGTTTAAACAGGAGGTTGGTGAATATACATGTATGTGTTAACAAAGACCTTGTTCCCCAATATCGACCCAGAAAAAAAGGCTGTCATCAATTGCTGATGGATTTCAGGGTTCTAAAAAGAAACGAACCCATCTCGCTTATAAACCTTCGTACGAATGAAACTCCCGGGGGGCATGTGGTAAGTACTTTTGCTCCCAATTTTATATAGTGTCACGTCTTTGATCATGGACTGGTTTAGTTCGTCCCTCTGTAGTATGATCCATTCTGCCTGATCTAAAGAACTCCACTGGCTGCACAACTGATTATGCACTGGAGTTGGAATTCTCTGAACCACCTGTAATGTCACCTTTCATTTGACTGGTATGAAACACAGGAGAAAAAAAAAAAAACAAAACAAAACAAGCTGTCAAATACCTAGCAGTGCACCTGTCGGTCTGCCCTCGGCTAACGTGAATGGAGAGATCTCCCCGGAGAGGGAACATCCCGTGCCTTACAACGGCTAAACCAGCAGCAGGATAAAACAAATGCCGATGGCTTCTATTTCCAATCCCTCCCTCGTTTCAGGAGATCCAGAATGGGTTCGGATCAACCTCTTCCTGTTCCTCCAACTTCCACGAGTTGAGCCCTTCCCTCCCCCCCCCCCGCACCTTACATTTCTCTGCTGCACAGGCCCCTCGCTTTCTTCCCCCAAACGGAAAGGCCACGTCGAGTGAGAAGCCCGGCACACGGGGGAAACCGAGGGGTGCGGGGCACGTCGTGGCGGGGAAACTGAGGCGCGGGGGCGCAGGGAAGTCATCTCGGGTGAAGACGATGGGGATCGGGGGGAGGGGATCGGGATCGGGGAAGGGGGGGGGGAAGGAGGACAGGGGCCCTGGGCGGCACCGACGTGACGAGGCAGGCAGTCCGGGAACCGGGGCGGGAGGAGAGCCCGAGTGGGGTCCGAGCGGAAGCGGGGCGGCGGGCGGCCGGAGCGAGGGTCCCCCGTCCCGCCCCGGGGAGGGAAGTCGGTGCTGGCGGGCAATCGCTTCCCGCCCTCCTCCCCACCCCCCCGGGCCGACTCACCGAAGAGGCTGCGGCTAAACCCGTCCCACACGCAGCCCGCGGCGTCCCACACCCAGCCGCTCCGCAGGCAGGACACGAAGGTGAAGGCGACGCCGCACGCGGCCCCCAGCAGGTCGCCCAGGCTGAGGTGGACCAGCAGGAGGTGGGTGGGACAGCGCAGCCGCGGGAACTTGTAGTACAGGACCAGCACCAGCAGGTTGTTGCCGACGCCCAGCAGCCCGGCCGAGCCCAGCAGCAGCGCCAGGCGTTCGTAGGCGCCCGCGCTGAAGAGGGGCGCGGGGCTCAGGGTCCCCGCCGGCGCTGGACCCTCCGAGCCGGCGGCTCCGCCGTCCTCCCAGTACTCCTGGCCGCCGCTGCGGTTCCCCGAGTACATGGCCCGGCGCCCGCGCCGCTCGGCCTCGGGGAGGTTCAACGGGACGAGCGGCCCAACGCACGCCAGGCACAGGGTGCGGCTCCGGATCCGCGGGCGGCTCTGGCCATGCTGCGGAAGGATTCGACGCGGGACCGCCAAACCGCCTTCCCCGCCCACCTCGCGCCCCACGCCCTCCCGGGACGCCCCGTAGCCCCGCCCCTCTCCGCAGACACGTCACGCCCCGCCCAGCACGCACTCGTAGCCCCTCCCTTCTCTGTAGGCGCGTCACAGCTCCCCGGCGTGATCTCCTAGTTCCGCCCCTCTCCGCGGGCACGTCACGTCCCTCCCAGCCGGCTCTCGCAGCCCCTCCCCTCCCCGCGGGCTCGTCAACGCTTCCAGAGCGCGCTCGTGGCCCCGCCCCTCTCCTCAGGTACGTCACCGCCCTCCTCCGCCCAGTCTCGTAGTCCCGCCCTTCCCCGCAGGCGCGTCACCGCCCTCCTCCCGGCGCGCTCTTCGCCCCGCCCCTCTGCTCAGGCACAGACCGTCCATTGGACGCGCGTTCCGAGCTCCCCTGCAGCGCCCTCCCCACTCACCGGGTTCGTTCCACCCTGGCCCTAGCTCGGGTACCTGAGTGCGAGTGAGGATAAGTCCCAGGAACGAGATTGCAGAGGGGCAGATCAACCTCACTGGCTCGCCACACCTCGCCTCGCAGCTTCCATCTTGGAGACACTGTATTCATTCATCCTTTCAGTCGTTCTGTCTTCATTCATAAATATTTATGAGCACTGGACTTGCCCAGTGCTGCCGAGGGGGTTGGATGAGATTTCCCACTTAGGCCTCTCCACTTTCCGTGAAAGCTGTAATCATTCCCACCCTGGTCATCTACTTCGTATAAACAACAGAAATCATACTTTGGGAAGGCCTGGGAAATGGTAGTAACCAGCTTGGCCAACAGATAAACGGGCCACAGCTGTAGGGCACGTCCAAGGTCTTTTACAATAATGTGTATTGTAATGGCCAGGGGTGGGAAGCCTGCCACGCCCAAAGTTCCAGGATATGAAAGTAAGAGGCATTAGATGGGAAACCGAGGTTCAGCCCTGACTGGCTGGACCCCAGATCCTTCCTGTCCTGCTCTAAAATATGTCTAAATTCTGTTCTAGTACCCAGGCTTGCTGAAGTCCTCTGGAGGTGACCGCCGGTGCTCCCAAATCTTCAACCTAAATCTGGCAGGTATAGAGAGGTAGGTGCTATCTTTAGAACAACACACATTTTCCGCAGAGCCTTTTCCCTAGTAACAATGCAAATATAGTACAAGTCAAATATAGCTTGTGAACGTGATCACAATCCAAGTGCTACTTTTTCCTCTGTCCCTGAACACACAGTCAGTACCTAGCAAGGCTGCACAGGAGGCAGTGGTCCTGAGCCACACTGCCACATTGTCCTGGACACTGGTAACTAACATGGAGTTGGTAGAAACTAAAAGATCAATCCCAAATGACTAGTTTTGATGATCCCCTCCCCCGTTCCAAATTCCCTGGAGCGACAGACTCTAAGCATCTCCATACATTGAGCATTAACTACATCATGCATATGGAGATTATTCATAGAAGGAATGAAATTCTAGACCACATTTCAGCTTGGATGAACTTGCAAAACACTGTGCTACGTGAAGTAAATCATGCACAAAGTCTAAATATTACATGATTCTATTTATATGAGGTGCCTAAAACAGTCAAATTCATACAGCCAGAATGTGGAATGCCATTTACCATGGGCTGAGGGAAAGGAGAAACAGAGACTTGTTTAAAGGGTAACAGACTTTCTTTAGGGGACGAAGGAAAAGTTCTAGAAATATTGGAAACATTTTAATGCCATTGAATTGTGTACTTGAAGTAGTTAAAATGGAAATCGTTTTCACCACAATTGAAAAAGAAAACAATAACAGCACCTGGCATAAACAGTTTACTGATCATGCAGTATGCATTTTGGATGTTTTCTTTCCACTTTTTCCAGTCTTTTGATTAAAATTTTTCAGATTGAAAACCTTCCTGGTCACTTCTAGTAAATAGAAATTCAGATATTGTAATATTGAAGCATTAAAGCTCACGCAAAATTCACTTGTCCACTTGTCACAATAGACTTCAGGCTACAGAACCTGGAGGATGGAGATGGGGAAATGAACAAGTTTACATTCTTCTATTTCCTTGATCTATAGCCAGTATGTGTTGCTTGTACCCTCTAGGATAGCCAGAAAAAAAAATCTATCTTGATTAGCAAAGCTGACATCTGATGGCAGTGATCTCTGATTTGGTCAGATTTAAAATGCTGTGCTTTTGTCTCCTATGATGAGTCACAAATTCCCTAGACAAGCTAAGGTCCATGGGATTGTTGTTACACTTCCTTCTTAACAGGTGCAATGGTTTATCAATGGTTGCTGTGTTTCCCTCTCATCCTGTGTCTAGAATTTTCAAAACAAAACAGGCTGTTGAAAGTACAGTAGGCCATCTTCAACATGACATAGTCATGCTCAGAGTCTAGCATCTGTATCTCTGGAAACATGTATGTATCTGTCTCTCCACCAAATTCCTAGGCTTCTGTTGATTGTTGGCTAGTCGGACTCATTTGGATAGAAAGAAGCAA
The DNA here is from genome assembly GCF_024711535.1 of Dipodomys merriami. Taxonomy (NCBI): domain Eukaryota; kingdom Metazoa; phylum Chordata; class Mammalia; order Rodentia; family Heteromyidae; genus Dipodomys; species Dipodomys merriami. Next base: position 13,747,937 of record NW_027203826.1, on the reverse strand, counting down.
GTGACCCTTGAAGGGCTTACTAAGGATTCTCCTTTAGCTCCCACTGAATTTGTTGCCTTCTTTTAAGTAGTGTAGAGTTGATAATAGGCAAATGCATGCAAAACTGCTTCTCAGTGCCTTCTGATATCCTTTCACATGGGTTATCCTTTAGATACGGGAATTCTTCAAGCCTTAAGTTTTGTGAGGTACTCCTAAGACAATTCATGTTACTGCTGCCTATACTGGTGCATTATTACAGGTCATTATGTTCTCAAAAGATCATTTGCAAAATATGAATTTGTACTTACTATCTTCCTGTTCTCTCTTTTTCTTTTACCCAACTTTCCACAGAAATAGCTCTTGTCACAGTCACTAATTCACATCCCAGTGGTTAATTTTCAATACTCCCCATGTGTAAACTCTCAGCAATATTTCAAAGTTGGCTGCTCCTTCACACTTCCATGGCTGACTGTAGGGATTCAAGTTTGTAGCTTCAAAATATGTTAAAAATGCAATGCTATGGCATTAATGTTTGTATATATGTGTCACCCTTCCCTAGCCCATATGCTGAAACCTAACCATCAAATTGATGGCAGTTGGGAACATGATTAGGTCATGAAGGTTTTGGTCTTATGAATGTGACTAGTCTCCTTATAAAAAAAGCCCTAGAGAATCTGTTTGCTGATTTTGCCATTTGAGGACACACAGAAGGTATCATCTCTAAGGACTTGACTCTTATTCATGCTCAGTCTGTTGGAGGCTTGATCTTGTTCCCAGCCTGCAGATCTATGAAAATAAAAATTCATATTTTATAACTATTCAAACATTTTGTTACAGCAGTGAGAATAAACTAATCAAACAATATGACAACATAATTTTAATGTGTAATTTGTATATAGTAATTTCATGATATCACCAACTATCCAGTCATCATTACAATTTTCACTAGTTGTGTGTTATAATCTGTTTTTCATTTCATTGTAGATAATGATCTGCATACAGTCCATACATCTCCCAACTCTTACTTGGACTATGGAAATTGCTACCTGCTGTGTGAATTTCCCAGGGAGACACAAAAGGCCTGCCTCTGAACACGGACAATACTGAAAAGCTGAAGAATGACTCAAGCAAGTCTAGCTTGACAAGTAATTGAGTTTACTCAACTGAGTTGAATAGCTTACTGGCAACAGAACTTACCATAGTCATCTCCCCCTATCCAGGGCCGCATTACCTAACAAGTTCTAAGTTGTTATAGCACCCATCAGAGGGCAAAAACAAACTAGACCTAGAGAGGAACTAGGTGTGTGGATGAACTTCATCCTTCCCCTTATCAGAAATCTCAACACTCTCAGGAAAACATGATACAGAACAGCTAAATGGTGGTCTACTGAAAAAAATGGCATTTCTTTAGTAGGATTTGAAGAACTGTTTACTCTTTATGACCTAATTGGTTTCTTGATCTCTATCCTATTTTACTTATTCTTCACAAAATATCTGGAGCACTATTTTTCAAACCCAAATCAAGTCATGTTATTACTCTGTTCAAAAAACTTTCCACAACACTAAGTGTGAAAGCCAAAGTCCTTACAATAGTCTCTAGAATCATACACAATTTGACCACCAGCCTTGATCTCCCTTATCTTGTTCTCCTAGCACACATCATGAAGGCCACACTGGCCCTTTTCTATTTCTTTTTCTTTTTTTCTTTTCTTTTTTAGCTCAGTCCTGGGATTGAACACTAGACGTGGGTGCTGTCCCTGAGCTCTTCAGTTCAAGGCTAACATTCTACCACTTGGCGCCACTTCCGGCCTTTTCTGTTAAGGTGGTGCTGAGGAATCGAACCCAGGGCCTCATGCATACAAGGCAAACACTCTACTGCTGATCCACCTTCCCAGCCCCCTTTTGCTATTTCCTAGATGTGTCAAGCACATAGTTATCTCAAGACTTTATTTCTACTTTTTCCCAAACTATCCTTCTACTATTAATCCACTGGCTTGCTACCTCTTGTCCTTTGAGTTCTGCTATACATATATTTCTGAGTGCTGTCCCTGAGCTTTTCTGCTCAAGGCTAGCACTCTCCCACTTTTGGCCACAGCTCCACTTCCTGTTTTCAGATGGATAAATGGAGATAAGAGTCTCAAAGACTTTCCTGCCCAGGCTAGCTTTGAACTGCAATCCTCAGATCTCAGCCTGAGTATCTAGGATTACAGACATGGGCCACCAGATTGACCTTCCCTGAGCTCCCACTAAAACCCAACACAGACACACAGACACACAGACACACACACACACACACACACACACACACACACACAGCCCTCAGCCGCCTTCTGACATATTACATGATGATTTATTTTGCTTTCTCCATTAGATTGTAAATTCAAGAAGTTATTTTGTAGGGTAGGAGTGATGATGCAGATCTCTAATCCCAGCTACTCAGGAGGTGGACATGGTCTGAGGCTTGGGCAAAAGCTAGGGAACCTGTATTTAATAATACAAATTAAAGCCATTGTTTTTAAATTTAAAAAAAGGTTTTTTATTATGGGATCTTCAATGCCTAAAACAGCTCCTCACACAAACTAGGTATTCAATAGATATTTGCTGAACAAATGGAAAGATGAACATAAGAAAGCATAAATAAGGATTGTGGGAAGAAGGATGCTACTGAATAATGAGCATTTTTAAAGCTATAAAGAGAAAAAAGGATTAAATAGTATTGCCAAACATGTAACATGTTACATAGAGGTTTTCTCTCCTACTGTCTTCTTCCTATCCAGAAATAGACAGTAAGGAGACAGGATTAGAATTGGAGGAGCCACTCAATACCATTTTCTTCATCCCTGAATGCAAAGATGTTTTAAAAGATGGATGACCAAGTGAATAGGAACCTTATCCATCTCACCTAAATCACAGAAATTTAACCATGATAAAAAGAAATCGTGTTCTATAAAGAGTTGAAAATCATTCCTTCCTTGTCCTTAGCTCCATTTATTATTTTAATTCAAGATCAATTCATAAAGGAACAAAATCTCTTTGCATTCTCCAAGACCTCTAAAAATATCTTTGCTTATGGCAGAAATGACAGGATGAAATACATTTTTATCCTTAGAAGCTGAAGTTAAAAGAATTTTTTTAAAACAGTTCAAGTTCTAGTTTAGAGACCAGTGGCTTGTCTGTAATCCTAGCAATTTAACTAAGTGGTAACAGAAATCAATAGAGTCAGTATTCCAGATCATCTCATATTTGTTGTTCCTTCCATAGCAGAAAGGATAAATAAATGATAAATAAAGGATAAATAAATAAATAAATAAATCACAATCTAAGTCAGTCCAGCAAACAAACAAACAACAAGAAAAAACAAGATTCTATCTAAAAAATAACCAGAGCAAAAAGAGCTGGAAGCATGGCTCAAGCAGTAGAGTACCTTTCTAGCAAATGTAAAACCCTGAGTTTAAACCCTAGTACTGTCAAAAAAAAGTTTTCATATCCCAAACAGTGAGTGTGAACCTTATTCTCCACATGGAAGAGAGGAAAAGTTTAGGGAAAGGTTAAGAGGGAAAAGTAATGACCCAGTTTCTTTCTTGACTGTACTCATCATCTTCCCTCTCAAGAAGTGCACGCACGCGTGCGCACACACACACATACACACACACACACACACACACACACACACACACACACACACACACACACACACACACACACACACACACCTGTATGTGAGGGGGGAATGGCAATCTCATGAGAAAACTAGGAGGTGACAGAGATATTGTGATGTAATGAAGTCACTTAAAGGGCACTGGTAACATTGTGAGGTCAGGTGAGGATTTTCACTGAAGCATTTGCCTGTATGAAAATGCATTAAACCTAAGTCAGCTTTCCTCCTGCTAACACCCTGTTACTCCTTCCCACACAATGGGATTTTAAGACCACAGGAATGAGACCTAGGGCAAAAACTGGAATAACAGAGGGAGGCATCGAAAGAATGGGAAGATTTTTCACATTGGAAAAATTACAGTAGTATTTCTGAACAGAAATAAAACCTTCCCTGTGTGCCTATGGATCCCAGGGAGGAAAAGCAATTCAAACAAACACTTCAGATCAACAATTTTAAACTAGCCTTGTCCAGGTTTGAAAACTTGGTTGAACTGACAGCAGCCCAGAAAAGAGAGGAGAGAGCAGGCTTGTTTATCCCAAAAGAAGGTAAGATTCATGAGTATGAGAAGTCCACTCAGGGTTGCGGATTTGAACCGGGGCATGATTTAGACTGTCAGAGTAAGTAAAGCAACTTAATAGCTTACTAGCACCGACACTGAGTAGTGAGCTGGGGAGCTGGAGACCTAAGTACTTTTGTACTTTGTCTAAATAGCTATTGGACATGGCGAAACTTTTTGTGCTTCTCTGAACCTGAGTTTTCCCAATTGTAAAATTAGACTATTGAGTTAAATGCCATCTAGGGGTTCTTCTGTGGACACTACTATTTAATGGCTTACTGGTGACCCAATGTCTTAGTAGTACACAGTGCCCAAGAAGGAGGTGGTAAGGGAAGCCATGTAGCAATTGTGTTAGCTTTGTCACTGTAACAAATACCTGAGATAATCAATCAAGAATAGATATGTTCTTTAATTTAAGAAGATTAAATGTTTGTTTTGGGCCTGTGGTGAGACAGTACCTCCTGGTAGAAGTATATAGTAGAAGAAACTACTTAATTCCTGGCAGCTGTGAAGAAAGGAGACAGACGAAGGGGCCAGAGTCTCAGTTACCTCTTCAAAAGCACAACCTCAATAGCCTAACTTCCTCCCGCAAGGCTCCACCTAGCAAAGGTCCTAGCATTGCCAATGGTAACCCAGGCTGGCAACCAAACTGGGATTTTAGGGAAACACGCAACTCATAAGCCTTGAAGGTCACGTGTGTAAAGATCTTGACTTGGGTACTTGAGCCCAAACAGGTATTATTTAAATAGTATTTGGTCATTTATAGGTCACTAAAGTCAATAAAATTCCATTTGATTTCATGAAATAAAATTTCACTTATCTGGGGAACAATGAGAGGTAAAGAGAAGTCACCTTCCCACTTGCTCAGCTGTTGTTCGTGTTACAAGTGTTAGGCTCAGAACTTCTAGCTATGGTCTGTAGATCTTATGATTGTGGCTGAAGTCTCTCAACTACTCAACAAAACTTTCCTTTTCACCTTCTCAAGGTTGTCGTAGCTCTATAGCTTCTTTTCCAAACTCTCACCATCTCTTCTGAGAGAACTCCAAGGTACGCAGCCAAGCACCCTATGTTGTAGGACAAAGCAAGCTTCCCAGCCTGTTTCCTAAACTACCGAAAGCACCATCGGCCCTCTCTTCCTTCCTTCACTCTGCCCCCAAAGGCACTTATTTTGCAGCCACGGCAGTGAGATCTCTTTTTCCACTGGTTTTATCCTCTCAATCGAAACACTTCTCTTGAGTTTCTCTTCCCCTCAAGCCACCTCTGTGCATTTTGCTGCTGCTTCTCTATTATTTCTCATGGCCTCAACAATCCATTGCCAATCCTACTCCTATCCTGCTTCCTCATCACTGAAAAGACTCTTACCAACATGTTCCACTAGCTAATGGTTGCCAACTTCAACTAATTATTTTCTCTTTTGCAGCCCATGTGGACCTTTCACTACATTGACTGTGTTAGCTGCCTCTGCTTTAGGTAGCACCCCCCTTGATTACTCCACTCTCTCCTGTTTCTTCTTCTCTTTTCTTTTTTCTCTTTCGGCATTATAAAAGCAGTTTCAACTCAGTCCTTGTACTTGCTAGTAGATAATCCTATCTTTGAGCTATGTCTCTAGCTCTTTTTGCTCAGGACATTTTTGAGAGACTCAGTTCCTGTCCAGGAAGACCTGGACAGTGATCCTCTTATTTACAGAGGATCTACTTTAACTGGGATGACAGGTTCAAACCACCATATCCTGCTTCATGATAGAAATCAAGTCTCATGAACATCTTGATCAGGCTAGCCTTGAATTGAGATTCTTCTTATCTCATCCTCCTGAGTAGCTAGGATTGCTATAATTAGATATTACCATGGCTTCTCCTGATTGGTCTTTATTATTCTGTTGCCTCCTTCTTTTCTTGAGAGTTGCCTCCTCTGTTCTTACTCAGTCTTCTGGCAGAAACACTATTTCGTCTTCTAAGCTAGATGTCTAGGAATAATATTGATGTCCTGATAACCTTCTTGGATTATTACAATAGTATCTTAATATAAGTTTTCTTGCCAACACATTTATTACTCTATACTTCTGCAGTTTTTTTCTTTAAAAAGTAGATCTTTTATGTTCTTGGCATATCAGCTCACTTCTAAAATTATATGTTCTAAATGGACATTCACCATTGTGTCTCAACCTACATTTCCAGCCTGAACTCCTAGCACTTTCAATCACCCCTCTCCAAAATTTTCCAGCAATTTTAAATATGCTCTATTTTGGAATGACTTTAATTTTGACACATCATTCTCCCCACATAGGATACCTTTCCTTTTTTTTTTTTTTTGGCTCCTGTAAATCCCTGTTCATCTCTCAAGACCCAAATCAAATGCATCTCTTTATATAAACCGTCAAACTGAGCCAAAGCAATGCACCTTCAGCACTGCTCATGCAGCTTTTGCTGTCTTGAGGAAGTTGCCAGCTATATTTTTTGACTGCTTACATCTATGGATTATGGGTTTGCTGCTATTTCTGCTCTCTGACCATTGACTGAGGAGGGCATTTAAGGTTCTGCCTGGTGTCACAAGACACTCCTTAAATGTGTGCTTGTAAGGCTTGATTCCCTGGAGAAAAACAAAAATCCAAGTAAGATTAGCTTAAAAATAGGAGATAAATATTGCAGAAAATTGGCCTCTCCATGACGATAGGACTTGTCTGGAAGATTGCAGGGATTAAAAATATAATTGTAATTTATCTTAGGCTATTAAGGCTATATGAAATAAATTCATGTTCATTAATAAATATTGGGAAGTAGGGTCTACTGTTTTACTATGAGCAAGGAGCTAAGCACCAGAGAGATTTTTGGTTTAAGATAGGGTTTTCCCTACACTCAGGTTGTCCTTGAATTCAAGATCCTTCTGCCATCGCCTCCCCATGGGCTGGGGTTTTGAACATGCACCACCACATCCATCTTGAGAACATTTTATTGGAACAGTGTCTACCTCAGAATGATGTTATGTAGCTGGCAGGAGTTAGCCCCAGTAATCCTCCTCTGAAATCTTCCCAGTGGCCTAGTCAAATTCAGAGCATCCAAGCTAAGAAATCTCATCATCCTCCGGTGACACAGTCAAGCATAAATCTTTACCAGCTGGTGTGCATTTTAAAGAGCAAAGTGGTTATGTGAATACTCACAGGAATCTCAAATTTAATACAACCCAAATGGAGGATTTTATTTCCCTACAAAGCATAGTCCCTACCAACATCTCAATATCATTCTAGATTGAAGCTTTTCAACCTTGACACTATTGACCTTTCCGGCTGAATATTTTCTGGGGTGTGTGTGTGTGTGTGTGTGTGTGTGTGTGTGTGTGTGTGTGTGTGTGTGTGTGTGTGTGTGTGTGTGTGTGTGTGTGTGTGTGTGTGTGTGTGTATTTGGGAGAGGGAGACAGGTTGAGACACAAGATCTGCCCATATTCCTTTTCAAAGCCATCACTGGAAATTCTTGATTTTCCTTCACTTAGCTCTTCTACCCTCAGCCATATCCAATCCCTTTACAAATTCTCCCAAGCATATGTAAAAATGTCCACGGCCATCTCTAGGGGGCCTATATCACTTATTGTCTAACTGAGAACACTTTCAAGAGTGAAAGGATGTGCTACTGGTCATTATGTTGATGAAAATCTATGGCATGCACACAATGGCCCTTGGTATCTCTCTGGCTCCAACCCCCACTATCTGAAGCCTATACTATTACAGTACCATCCTTCTACTCCATTCCTAGTCTCCTATCCATAATTGGTTTTACAGTCTTCATTACTGCCTCCTACTAGCAGCCAGAGTGCACTTACAATACAAATTTAAGATTATATTATTTCTTTTATCAAAGCATCCAATGATAGCCTACTATCCTTTTGAAAACAAGAGCATAGTTCCCTCCTTCCTCTCTGGCCTCAGCTCACAACCCATTCCCTAGTGCCACTCCGCAACCTCCTCACAAACCCTCCACAGCAGCCACCTCCTTCAAGCCTCGTGGCTTTCTATTTATCAGCCTCTGCCTAAAGGTTCTCATTTGTTTGTAGTATAACTAGCTACTTTTTGCTTATCAAATCTCATCTTAACATTTTCTTCACTTCAAAGAAGTCCATTCCATCCCCCAAACCCTGTGATACCCACTTGGTTCCTTCCTCAGATCACTTTCTATGATGTCCTTTGTTTTCACCTTGTCACTGAGGTAGACATACCCACAGTGTCACTAACCCATAAATGCAGTAATCTTAAATATGTCGCTCCATGAATTCAAATGTTGGTATACATACCTGTAGCACTAAAGGGGTTGAGATGATTCTTTCTAGTACATAGGAAGTCTCTTGTGTTCCTTGGGAGCTATGCAAGTTTTTACTTTATAGACCACCACAAATTTCATTCTATTCCCCATTAACAACTCTTGTCTGCCACAATCTGTAAGTTATTTTTTTCAGTAGCTAGTTTCCTGATCTTCCAATCAGAATGAAAGTTCCTTAACAGCAGAGATTCTGCTTATGTAATTTTCCATTTTGTAAGTGTCTAGATTAGTGCTGTCACACAATGATCAATACATATTTTTGTTAAGTAAAAGAATCTGGTTTTGACTCTATATAGTTCAAAGAATCCATGCATCCAATTCCTGTAATAGTCTTATTTAAATGCATCCATAAATTTGGGGGAAAAATCAAGATCCAAGTAATGTGTGTAGGTGTGTTTATATACAATTACTTACTAAGTAATTGCTGCACAGCTCTACCTTCTATTTAAGATGAATCCTATCAGAGACTCAAATTAGTAAAAGTTCTAGAACAAGAAGCTATCCATTTTCTTATCTTTATATTCCTGTACACAATTTCTAAAATAGCTATAAGGAAAGCTTTGGAGAGGGTACAAAACATCAATGTAAAAATATTTCTTCCAATTTTGTAATATTTTAAGCAAAGGCCTAATTAAGTTTTCAAAGGCATGGTCTTTAAAATTCAGATAAAAAGGCTGGGCACCAGTGGCTCACACCTGTAATCATAGCTACTCACAAGGCTGAGATTTGAGGATCATAGTTCAAAGCCATACCCGGCAGAAAAGTCCATGAGACTATCTCCACTTAAAAGTACCCCCCAAAAAGCCAGAAGTGGAGCTGTGGTTCAATTGGTAGGGTACTAACCTTGAGTAAAAGAAGCCTAGATCCAGAGTTCAAGCCTCAGACTGACACTTAAACAAAAACAAAAACAAAAATTCAGGTAAAGTTTGTTTTCAGACGGGTACAGTACAGAAATGGATGTATAGGGAATAGAAATAGCTAGAACAGTAACACAGTCTTTGGAACCTGCTGAAAATGTGTCTATGTTGTTTCCAACAGAAGTAATCGATTGTGACAAGTTCTATGAATTGGTACAGCAATTCTTTGGTCCCGAAGTGAAGAATCAAGATGTGAAATGCTTTTACAGGAAACTCTGCAACAAGCCAAATGCATCTATAGACTGGTGTGAGGTACTCCCTTATCTTGCTCTTTAAATAATAGGAAACCTGGATGTTCTTTGTCTTCATTCAGGATATACAACTAAAACAAAGTATGACTCCCATGGGCATGACACCCACCATACTATTTGCCTGTTTTAATGTTTATAGCCAGTTAGCTGAAGTTACTGCATGAAATAACGTGGATTATCCAGAGAGTTGGAACTGTACTACACATTAGTCACTCTGCAACACTTTTAGGCCAGTCTGCCAATCAGAACTATGGTTACCTTTAACAACCACCAAGATTTTCAGGGTCCAAATCCTTACATAAGAGAAGAAACTGGCTCTGATAGATAGCTTCTGTAAGATAATAAGTACATTTCTTGTCACACTTGTTACCCCTTCCCTTATTTTTCCCCTACTTTCCCTCCCCCTATCCCTACCCCCAAGTTGTGCAGATCATTTCCAACCTACTGTCTTGTATATAACGCTGTCCTACTGGTCCCCCCTTGTCCTTTGCCTCATCATTCTTTTGTTTCCTTTCTCTTCCCTAATTCAGGTAGACATACGTGGTTCTTTAAGATGTTTTTTGTTTGACACAATATTAACTTGAAATTTCCACCCAGAGGCTCAAGTGGTAGAGTGGCTTCCCAAATAAAAACAGAATGACCATGAGCTCAACTCACAGTACTACCAAAATAATGTTATATGTATTTTTACAGAGAAATTAAATGATTTTTTAAAATATCTGGCTGTCTATCAAATAACAGCAGATACTATAGACAAGAGACATTATACTCTTAAATTCAAGAGAACAATCCTCTAGTGTGACCCTCAAATCACCAATGCCAGCAAGGAAACCAGTGGGAACTCTGTTTACATGGAATTTCATGGTAACTGGGAATCTGGCCTCAGAATGTAATGAAATACAATCCTAAATTAAAGCTGATTTTTTTTTGGTTGTAGAGATGAGGAAATTGAGCCTTATTCTCACTGACATCTGCTCCATCTTTCTCTTTCCCTTTCTAGTTACAAACCTATAATCTTCTTACAGCTAGAGAAGTTGTCTTTTTTTCTCTGTGCCCTTTAGAGTCTCATTTAATCCTCCTAGAACATCCACAAGGTAGACTTTGGACAATGTTATTACAACAGTAAGGAGGAGGAAAATGAAACAGAAAGGTTCCTGAATGATCCGAAGTCATACATCAAGTTAGTTTTGGCCTTAGAGCTGATTTTTCCCCTTGAATAATTGCACGTAACATTGACTCCTGATATAGGACACCTGTTCATCACTTGGAGTCCTATTTTTTTTTGGTACTGGGGTTCCAACTCAGGACTTCATGCTTACTAGGCAAGCAGTCTACCACATGAGCCACACCTCCAACCCCTTTTTTGCATTGCTTATTTTCACTTTGTGACTAGTCTGCCTGGGCTATGATCTTTTTATTTGACCTGTGTCACTGGGGATGACAGGTGTGCACCACTGCACATGGCCATTTGGTTAAAATGGAATCTTGCTAACTTCTTTCTGCCAGAGGCTGGCCATGAACTACATTTGCATCAATCTCTGCTATCTAAGTAGCTAGGATTAAGGGCTTGAGTCAGTATACCTGGCTCTCTAGTCCTCTTTGCTTTTAGTAATTTTTCAGATGGGATCTTGAACTATTTTTCTCCAGAGCCATAATCAGATTTGTTCTTCCTACCTATGCCTCTTACATAGCTTCAATTACAGGTGTGAGACATTATACTTAGCTTAATAGTTAAGATGGATTATTGTTAACTTTCTGCACATTCTAGCCTCAAAGTGTGATACTCCTGATCTATGCCTCTTTAGTAGCTGGGATTACAGTTGTGATTCCCATACCAGGATCCTTATACATCTTACCCAAGTTTAATAGGACACCTTGTGACTAGCCTCTGACATACTTTATATATATGAAGAGTCACCTGAGGTTTAGGAAACAGTGCAGGAAGGTTCTGCTTTTATTGTTCTGTGTTTTTTTTTTTCCACACAATTTGTGTCAATGTTCCTCAGAGAATTTCTACTTCAAGCTGTGTGACCTAACCTTTCTGGCCTTCAGATGTATCATTTTTACAAATAAAATTAACTTTATTTCAGTATGGAAAATTAAGAAAATAATTTGCCAGCTATTATTAGCCTATCAGGTTATAAGAATTAGAGTCATAGTCAGGTGTTACAGGCTCATGCCTGTAAACCTAGCTGTTCAGAGGGCTGACACCTAGAGGATCATGTTTCAAAGCCAGTCCAGGCAGAAAAGTCTGATGGACTATTTCCAATTATCCAGCAAAAAGGTAGACTGAAGGTTTGTTTCAAGTGGTATAGTGCCAATCATGAACAAGCCTAACAATCACAGAACTCTGAATTCGAACCCCAGGACTAGCAAAAAGAACTAAAGGCAGTTGTTATTATTATTGTTGTTGTTATTTTACAGTTCTAGAGTTGAACCATGAGCCTCACATATACTAGGCACAGTGGCTTCATTCTTTTAAGATCAGGCTCAGAGGTGTTGCTGTTTACACAACAGGATCCAGGAATGCGGTGTCTGGTAGGCAGAAAGGGACCATACTATGCAGGTATAGACAGAGTTTATTGAAACATCACATGCCTATATGCAGCAAGCAGGCAGCAGAAGTAAATCTTCAGTCAGGGGGCAGAGAGTTAATCTGAAACAGTTTTATGGGAACACAGGACAATGAGAGTTTAACTTTAGTAAGTCAGTAAGCAGGAAACGCTTATCCTTGTCAGCAAATGTGGAGCTGTTCCAGTAATCAAGGTTGTAAAAGTAGGTAAAGCACAGGTGAGTACCCAAAGGGAGTCTCCAGGCATTGCTCTACCGGGTTAACGAGGAGGAGCAGGAATGGCACTTTCTGCAAACCATCACCTGAGTCTGGCAACTGGGCGCAGAACCCTTGCCCCCGCATGAAGGAGGGGCGTCCCCTGCTCCCCCCAGGGGAATGCATGCCTGCCGGCTTCCTCAAGGCACACAGGGCTCAGATGGGGTCTCGCCTGGTCGATGCACAGAGGCAGGAATCGGGTTCTAAATTATCAATCTCGTTGTGGCACAAAATGCTACACATTCTTTTTTCTGATTTTAGCTGCATTTGATCTTGGAGAATTTGTGTTTGCCCTTGGAATTCATAGAATGATAAAATTTTAGAATTCAAGCAAGACATCACCTAGACCTGTGTTTATAATTCATGATGAAGGAAAATTATGTTTCAAGAGAGCTATTGTATTTATAAACTGCTTTGTTAAATAGCAACATCTTTGTACAGCTACTTAAAAGATAATACAAATAAAAAAGCCCCCAAAATTAAAATGTAAACAGAAATAAAAATTATTCCTATGAAGGAAGTTGTACACCAACCAATTATCCTTTTATTCACCAAATAAGTTTCTAACATTTGCCGTGTATAGGCTATTTGATATGTTAATCAATAAGCCTTTGTGGGTTAAGGAAGAAAAAATAAATGAAATTAAATTTTTAGAAGAGCTAAAGAAATGTGACTGCTTTAAGTTTACAAAGTTAACCAGTGAATTAGTCCCATTCAGACATGACTTGCTTTTCCTACCACACCATCCCACTATATTAATATTTGTATTGGCCTCTGGACTGATGTTCTTCTACTAGATCCATTCCTTCCGTCTGGCTTTTTACCCAGTAGAGAAGGAGTGCAGTGAACTTTTCTACCCAGTCTGGCCTTAAACCTTAATCCATCAGATCTCAGCCTCCTGAGTAGTTAGGATTATGGGTGTGAGTCACAGTGCCCAACTGGAACATTTTTTAAGCTCAATACAAATTAATACAAACATGAGTCATGGGCTACCATACAAGGTGCCTTATAATTGGGTTTCTTCCAAAAAGTGAATTATTATAAAGCTGATTTTTTTCCTTTCAGAAATTTTAAAATAATGTTCCAGGGTAAGTTAAAAATGAGTACAAAGTTTTTTGTTTTCTTCTACCTGTTTTTCATATTCTCCATATTTCTACAACACTCATACATTTATTGTGTAATCAGGGGGAAAGAGTAATTTAAAAAATGAGTCAATTCAGTATGAACCAAACCCTGTAAGAAGCATAACTAAGAGAAAATTCACAGTCTAATAGTCAGAGCATATCTAATAGTCATAAAATACTCAACCAATGTCTGTTCCTAACGACTTAAAATGTGGAAAGAGCTAATTTGAGATCCATGATGCAAGGAAAAGGAAATGTTTTCTTTTTCTTTTTATGTGGCAGTTCTGGGGCTTGACCTCAAGACCTTGGCACTGTCCTTGATGTTTTTGCTCAAGGCTAGTGCTCTATCACTTGAACCATAGCTCCATTTCTGGCTTTTTTGGTGGCTAATTGGAAATAAGAGTCTCATGGACTTTCCTGCTTGATCTGACTTTGAATCATAATGTCAGCTCTCAGCCTACTGAGTAGTTAGGATTAAAGGTATGACCTATCAGACCCTGGCTTGTTTTCTCATCTCTAATAATACTTGTTTAAAATATTTCTTTTCAAACTGTTGAACTTTTATTGTTTCCTGAGGTTTATTTGACATAGTGTCTTAAGTTTTCATTCAGTAGATTTTGAGAATTTGATATATTGGAAATATATCAACCAGGTGTCTATAATAATAGGAACTTTGATGACAACTGAAAAAATGATGGTCCAAAGCCAGCTCAGGCAGGAAAATTCAAGAAATAGTTTCCAAATCTACATGCCTGGGCAAAGTGGCATATACCTGCCACCTTAAGCTATGAAGGAGGCTTATAGCAGGAACGTTTTGGCTCCAGCTTAGGACAAGTAGAAAAGTCCAGGGACTCTACCAACAGGAGGGAAGCTGGAGGTCTTGGTGTGGACCTGTTATCTCAGAGATGATGGGAAGCCTGAAAGCAGGTGGACCTCAGCTCTGGTAAAGCCAGCATGGGAAATGAGACTCAATCCTAAAATTAACCAGTGAAAAACAGGGGCGGAAGTGTAGCCCAGCTGGAGAGTGCCAGAGTACCACGTACTAAGTTTCAAGTCCAAACCTCAATTCTATCACCACCAAAGAGAAAAGAGAAAGCAGGAAACAGGATGGATGCTGAGGCAGACATCCTACATAGTAGAATCTACCTCCAGATGGCCATAAGAACAAGATACATGCATGGTAAAGTACCTGGAAATAAGTCTCAACATTCCTGAGCAGGCTGAACAGTTTGGAACTAGCAAAGATGATGCTTGGACTCTGTTTTTGTAACATCTCTGGATGCATTGACATTAAACTTCTCAAATGTTGACTCTGATTAACCTTCCCTACCTGGAACTCCATGCAACTAAAGGGCTATCTAGTCTCCCTAATTGCTAATAAATCTAATCATGCACATCTGCATTTAATTCCTAACAATGCAGAAGGTGAGGAATTTTATGATTATCTCTATTTTCCAGATGGGCAAAATTCAGAAATATTAAGACACTTGATGTCCTATGACCACTGACACTAGAAGCAGGAGTAAAATCCATTTTTAAGTCCTATCATACATAATATTGCTTCCCAGGAGATATTGTGGCTAGATGTTTTCCTGCATCTGTTCTCAGATAGCTAAACAGATACATTGTCATTATCTGCACAACACATATAGAAAATACAAAGCAAGCTAAATAACTGTAAGCTGCTTTTTTAGTTAAATATCATAGGCATGTAGAGTACACTATTAAAAATTAGGTGCCCATAACCCCCGCTTTCACTATATTTGATGTCAGTATAACATGTGGAGGAGATGGGGACAAACAAGTCGTTTAAGGATTCAGGTGGACCTGTTGCAACAATGAGAAGTACAAAATGTCATGTCAAAACCAACTTTACAATGTCGGTGTGTGGGGGGGGAGGGGGGTGTAATTGGGTGGGGGGAGGGGGGAGGCTGGGAAGGGAGGTGAAGGGTAAACAAAGGAGGAGGCTGCAATGCTTGGTAAGAAATGTATGCATTATCCTGCCCATGTAATTGTAGCCCCTCTGTACAGTATGTTCTCAAATAAAATAAAATAAAATTTAAAAAAAAAATTAGGTGCCCAAATTTGTAGATTTCTTTCAGCTCTGAAAAACATTGGAATTTATAACCTCAGAATCCTTTCAGAATCATTTCCATTGTCATTTCATATTAGTGTCTGAAAATTATTATTTCTCACTCTTATCTCAGGTAAAATTGACTGCTAAACATTTACAATGAAAAAATGTTGTGTAATTTAAATGGTACTGAGTTGTGTTTATTAATGAGAGAGTGATAGGCAGGATGATAAAAGGATGTTCTTTACTCACAAACCTTGCCCCTGGTTGTGCAATCAACTCATAATCTAGTCTAGATGAAGCTGTGAAGGGATTCTGTAGATAGATTTAAGGAACTAATCATCTGAACTTCATATAAGAAGATCATCCTAGATTATCTCAGTGGATCCAAAGTACTGTCTTAAAAATAAGGCAGAAGGGAGGAGTCTTGAGTTTCTGTTGCTGTTGCTGAGTGGATGTCCATACACTAGGACTAAATAGGAGTTTCTAGAAGCTCA
Organism: Dipodomys merriami; assembly: GCF_024711535.1. Taxonomy (NCBI): domain Eukaryota; kingdom Metazoa; phylum Chordata; class Mammalia; order Rodentia; family Heteromyidae; genus Dipodomys; species Dipodomys merriami. Next base: position 13,731,750 of record NW_027203826.1, on the reverse strand, counting down.
GCAGCCCTAGCTGACATCTAGAAAGCAAATCTGAATGAATTTGGAGTTGGATTCATCCCCTATAGACTCCAGTAAAAATGTGTGTCAAGTAACTCTTGCATTTTTACCCTAGATTTCTAATCCATGAAATTTGTGAACCAATAAAGAGGTGTATCGTTAAGTGGGTAGATTTGTGATCCCTTGTTTGGGCAGCAATTGATAAACCATAATACAAAAGGAAAGGTATAAACATTCAAAAACGGAAAGTTTGCTCATAATTATAGCTAACAGAAACCAAACTGTGACCTAAGGAGAAATCCCAACTTGAGCACCAGTGTAAGAAACATGACACTGGAAAAGGAAGCTGGAGAAGAGTAAGACCAGACCTAGGGGTTGTTACCTGTGTTATTATTGACCTGGGAAGCTTTATTGTTTTGTCTATTTAATGGGAGAGATTTGAACCCTTCTAAATGTTAAAAAGTCAGAAAGAGAGGTTGAAGTTGCTGGGGAAAGGAAAAGGAGAAAAACTGAGGAAATGGAAGGTGAGGAGAAATGTACTCATTACCTTACTGATGTAACTGTAACCTCACAAGAAAATAAAATTTAAAAAAAAAAGAAAGGTGAAGAGAACAGGTGGAGGGATAAGCCTTGGAAAGGGAATTGTGTCTCCCTTTGAAAAGAAGTGAGGAAAGAATGGATACAAAGCCAGCATGGATTGTAACATGGTCTTGAGTTTGCTCCAAGCCAGTTGTGGAGGGTGAAAAGGTGGCGGCAAGACATGGGTAATGACAGGTGTACTACAGTTGCTCATAGCCATGTTTTGAGTGATAATAAGACTTGAATCTTATTTTCCCCAAGTGCCAGTAATAGCAAAAACAAGGACTTAACAAAATGATTGATAACTGTTGCTAGGTGACCACATGCCCGTGTGGAGCTTCAAGCTGGAATCCCTTAGCTCAGAAGGTAAAAAATGTATCTGGGACAAGAGCAACCATATTTAAGTCTCCCTGCCTTCATCTCCTACAGGCAGAAAGGTGTGATTCCGCCCCCCACCCCCACCACCCCTTCTAGTTCTCACTACTTTATTCTCTTTGGCTAAATAAATCCTTGGTAAGCTACTTGATAAGTTTCCTATATTTGGGGCTTCAGGTTCCTATGATTTGTACAGAAATTGAGAAGTTGAATTGAGGATTTCCCCTTCTCTCTTACATGGATTCTCCTTATCTATTTTCTTTTTCTGGTAACAAGCCCATTGAATACATCTTTCTTATCAAAGAAACCAGTTCAATCCCCAAGTAGACTGGTGGTTTTCAATACTACTCTTAGAGGGAGCTTTATTTGCATTAGTGATTGTCTTTATATAACTTAAAATACTTTCCCAGTAGATTTCTCAGACTAAGCTTTCTAATGACAACAATAGCCATGTATTTTTAAATAATAATTTGGGTTTTTTTTTATCGGTCATGGGTCTTGAACTGTGGCCCTGGGTGCTGTCCCTCAGCTCTTCAGCTCAAGGGAAGCACTCTACCACTTGAGCCACAGATCCACTTCCAGTTTTCGAGTGGTTTATTGGAGATAAGAGTCTCATGGACTTTCCTGCTCCGGAAGGCTTTGAACCACAATCCTCAGATCCCAGCTTCCTGAGTAGCTAGGATTACAAGCATGAGCCACCGGCGCCTGGCTAATTTCTGTGTGCCAGGCACAATGAAAAAATGCTTTACACAGATGTCATTTAAACATCATTTAAAAACAGGGCTCAGAAGTTTATCCTTCTATTTTAGTTGTGGAAAAGAATATTGAGACTTAAGAAGATGAAGTTTGTTCTATCAATTAGTTGCAGATCCTGAACTCAAACACTGGACCATGTGATGATAGGGGTTTACTGTCGCCTTAAAGGCTATGCTGTGAGCTAAGGTGCAGACAGTACATGACTCTTCACTGGATAATTCATTAGTGAATGATGTCTAAAGAAATCGCAGTAATAAAACAGCCCTGTTCATTATAACACAGATCTATTAAGACACCTTTCACTTTTCTCAATTTTCAAGAAAATTACCTGTCAAACCCAGAGTTTTGTTACCAATGAAATGGGGTTCAAATGAACTATGAACTATGTTTTCTAGAAGGATAAAAAGTTAATTATGTTTTGTTTTATTGCCAGTCCTGGGGCTTGAACTCCGGGCCTGGGTGCTGTCCATGAGACTCTTTGTATTCAAGGCTAGTGCTCTACCACTTGAGCCACAGTACCACTTTCAGCTTTTTCTGAAAAAAAAAAAAAAGTTGATATTGGAGATAAGAGTCTCACAGCCTTTACTACCTGGGCTGGCTTCGAACCTCAATCCTCAGATCTTCTGAGTAACTAGGATTACAGGTATGAACCATTGGCACCCAGCTGATCCTGCTTTTGTATAGAATGAAGCCTAATTATAAGAAATGATCAGGACAGCTGTGATATGTGTAATGTTTAGATATGGGCATGTGAAGGAGGAAGTAGAAATATTTGTAAAGCAACTGATGAAAAGACTACTACCCAGGAGGACCCTAGTGGCTTATGCCTGTTATCCTAGATTTTTAGGAGATTGAGATCTGAGGATAGAGGTTCAAAGCCAGCCCAAGTAGAAAAGTCCATGAGACTCTTATTTAAAATTAACCACCAACAAAGGCCAGAAGTCTAGCTGTGGCTCATGTGGTAGCATCAAATAAATAAAATGCTCTTAAAACATTAATTGCAATGGATGTTATTTCCAATTCAGTGATTTAGTTACTAGTTCCTTTAAGCTCAAAGGGAAAGCTTGCTGGAAAATAGTGGAGCCTCTCTGACTTTACTCACACATCAATGAGTCAGGATGCACTCTAGTAGAATTTATGTGGTTTGCAAAGCAAGTTGGGTGGTGGAGGCTGACAAGTATATGCTTATGTTTCAAAGCATAACATAGGGCTTGGGTGGTAACTCAGGTTATGGAGCTCCTGCCTAGCATGCTCAAGAGCCAACTAAGAAAGAGAGGCAGAAAGAAAGGAAGGAAAGGGAAAAGAAAGCAAGGGGAAAGATGGTAAGAAATCATGCATCACTAATACAGAGTTTCATGAATGTGTCAGGTGGCCCCTTTTAATATGGTAACTCACTGTCATCATACAGCAAGGTACTAGGTACTACTCTAAATTAGACTTTTGCTTCCATTAACATAAACTCTGTTATAACTTGACAGCAATTCTGAGATCCTGTATATGTTTGTATGTGTTGTTTGGGATCCTAGATCTTCGGATACTTCTCCACTGAAGAAGATCCTCTTGCTGCCCAGTTGGATGAAGAAAACTTGATTTTCTTGGTGTCTAGAAAACAGCGAGTTGTGATTGCAGGTGATATTCCATATTTCCTTTCCAAATTGTCATGAATTTTGACATATCTGTTTTTAAAATAAGTATTGGGAGCATTGTTTCCGTTGGAGCTCTTTCATTTTATTTGCTTGCTCAGTTTTTCATAAGTCTGATGACCAGTGACTGTTTTACATACACTTTGAGAAGAAACTGTAACTGCAGTGAAAATTGAAATGCCTTCATTGCTCTGGAGGATACTTCATGGTGAATGGGAGAGCAGAACTTTTCGCATCTATCTCCCAGAGAAGCCCAGACCTGCAAAAAAAAAATTCTGTTTAATAGTATGTCAGTAGTTCCAGTACCAAAGAGAATCATTCATTTTGAAAATAGTCTTAGAATTCTCAAGTTAGGATTTCTCTCCATTTCCTCCTGGCCTTGATTACCCTGGGGAGATTTTTCCTATGTAGGTAGTTTACACCAACCCTATGGGGCATTAGCGCAGTTTGCAACTTATACTGGTTATCTAATTTAAAATTAGAGCCAGGACCTGAGAGCTCCTATCCCACCCCACTGTTAACATTGGATTTTCTTCCCAGTACTCAACTCTGGAGGGGAGATGGTGGGGAAGAGAATATTCAAAGCTTTCGTCTACCTCTGTCTTCCAGCATTCCATCCCATCATCTCAGATACAAGAATGTAGTCTAAGTCAGATCTCTGGTGTTCTAAAAAAAAAAAAAAAAAAAAAAAAAGCACCTCAATTTCTTTTTTTTTCTTTTTTTTTCTTTTTTTTGTGAGTCATGGGTCTTGAACTCGGCCTGGGCGATTTCCCTGAGACTCTTCAGCTCAAGACCAGCGTGCTCTGCAGCTTGAGCCACAGCACCACTTCTGGTTTTCTAGTGGTTTCCTGCCTGGGCTGGCTTTGAACCACGATCCACAGATCTCAGCCTCCTGAGTAGCTAGGATTACAGGCGTGAGCCACCAATGCCCAACTCAACTTCTTTTTAAAAAAAAATTATTTTATTGTAAAGATGTTGTACAGAGGGGTTTACAGATACATGAGTAAGGCTTGTCCATCACTGTTACCCACTCTTTTGTTTTTCTGCCACTATGCCTTTCCTCCCCACTTCCCCCACCAGTCCCGAAGTTGTAAAGTTCATTTCCAACATAGTGTCTATGAATATCATTGTGGCAATGGGTCATCCTGTGTTCTTGTTTCAACATTTTGTTATTCCCCTTAGATAAATGTGTATATAAGATGCAGGGTACTAAAATCAAATATACTGACAACAGGGGATATACCATAGGGAAGAGCATACAAAAGGAACCAAAAAATCATATAGTACATTGAAAACAGCAACAACAATTAAGAAAAACTTCTTGTGTCCATATTTTGGGGTTCATTCTGTTAGCATCATCTTATATGGTCATCTGTACATAGCTTTGGAGTGTTTCTGCTCATCTGATAAAAATTATCCTAGACATTTTAATTATTGCATATAAGGGAAACCATAGGACCTATATTTATTTGAGCCTGGCTTCACTTAATATGATTTTTTCCAAGTCTTTCCATTTCCTAACAAATGAGGCAATGCCATTCTTTCTGATGGAAGCATAGAATTCCTCTCTCTCTGTCTCTGTCTGTCTGTCTGTCTGTCTGTCTGTCTGTCTGTCTGTCTGTCTGTCTGTCTGTCTGTCTCTCTCTCTCTCTCTCTCTCTCTCTCTCTCTCTCTCTCTATATATATATATATATATATATATATATAAAATCACATTTTCTTAATCCATTCATCTACTGAGAGGCATCTGGGTTAGTTCCATATCTTAACCATGGTGAATAATGCTGTAATAAACATAATTGTGCTTGTGCCTTGTTTGTGATCATTTGGGTAAATGCTCAGAAGTGGGATTGCTGGGTCATAGGGGAGCTCTATGTGGAGTCTTTTGACTTCATGTTTTTGTAAACCATCTGCATAGCCCAGCCTCTGGTCATGAAAAGCATCACTGAAGGATAAAAAACGGGGTGGGGGGAGTGTAATCCCAGCTGCCACCACCATTGAGGTGTGGAAGGACCAGAGCCCAGGACAGAAGTGCTGCTGGCATTCTAAAAAGCATCTTTGTAGATGGAAGTTGGATTCCATCATTTATTCATGTTCCCTAAAACAATATGTGCTTAAAGTCTACAGTGTAGTCCAGGCACCTTTCTGAGTGCCAAAAATCTCTGACCTCGAGTTGGAAAACAAGGGAAGACAGACAAGTAAAACAAATCAGACCAGTAGGCTGCACAATGTGTCAGGAAGTAATAAGTTCTGTAGGAGAAAAAATGAAGTAAGCAAGCTGTGAAGGCAAACAAAAACAATAAAAAATCAACAGTGGTACAGGAAGGATGTGCCCTTGGAGTGGGAAGAGGAATAGACGTGAGGGGTGAGGACAGCCCCCAGAGAGAAGGGGATGAAAGTCTGGAGGAAAGAGAGAACAAAGTTCAGGATTCTGTCAGGAGGGAAAGAGAAATAGCAGACAAAGTTGGAGACACAAGTGTAGAGGAGCCCGTGGGCCATTCTAAAGCTGTCTGAGAGACAAAAAGCTACAGGAGAGCTGAGTATCTAAGGACACCTTCTGACTCATTCTTCATCTTTTCTCTGGCTTCTGAGTTAGCAATTGCCCATTTTAAGAAGAGTTCAAAGCAGTGAGAATGATGGTGATGTAAGCTAGGATAGTGCCTTAGTGCTTTCTACTTTATTGATTCCCCAGGAGCTTTCCTAAACTTGTTTGCTACTCTCTCTCCCTCTCTCTCTCTCTCTCTCTCTCTCTCACACACACACACACACACACAAATGTCCTATTTTGGGACATGTTAGTACTTCAAGTATTAGAGACAAAGTGCATCTATATACGTACATACTGTGTACACAAATATAACTTACAGTCCCCAACACCTAATTTGTACCCCTTTGAGGTCAATATCTTTTCTGTTGATATATACGTGAGGTGGTAGTGCTAGAATATGAGGTCTGCTTACTTCTTTTCCTCTTTGAGAGTTTACAATTATAAAACTTAAATCACCCTAGAGCCAGGTGTGATGGGGCACTTGTAATCTCAGCACTTTGAAGGAGAAAAGGGGATGGGAAGTACAAGGCCAGCTTAGGGTACATAGCAAGGCCTTGTCCCAAAAAATAAAAACCCACAAAAAAATTAAATCACCTTATGAAGAAGTCCAGTGTATATGGCTTTATTATTCAGATCTGGACATAGAAACATCAGAGTGCCTTCTGTGCTTTAATAACAATATTAAAATAGCATCATTCTTTTATATGAGAAGTTTGAGATCATATTAGGACTTATTTTTATTCTGTGTAAACCATGACAGTGGTACTTCAAAGAAAAGATTTCTAAGAGATGCAGAGAACCTCAAAATAGGAATGATTTCAAAAGATGCTCACTTGTGCATACTGATGTGTGCATGAGGTGTGGGGCTGCATCTTACCTATTCTCTTGGAGATCATATCCCACATTTGGTTAGAAATCTGTTTATTCAGATTGTATCTCTATCTCTAAATGTAATTAAAAAGGGGTAGTTGCTATTTTTAATGGTTATATTCTTATTTTAACTTAGTGGTTTCTGCCAATGTTGGTTCTCTCTCTCTCTCTCTCTCTCTCTCTCTCTCTCTCTCTCTCTCTCTCTCTCTCTCCTCTCTCTCTCTCTCTCTCTCTCTCTCTCTCTTCTCTCTCTCTCTCTCTCTCTCTCTCTCTCTCTCTCTCTCTCTCTCTCTCTCTCTCTCTCTCTCTCTCTCTCTTTCTCTTTCTCTTGTCTCCAGCATAACAGATGAGTTTTAAAATGTTTGTCACTGGAAGATGAAATAAATATTGTGCTATTGACAGGTAGTAGGAGACGGGATGTGATTAAGAGCATCGTCAAGATCCCTCAGTTGGATTTACTAGTAACAGCTTCTCAGAAAGGATTAATAACAGTCTTTAACAACCAGGTAATTTAAAATGTTATATTCCCTGCCCTCCTCCTCCATTCCCCTTTTTCTCTCTTTTTCCCTTCATCTTGTATTTTTGTATGTATTACGCACATGTTTAAGGTAAAAAAAAAAGTCATATTTCAGAGTATTCCAAAAATTAAACCAAAGTATTGGCAGTGATGATTGCTGAGATTGCTGAGTCCCAGGCAGTTTCTGAGGTTTGGTGACTCATTTGGCATTTCTCCTCCTTAAGCATGTCACATTGAACCATATGGCCTCCATACAGTTAAAGGCTGATCTAGATAGTTTCTGAACAAAATCAGAGACATTCACAAGCCAACAGATTTTGTCATCATCTAACCTTCGGTCTCATCAAAATCTTTGCACTTGGAGTACACAAATAGTTGAAATTCCACTGCTCATTTTTCCAGTGGTAATGTTAAATAGGAAAATTTCAGGAGCCACTACCATCTGCTCATATCTCTTATCTCATGTCCATTGAATGAGAATGACAGAGAAAAATCAAATTAAATAATGGCGGTAGGAACACTTAATGAACAATCACTTCCTACATAAGGCATCACTATTATCAGTACCACTTATTTCTAAATATATAAGCTTTGGACACTTGTGTTTTAAACTAGAAGAGATTTTAGTAGAGCGAATGGTTAGATGTCCCAGAGAACATTTCACTATGAAAAGAAAATGTAAGCGCGCTCAGGGCTCAAAAGTTGTAATTAGTGACAGTGGCAGGTTTTATGTTAAAGCTTTGTAATTATTTAATTTAGTATAGTCGAGGAAATTAAAGAAATGGAAAAAAGAGAGAAATATTTTCGACTGCTTTTGCAGGAAAGGGTAGTTAATGATCCCAAATGGAAGGTTTTATACTAGAAACACCTATTTGAACAATCATCATATGATTAACATTTTGCCATACCTTTCAGCTCTCCAGTAATGCCCAGCTCAGTATCTGTCAGAAATAGAAGTAACAAGTCATGAGGTTCTGCTGGTGCTGGCAGCCAATCCCTGGGGCCCCTGTAGTCTGGGTGTGGAGCCTGGATCCCAGCTCAGTGCACATTCAGCTGGGCCCTGGCTCATCTGCCAGAACCAGATGCCTTGCCTCTCATGGAAACTGTCCCGTGTACATGAGTCAGTATGTTTAGAGTGTGTACATCATTGTAAGCACTCAACAAATGTGGCCACTACTTTCATGAACAAAATTATTGGAAAACAAAAATGAATTCATCTTATTAAATACACAACCCCATCTCTATCTCTTTATTTTCTTACATTATTTCTCTTCCAATCTTTTTTACCTTTGTGTCCTCAAAAAAAATGGAACTGTGATGCTATCTGAAATGTATGAGGAAAAAGATAATGATCTACATAATGAAACAGCTTTTTATTATATTTAACAAGTGAGGTGACATTAGAGATGCTATAAAACATACACACAAGCACAGACACAAAAGCTCATGGTTGCACACATGGAAACTCATATATACAAACCCATCATTTCTTATAATGCAATTGGAGACAATGGATTGCTTAAAAATATGTTAAAATTCAATACACTAGGAATAAATGTTTTAAATGTTATATTCCTTTCAAATAAGACAACACATGTAGGTGAAAAGTAAACTGAAGTCATCAAAAACTATAAATGTCTTTCAGAAAGTCAATCTGAAGTTTAAGATTTATTTCTTTTATTGTGAAAATACTGTACAGAGGAGTTACAATTACATGGGCAAGATAATGAGTACATTTCTTATCAAGCATCGTAGCCTCCTCCTTTGTTTCCCCTTCCCATCCCTTCCCATCCTCCCCCTGCCCCCCCACCCAATCCTCCCTGGGTGGCCCCCCCCCCCGCCCCACACCAAAGTTGTAAAGTTCCTTTTCGACATAACGACTTGTACATCTCATTGTTGCAATGGGTCCTCCTGTATCCCTATTTAAACGATTTGTTTTTCCCCTTCCCCTCCACAAATTTAAAATAGAATAGATACAACTCAGGATTTTCTCAGTAATATGGACTGAAAATGTCATTAATAAAAAGGCTGGATTTTAAAAACTCAAAATAGATGCACAAGGATTATGAAAACATAGAGAAGGAAAGGACTTCAGACAGGTAAGTTCCAACAAAGCTAGAATCCAGAATTATGATAGGAAACCAATGGTACTCTGTTCTACTGTCCACAGACCATGTCCTCCCTCATCTAGAAGTACATTCCTGGTTGGAAAGTTTTCTGTCATTTCAGATGAAAGGAGGTCTGTAGGGAGCCATGACAACAGGTTCAGTGCTCTTCCTGATTCACATTTTCTGTTTCATATAACCATTCATTTGGAAGACAATTTCCTACACACTTCCTATGACCATAGAGCAACCAAAGGAACTGCATCACTGAGATGCTTCAGCTACTTGTCTTCATCTTGGGAGCCATTAGGCATCTAGGGTATGAAAGGCTGCTAATAGCCATTAGCTTTCTGCATGGGACAAATCCAACTCTCAACTAGCACAGTACCCAGGGTGTGATATTCCCTCAACAGAGACTTACTGAATAAAACAATGGTTCTCCTGGATAAAACATGAAGACTTTCATTAGTTTGGGGAGAGATTTTTTTAAATTGAACAATGCTATCTAGATGTTTCAACATTTCTCTATGTTTAAAATGATCTATTTAGCATGAACTGCTCTTGTCACTTGTCATTTTCTATTAGTGTTGCTTTGCATTTCCAAATATTGGTATCAGAGGTTGCTCTGAAAAACTACACATAGGTGAGACAGTTTGCTTATTAGAAACAAAATAATAAAGCTTAACACTGTTAAAAGTGCCAAGCATAAGCCAAGGGAGATAAACCTTGCTCATTGCAATCTGTGTATATTATTCCACAGAGGTAAAGGTTCCAAAGTAAGGAGAAATAGAGAAAACTTGTGGAAGGGAAGATAACAAGTGAGATTAAGCCAAGGCACCAGTATGATGTTGTAGATAGTCAATATTCTCACCTTTAATTATAATGTCAACCAAGTGTTTCTATTCTTTCCTTTCATTCATAGATGAAAGTTCAGTCCAGGACCAATGTTAACGTAAGTACATCTAAAACTTCCTTATGAAGTCAAAGTTAGGACTCTGATAATGGTACTTGAATAGACTCTAAGTTTAGGAGATACTTCAGACTATAAATTTACATTTATTTACAAGGCTGGAAACCAACTCTTCATAAATAGCTAAAAAGATCAAGATCTTGTTTCTAGGAGTTAAATTATCTGTGGAAAATTGCTTGGTTACTTCTTGCAAATTCATTGTAAGCATTTTACCTAAAATTTTCTGAGTATCCACTATTGAGGGATGTGAAAAAGGACATAATCCATCTATGAAAATGATGGAAATTATTTGAGAATATTTTGTTTTAAACCTGAAAAAGCCATAAAATTATAGTGCTAGTTTATCATTCATTTAAGCAGTAACCTGTGATATATAGAACTACCGTAACTTGCTTCTAGAATCTCATGGATTTAGGAGAGGCCAACAGATGTTGGGCTATTTTTCCCTGTTTGCAGGCAGTGAATAAATGCAGTAAACTACATACTGGTAAAGGACCCTCCTTTAAAAAAAAATTCACGGGGCTTCAATTCCAGGCCTGTGCACTGTCTCTGAGCTCTTTTGGTTCAAGGCTGGCACTGTACCACTTTTAGCCACAGCTCCACTTCTGGTTTTTGAGTGGTTAATTGGGGACAAGAGTCTCAAGGGAACTTTTCTTCCCAGACTGGCTTCAAACCACAATTCTCAGATATCAGCCTCCTGAGTAGCTAGGATTACAGCTTGAGTCACAGGCACCAGCCCTGGATTCTTTTTAAGCCTCAGAACCTGCATTACTTACATTAAACCAACTCACTGGAACTCATAGTAGTTTTTACAGAAGATTCAAGGTCAAACCAGACATGCATCTAGTAGTTTCTGGTACTCCAGACATGCCTAAATGGAAGCTCTTGTTTCTCCTTAACACTGGGTTGTGGCTACAGATTCTAGCTATTCTTGGCCAGTAACTTGAGTCAAGATACAAGACCAAGTCCTTTATCTCTACTTATCATTGGCCAGATGATCATAAGGTCTTTCCTAGGTACAAGTTTTAGCATGCAGCAGGGCCAGAGTACTTGCTCATCTAGGGCTTGGAATCTGTTCTCTCTGCCCTTGTTTTCAAAACTGAATAGGGCAAATTCCAGCTACTTTCCTGGATACCATGCACTGCTAGGAAGTGGATCTTTTATTAGCTGGTGATGCAGAGTAACTCAGTAAAGAGGAAAGGGTTGAAGCTGTTTGTAAGGCTCCATTGCAAAATAGAATCTCTAATGTCAATAACCTACTCTTTGGCACAATACTACCTCATAGAAGGAAACAGTATAACCCCCAATTGTATGTTTCTCTATCAGGATACCTCCTGGATTACAGGATGTGATTACCTCGCTCAGCTGAAACGAATTGTTGCCACTACAGAAAGGACCATTATTGTCTGGGACTATAAAGCTCAAGGTAGTAGCCAGGTACAGTGCCAAGAGAGGGTGAACAGAAAGAAGATTGACACTTCAGTATGGCCTAGGGTCTGAGCAGATTGCTTTCCCTAATGAACATCAGCTTTCTCAGTTGTACAAAATAGGAGGCTGTATATTAAGTCTATCACTGATATTCTATGATCAAATGGAAATGCTTTAGAACCTGATGCTGTGGTACATGTCAGTAAACCCAAGTAGTCTGAGAGGAAGGACACTGAGTTTGAGGCCAGTCTGAACTACATATTGAGTTACAGGGTAGCTTGATCTAGAAAGGCAGGCACTATCTCAAAGACAGAGAAAGAGGGAGAGCGAGAGGTGGGGGGGGAGGAGAAGAAGGAAGTGGAAGAAGATGAGAAGGAAGAGAGAAAAAGAGAAGGAAGAGGAAAGGAGAAGGAGGAGAATGGGGACAAGAAGAAGCAGGAGAAGAAGGATAAAAGAAAGGAGGGAAGGAAGGAAGGAAGGAAGGAAGGAAGGAAAGAAAGAAAAGGAAGGAAGGAAGGAAGGGAGGGAGGGAGGGAAGGAGGGGAAAGAAAGGAAGGGAGGGAAGGAAGGAAGGAAGGAAGGAAGGAAGGAAGGAAGGAAGGAAGGAAGGAAGGAAGGAAGGAAGGGAGGGAGGGAGGGAGGGAGGGAGGGAGGGAGGGAGGAAGGGAGGGAGGGAGGTGAAAGAAAGGAAGGGAGGGAAGGAAGGGAGGAAGGAAAGAAGGAAGGAAGGAAAGAAAGAAAGAAAAAGAAAAGCAAGCAAGGAAGGAAAAACAGAAGAAGGAAAGAAGGAAGGAAAACATTTAATGTGTTTCATTCAGGAGTTATTGATTTTGAGAATTTTTTTCCTTTTTTCATTTGAGGTGGGATTTTACTACATTGTTCATTCAGGCTGGTTTCACATCTTATAAACTCAAGTGATCTTGCCAATTCTATCACTTGAGTGGCTGGCATTAATGAGTTTGTGCTATCATGTCCAGCTCAACCTCTTTTTCTTTTTTTTTTCACCTTGCTCTGCATCCAGCCATTATCTTTCTGGTTATGTTTATGTTTTCAACATCAAAGCCTTTCTCTCCAGTCAATCTTCATTAAGTAAGAATATTATAAAAATAAAATACCATGTATGGGGGTGGCTCACACCTATAATCCTAGTTACTCAGGAGGCTGAGATCTAAGAATCATGATTGGAAGCCAGCCTGGGAAGGAAAACCCATGAAACTCTTACCTTCGATTAACAACAAAGGTGGTAATAGGTCTGTGACTCAAGTAGTAGAATTCTAACCCTGAGCAAAAAAAACTCAGGGATAAAGCCAAGGCCCTAAGTTAAAACCCCAGGACCAGCACATAAATAAATAAATAAATAAATAAATAAATAAATAAACCTAAGTATTCAAAAACATTTTTTTTCATCCTCCAATGAGGCAGTCCTTCTGTGACTGGAGAATTAAGGAATAATTTAATCTTCTTTCATGCTTGTTCCTAGCTTCAGTGAAAAACTAAACTTTTTGTGCAATTTGTCCATAATGTTGCAATCAACTGTAGAGTCCTTAACTTTCCTTTTTTTAACTGTCCAGTATTATGTGAATTGCCTGTCAATACCTTTTTTAGACTTCATAGTAATTGTTTTCCTGATATGAGGGTTTGAACTCAGGTCTGTAAGCTTGCTCAGCTTGCTTGTTTATGGCTGGTACTCTATGACTGGAGCCATGACTCCAGACTGCCTTTTTACTAGCTAATTACAGATGGAGTCTCAAGGACTTTTCTGCCTGCGCTGACTTGAAACTTCAGTCCTTGTGATGCCAGCCTACTGAGTAGCGAGGATTACAGGCCTGAGCCACAGTTCCCTTGGCTTAAAGTTCTTGTTGCTACTTTCTTACAACTCCAAGAGAAAGCCATTCATTCATAATATAACTGTGGACATATCTAAAATGAAAAACATTAGAAAATAAAACAGCATCAAATAATATGGAGTTTTTGGTTTGGGAAACGGGGATTGAACCAGGGGCCTGATACATGCTAAGCAAGTGTCCTACGGAGCCACACCTCAAGTACCGCAGGAGTCATTAGTCAAGCCATGAAATAGGTCATTGAGTGCACTCTGCTTCTAGGACCACTATTTTGTCATCAAGCCCATGGACCACTGCCTCCTGTGCGTGTGTGTGGTGACCCTGCCTGACCAGCTCTGCAGAGATGAAATCCTCCTGGGGGATGATGGCGGCTTTGTGAACAGATTCACAGTGAACAGTGATGATTTTGGGCTAAAGCAGGCGAAAACCAAAAAGAAAGTACAAAGTCAGATCTTGGACTCCAAGAACTTTAAAAGGTATGGGTATCATGGAGCCATCCATTTGTGCTGGTAGTGATTCATTGGGTAATTATTAAATATTAAAAATATTGTGTACCAATTAAATTATATCTTGAAAAATATTCTATTATATGGAAAGTGTTCATGATTTGATGTTAAGTTAAAAATATTATTATCTGGATCAGTGATAAAGGGTTTGCCTAGCATGTACAATGTCCTGAATGTGATCCCTGGCACCCTAAAACATTATTTTTGTATATATGACTGAATTCACTTTTATAAATATGGGTCATATGTGTATTCCTGTGTATGAATTTCTATTTAGAAAACTATTGAGTGCAAATATTCAAAATATTAGCAATTGTTTTCTGTGAGATTTTACACAGATGGATTTTGTTTTCTTAATAATTTTTTACTTTCTAAAAATGTTTACAATGAGCATCTCTTATACCATTTTTTAACTTGAAATATATATAATATTGCTGGGTGTTGGTGGCTCATATATATATTATATATATATATATGTATATATATATATATATATGTATATATATATATATATACATATATATATATATATATATAATCCTAGCTACTCAGGTGGCTAAGATCTGAGGACATGCTGCAAAAGCAGCTTAGGCAAAAAAGTCTGTGAGACTCTTACCTTCACTTACGTAACAAAAATCTGTAAGTTGGGCTATGGCTCCAGTGGTTGAGCATTATCCTTGGGCAAAGAGAAAGAAAAACCAGGGACAGCCCTCAGACTCTGAGTTCAAATCCCCAGGACCAGTACACATATATTCTCTCTCTCTGTCTCTCTGTCTCTCTCCCTCTCTGCCTCTCTCTCTGTCTCACTCTCTCTCTCTGTCTCTCACACACACACAGAGCATCTCTCTTTTATAATTTAAACAAAACATTAAAAATATATAACCTCAAATTTCATTGGTGGAACTAAGAAATACACAGCAATTAAGAATTGGCCTTTAGCCGGGCGCTGGTGGCTCACACTTGTAATCCTAGCTACTCAGGAGGCTGAGATCTGAGGATCATGGTTCAAAGCCAGCCCGGGCAGGAGAGACTGTGAGACTCCTATCTCCAATAAAACCACCAGAAAACTGGAAGTGGCGCTGTAGCTCAAGTGGTAGAGCGCTCGCCTTGAACTGAAGAGCTGAGGGACAGCACCCAGGCCCAGAGTTCAAGCCCCACAACCGACAAAAAAAAAAAAAAAGAATTGGCCTTTGCAGACACCCAGAAAACGTTACAGAACAGAATGGAGAAACTCTAGATCTCCTTGGCGCAGGCCGAAATTTTCTTAATACAGACTCAGAAAGACAACAAATCAAAGATTGGAGAAAGGGAATTACATGAAATTGCAGAGCTTCTGCATGGCAAAGGACAGAGCTAGAAAGATCAATAGAAAGCCGACGGATTGGGAGAAGATCTTCACTAGCCATACAACAGACAAGGGTCTCATATCTAAAATGTACTTGGAACTCAAAAAATTAAATCCCCAACAACAAATCCTCAAAGAAACAACTGCCAAATAAATAAGTGGGCTAAAGACTTACAGAGAAATTTCTCTGAAGAGTAAAGAAGCATGGCCAATAGACACATGAAGAAATGCTCAACCTCCCTAGCCATAAAAAAACAAATCAAAACAACATTGAGATACCACTTGACCCCAGTTAGAATGGCTATAATCAAGATTTCTAATAACATCAGATGTGGCCAGAAGAGAACCCTATTGCATTGTTGGTGGGACTGTAAACTTGTTCAATCACTTTGGAAAGTAGTATGGAGGTTCCTCAAAAAAATCCACATAAAGCTCCCCTATGACCCAGCAATCCCACTTTTGGGCATTTACCCAAATGATCACAAACAAGACCATACTAAAGCTACCAGTACAACTATGTTTATTGCAGCATTATTTACCATAGCTAAGATATGGAACCAACACAAATTCCCCTCAGTAGATGAATGGATCAAGAAAATGTGGTATATATACACAATGGAATTCTATGCCTCCATCAGAAAGAATGACATTGCCCCACTTGTTAGGAAATGGAAAGACTTGGAAAAATTATATTAAGTGAAGTAAGCCAGGCCCAAAGAAACATAGGTCCCATCCTTTTCCTTATTTGCAATAACTAGTATATGTCATCTGAGACAAGCAGAAACGGTCAGATAAGATGATGTTAAGTGAAATGAACCCCAAGATAAGGACTCAAATGGTTTTTCTTCCTTGCTATTGTTTCTAAAATATTTATAAGATGATTTCTTTGTTGCTTTATATGTCCCTCCCCCATGGTATAACCCGTTTTCACTGTATTTGATGTTGGTATAATTTGTGGAGGGGAATGGAAAAACAAATCGTTTAAATAGGAATACAGGTAGACCCATTGCAACAATGAGATGTACAAGACATTAGGTCGAAAAATGAACTTTACAACTTTGGTGGGGGGAGGGGGTGGAGGGGTAATGGGAGGGCAGGGATGGTAAGGGGAAACAAAGGAGGAGGTAACAATGCTTGATGGGAAATGTACTCATTACCTTGCTTATGTAATTGTAACCCTTCTGTATGGTATTTTACAATAAAAATATTTTTTTGAAAAAGAATTGGGCTTCGTTTTCCATTCTTCACACAGGGGTCATGTCCCCCAGAGACTCCTCATGGGGACTTGTTCCCACTGAAAATCACATCATGGGGACTTTCCAACATGCCATGTGTTGTCTTATACTTCACCAAGTCTCCCCTCCCAGCTGAAATAGGTTATGAGAATAAAAGCCAAGATATGAACCTTGTCTCTAGACAAATGTGGCCACTTGCCAGATAATTCCATGGCCCATCTTTCAAATCCTATTTCCAGTAGCTAGATATGTCCATTATTCAAATTATTTTTTACTTTAAATATACTTAATTTGGGAAAATTTAAGTAGTTAAAAATGGTATAATGCACAGTACTTACTATACACCCAAACTGAAGCATGGTTGGGTAGAGTGGTGACTTGGTTACAATCAAATGAAATCTGAAATAAAACCCTCAACATTATATGTTTGAATGTCTAACGTACACCCTCACCGTTTTTTTCATTCCAAGTACTAAACGAAAGCTACATAATGACTGGGTTATGAAGATTCGATACATTCCAGCCCTAAATTGCTTTGGATCCTGCTCCTTAGACAGTGTTCATTCATTGGTTTTGGAATCCTTGAAGAGACTTGAAGATAATTTGTAAGTATCACAGTTTATATACATAAATGAATGTATGAATATTCTGTAATTTTTCCAAAGTTTTATAGTGTGAAGTCCATCCAAACCCTGAAGCCTTTAAACTGACCTTTCAAACCTTAGAAAGAAAAAAAAAAGATATAAACTATTAACTTTGCTTGACAAAGTTAATTATTTGAATACAACATATTCTCTTCATAGCAATTTTGCTCATTTCTTGTTCCTTTTTATAATCTACTGGACAAATCAATACAGCTATATCTAGGACTGTATTTCCCATATACTGTTCTGTTACACTTTAATATCATTGATTTGGCTAGTTATTGGTTAGTGAGTCTTGTCATTATGATCTGATATATACATATTTCAAGTGTAATACACTAGATAGTGCTCATGAATAATTAACTTGAATAGTGAGGCGAACTTGAATAGTGTGCTGATGCATTTTCAATCTTTTTAAATATTTACTAATAACTAGCAAACAGATAAATGCATTGTAATTTTTGATTAAAAATTCCTTAAGGTATAGAGATGTAAACTTAGAAACATTACAGTAAGTTATAGAAGTTGAATTTTTAAATTACATATTGTATTCTATTTATGAAAAATATCTGAAAGGGTACAAAGATTAAAAAGTAGATTAGTGGTTATCTAGGGCTGTATTAGGCTCAGGAATCCCAAATGAGGACATGAGAACTTTCTAGAATGAAGAAACTTTTTGTTTTGTTCTCAATTATATACTCAAATGGTAAATTTTACAGTGAGGAGTCTTTCTTAGAAAAGTACACTGAGACTTCTGGTTTCCAGTCTGGCTCATAAGGTATTTGGAAGTTGTCAATCCATCTTAATGTGTAAAAAAGTCAACAGACTGAATGAAAATCAACAACTCTTCTTAGATCTGTTGGAGAAAAATGGTCACAGGGCAATTTTGCTCTCTCAGTCTGCATAAGTACTGTATGTCACAACTCAGACCCTAAGAAGAAACTTTTGTGTTAGCCATTTTCATGGTAGAAATACTGAAACTACTATTGACAAATTTCTCACAGGAACTTTAAGAACTAAAACCTTGAGAGTTCATTTAAAGGAACCCTCAGATTTTTGTCAGTTTTCCTTGTAGGAGAGCAACCATGTTCACACAGGTGATATTCAAGGAGATCTCTTACAACAGAGGAGAAAAGGAATTATTTTGAAATGCACTAGAGCATTCTGTTTGTAACAAGGCCTGTCCTCCAGAAAAACTGTCACCAGAACCTAAACAACTGAGGATTTATCAAGGACAAACCAACCTAGGGGAAGGGAACTATTCGGATCCCGCTCATTGTAGCTATCTATGCTCAACAAATGGCAAACCTAAGAGGCTTCTGTGAAATTCATAGCTTACAGGTACAGACTCACTAAAATACTGGGTCCTAATTGTAGGACTAATGGACACATCCTTCCACATCCTGACCACTACATTGTGGAGGGCCTGTTTGCAACAGTTCTTTTTTCTCCCCATTGTATTATGTCTGTCAATAAAAGTTGAAACAAAACTAGGAAAAATTTACCAAAAGTCCAGAGAGCATTAGTCCCAGTCCCAGAAAAGGCAAGGATGGTTGGAATTATCAGATAAGGAGTTTCAAACAAAAGGCCTGTGATGGATGAAGAAGACTATGTGCCAGAACAGATACATAATATAGGCAGAGGGATGGATATGCTACAAAGTAAAAGAAATGCAGGGGTCACCATATAAACAAATAAAGAACATCTTTGGTAAACTCATGTCAAAATTGGACACAGTTGAGGAAATAATCTATGACCTAATCTATGTTGGTAGAAACTTCCAAAACAGAAAGGTAAAGAGAAAAAGAGACTGGAAGTACTGCTCACGTGGTAGAGTGCTTGCCTAGCAAGCAGGAGGCCCCAAGATCAAACCTCAAATTCATATCATAAACAAAAATCACAAAATTGAGAATTTCTAAGAACACTGAAGAAAGAGTGTCAAACAAATAAATAAGAATACTCTTAAAGTATTTAAATTGCACAAAATCAAAGATGAAGAAAATCCTAAGACGATATGAGAAAATTCCTACTATACAGAAAAGATTTATATCTGATTTCTCAAACACTGGGTAAACAAGAGAGTAACATTAAATATTTAGTGTTGAGAAAAAAAATCCCCAAACAAACCAGGCTAGAATTTTGTGCCATGAAAAACTGTTCTTTCAAAGTAAACAACTAGGTGTAGTGTTCTATACTTATAATCCTGGCACTTGGGAAGTAGAGGCAGAAAGAGCACACGGAAGAAACCAGTAGGAGCTATAAAATAAGACTTTGCTTCAAAAAGCCAGTAAGAGACAGACAGTCAGACACAGACACAGAGAGAAAGAGATGAGAGAGAGAAACAAAGAAGAAATAGAACTTTCTTAGAGAGGCAAAAACTTAAAGGCATTTTTTGCTGTAGCCCTACTTGCAAGACATATTAAAGGAACTTCCCTAAGGAGAAGGAAAATGATAGAAGTCAGAAATTTGAATTTACATTAAATAAGAACAACAAAGCATGTAGGTAAAATATCCTTTCTTCTTCATATCCTTAACTGATCTAACAGAGAAACATCTGCCCAAAATAATGTCAAAATGCCTTTGATCATGAATGCATACATATATATTTATGCTTATACATAAAATAATAAAAAGCAATAAATAATGGGTAGTTATTCATTGTGTAGTTATTTAAAAATGGATTCACATTGATTATAAATGTATGTCATAAACTATAGAAAGAAAAGGAGGGAGAAGAGATTGAGGAGGAGAAAGAGGAAGAAGCAGCAGAAGAGGAGCAGAGATAATCAAAGAAAATAGAAAATAACACAATAGGGAGGTGCCAGTGGCTCATGTCTGTAGTTCTACCTACTTAAGAGGCTAAGATCTAAGGATCATGGTTCAAAGCCAGCCTAGAAAGGAAATCTGTGAGACTCTTCAATTAACCACAAGAAGCCAGAAATGGAGCTGTGGCTCAAGTTATAGAGTGCTAGCCCTAAGCATAAAAGCTCAGACACAGTGCCCAGGCCAAGTTCAAGGCCCCGACCAGCACAGAATGAAAAACAAAGAAAGAGAGAAAGAGAGAAGGAAGGAAGGAAAGAAGGAAGGAAGGAAGGAAGAAAGGAAGGAAGGAAGGAAGGAAGGAAGGGAGGAAGGAAGAAGAGAGGGAGGGAGGGAGGGAGGGAGGGAGGGAAGGAGGGAGGGAGGGAGAGAAAAAGAGTATAGCATCATACAAAATGCTTCGTTAAAACCACAAGTGGAAGGTAAACACAGGAATAAAAAATAAGAGCAGTGAATAAAAAACAGTAGAGGAGGACTGGGAATATTGCTTAGTAGTAGAGTGCTTGTCTAGCATACATGAGGCCTTGGGTTTGATTCCTTGGTATCACATAAATAAATACTTTTTAAAAGAAGAAAACAGAAAATATTAATCCAATCATAACAATAACCACTTTAAATGTCAATAGTGTAAACACTCTAGTTAAGAGTCAGATATTTTCAATGGATCAAAAATGAAGCCCAGGTATATGTTTTCTTTAAGAAACACTCTAAGTATATATTTACATTCATATATATGATGGAGACAATATAAAATATATCATGTAGCCAAAATAAAATAAGAGTAGCTATATTTAGACAGATAAAACTTCAGGATCCAAAAACTATCAAGTATAAAGAGGGATATTACTTGTTAAATAGATCACTTATTTATGCAAAATTAAACATTCAAAAATCAATTACTTCTCCACATAGACTTTAGAATGTTAATCCATCATATAAATAAAGAAGATAAATTACATATTAATATTAAAAGATAGAGTACTACCTTTGCTGTGTCTCAGAGCAACTGGTATTTTGTGTGTTTGCTTATATTGAATTCCAGAAACATTCTTATCTTTTCAATTACCCACTGATCATTCAGCAATATATTGTTCCATTTTCATGAATTTTACCTGTGATGGCTTTTGCTGTTGAGCTCTAATTTTATTCCATCATTGTCTGACAGGATACATGGAATAATTTCAATGTTCTTGAATTTGAAGAGATTTCCTTTGTGACCTAGGATATAGTCTATTTTGGAGACTATTCAATGAGCTGCTGAGAAGAATGCATATTGTGATGCTGTTGGGTGAAAGATTCTATAGATATCTGTTAGGTATAGCTGGGCAATGGAGTTATTAAGGTCTGAGGTTTCTTTGCCGAGTTTTTGCCTGGATGACCCATCCAGTGGTGACAATGATATTGAAGTCACCAACAATAAATGTGTTTGAATCTATATGTGTTTTTGAATCAAAATGAATTTATTTGATGAAATTGAGGACTCCAACTTTTGATGTACAGATGTTGAAAACTGTTATGTCCTTCTGATGGAGAGTTCCTCTTATTAAGAAATTATAATGCCTTTATCTCTTCTTAGTAATTTTAATTTGAAGTCTATTTTATCTGAAATTGTATTGCTACTCTAGCCTGTTTATAAGGGCCATCTGCTTGAAAGATTTTGTTCCAGCCTTTCACCTTAAATAGATATTGTTTGTATCAGATAGCTGTGTCTCTAGTAGGCAGAAGGTGGATGGGTCTTGTCTTTTGATCCAAACAGCCACCTTTGTCTTTTAGTTGGGGAATTGAGCCCATTGATATTAAGTGTTAGAACTGAGAAGTATGTAATAGATCCTGTCATGTTATCACCACTTGATAGGGTGATGCTGGCAAGGATGTAGCCAAAAGAAAACCCCAGTACAAGATTGGTGTGCATGTAAATGTGTTCAACCACTCTGGAAAGCAATGTGGAGGTTCCTCAAAAAATTAAACATAGCATTTCCCTATGATACAGCAATTTCACTCCTGGGCATTTACACCAAAGATTACAAATCAAAATACAGTAAAGCCACCTGCACAACCATGTTGATTGCAGTACTATTCACCATAGCGAAGATATGGAATCAGCCTAGATGCCCATCAATGGACAAATGGGTCAAGAAAATGTGGTATGCATATACAATAGGATTTTGCTCATCCACTAGAAAGAATGATACTGTAAAATTTGTAAAGAAATACAAATACTTGGAAAAATTATGTTAAATGAAATCAGGCCCAGATAGACAAAGGATCCCTTATATGTGGAAGCTAAATTTAGCTTACAAATTTGTAAATAAATACATTGGGTAATATGCAAGTATATACAAATGTACTAACTGCAGTATGGTAGATTGAAGGGATATCCCAAATAGTTTAAAATTCCTTAGAAAGCCAAAATCAAAGTTAAAATAGAACACCAGGAAGTGGTTACTCGAAAGGAGTGAGATGAGGTCAAAAAGAAAGGGGTAGTTTAATGAAGAGGAGAAGAGGGGGGGAAATACAGGCAAAAATCTGATATATACAAAATTAAGAAGAGTGAGGGAAGAGATGTAGTATAGGGATGGGTGAGAATGTTGAAAGGGTTGACATTGAGCCAGATATATTGTATTCATAAGCTGCTTTATTAAATGGCAGCTCCTTTGCACAACTACTTAAAGGTAATAATAATTTTAAAAGAGATACAAAGAATAATAGTTGACAAAATCCAATACTATGAAAAGACATTTCAGCAAAAAAAGCATAATGAGAATATCCTCAATTTATAAATGTCACCTTCAAACACATCATAATTACAGGGTGAAAATGCAGCTTTCCCACTAAGATTAAAAATAAGGAGCTGTTATCCTTTTTTTCCACTTGTTTTCAACATTATACTGGAATTCCTAGGTAAATTAATACAAAATAAAATCAGTAAAATAAAAAGTATACTGATTGGTAGAAAATAAGATTATCTTTGTTCACTGATAATATAACTGTCTATGTAAAAATCCAAAAGAATTTACTGAAAAA
Source organism: Dipodomys merriami (assembly GCF_024711535.1). Lineage (NCBI taxonomy): Eukaryota > Metazoa > Chordata > Mammalia > Rodentia > Heteromyidae > Dipodomys > Dipodomys merriami. The sequence goes on along the minus strand of NW_027203826.1, from coordinate 13,708,544 downwards.
CGATTCTGAAACTAATAATCCATGAATGGAAACTTGCAAAATACCATGCAAATATACAAAAGTCAAACCACTTTTCCACATTCTAACCACAACACGAAATTTGAACCTAAAAATCACAATACTATTTCCATCAATATTCAAAGATGCTAATGCAAGATCTGTATAAGAAAAATGACAGAACATTGATAAATAAAGAACTAAATACATGGATAGTCTATGCCCATGGGTAGGAAGCCTTAATATCTCAAGATGTCCACCTTAGTCGGTAGGCTGAATACTCTCCCAGCCAAAATCTCAACACGTTATTTTGTGGCTCTCCACAAATTTATCCTGGGGTCTATATGGTGAAGTAAAATGCCCATGAAAGGCAACACAATACTGGAAGAGAAGAACAAAGCCAGAGGACAGACACTGCCTGTTTCAATGCTTACTACAAAGCGACAGAAAGGAAGACAGTGTGACACTTGAAAAAGCACAGACAGATAAATGGGTGAGACATAATAGACTGAGAAAGAGACCCATACACATATAGTAACTCACCTTTGATTTTAAAAAAGCAAAGGTAATAAAGTGCTGCCACTAGACATCCACATGCAAAACACAAGAACTAAATCTAGAAACAGATGTTTGTCCTTTCACAAACTTAACTCTAAATTGAAACAAAGTATTGAATGTAAAAAAAATGGAAAACAACAATATTCCTGGACAATAACACAGTTTGAAATCTGGGAGGCTTTAGCCATGGTAACTTTTTAGCAGCAAATAGATGATCCAAAAAAGGGAATAACTGATCAATTGATCTTTATTAAAGTATTTTAAACTCTCTTTTGTAAAAGATGCTGTCAGAAGATGAAAAAAATGCCATTGACTGGGAAAAAATATTCACAAATGACATATGATAAAAGAAAATTTAGCTGGGCACCAGTGTCTCACGCCTGTAATCCTAGCTACTCAGGAGGCTGAGATCTGAGGATCCCAGTTCAAAGCCAGGCTGGGCAGGAAAGTCAGTGAGACTCTAATCTCCAATAAACCACTAGAAAACCAGAAGTAGCACTGTGACTCAAGTGGTAGAGTGCTCGCCTTGAGCTGAAGAGTGCAGGGACAGCACCCAAGCCCAGAGTTAAAGCCCCAAGACCGACCAAAAAAAAAAAAAAACAAGAAAGAAAGAAAAGAAAGAAAATTTACCCAAAATATGCAAAGAACCCTCAAAATTTAACTATATGTTTATGCACAACCTCACTGAAAGATGGACAAAATATTAGGGAAGACTTCTTACTAATAAAGATGTACAGATAGAAATAAAAATATAAAATTGTGTACTTTCTGTTAAGTAAATATATATTAAAACAATGAGGGTAACTACCAACCGATGGGAAATCCAGAACACCAACACCACCAAATGCTGAAAGTATAGGGAACAGCTGGGATTCTCACTTGTTATTAATGAAAATGACGAATGATAGAGCCATTTTAAAAAGACCGTTTGGTAGATTCTTATAAAGCTAAATGTATTCTTACTGTGTGATCCAGCAATTTTCCTCTTTTGGCACTTGTCTAGATATGTTAAAAAAAAATAAACAAAACTTAGAAGCACACAAAAACTATGCTGGAGTTGTGGCTGTGGTGTTAGAATGCCAACAACAATGAACATGAAAGCTGAGTGAATGTACAATGCCCTGAGGCCCAGTGACACACACACACACACACACACACACACACACACACACACACACACACACACACACACACACACACACACACACACACACACACACCAGGTATTTCTAAATTCTAATCACTTTCTTCTGAATTTCATCTTTTATATCTAAAGAATGAATGAGTGGTAATGAAATGGTTAGGCACATGATTCAGCTTTTTTCTCCTTTACATGTAGGCTGCCATTAAAAGTAATGGTAGGGGGGCTGGGAAGGTGGCTCAGTAGTAGAGCGCTTGCCTTGCATGCATAAGGTCCTGGGTTCGATTCCTCAGCACCACATAAGCAAAAAGAAAAAAGCCAGAAGTGGCACGCTGTGGCTCAAGTGGTAGAGCGCTAACCTTGAGCTGAAGCGCTGAGGGACAGTGCCCAGGCCCAGAGTTTAGGCCCCACAACCGGACCAAAAAAAAAAAAAAAAAAGTAATGGTAGGACAAGGGGTAAAATAGTCTGTCTCCTGGACAAATGCAAACGGTGCCTTCTCTTAAGCTAATCAAATCCACATCCACATCCACATACTTGTTCACACAGATACACATGCATTCACATACCATGTGCATTTGATCATGTAGTCACGCACACATATGGACACATATGGTCATATACACAAATGAAAAACCAAAAAAATAGTCCTTGAGTATTGAAAGGAAGAACTTATCTTTAGATCAGTGTTCTAAAAAAAAGTGATGAAGTAACTGGATTAAAAAATCCAATGGGCCATGTGCTGGTGGTGCATTCCTGTAATCCTAGCTATTCAGGAGGCTGAACGATGAGGAACTTGGTCCCAAACCAGCCTGGACAGGAAAGCCTATGTGATTCTTATGTCCAATTAACCACCAGAAAACCAGAAGTAACACTGCGCTCACAGTGCTAGAGCACTAGCTTTGAGTGAAAAGCTCAAAGGACAGCACCCAGACCCTGAGTTCAAGCCCTATGACCATCCACAAAAAAGGGAATATCACAGCTCTAACACAACTAACTTCCATTTGCGTGACTTCATAAAAAAACCATATTTTCTCTTCATTTATAAAAAGCTGCAAGTGTCTATTTGGAGTGTAATATATCACATTGAGAGGTGGATGAAAAAGTTTCACAGTACATTAAAAATAATTTCATTTCTTGACACCAAATCACACTCCATGAATATAATTTATATGCCATAATTAATTACAGAGTTTCATTTGCTTTCTGTAACATAATTAACTGTGAATGATTACGTGTTGGCATTTAAATAAGTACATTTTTGGAATATTTAATTAAGAAACTGATGTAACTTACATCCAATTTGATTTTATGCTATGCTGGCTGTTTATAATGTATTCAAAACCACAGAAAAACATTTGGAGAAATGTGTAAGACTCCCTCGTGGTCCTACAAAACACATAAACTGAATTTCAACATCTAAATTGTTTTCATTTCCAAGGTGTGCTGGTTTTCTACCATGATTTTACTAATGCTAATGTTTCCAGGACAGTTGGTAGGGTATTTATAATAAAAAAAAAAGTTAAATTATAGCAGAAAAATTTTTGTAGTTTTCCAGAAATGTACCAGTTGTCCAACAAATACGCAGTAAATATACTTATATCATGATCTCTAACTCTTAACTTTAATTGTTAAAAATCTAAGGGAAAAATTCCCAGAAATAAAGCATAAAACATGTAGGATGCTGGAGGTAGCTCATAAGAGTATAAAAGAGCTGATTGCTAAGATTTCAGGAATTTGGCAAACCTATTGTGAAACACTGCCATTAATAAAAATTAATATAAATTCACATTAGCTATTAAAAAACAAAAGCAGTGGAATTCCAAACCAATCATTTTCTATTTGTGTTAGTGTTATTATCATTTTTCTGGAGGCTTTTGTATTTCCAGAACCTATTAATACTATACAATACACAACTCTCTCCTTCTTCCTCTTTTTGGTACTTGTAGTGAGTTGAACTTAGAGCCTGTCACTCTCTCATTTGGCTTTTTTGCTCGAGGCTAGCACTCTACTGTTTGATCCACAGCTCTACTTCTGATTTTTGCTGGCCAATTAGAGCTAAGAGTGTCTGGGATTTGTCTGCCCCTGAGTCTAGGGTTACAGGCATAAGCCACCAACACCCAGCAACAGCTGTTTATCTTTCCCACCTCCATATTCGAGGCTGACACATTGGCAATTTGAAATTGGCTATGACAGAAATCACATCATGTCCATCACATGGAAAACAACCAAGACTGGTAACCATGATCTTCTGTCCTCTGCTTGGCCTCAGCTGCATATTAAACATTGACCAGAGACAAGTGCCAGTTGCTCATACCTGTAATCTTAGCTACTAGGAGGTTGAGATAGGAGAATCACGGTTTGAAGCCAGCCTGGACAGGAAAGTCTGTGAGACTCTTATCTCCACTCAAGTAACAAAAAAAGTTGGAAGTGGAGCTGTGGCTCAAGTAGTAGAGCACCAGCCCTGAGCAAAAAGAAGTTCCGGAACAGCACCCAGGCTCTGAGTTTAAACCCCAGGACAGGCACCAAAAAAGTTAACCAGAAGTCCATCACATTGGATGGTAATTCACACAATAAAACAGTAGGCCACATGGATAGTTCTGGCTTGTGAGCATACACAAATTCAGGAAAAGGCGTGGGACATGGTAGAACCTTTGCAAGAACAGACAGATTAGTCTTACAGAGAGGAGTAGAAAATTAACTTACACAGTGATTCCACTGACAAGAAAAGTTGTAGCAGCCACAAGAAACACATTACAGCTACATTTATAGACATATCTCACCTGACCCTGAATGGAGAACAGAAGGATGTTGGTTTCCAAGTATTGTCAAAATGCAATATAATAATACATGCCTTAGCCCTGGAGAAAAGGAATGGAACTTTTCCTTTGGGAACAAATGAAAGTGGTGGCAACCTTTCCTTTTTTTCCTAATGTTAGGAGCTGATGACCAATCAAGTTGTGAATTTTTGTGTTTTAAATAAATGGAAATTTTTTTAAAGATCTAATTAAAATTAGCTAACTTTTGCCCCTTAAAAGAGTGTGATTCTAGAGAGATCTAATACTATTTTTATTGGAGTATAACTTCAAGAATAAGGCTGAGTTAAACACACTTTAACATTGTCTCTTTATTCCTTTTTTTATATTCCCTTACTGATATACACACACACACACACACACACACACACACACACACACACACACACACACACAGCAGTAGTTCTGTAAGGTTTAGTGCATCTTTTTGCCTATATACTTCTTTCAAAATGTGTGCATGAAAATATAGGCATATATGTGTGTACATGTATGTATGTATGCATGCATGCATGCATATATTGGTATGCGTGTGCCAGTTCTGGAAATTGAACTCAAGTGTTAAACTTTGTAATGTAGCTCTTGTCACTCAAAGCTAGCACTCTACCATGTGAGCCACAGCTCCATTTTTGTCTTTTTGGTGGTTAATTAGAGATAAGAGTTCTCATGGACTTCCCTCACCTGGCAAGCTTCAAATAGCAATCCTCAGATCTTAGATCTGAGTAGCTAGGATTACAGGTGTGAGCCACCAATGCCCAGATGCATGAATATATGCTTCATTGAATGGCACACCTTAGGTTTACCAAGAAAATTTAATTTTCCACCTAATCAGCATATTATGGTCTTTACTCCAAACAGTAGCTATTTTACAATCTCAAGAGACTATCTTTGGGGCCCATTCTGGATTTCCTAGTAAATCACCAGGAAGCTGAGATAAAAATACTCAGACAACCTCAGCAAACAGGAATCATTGATCTGTTTGGACAGATGCTGCCAGAGTTTCCCCAGCTGCTTGTTCACTTGGGCCACTCTCCTAAATCTAGATGCTGAAGAGGTTTCTCAAGTGATACAGCATAATCATGTTTACTTGAATCACTCCAGCAATCGGAGAATCATCTTGAGAACAGCAACGGTTGGGTTCTCTCTGTTCTTGGATTCAACACGTTCCTATTTCAGCAATTTCTTATAATGTGTCTCAAATTGAACCTGATGAAATTGCATTTCATAGGCATATACAATTGGCCAGCTGTGGGAATAAGAGCCAGCAAAACGCCACCAAAAGCTGAGAAAAAAATCCTCAGCATATTCCCATATCAGAAGTGATTATTATTCTGATTATAATTTCGTATGGAAATTTCAGAAATGTTTGGTACCAGGAAGAAAATTTATGTCAGCAATTAATGTCACCACCCAGAGCACAGTGGTCTAACCCTTAGACCGCTTGATATGGTCTCCAACAGATGAGCAACTCACTACTCACATTAGATTTTGTCTGTTACTCAACATGGTAGTGTGCTTTTGTAACACTGCCAGGGAACTAGATGGAACTGTTTCTGTCTATAACTTTTTAATAAATTACGTTAGCTCTTCTAAGTTGTAGCTGTAGTTTAGCCATCTGTGAATGGGAATGAATAGGCCTATCTTACAGTCTGTCAAAAATTACTTAACTCATGTTAATTCTAGTTCAACCAATGCCTCGTTTAATGTCTGGCATAAGTAATGTTCAGTAAGTATAAGTTCCTTTGTCTTATTGTGTCTGGGCCACATAGGTGAGGTTCTATCAAAATAAATCAAATAAATAACTAAATGAAAACAATGGGGTGAACACCAAGTCCAATAGACTACCATTTTTTATAACATAACAAGGAATGATTTTCACACTTTAATTTTATTTTTATTTAAGTATTTTGAGGCACTGGCATGTGAACTCTAGACCTTGTACTTGCTAGATAAGAGATTTACTACTTGATCCATATCTCTAGCCCTTCTTTCTTTAGTTATTTTATAGATAGAACATTTCACTTTTGCCTAGGCCAGTGTAGGTTCACAGTTTTTCTATCTATACTTCCCATGTATCTAAGATTACAGTTATGAAACACAAATTTGTTTAATGAAATGAGGTCTCACTCATTTTTTTGTCTGGTTAGCCTTGACCCAGAATCTTCTTGATCTCTTCCTCCTAAATAGTTAGGATTATAGTCATGATTCACTATGTGATGCAAGGTATGCCTTAAAGTATGTGCTAGCCACCTTTCCATTTAAAATGTAATAAATGTCTGAGATAAGTCAATATTTTAGCAAAAGGTTTATTTTGGCTCACAGTTTTAGACATTTTGATTCGTGCTCAATTTACCCTATTGCCTTTGGGCTATGGCAAGAGCACATCAAGGAGCCACACAATGAAGAGCAAACTATTCATTTCATAGCAACCAGGAAGGGAAGAGAGGAAGGGGAAGGGACTAGGATCCCACAATCCTCTTCAATGGCTCAGCCCAATGGCCGGATGACTTTCCCTCTTTACCTTTAAAAGGCTTTACCTCTTAAAGGTTCTATCCCCTCCTAGTCATACCATAGGCCTTTATTTACCCCCACAGAGCCTTGAGGGACACTTATACAAACTGTAGCATGGAGTAGATTCAATAGGTCTGTCAGAGCTTCACTATTACAGGAATATCTTTGAACAGATGGATTTGCAAGCAGAGTAGAAATATGCCATGGAATCTAACCCATTTGTAAATTGAAATTACCTTTACAAGGAAAAATGTACTGCCAAATTCAAGTGGCTCATGCTTGTAATACCAGTTACTCAGGAGGCTAAGCTTCAGTGGATCATGTTTAGAGGCCAACCTGGGAAAAAGCATCCATGAGACTCCATTCCAATTAACCAGAAAAGAAGCTGGACTGGAGGCATGTCTCAAGTGATACAATGCCAGTCAAGAAAGCTGAGCAAATATGAAGCCAGAAGTTCCAGCACTAGTACTGAAAAAAAGGAAGGAAGGAAGGAAGGAAGGAAGGAAGGAAGGAAGGAAGGAAGGAAGGAAGGGAGGGAGGGAGGGAGGGAGGGAGGAAGGAAGGGAGGGAGGGAGAGAGAGAGAGAAAGGAAAATGTATTTGTCTAAATATAACTTTTACCTCCCAGGCCTGTCAGAGAATTTGCTATGCCAAGAGGAGCAAACACTTTTTGCTACTGTTTAAAAGCAAATGTGATTGTCACTGGAGGTAAGTGGATAGATAGTTCGAATTATTGAAAGGTTTTCTACTCTGAACCACAGTATTGTTATTTTTTTACTGTGAGAATAATCTTTCAAGAGATTTAAAAGATCCATATAAAGTCAAATCTGTTTCTTTCATTATGAGAAAAGCCTTCCCCAACACAAGAATATGTGAAACAAATTCCCTGCATTTTATTATAATTTTATCCATTGTTTTATATTCTGCCTTTAGAACTTTAATTCATCCACAGCTTAAGGATTTGGGGGAGTTTGGGTGACACTGGAATTTGAACTCAGGACTTTCCACTTGCTAGGCATATACTCTACCACTTAAGCAATGTCCCACACCTTTTTCCTCTGGCTATTTTTTATTTAGGCAGGCTTGGACTGTAGTCATACTATTTACATTTTCCATTATAGCTGGGATGACAGGCATATGGCACAGCACCCAGGTTTTTTGGTCATTGTTGAGATGAATATTTTTGCCCAGGCTGTTTGGAAACACATTCCTCCAGGGATCTTCCTCCAGCTTACAGGTGTGAGCCATAGCACTAGATTTAAGACTTTTATGATGAGAGCTTGAATTCCTGGTTCCTAAAGAAGTCCTAGGGCTTTTGAGGAAGAAGGGCATCTGTGTGTTTATAGATTCATTTTTATTTGGGTAAAGGCCCAACATTTTATCGTCTCAAAATAAGCATATGAAATTGAGAGGCAATAGATAATTGGTTTAGAATTGATGGAGCGAAGAACCAGAGAACTTAGAGGAATTAAAACTTTCTTGGGATAAGTGAAGTAGAAGATAGATTAGGCCATCTTTGGGAAGAAAGGGAAGAAGGACAACATAAAAAGTTTCAGGGGGAAAGTAGAGGATGGATATATTCTCAGAGATGCAGATCTTCCTGTCAAACTGAAGTTTTAATATAGTGTGATCCCATCAAGACTGGTCTCTACAACCAGACTGTCTAGGCACAAAGCCACTTGAACATTATGTGGTGGGCAGGCATTTGCCTCTCTAAAGCTCCATCCTATCTCTAAGTAGCATTTATAATTGTACTTGCTTGTAAAGTTATTGCAAGAATTATTTTCTCGGGTTCAGTGGCTCACACCTGTTAATCCCAGTTACCTAGGAAGTGATATAGGAGCATGATAGGAACAGGCAAGCATAGACAAAATGTTAGTGAGATCCCATATCAGAGAACAAGCTGAGCATAGGGTTTAGCTCTCTCATCTCAACTGTGTGGAATCAGAGGTATAAGGATCATGGTCTGAGGCTGCAAGAATCTATCTGAAAAATAACTAAAGTGAAAAAGATTGGAGGCCTTGGCTCAAATAGTAGAGTGTTTGCCATATTAAGTGTGAGACTCTAAGTTCAAACCCCAGTACCATCAAAAATAATCTAAAGCTAGGCAAGAGTGTTCCACACACGTCATCCTAGCTACCTGGGAGGCTGAGACATGGAAGAGTAACATTTGAAACCATCCCAGGCAGACAAGTCCAAGAGACTCTTATCTCCAATTAACCAGAAGAAGACCAAGCTTTTTGTGGCTCAAATGGTAGAGCACCAGCTATGAGCAAGTAAGCTGGGTAAACATGAGTAAGTTCAACCCCTAGTACTGGCAATATGCAAAAAGGAAAGAAGAAAAGAAGGAAGGGAGGGAGGGAGGGAGGGAGGAAGGAAGGAAGGAAGGAAGGAAGGAAGGAAGGAAGGGAGGGAGGGAGGGAGGGAGGGAGGGAGGGAGGGAGGGAGGGAGGAAGGGGGGAGGGAGGGAGGGAGGAAAGGAAGGAAAGAAAAAGGAAAACAGAAAGGGAGGATTACTGGTACTATGACAACTACCTGGGATAATAAACTTAAAAGGAAGAAAACTTTGCTTCAGTACATGGTCATTTGGCTGTATTGTTTTGGGACTATGGTGTGGCGGGACATTTCAGTGGGAGTACATCATAAAGGAGTCCTATTTACCTTATGATATTCAGGAAGCAGAGAGTTTTTTGTATGTTTTTTATTGTAAAAATGTTGTACAGAGGGGTTACAGTTACATGAGCAAGGTAATGAGTACATTTCCTATTGAGCATCGTTGCCTCCTCCTTTGTTTTCCCCCTACCATCCCTTCCCTACCACCTCCACACCTACCTCCCCCAGGATGTAAAGTCTGTTTTCAACATAGTGCTTTATACATCTCATTGTTACAATGGGTCAACCTGTATACTTATTTAAGCATTTTGTTTTAGGAAATAGAGATTTTAAAAAGAAAGAAAGGCAATGAGGGAGAGGGGAAGAGAAATAAAGAAAGAAAGCACACATGTCTGGGTCCCACCAATATCCCTTCTAAAGTTCTGATGACTTAACTTTCTTCCTCTAGTTACCTGCCTCTTCACGGTGTCACCATCTCCAAAGAGGTGCCATTTAGGAGATATTCTAGATTTAAACTACACCATATCTAAGACTTGAACTGAAATAGATTCTACCCACACACATACTCCTTGTTTTTAGATAAAAACATCAGCCTTCAACTGCATAAATTTCCTGCCCCTGCAAAATAATCCTTTGACAAAGCAATACTTAAATATATAGCCAAAGTGAGATTTAATTTCTAAAATATGATTGTTCACTGATGTTATCATATTAATCTTAATCAGCCCCGTTGGACAGTCCTTTGTGCTCACACAAAAAAAAACACAATGTTCAGCTGAGCCTGATGATCCATGCCTCTAATCTCAGCACCTGAGAGTCTGAGATAAGGAAGATTATGAGTTGGAGGGCTGCATAGACTATATAGCAAGACTTTGTCTCAAAAGAAGGAAACTAAAAACATAGGAAGGAAGTCAAAAATTTTAATGTACTTTGTTACCTTAGTACTTTCATCATTTCAGGAGGAAGGTATGTTTGGTAAATTCTGGTACTTCAATTATCTCAATGTTTGTGAGTTCAGGCACTTGACTCTTGCTAAACCAGTGTTCAATATGTTGTAAATCCATACCCATAGCTTGAAAAACTTAGTAATTATAGTGTCCCTAGAAGTCATGAAGGCAATCAAAACTTCAGTAGTATAAAGCATCTAATTGTAATTTATTGAATTGTCACAATTATAGGGCCTGGAGTAGTAGAAAATGCAAGTTATTCATAATTGAAAACATACTTCTCCCTCCAACACTTTTGCTGATTAGTGACTGCCTAGCACATTTCTTGATGTACAGTTTATACACCCTGATGACTCAAAATATACAGTACATGCTGTTTTGCTCAGCACAGTGAATGTGTTAAATATGCAGGGACAGTTGGAAAAGCTTGAAAAGACAAAAATGCCTGCAGGAAAAACAAAACAAAACAAAACAAAACAGGACAGAACAGGATATTATCCAAAAAAGAGAAGAAAACACAACAGACTTCCTAAGCACTGTTTGTTACCATCAAGAATTTTAATTTTTTATCAATAATGTTTCCACTAATCATTGTAAGAAACTCTCCCATAACGTTTCAGTGTATAAAACAATGATGGATCATCTAGGATAAATCAGGGGTTCTGCATGTAAATGTTTATGCTTTATTCAACATATGAGAGTTGTGGACTGAGTTATATGAAGCTTATATGCATGCAACTGTATTCCTGACCTCTGAGCATTTAAAATATAATAGCTCAAATAAGGCAAGTCTACAGCCTGGTGCCAGTGATTCATGCCTATAATCCTAGCTATTCAGAAGGCTGAGATCTGAAGGATCACACTTCAATAAGAGCCCAGGCAGAAAAGGCCATGAGACTATCTCTCCAATTAACAAACAAAATGTCAGACTAGAGGTATAGCTCAAGTGGTAGAGCACTAGAAGTGAGAAAGCAAGACAAGATGGAGCAAGGAACACCGAGTTCAAATCCAGGTACCAGGTACCAAGTCTATAGATAGCTGTAATAAAATGTAAAGTCAATAGGTACAATCAATTTTCTTCTGGAGATACCCTCCAGAGGTAAGATTGCTCATTCAGAAAATGCTTTGGCCAACATGATCCAGAACTCTCTGTGGTCCCAAAGGTCCTAATTCTGAACATACTTGATACATTGGCAGTGAAAATCATTGTAGGTACAACTGAATTGTACAGTTTGAAGCGTATATTTGAAAAACCTGCTTGTTTCCTCATTCGCATAATACTGCTATCTAGGCCTCTACTCTCCCATGAGTAATCTTGCCTTCTGAGCACACAATCCTAAAACATGAGAGCTAAAGGAATCCGGAAGATGATTATTTTACTCATGCGGGAATGCAGGTCCTGATGAAAAGACCAGTTTGCCACAAGTCATGCAAGCAGTCATGTGGAAGAGCTGAGCTTGAATCAGTTGGCCTTGCTCGCAGTCCTGTGTTTTCCCTGGCCCATTACAACCATGTACATTCAGCACTCTCTCCCTTTCTTTTCTCTTTGAACTAAGCTAGCTCATTTTATCAAAAGAGATGAGCTGAGATCAAGTGATTCAGTAAGTAAGATAAGACCTTGCTAAAAGGGGAAAAAAGCCTGTCTTTGATGAGTGGCTTTATTTAATCTTGGCTAAGTTTTAAAAAAATAAGAAGAAAATCTAAAGGAAACTAGCAAAGCAAGCAAGCAATTAACCCCCTACAAACCACAATACTCCTATCTTTTGATTGATACATTCTATGAATACTTATATACACTCACAATCAGGGGCTATTATGATTTATATTCTGCATTAAAAAGTACCACTCCCTGCTAAACATTTTTCAGAATGCCCAGCATCGACAGGGGCTTAGAATCAGGATAATAGTCACATTAACTGTCCAGTAAAATATATACAACTCATTTATTCTCACAATAAAATCTTTTATCCCTATCATGCTGAAAGACATACTCAAAGTTACAGAAACTAGTAAGTGACAAAGCCAGATTTCAACAAAAATAGACACCCAAAATACTTACTTCATAAACACAAATCATGCAATTATCTGTCCATCATCACCAAAGAAATGGAAGCTCATCAGATAAACAATAAAGAGATATGTAAACAGACAACTATAAAACAAATCGGCTTAGTTGAAGACTGCAATAGCAGTCTCAAGTCCATCTGGAGCCAGAGAGGGTAGAACAGTGGAAATGGTGGAATTAAGTCCAAAAGAGTATGCTTTGGTTATCTTGGGTAGACTTTCTGCAGTGTTAATATCTAGAATTTCTTCATATTCTATTTTTGTCTTTTTCCCACATTTTTACTAACATCAATTAGGCATGTACATATACACATAACAGTGTACCTTCATCGATCTCACATTTTCAGGTACTCTCCCTCATCTTCCTCCCCCTGCCCAAACCAATCTCAACAAGCTTCATTGTTCCATTTTCATTCATGTACATGAAGTCTTCATATTCTTAATATTTAATAAAATACCAAGTATGCAGTAATTTCTTGATAAAATTTGGCCATTGCTGTTAACAAGAGTAGCATGAGGCTTTCAACTTAAGAAATTTACCACCTATGTATCTACCATAGTTTTTAAAATATTGATTGCTATTTTAATAAACTTGAGTGACCCTAACAAATAAAACACAGACCAGGAGGCTTAAACAAAAGAAATTCATTTCCTTATGGTTATGGAGGCTTCGAGTCCAAGGTAAAGGTACCAGGATGGCCAGTTCCTCGTAAGGCCCACTTCTGGCCTGCACCTTGTTGTATCCTCCAATGGCTGGGAGAAGGAGAGCAACTTCTCCAGTTCCTTTTCTCATGAGGATGCCGAGTCACGAGAGGGACCTCGTCCTTCAAACTTCATTTAAACCCAATTATCTTCCAAAGCCTCATCTCCAAATTCCATCATATGGAGGATTACAGGCTTCAGAATATAAATTTTGAGAAGACACAATTTATTTTATAGAAGTAGCTTGAAAAATGAAAGCTAAAAAGTAGCTTGTTTTTTCCAGATGACATTACTCCAAGATTTTCAAGCCTCTAAAATGAAACTGTTGACCTTCCTGAAGGAGTAATATGAACATCTAACCAGGATTTGTTCTTTGATGAGAGTGGTGTTTTCTCTCTTTTCCAGCACTTGATAGTTACATTTCTGAGCTGGGATTCATTATCTCAACACTGCAATTACTGAAGTTATACTGAATATTTATTTAACACTCATATAACTGTAGGACCACCCTAGTTACCACAGAAAACCAGAGACATTTCTGCCCTCAAAGCACTTATGGTCTAGTAGACAGTCCAGACAAATGATGTCATGAAAAAAGAGGAGGAGGGAGATGGCATTCCACTCAAGAATACGAAGGCATTCTGGGATATTTCTGGAAGGGTATTTGTACTAACACTTGCAGGATGATTTTTCATACAACTCAACAAAGTAATCAACTTATGTCATATTTGGTTGGCAATGAAGATCCAATGACCAAATCACCTAACTCTCTCCACCTCCTTCATGACCAACAGACTCTCTGAGCATGTAAAAGTTTAGTTTCATAAAACAAGTGTGCATTTTCACACAAGGATCTTGAAAATAGCCAAATATGTGCTACTGGATTCATCAAAATGACCTTATTAAATTTTAAGTATTTTATCTATAAGTGGTGATTCATAGCAATGCAATTATGTGTATATCAGAATCGTCGTGATGCCACCCCACAGCCTAAAGTTCCTTGGTAATGAGTAGGTACTTAGGAACGCAGGTAATAGAGGAGGAGGAGCAGGAAGAGGAAGAAAAGGAAGAGGAGGAAGAGGAAGAAGAAGAGGAGGAGGAAGAGAGGAAGAGGAAGAAGAAGAAGGGTAAGGGGAAGAGGAAGGAAGGAGAAGTTGTTTAAATGGACAAATAAATTAGGACTTAGGCATAAAGGTATACATCTCTAATCCCAGCTACTCAGAAGGTGTGTGTGCTGGGCAGTGGAAGGAGGCTGTCTGAGACAAAAGAATCATTTAAGCCAGAAATTCAAGGTCAGACAGGTGAGACCTGCATCCTAAAAAGTACATATAATGATGTGTCTAGAAACATACAATTTGTATTTTAGAAGGTAACAGTAATAACAGGGAAGTGAAACTAGGAATTAGGGAGTATAAAGGTCTTTTTAAATTAAACAGAGTATGCCCTATACAATGTTTAAATCTTTTACTATGGACTCAGAGTTACGTATTGTATGTATGTATGTATGTATGTATGTATGTATGTATGTATGTATGTATGTATGTATGTATGTAATGTCGGTAGTAGAATTTGAATTTGGGGCTGGTCACTCTCCCTGAGCTTTTTACTCAAGGCTAGTACTCTACCACTTCGAGCCACAACCCCATTTCTAGTTGTTAATTGGAGAAATGTATCTCACGGACTTTCCTGCCTGGGCTGCCTTTGAACCAACATCCTGAGACTTCAGCCTCCTGAGTAGCTAGGATTACAGATGTGAGCCACCAGCACCTGGCAGATTTTTAACATTAAAATATAGTATGTATGCTGTAATAGTAATCACATATATACTATATAGTTTCACAGCACAGATGTTTAATGGTGGAATTTTCCTCTTCTCCTGATTTCTTTTCTTGTTATAATATTTACATAATTGAAGAACATCAACATAACAGATGACTGAAACACTCTTTGGAAGGAAGTAAAGTATAAATAATATATTCGTGCCTGAAGAAGTAGGGAAGTATTGAATCAAGACAAGTACCCATAAAATATTTACAAGAGCCCACATTCTGATGTGTAAATAAAAAAAAAATCACAAAACATCCTTAACGATGAGCAGCAGACACAAACGAAGACCATTGGCATAGCTAGTCTGTCACAGCGAGTCCCATTAAAAAACAAAAAACGGGCTGGGAAGGTGGCTCAGGGGTAGAGCACTTGCCTTGCATGCATAAGGCCTTGGGTTCGATTCCTAAGCACCACATAAGCAGAAAAAGTGGCGCTGTGGCTCAAGTGGTAGAGCGCTAGCCTTGAGGTAAACAGCTGAGGGACAGCGCCCAGGCCCAGAGTTCAGGCCCATGACTGGACCCCCCCCAAAAAAAAACCAACAAAAAACAAACAAACAAAAAAAGCAAGGATGTGATCTGTTTGTCATTAAGAGAGAGATCATCCAGGAAATGGAAACAAGAGGGTTTTTTTTGGTTTTTTTCACCTTGGTGGTTAATTGGTGATAAGAGTCTCACAGCCTTTCCTGCCTGGGTTGGCTTCAAACCACGATCCTTAGATCTCAGCCTCCTGAGTAGCTAAAACTACAGGCATGAGCCACTGGCCCCCAGTATAATTAACATTTTGTTGTCTTTTTGAGGGGATGACAAGATCCTGCGGTTGTGGCACCCCAACATCAGCACCAAGCCTGTAGGGAAGCTGGTGGGACACATGTTCAGTATCACTGAGATAGTAACCAATGAAAAAGACCAACACGTCATCAGCCTGTCCTCTGCAAAGGTAAGAAGAAAGAAAGAACCAAACTGAAATGACAAATGTTTCCCAGAAAATTAAGTACTGGAAGACCTGGTATGTATGTATGTATGTATGTATATATGTATGTGTATATATATATATATATATATATATATATATATATATATATATATATATACTTGACAATGATAACTGGTATCACTGGGAAAAGTACTGTCCATCTGCATAAGAAAATGATGAGCCACTATGTTCTTTGTATTGACTACAGCATAAGAAAATATATTTAAAGACAAGTGTAAAAAGAAAAAAATATTAGGAAAAAGCCAGTATTATAAAACACAGAGGTTGTCTATTATAGATAGGAACATCATCATTAAAAAGAGAATATACAAGCTGAGCGCTCAAGCCTGTAATCCTGGCTGCTCAAGCCTGTAATCTTTGTGACTCAGGAGGCTGAGATCTGAGGATCAAGGTTCGAAGCCAGTCAGGGCTGGAAAGTCTATGAGACTCAGTTCTCCAATTAATCACAGAAAAAGCAAGAAGTGGCACTGTGGCTCAAGTGGTAGAGTACCTTGAACAGAAGGAGCTCAGAGAAATATAAATCAAATATCCTGCTATCTGTAATCTATTCTATGAGAGTTCTCTTATTTATAGTTTAATTACAATAGATCATAGTGCAATATAGTACGTATTAATTAAATGTCAATTTGTTTTTGGAATTTTTCTAAACACTTGGAAATGTTTCGTATGATATAATATTAATCACTTATTTAATTCTGCATTCTAGTTGTAATCCAATTACATTGTCTATGCCTATTCTCCTCCTAAGAATTTCCTTATTTAAAAGAAATAAATTAGGTTAAAAAATAAAAAAGAGCTCAGGGTCAGTGCCCAGACCCAGAGTTCAAGTCCAAGAAACATCAAGAGAGAGAGAAAGAGGATGAGAGAGAGAGAGAATACACAAGATACATTCCACATGGATTAAAGCCATAGAAGTTCTAGAAGAAAACATAGGTGAATATTCATATAACTTTAGGATAGTTTTCTATTTGTAGCTCTTATGGCTAATAATCAGAAAATAAGCATAGTATTAAACATCTGATTTCTATGTACAATGCAATAATAGCTATCATTTTTTCAAATAGTTACCACGTACCAGACACTGTGCTAAGTATTTTACATACACATCTCATTTAATGCTAATAATGACCCTGTGGGCCTGAGGATGTAGCTCAGTGGTGGAGTTTGTGCTTAGCATGCACCAGGTCCTGGGTTTGATCCCCAGCATAGGAAAAAAATAATACTTACACATTTGTGAAGGAAAAGTGAGATCTAAGTAATGCTGCTGTCACACCATAACCTTGTGGCTCAGTGTACCCAATTCTACATCATCTTCTATCCCAGAGAACCTCCTAAAGTTAAAGGTAGAAAATGAAGAAGACAAGCTGGAAGCCAGTGGCTCCGTCTATAATTCTAGCTACTCAGGAGAGTAGCTAGAAGAGTAATAGCAGAGATCTGAGGATCATGGTTCAAAGCCAGCCCGGGCAGGAAAGTCCATGAAACTCTTATCTCCAATAAACGACAGAAAACCAGAAGTTGTCCTGTGGCTCAAGTGGTAGAGCACTTGCCTTGAGCTAAAGAGCTGAAGGGCAGCACCCAGGCTCAGCGTTCAAGCCTCTTGATAAAAAAAAAGAAGGAGGAGGAGGAGGAGGAGGGGGAGGGGGAGGGGGAGGGGGAGGGGGAGGAGGAGGAGGGGGGAGGGGGAGGGGGAGGAGGAGGAGGAGGGGAGGGGGAGGAGGAGGAGGAGGGGAGGGGGAGGGGAGGGGAAGGAAGAAGAAGAGGAAGAGGAAGAGGAAGAAGAAGAAGAAGAGGAAGAAGAAGAAGAGGAGGAAGAAGAAAAAGAGGAAGAAGAAGAGGAAGAGGAAGAAGAGGAAGAAGGAAGAAGAAAGAAAGAAAGAAAGAAAGAAAGAAAGAAAGAAAGAAAGAAAGAAGGAAGAAAGAAAGGAAGGAAGGAAGGAAGGAAGGAAGGAAGGAAGGAAGGAAGGAAAGGAAGGAAGGAAGGAAGGAAAGGAAGGAAGGAAGGAAGGAAAGGAAGGAAGGAAGGAAAGAAAGAAAAAGAAAGAAAGAAAAAAAGAAAGAAAAGAAAAGAAAGAAAAGAAAAGAAAGCACATAGAATTGCAACAAAAATGGCAGAGACAGGAGTAATACTCTTTAACAAGCAAACAAATCAATGGACAAGAGAAATAGTAAATGAGTAGGAAATAAAGAAGAAGGGGAAATGAAAGAAGTTTTAAAGTAGACATGATGCCCAGCACTGGTGGCTCATTCCTGTAATCCTAACTACTCAGTAAGCTGATATCTAGAAGCCAACCCAAGAACAAAAGCCTAGTAGAGTCCATCTCAAAAGCAATCAATAAAAAACAAGAGGTATGGCTCGTGTAAATATTATGGCTCAAGTAAAATATTAGCTTATGAACAAGAAAATGGAATGAGTTCAGTGTCTTCAATTTTGAGAGAGAGAGAGAGAGAAAGAAAGGAAAGAAAAGACATGTTTACAGAGTGCTTAGTGAGGATCAAAAAGAACCTTGAAAAAGACCAAAGTAGCCTGAATATATAGATATATAGATATATATCATCATATCTCATCATTTCTTTAGTAATATTCAACTGGTAAGCAAAATGGATTATGCCATGTGACATGTTCAATATATAAAGAGGAAACATTTAAACAATTACATTTGAAAAGTAGGGCTCGCCAAGGGTTCCAAATGAAAATAAGGCTTTTCCAGTTCATTCCAAGTTGTAGAGGCCCCTCTAAACTATTCATGACTTTGTGAAAAACATCCCCTTATCTTAGGGTACAAGTGTTCCAAGACCCCTAGCAATGCCCAACACCATGCATCACAGCTCACCTTATGTTCCTATACACTCAGGACAGAGTTTAATGTATCAATTTGACACAGGCAATTATAACAATTGATAATAAAATCGAACAATTAGAAGAATATATGGTAATAAGATTGCCAGCATCGTTACTATGGATTATTATTAAGTAAAACTGGGGTTTTCTGAACATAAACACTGTGAATGCTTCCATAAGCAAGATGGGTACTAAGTGATTAATGAGGCACTGGGTGGATGTATCAGACAGAGGGATGATTCATGCTCTAGAAGAATTCCTCACAGTACTCAGAATGGTAGACAATTTACAACTTATGCTGTTTATTTCTGGAAATTCCTGACTTCAGTTGACTGTGCATAAATGAAACCATAGGTAAAGCAGAAAAGTCTTAATTAAGATGCTCTGTAGGCCCAAGGCAATCTTTGGTACACACCAGGTGCCTATTTATCTGAACTACTTGTAGCTATTAAGTCAATAGAATATCAAGAACAAGGAATTTTTCTACATTTCCTATTTTTATGAGACAGAATTTTCCAGAAAATGTCTGAAACACAATTATGGTAAGGTTCACACAACAGTTTGAATTTATTAAAAATGAACCTTATACTTAAAGTGGATCAATGTTATAGTATTAGGTGTTAGTTTAATATCATTGCTGAAGAAAATAGTGTGACATACTTACAAAATTAAAATTCAAGGGAAAAAAATTTGATTTAATAAGCTATGTTATCTCATTTTTATACAATGAACATATAGATAATAAATAAATACATATTGGTGTGACTATGTGAAATATAATGAAAGAATATATAATTGGCCCATTTGAAAATTTATATTCATCTATGTTAAATTATGTTATGATTAACAATAATTTATATTATTGCTTATCCAGATAGTAAGATGGGACATGGATTAAACTTTTGTCTCTCTTGTCAATTTCTATAGCAAATATTTATTGCTTTTGTAATATAGAATCTTTAAAAAAAATTAAATTGTATAGGAAGATAATGAAGGTGGTAAAATCAAAATGATATGAACTTGTGACCTGGAGTCGGTTAGGGTTAGGGTTAGGGTTAGGGTTAAAGTCAGTCTTTTCCAGAAAAAAATGAAAGAAAAATAATGTATGTTTCTAGAAGAAAAGGAAGGACATTCATGCTGGTAATAAAGGTGACAGGCAGAAGAGACAGCCTCTTTCATTCCTTTTTAGTGTGCTTGTTGTGTTAAGACAATAGACACCCAGACATCCCACTTAGTATCTTTCCACTCCATTTTTCACTCGTAAAATATAATAAGGATAAGCTCAGAGAGCTGTTATGAAGATGAAATGAGAACATTCATTTTATTATCATCAAGCACGTGTTTCTGAGGATCAGCTACCATTTGGGAGCTAGGTTTTAGATAAAGAACATCCAATAAGAAGAGAAAGAGACAGGTCCTGAAGGAATTTACATCCTAGGCAAAGATAAGCAAAGAAGCAGAGCAACAAATATACAAGAAAACGGTATGCTGGGGATTTGTAATAAACAGAGAACACGCTGGGGTGAGGTGACTGTGTATCATCTCCAAGGAGCTGATAGGAAAGCAGAAGCCTGAATCACCAGTGAAACAAACCCCATGAAGACCTGGGAAAAAGGCAACTGAGTCAGAAATGATAGCCAACAAGAACCAGGCTTGCCTCTGCTGAATCTTACTGAATTTTACTGTTTCTTTAAAATTTTATTGTAAAGGTGATGTACAGAGGGGATATAGTTGCACAAGTAAGGTAATAAGTACATTTTTTTCATTGTTACTCCTTCCTTATTTTCTCCCACTTCCCTCCCCCCATTTCCCTCCTCCCCAAGTTGCAAAGCTCATTTCTAACATAGTGTCTAGTGAGTATCGCTGTTGCATTGGCTCCTTTGTCCCCCCGTTTCTGTGGTTCCCCAAATCAGATAAACTTGTATACCAGACAAACAGAAATCAAAAACAGTGACAACAGGGAATAAACCAAAGGATGTTTATTATCGTAAGATCAACTGACATCTCTATATACCTAACAATGCTGCAAATTTCTTCTTGTAAATTCACCAAGCTTTAATAATTATTCTATTTCATAATGTGGAAATAATGCACCTCCTCCAAAGCTCTTGAGAGACCTTCATCCTTCCTTCTAATTTTGTAGTATTTTCATAAAGATGTTATATTCTCTTCCAAATGCTAAAATTGCATTTCTCTTCCAACTGCTGCTAAAATTGCATGTCTAGTCACACAGCTCAAGTGTTGAACAGCTGTCATATCTATCTACTGCTCCAGACAAACTGAAAATTTTTGAAAAACATGAAGACAAATTTCACTCACTTTCTTTTCTCTTTCTTTATTTTGTGGTATTAGGATTCAAACTCAAAGCCTGATGCTTGCTAGGCAGGTGCTTTACTGCTGAGTCATGTCTTCAGCCACTGACTTTTATTAGCAAAACTAGTGAGAACAAGCCTGATTTATTTTTCTATAAAGAGGATAGATATACATCCTTTGATGATGTCTAGCAGATTGCAGATGGGCGTAGGAGTTGCTATTTCTCTTTTACATTTTCACTTTGGATGTGATCTGAAGAAACCCAAGGAAAGGCAATGTCTGACTGACCATGTGGTCAGGTCATACAAACCCAATGAGCTGGAAGATTTGTTATGGGCTCCATTTTACCCATGACTATATCTAGAATGTTCTCATAAGAGAAGAGTAAACTACTGTCTCACCTGCACACTCACAAAACAGCCTTTCCAATCGGGAAGCCTAAGTTTTAAGTGCTGGCTCTGAAAATTACTCTAGGTCAGTCATAGAGATCACCAATGAAGATAAGGGAAGTGCTTTCTTCCAAGGAGGATTAAATTCCATAATGCATCAGATATCTAAAGGTAAGAAGAGCCGAGGACTACCTCTTAGCAGCACCGGAAGCGACAGCAGTCACGCAAAACCCCTGCAAGAAAATGCAGCATGCTAGGTGAGCACCCCACAACGGAGCCATACTTCCTGTCTCCTCCTTCCTCCTCTGGCACTGGTTATTTTTGAGATAGGGTCTTGCACCTTGCTGGGCATGATCTTGCACTGTAATCCGCCTATTTATGCTTTCTTGTTCTGTTGGGGACAATTGAGTCAAAGCTCTTAGATTAACTGTGATTTGCATTTTTTCAAGTGGAAGAGCTACAAGTCTCAATACTTTCCTTAAAATGAGTATGGAAATTTTACCTGAGAAAGACAAATTCACATTAGGAAAATTTAGCTAGTAAAATGTAAATGGACATTTAGAAAGAAAATACAAAGTAAGGGAAAGGGATAAGGTATAAGCTTTGGGATTTGGTGTTGGACTTGTAATGTTTTTCTCTAGTGTAGAGTTCTTGCGTCTGTCATCCCAGGATGACACCTGGACAAACGTGTGTGTGTGTGTGTGTGTGTGTGTGTGTGTGTGTGTGTGTGTGTGTGTGTGTGTGTGTGTGTGTGTGTGTGTGTGTGTGTGTGTGTGTGTGTGCCCATGCTAAAGCTTGGACTCAAGGCCTGGTCTGTCCCTTAGCTTTTTCCCTCAAGGCTGGTGCTCTACCTACCACTTGAGCCATACCTCCATTTCTGTTTTTTTTTATGGTTAATTGGTGATGAGTCTTGTGGACTTCTCTGCTTGGGCTGACTTCCAGACATGATCTGCAGATCTCAGCCTCAAGAGTTTTACATACCTCATGAGGATTACAGGTGTGAGCCATCAGAACCAGGCACTCCTGGAGAACCTGAAAGGAAGCTGCTTAGCCGTAGGAGCTAATGAACCTAATACAATGGCAACCATTTAGCATATGATGCCTTCTTTTGTTGGTAGCTATCACTTCTTTTGAAATGTGTTGTTATTTGAATGCCTGTTTTAGATGAGCCACCCTGTTTCTAATTTTTGCTTTGTGGGGGTTATTTAATATGTGTGTATGTATAGATAGATAGATAGATAGATAATTATATATATATATATATATAACTTTATACCACTATTTTATTCAATTAAGTTTCTCCTCACTCCTTCCTACCAGCTTAAAGACCCCTCAATCTCTTGCACCTCCACACACATATATTTGCACACACACATTTACTACCACACTAAGTATCTAGAGATTCTGTTCACCTTAACTTTTGTGGTTCCTAAAGAAACCTGGCCTTGTTCCTTGGCTAACCATCTGGCTATGACTTTGAGCTAGCCTCACCTGGGAATTCTGACTTCCTCTGTGTCAGTATGCATCCATTAACATAGAGAGCCTTGGCAAGTATTTCCTCTGTCATGCCCTGTGCATGTATAGATTTTGAAGTGAACCTCCCAAAGGAGCTAAAAATCAAAGTGAACAAATAAAGCGTAACTGCCACTAATATTTCATGACAAAACTCCAAGAGTGACAGAAATTCCAAGCTGAAACCAGCTGAAGTCTGGAAGACACAACCTTTTCAGAGGGCAAGCTGACTTTACAGTCTCTATCATGATCCAAAATACTCACATTCTTGGACACAAAAATTTCTGAGAATTAGCTATGTGGGCTGTTTGCCAGAGCAGGACACTTTAGAAAGTGACACGTGCAAGGAGGATCATTATCACTTTAATAAAAGAAAATGAGGGGAGCTGGAGCCATGACTGAAGTGACAGAGCACCAGTCTTGCAAGTGTGAGTCCCTGAATTCAAACCATAATACAGACGGGGGGGGGGGGGGGGGGGGAGGGCAGGGAAGGAGGAGGAGGAGGAAGAAGAAATTGTTTAAAAATAAGTAATTCCCAATAAGGGAATATTTGCAATGGTCTATAGAAACATTCACACAACAGAATACTATGCACTTACTAAAATGATGAAGAAAATCTAAGTAGACAAATGTGCTCTAATAGAAATGTAAGTTCTTTGTCTATGCAATCCCAGTTAACATCTATGCAAACAGTGATATTAAGTGCCTATTTTCCCCCTTATGAAATCTAAAGCTCAGAGAAGTTAGGTGATATACACAAAGCTACATACCTATTGTTAAGTAGTTAAGCAGATTAATATGATATACTCCAGAGGCATTATCTTAAAACAATGGTTTAGTCTAAGGGGTGAAACTGAGGCGCAAAACGGAAGTGGTATGTAGGAAAGGGAACTGGTTTTTCCTACTGAGTGAATGTACAAAAAAGTGAGATCAATTTCAGTTACTGTAACAATATACATGGGATATTTAACTTAGAGAGAATGTTTATTTTAGTTTGCAGCTTTGGAGATCTCAGTTCATGATCAGTTGATTTGATGGCTTTGGCCCTGTGGTAAGGCAGAGCAGAGGAAGAGAGAATGGTGGAGCGAAATTGTTCATCTCCTGGGCAGGAAAATAAAAAAGAGAAGAATGGGCTATAATTGCATAATCCCCTTGAAGGACACTCATCAAATGACCAAAAGATGTCCCACTAGGCCAGGCCCCTCCTCTTCAATAGCATCTCCCAATAACACCAAGCTGATGGCCAATGCTGTAACACTTAAGCCTTTGGGGGCAGTCAAGATTCAAACTGTATGTCGGAGTGGGGGGGGAGGGGGGTATGATTGGGTGGGGGGGAGGGGGGAGGCTGGGAAGGGAGGTGAAGGGTAAACAAAGGAGGAGGCTGCAATGCTTGGTAAGAAATGTATGCATTATCCTGCCAATGTAATTGTAACCCCTCTGTACAGTATGTTCTCAAATAAAATAAAATAAAATAAAAAAAAAAAGATTCAAACTGTAGCATACTGTTTAAAAGTACATACACAAAGCCAGCTGGGGCAGGAAAGTCCTTGAGACTCTTATTTCTAATTAATCACCAGAAAACCGGAAGTGATGCTGTGGGCCAAGTGGTAGCGTGCTAGCCTTGAGCTGAGAGAAAGTGCCCAGGCCCAGAGTTCAAGCCCCACAACTGACAAATAAAAAATAAAAAAGCACCTATAGCCAGACTCTAGTGGCTTATATCTAAAATCCTAACTACTCAGGAGACTGAGATCTAAGGATCACTGTTTGAAGCCAGCCTGGGCAGGAAAGTCTGTGAGAATCCTATCTCCAATTAAGCACCAAAAATCTATGGAGCTGCAGCTAGAACTAGCCTTAAACAATAAGGCTCAGGGACAGTGCCCACACTCTGAGTTCAAGCCCCAGGACTGGCACCAAAAAGAGTACATAGAATAATTTTATAATTAAAACGTTAATTATTACCTTATATAAGATATATACACGTGCACATCTGAGGGAAAGTGGGAGAATCAATGGAAAGTGGGTGGAAAAAATACAGCAAAGGGGTCCATCAGCTGCACTGGACATTGATGAAAGTGAACTAAGCAATTTAAGGGTGGTGATAGGAGGGAGGAAATGAGAGAGCAAGAAGGAACAGCTGATACTAAGCAAAAGGAAAGAGATGTATGTATCCCCCGAAAAAGTTTTATTGTTAAAGGCCGTAGAGTTCATAAGCAATGTAGACTAAGAGAACGATAACGATCATTGTGAAGATTAAAAGGTATTTGTGACTTTAGCTAATTATAACTATGCCACAGTATTGTGAAATTTATGTAGTCATATAATCTCAATAAAGAAATATTTGGGGGGGAAGGTAATTAAACACATATCAGTGTCTCCCTCTCATTTCCTGTTTGTTAGTTATCACACAGGAAAAAATGTGGGAACAAGATAATAAAATTAGGGCTGGGAAGGTGGCTCAGTGGTAGAGTGTTCGCCTTGCATGCCTGAGGCCCTGGGTTCGATTCCTCAGCACCACATAAGCAGAAAAAGCTGGAAGTGGTGCTGTGGCTCAAGTGGTAGAGCACTAGCCTTGAGCTGAAGAGCTTAAGGACAGTGCCCAGGCCCAGAGTTCAGGCACCATGACTGGCAAAAAAAAAGATAATAAAATTAATAAGTTCAGTCCCACAATGCTAAGACACTTATTAAGTTATTTGAATGAAGTTAATACACTTTTGCCTTAAGTTTCCTACGCAGACAATGTAAAATCATGTAATCCAATGAGTGACCCTGACTTGATTCATTTGGAGACTAAAAGCTCAGTAACCTCTGATAGCCATTTGGTGGAACTTGGAAGTCAGGGCAAGTCTCAGGTTCCCTGACATCAGAAAATGGAAAACTTTGGTTATTCTCTTCCTGGAAATGACTGGTACTCTTTTCTCAGAAGCTTTCCTGACACTTTCACTAGAAATATGGGTGATACTGGGCATGTTGACTGACACCTGTAATCCTAGCTACTCAGAAAAGTGAGATCTGGATGGATAGTGGTTCAAATCCTGCCCAGGCAGAAATATCTGTAAAACATCATCTCCATCCAACCTGATGGTTAATGTATTGGAAGTGTGGATCAAATTAGCATAATCTGTGAGTGAAAAAGGTAAGAGTGATTGATTAAGACCGTGATTTCAAGCCGTAAAACTAGCAAAAAGGCAAATTTCCCCACAATCTTTTGTCTATCTAAACAATACTTTCATTGTGAAGCAGTTACCTGAAGACGACAATTAATGGTGCAATTTTCACCACTGTGTGATATTCATATTTCCATTCAAGTATTTCTGACAATGCTGTATTTGTCCTCTACCTATGATCTGTCTGGACTCCAATCTTCAAGAATAGTAATAGTGCTTCTATTGGTCATTGTCCCTGAGACACTTCACCCACAGTTCCATATTTATTGAATGAATTGGGAAATTGTATGATTAATTGATTAATTTATTTATTTTGTTGATACTGAAGATGGAACTGAAAGCCTAGACTTTGCTTGGATTTGCTTGCTTGGCTGGTACTCTAAACTGAAAGCCTAGAATTTGCTTGGATTTGTTTGCTTGGCTGGTACTCTACCACTTGAGCCATGTCTTCAACTTGGCTTTTTTGCTGATTAATCAGAGATAGAGTCTCATGGACTTTTCTGCCTGGATTGGGTTCCAAGTATGATCCTCTTGATCTCAGCCTCTGAGTAGCTAAGATTACAAGTGTGAGCCACAAGTGCCTTGCTATGTGTTATATTTTTTTATCCTAGGACATGCCTTTTTTTTTTATAGACCTGAGGCCAACCTTTAAAAATTAGATGCAGTATTCTCCTCTAGTCATTCTAATACAGGCACTCACCAAGAAACAGCAATATTTTATTAATACATTTGGATGGCATGATTGGTTTGAAGTTTGGAAGAAGAAAGGCCAGGAAACATTTTGCTGAATCAAACCAATCTGTATTCTGAACATGTACATTCTTATTGTCAGACTTCAGCTTCATCGTTATTTATTAATTATTCTCATAAATGACTGCAGGCAAAGCATTTTCACTTGTCTTTTTCTTTGGCATTTGTGATTTTCGACTTTAGTTCATGGTCTACTCTCAAACTTTAAATCAGCCTGACAATGCAATCTTTTTCTCAATGTTAAAAATTCTTCCATCTAATTTTTGCACTCTCAATTTGTTTGAAAAATCAGGACTATTTTATTATTATTATTTGGATTTTTATGATTTAAATTTACTTGCATAGATGTCACATTTAATGTATGATGTACACATATATTATACCATATATTATAAATTACCCTGCTACCCCCATGATATGTTTAATGGAAGCTGTTTTATTCTCTGATTTTCTCACTACACTAACACAGTCCCATTCTGAAATGTTTTGTCTGTGTTTTCTTCCCAAGCCCCGTCAGGGCTGACCTGGCTCCATATGGGTTCTTGCAAGCTTCCGAACCCTGGCCAGCTTCCATGAGAACAATGTGAACCCTTGGTTGGAACTAACAAAAGACTAGGATATAAGACAAAAGACATGGGACAGAAGACTAGGGCATATAAAAAGGGACTCAGGCCTTATTTATAAATCTTTCTCTTCTCCCAAAGTCACTGGTGCATTGTGGCCACCTAAGAACAAAGTAAGTAAACTATGCTTTAGAAAATGGTATTGTCTAGGTCATGCCAAGTAATGGTAAAGTACTGTTGGACCAAGACAGAAGAGGCAAGTAAACAGACCAAAACCAAATAATAAACCAAACCAAAGACCATACATAACTGTCTGGGAACAAAGCCAAATTAGAGGCAGTTTCTCCCTTGAGCAACATCCAGTTCAAAAGAGAAGACAAGTGAGCATCTCACCATGTTATAACGTCTAATGGCTATTAACATGAACAAGTATTGGAATTAGGTGGTAGAACTTTTAAATTGGAGAGCTAACTAATTGAAATGCATTTTTGTTGTTTTCATTGACATTTTAAATGGCACTGGGAATGACTTAAGAGCTTTTAGCTTGTTAGTTGAGGTGTGTTCCCAGTCCTTGTTAATCTTAAGAAGGTATAATAATTTTGTTGAAGAAGCATACGTAACAACATAAGAGGCTTTGTCATAATTCCATACAGAGTGCTTTGAACAAGTTCATTCTTATGGTGGATGAGGTTTATTGTTCTCCACATCTTTGCCAACATTTGTTGCTGCTGTTTGCTGATAGCCATCAATGTTTTGACTTGCATTTCTCTGATGGCAAATATAATGTACATTTTCCCATTTATTTATAGACCATTGTCTATAGAGATCATTTCCTGTTTATCCACTGCATTTTATTCTTTTCTAAACTTTTCGGAATTCTTTATAGATCCAAGATATTAATCTTCTATCAGATGAATAGGTGGGAAAGATTTTTCTTCCATGCTGTAGCTGTCTCTTAACTCTGTTGATAGTTTTCTGTGCAGAATTTTTTTAAAAATATAGTTCCATGTGTCAAATCATAGTCTTATTTCTTGAGCTACTGGAGATATACTCAGGATCTATGTATGCCTACATCCTGATGTGTTTTTCCTACTGTCCTCTACTAGTTTCAAAGTTTCATGTCTTAATTTAGTTCTTTGACTTGTGCATTTAGTTCTTTGATCTGTATATTTAGTTCTTTGATCTGTTTTGAATGGATCTTTGTACCAAGTGGGAGACAGAGACCTAGTTTTAACATTCAACATGTGGATATACAGTTTCCCACACTCTCTGTTTAATCAATTACAGAAGACATTCAACCACTTTACTATACAATGAGGTTTTGGTTAAATGATTTTTTTCATACAGCTACAGGCTACTATAAGTGATCTGAGCACATTTATTTTGGACTACCTAAACTAAGATGTTTATTGTATACAATAGTTTCTACCTCTGCTGAGTTCCTTGGGCTATAACTTCATTATAAGTCCAGAAGCATTTGTACTCCAATTTAATTGGTAAATTATAATTATTACTATTTGAAAATATCATTAGGACTGATATACTGCTAGGAAATGTAATAATTATTAACCAAATCACACTTAGTTTTGAATTTCCATCATACTATAACTTGGTAAAAATTCAGAATAGGACAAATGCTATGACTAGTTATTTCAGGTAACAAAGTGTAAACTTTGTGTAAAATTAAGTTTAGCTGAATTAGTACCTCATTGTTTTCCTAGTCTGTTCATCTCCATAAATCATGAAAGAACCATTTTAAATCTTTCACCCAACATGTCAGCTTTCTCTGTGTTTTGCATCATCCATAGTGGACATGTTTGTGTGTTATTTAGTGTGGTGGCCCCAGGATGCAGCAGTACGAGTCCATTTTTGCTTTGAGCTCTTTGGCCCCATGCATCCTGCATAACTGCAAGTCATGACCAATCTTTTGTTATTCCCCCAAATAATTAAATAGCAATAAATGCAGTTTCCTTTCTATGGAAAACTCCAGTTTCGAAGCTGGGTGCTTGGTGGCTCACACTTGTAATCCCAGCTACTCAGAGGGCTTAGTAAATATCCCTGACACTATATCTCCACATAACCAGCAAAAAGCCAGGCTGGAGACATGGCTCAGGTACTAGGGAACCAGCAATGAGCAAGGAACTGAAAGAAAGTAAAGAAGCAAAAATCCAGTTTCCAAAGACATACCTCTAAGTGCAACTTTAAACCATTGCTATTTTCCTCTGATCTTAATGAACAATATACAAACCAAGAACCAAATGGAACTTTAGTGAACGTGTGTTCCTGAGGTCATGACATAAAACATACTTTGTTGCAAGTGTAGAAAAGCGTATATTGTACCTAAAAATGCTTCTTTCTGCTTCATTCCTCCAGGTTTTCCGAGTGTGGGACATACAGACACTTTCCCTGTTACAAGTCTTCCACGACTCCCAGGGAGGACCAGGAGACATGCAGATTTACTCTATGGTATATGATGCCATGCATGGCATGCTTATCACAGGTATGGGCAACCAAACAATGGGAAATGAGCCCTGTATCTTTATTTTTACTTCAAAAAATGATAGCAGAGAAAGTGAGGGAAAGGGTACTACTGTCCAAGAAGAAATGTACTCCTCTCTCTCTCTCTCTCTCTCTCCCTCACTCTCTCTCTCTCTCTCTCTCTCTCTCTCTCTCTCTCTCTCTCTGTGACCTTGCCTGCTGCCCCCCCAAAAAGAAATGTACTCATTACCTGATTTATGTAACTGTAACCCCTTTGCACATCATCTTTGTAATAACAATTAAAAATTAAATAAAAAAGAAATCAACGTCCAACAAATTGTATAAACCCTTAAAATATAGCATTTAGGCTCACTATGGAACAAACAAAAACATTGAGGCAGAGAAATGACAAAGTGCGACTTATTAAATTCAGTAGAAATTTCTTTCAACCACTCTTTCCTGTTGTTTATGGGTAGGTGGATGATGCATGTAACTACTTTTCCCAAAATACCAGATTCATTCTTTAAGGTTTTGGACTTAGGAATGCTCAACTTAGGTAGAGCAGAAGAGCAGGGGTTGGAACCTGGTGCTGTGTGCACAGCTTTGTTGACACTTGGAAAGTGACTGTGGTCTTGTCTTAGAATGGTGAACGCAGGGTGCCCCAGCATGAGCCTATCTCTGCCATGAGACAATTTGGCCTGGTGAGAAAGCACTCAGTAAATGGGTGCAGACTCTCCCAACAACCTTTGCTTCTAGATAGGAAATAGCATTTAGAGAAAGAACAGGATCCAGGATGCCAGATCCCGAGTGCTGTGTCAACAGATTGGGGGTTGGATACAAGATACCTTGTTAAGCATTTAGGTCAAACACTGTCTTATGTGTACCCGTTGGCTTCAGAAGAAAAGCAAATTGTATAATTGTTCTTCCTCTTTTTAGAACACTAAGCCAGAGTTGCATTTCTGAGGCATATTTCTACTGAGCACTGCTCTGAGGCCCACTGGGATTAATCAAAGCAGGGGAATGATTGCTGGTAGTGAATACAAATATTATTTTTAGAATACCGTTATCTTTAAATTTCATCTTTATTTTGCCTGGCTTAGGAATGAATTAGCACTCATCCTCAAGAAATAATTTTCCATCTTGTAAAATAGAACTTAGTTTCAACTGTAAGCACCCCTTATCTCTCTAATGTCCTCCAGAATGTTCCAATTACTGTACACCAATGTTCTCCTAGCACATCAACTCGAGTGTCTGATTACTGGCTTGCTTCTTCGTTTCCATCGCATTTATCTTTAGAATAACAAAGGACTACATACGAAGATAGAGGAACAGAAAACTCAAGATTTCTTCCTGTTTTTTTAAAGAAGACATTAATATAGTTATATGAGGGGGTTTCCGTTTAGCATGTCCATTTATATGTACAATGCGTCTTGATGAGAGTTGCTCCTTCTATCATTCTCCCCTCCTCCTACCCAGTCCAGTCCCACTTGACTTGTCAAGTTTTCCTCCAATTTTATAGACCTTTATTAGTACTTCTGCTTGCAGAAATGCAGAAATCTGGGTTTTTCTCAATGATTGAAATGGCCTACATTGACCACAGCCATCAGCTTGACACTAGAATTTCATGCAATTTTAGTACATTGTGCTTTGAAGTCACCCTGGAGTTTTCTAAGCCATGGGACTGAAGCGCTGAAATCTGAGATTTTTGTAGACTTGTCATTGTTACTGTCTTTACCATCATTATGCTTATTGAAGCAACAACTCTTTAGGCTTTTTATTTTTCATTTTATCTACACAACTACTATATGAGGCAAGAATTACTGATTTCCTATTAGATAAATGGCAAGACCAAATCCCAAATAGTTCACCTGACTAGTAGAAGATTGAAATGTGGTGCTGGGATTTGATCTTAGACTTTCCAACTCCTGAATCCACAATCATTCTTTGTTCTGCATTATATCTGTTATTGCAATACAAACTAGCCCCAAAAAGTAGCGATTGGTCACTTTTCCATGGCTGATCCTGCTTTGTGGAGGTCTGTTCTGAAAAAAGATAGTGAATGTCATTACCATGTTAAACAACCTACTGAGATGATCTAAGATTGGTTTGATCATGTGTTTACCATAGGACCCTCTCATTTTCATGGTGGAGGTTTTAAATTGAGAAATATTACCAGATAAATCATTTCAGTTCTTATTTATATATGAGCAGATCATATTGCAAAATCTAAACACCTTAGCAAAATGTTCAGTAACTCCTAGTAAAACTTTGAAAGTTGTGAGATTTCTTTTGGGGGGGGTGATGGGATTTGAACTCAGAGCCTTGCTCTTGCTAGGCAGATACTTGACCACTTGAGGAGCTACTCTGTCAGTCATTTTTGCATTGGTTATTTTCATGATAGGCCTCATGTTTTGCCTAGGCTGACCTGCACTGCAATACTGCTACTTGTGTCTCCCTGAATCACTAGGGATGACAAGCATTGGGATTCCCCCATATCTGGGATGACAGGCAAGCAGCACCATGCTGGAAATGGAGTCTCAAGAACATTTTCTGCCTCAAACTACAGTCCTTTAGTGTCCTCTCTCAAGTAACTACAGGCTTGAGCTACTGTGCCTAATCAAAATTGAGGTATCTGAAGAGATTGGAGAACCAATTGCAGATTCTACTGTTGTAAACCTAATCTCCACATCAACAAAATGGGAGGGTGCAGTTTCATTTTTGTTCGAATGACAGAATACTTTGAGACTTTTATCAGTCTTTCTAGAAATTATAATGAAACAGAACACATAATCAGTTGCTTTTTGAGTGTGAAATAATACTAGTGCTTTATAATATAACAGTAAAACAAAACCAAATAGCTTTACAAAAAAGAAGAACAGCTGCTCTGCATCTCCTGGCCGCGCAGACTGCATCTATCACTATGGTAATTTGCAAATTAATCTTATTTACTATTGAGGGTACAAGCACAGGCCTGCAATCATTTTCATTCACTATATTTAATCGCAGAATGCTTTATTCTTGGCTGGTTGAAAAAGGCTTTGTAATACCCCATCTCAATCACAAAGAGGAAGTCTGTCTTCAGGAGGAATCTGTGCAACTTCATGGCTATGCATCAGATAGAGATGCACTGATGCATAATAAAGTAGGCAAAAGTAGACTATACAAACGAGGAGACCAGGGTCAAAATGACATGTGCTTAAAAAAATAATGAAGTCATGAATGAATACTTTCCTCTGACCAAATCACTTTTACTATATTGTCCTAAATACTTTAGAGGAAATGAATGTATTTTCATAAATGCTTTAGAGGAAATGAATGTATTAAATTCCCTCAGCATTGATATTGCTAATTTTACTAACTAGTTATCTCCACGCACAACTGGTTGTGTAAAATTCTTTGTGATTCCAAATGTCTAGTGTTGCACATTTATGACTTTTTTTGAATTTTTTATTTTAAAGGTGATGTACAGAGGTGTTACCATCATGTAAGTCAGATGATGAGTACATTTCATTTTGAAAAATGTCCCCTCCCCCCAATTTCCTGGTCCTCTTCCCCTCCAAGTTGTACAGTTTATTTCAACATAGCATCTAATGTCACTGCTGAATTAGTTCACCCTTTGTGCTACCATTTCTGTGCTTATATCTATGCCAGGATCCAGTGTTATGGACATGTATCCTTTGACCAGGATGGTACAAGACACAAAACAGATTCCTCATACTCATGAAAGGGAAATCAATGTCATGCTTTATAACAAAAGCTTCCGCCAAGTGCTCACAATCTGCTCTGAGTCCATAATTAAGGTGAGTTCATACTGTCTCCTCAGAAAAAGATAGAACAAAAAGACTTTCTTACAGATAAATCATTCATGGTGAAATAGATGCGATGGTTTGCATGACTGTACATTGGGGTTCTTTTACTTTGGGGGATACTGGCAATTTAACTCAGGCCTTGCCCTTATCAGGAAGGTATTCTAATACTTGTGCCACACTCTATTTTTAGTGTGAGAGCCTTCCTATGCTTTTTCCAGGGCTGGCCTTAGACTGCCATCCTCCTACCTCTGCCTCCCAAAAAACGAATTACAAGGATGAACGGCCATGCCCCTCTGCACTTTCTAAGCTTCCATGCTCCTCTGCACTTTCTAAGCTTCCATCAGTACATGAAAAACAAATGTTTTAAGCCAGCTCATAATTCATGTCGCCCAGCCATGAGCTTGATTATAAATAAATCCATAAATAAACCCACCTTTTTATTTTCAATCATGGGCCTTGAATTCTGGGCCTGGGTGCTGTCCCTCAACATTTCAGCTCAAGCCAGTGTTCTACCACTTGAGCCACAGCACCACTTCTGGTTTTCTGGTGGTTTATTGGAGATAAAAGTCTCCCGGATTTTCCTGCCCGGGCTGGCTTTGAACTGCCATCCTCAGATCTCAGCTTCCTGAGTAGCTAGGATTACAAGGGTGAGCACTGGTGCCTGGCACAAAACCCAGCTTTATCTATTAAAAAAATTAGAGGAAATAAATCAAGTTTCCATTTTAACTGAGATATGATGGCAGGATCCATGCCAAAAAGCAAGAACGAGAAACTTTGAAATGTTTACTCTAAGTCATGCAGATACAGCATCTGTGCCAAGCTGATTACATCTACAATCTCATATAGTTCTCTAAAAAGATCCTCATTTTCAAGATAAGGAAACCTGGGCTCAGAGAGAATAGTGACTCATCTCAGGCCAGTGTGAGGATGGTAATGTGTCTAGGTTTGTCTGTCTTATATAACTACTTCTCCTCCTCCTCCTTCTGCTTCTTCTATTCTTCCTCATCTTCTTCCTCCTCATTGTTATTATCTCTGAATAGTTGATCAAAGGGGGTTTATTTGACATACCCATTTGAATTCTCTTAGTTTTAATTTTTTGCAGTAGCAAGAATTCAAACACAGGGCCTTGTGCTTGCTCAGAAGTTCCTCTCCCACTAAGCCACTTCTTCAGATCTTTTTTTCTTTTACACTAATTATTTTTTAAATAGAGTCTCACCATGACCTACCTCTTTTACACTTCCCATTGTAGTGTGCCACTGCACCCAGCTACCAAGAAAAGATCCTGTGAACTTTTCCACCTGGGCTGGCCTTAAACCTCAATCTTCTCAGTCTTAGCCTCCCACATGGTTTAATTTGACAAGTACAAGCCACCATGTCCAACTATGGGTTGAGAAGGGGTTTCACAATCTTTTCTGTCTGGATTTGCCTCAAATTGTGATCCTCCTGTTCATAGCCTTCCAAGTAGCTAGGACTAAAGGCTGGAGCCACCCGCACCTGGCTAACACCCATGACTTTTATGCTTTATCCCTCCAATCTTATCACTGCTGGGCTTAGAGGCATGGTGCTTAGCTGTGATGTTGTGTCTGTCATTACGACCACTGAAATCACTGGGAGCAATGGCCAGAGGTGTTCGCATTATATGTCCTTCCTTTTATTTCATGCATACTCTCTGAGAGGAGACTATGGAGTGACGCACAGGCATTACTCCAGGAAGCCTCAACGTCTGACTTTCTCTGATCATCTTCTGGAAATTCTTTCAGGTCCAATCCACTGGACTACAATGCATCTTCATCTATTTCCAGTAGTGCCTAAAGATAAAGTAAAAGTTGTCCTGACCTAGGGCAATAATAACAAGTATGAGCCACCACAGTGCAAGTCTCTTTTTTTCTTTTCTGAGACAGGGACTCAATATGTCGCTCAGGTTAGCCTCAAACTCACAATCCTCCTTCCTTGGCTTCTAAGTGCTAGGATTACAAGTATATGCTGCTGTGTTTGGCAGAATGCTTCTTGATAGATTTTGAAGTTTTTCTGATTACATCCCTCCCCATCTACAAATGGCCCCCACTCCGGGTCTTTTACGCTCACCTTATCTATCTCTAGTCCATGTATCTAATGAGAGAACCACTTAGAATGACTGCTGAGCTTTTCCTGAGGGTTTTCCCATATGACATGCTGTTCACCACGTGGTCACAATCCCAGCTTATCTGAATGATGGTCACTAGGAAATAAATTCAGTTTGATTGTTTTTTTTAATTGCTACGTTTCTACCTGATGCTAACTTTGCGTTACTCCCTATAGTGCTGTGTTAGCTTTTTGTTACTGTCACCAAATGCCAGAGATAGTCAGCTTTAAAAAGAGTAAGGGCTTATTTTTGTCTATGGTTTGGGTGGTTTCAGTTGTTGATCCTGAGCTTGGGGGCCTATGGCGAAGCACCACTTGACAGCAGGAGTGTCAGGAGGAGCCAGTAGCTCATCTTCTGGCAGTGTGGAGGTAAGAGAGAAATGGAGAAGCCAGGGTCTTAATAACCCTTCAAGGGTCCATCCTCACTGATCTAAAATCTCCCACTGAGCCCTACCCAAGGTTTCACACACTCCCAATAACACCATGCTGAGGAATGAGCCTTCATCCAAGGGCCTTGGAAGCCAGGCGCCAGTGGATCACACCTGTAATCCTAGCTACTCAGGAAGCTGAGATCTGAGGATCCCAGTTCAAAGCCAGCCCGGGCAGGAAAGTCCATGAGACTCTTATCTCCAATAAACCACTAGAAAATCAGAAGTGGTGCTGTGGCTCAAGCGGTAGAGCACTCACCTTGTGCTACAGAGCACAGGGACAGCGCACAAGCCCAGTCACTGGTTGCCTCAGCCACCTAAATTTGCAGCTGTCATGCTGCAGGAGCAGGGAATCAGCTAGTTGACAGCATATATCTGTTAGAACTTTTTTGAGCCAAACCAACATTTAGGCCAGAGTGCTGGGCAGGGTGTGAGAGGTGGAGAGAATGGATTTGGAGATTGCTTGGAATATGGTTTTTAAAAAAAGTGGTAAGAATCAAAGCGTGCATGTATGAATTACTTGATTTTGTTATTGCTCTTTACAGGTTTGGGAACTGGATACCGGCCTCCAAATATACCATATTCTAGACCCTCATGGCTTTGGAGTTGAGCTGACTTGTGCTGATATTGATGAAAATGGAGTCCTTTTTGCTACAGGAGCAAGTAATGGTGAGCCTAATATGCAAAACAGCTCTCTACTTAAGTGTGCTGAGGATGTGACAGGAAGTTGCTTACTTTGGAGGTTGAAGGGAGAGCACCAATCAGGTGGCATATATAAGTGAGCCAGAGAGAGGGCTATGCCAGTGAGTCCCTTATTTAATGGCCACTAAAGTCTTTATGTTGAGGTGAAAAATAGTGAATATCTTGCATTGCATTTATATAGTTCCTCCTCTAAGTGATTGTCATGTCAGATCCCATTTAATCTTTGATAGGAAATGTCTGCTGAGCTAACAAATTGAGTGTTATTAGGTAAATGATACACATTAGATTTGGTGCTGGCTGCTATGCAAAAGATACAGACGATTTTAGTATGGAATACCTGTATTTGACTTGTTTTTGTGTCTAGACTCTTCAAAGGCATATGCATGTCGATCTTGGAAGAGTATCAAGCACAGAGTAGATAGCCTTGTCCCGTGTTTCTCATGGTGTGGAGCTCCGAACAAACATTTCGAGATCTAGAGAGCCACAGACTTTCATCTCCTCCTCCTCTGAATTCCTCCAAAGGAGCCACTTGGTCTAGACAGTATGAGCAGCTGCATGCACCACTCAGAATATGTTTCTCCAGGGATGTAGTTACTAAGTGGTTATACGCTCACAAGACAGTTGATGGAATGAGTGGGCATCCTGATATGAAAATCTGACTTTTGAAAATGTGAGCAGTTAGCATTTATGATATCATGAATGCTGAGCCTCTGAGTTATGAATGAATGTAGCTGTACTCCCTACATTCAGGTTAAAACCTCTAATGGAATTCAGAGCCATGCACACAATCATTACCAGGCATGATAATTAACCAATTGAATGGATGACTGACAATAGTATAATTTCACCCCAACAGGCCATACTTCATTGTCAGCCTTAGAATTAAAATCCATTTAAATACTGTGCTGCTCCAAGAACATGAGTTAAATTGGCAAAGATATTTGAGTCTAAGACCTTCCAGAAAATAGGTTTCCCTGACTTCTGAGCAGCTCTGACCAGGGCCAGCAGATGCCTCTCACTATCATCCGCCACTACTACCTAGCAAGCACTGAGCACAGTACCTCTACCTGCTCCCTCCCTCACTTGGGATGGACAACTCTGGACAAGTCTGCAGGTAGAGGGAAATGTGGTTCATCATAGGACTGTGGTTTCCTTATCCCAGGAGTGAATAAGAACATGATTACTTCCTTTGATGTATGACTCTTTTCCTATGAATATCATAAAGACATTAAGAACAGGAGCTATAAGTATTTGCTTTATATTGAGTGGTCATTGAGTAAGAAGTATTTAGGGAACATTCAGTGTTTAATGTTGGCAGTAAACAGACAAGTAATGGGCTGTTATGCTGCCCCAGGAAAACAGGTGTGGGGCAGGATTAGAATGGAAGGATTAAAGGGGTGTGTGTGTGTGTATGGAGAGCAAGAGAGAGAGAGAGAGAGAGAGAGAGAGAGAGAGAGAGAGAGTTAGGACTGAAGGAAGAAAAGGCAAAACACTAGGAAAGTGGATACACTGCATTCTAAACCTGAGGTGACCACTATAAAAGCCCATATGAGAAGATACTTTTCTACACAGCAATGAGCTAGAAATAAACATCTGACCACTATATTGATCATCATGCCTTTTGTTTTCTTTGTCCCAATCCATAAGTCATATAAGCAAAGTTAATGCTATGAAAATAGTCTTAGTCTCTATGGGCTACTATAAAAAATAACATACATATAAATCAGAAATTTAATTTGTCACAATTGTGGAAATTAGGAAGTCTAAGATCACAGACCAGGCAGATTTGTGGTTTGATGAGGATTCACTTCCTGGTTCATATGTAATACCTTCTAGAACTGTGTCCTCGCATGGTAAAAGAAGGTATATGTGACTTTCTTTGATAAGAGCACTAGTCCAAGCTTGAGGGCTCTCCATTCATTAACTAATCACGATCAGATCCATTTAGCTTGAAACTGGATTTTCACAGAATGTATTTTAAATGTAAGAAAATATGACACTCCCCTTTTATCTCACCCATGGAACCAAAATATGATTCCGATCTTGACGGCTTCATTGCTGTTCAAATTCCTTAAACCTGTCCTTATCCAGTAAGAGACAAAGTTCTAAAATAGGTTAGTAGCCTAGGAAATGCAGCATATCAGTGATTTACCTTTAATTTTTACTAATAATTATGTGTGATGCTTAAAATTTTTGTATGAGGAAAGGGAGTTTAGTAAACTGGAAAGCACTGAGAGAGAAAAAATCCATTGAAGAAAGAAATTTCAATGTGAGTTGTGAAGAAATATGCATATGGTAGCACATCAGTAATCTCAGTACCTAGAAAGCAAAGACTGAAGGGTTGCAAGTATAAGTGTGAAACTGTCTGGAATACAAAGTGAGTTCCAGCTCAGACTGGATTATATACTTGGACCCTGTCTCAAAAGAAAAATAGAATGAAAAAGGAAATGCAAAGGGGAAGAGAAAGGAGGGAAGGGAGGAAGGAAGGAAGGGAGGAAGGGAGGGAGGGACGGAGGGAGGGAGGCAGGGAGGGAGGAAGGGAGGAAGGAAGGAAGGAAGGAAGGAAGGAAGGAAGGAAGGAAGGAAGGAAGGAAGGAAGGAAGGGAGGGAGGGAGGGAGGGAGGGAGGGAGGGAGGGAAGGAGGGAGGCAGGGAGGAAGGAAGGACGGAAGGAAGGAAGGAAGGAAGGAAGGAAGGAAGGAAGGAAGGAAGGAAGGAAGGAAGGAAGGAAATTCAATTAGAAGAGTCTGAGGGTTTCAAAGAAAACTACCAGCTAGCTTTGTGTTACTATAATAGATACCTGAGATAACCAACTTGTAAGCGAGAGATTTACATTGTTGACCATTTTTGAGTCTTCAGTGCATGGTCAGTTGGGTCTGCTGCCTTTGGGCCTGTGCTGAGCCAGCACATCATAATGGGAACATGTGGTGGAACAAAGCTTTTCACCTCTTGGCAGCCTTGCAGTGAAAATGAAAAGGAGAAGGAGCTAGAGTCCCACACTCCCTGTCAAAGTCCAGTTCCAATGACCTAAGGGCCTCCATTAAGCCTCACATCCTATAGGTTTCACTTCTTCCCAGCAGCACCAAACTGGAGAAGAAACCATGGATTGAAACATAGGGTCCTATGAGGACACATCACCAAACCAAAGCGAACATCGTAAAATATTTCGAGACATTGCCTGGCCCTGTTTGTTTTTATCTAACTATGACAAATGAAGTGATACTGAAATATATTTTATATACATCAGGACTGGGGAGGCTCACCTGTCAGTAAGAAATAAACAAAGGATACAGTGTTGGTGGAGAGCTTTAAGTGGGATCAGTGTTCCCTGAGTCAAGAGCCAGGATTTTTACCCCTTATTTTACTACTAACGTGTCATTTTCTCTGTGGGCTCAGGAACTGTTAAGATCTGGGACTTCATCAGTGGGCAGGAGATCAAAGTGTTGCTGGAAGGGAAAGATTGGAAGGAGGAAGATCACTGGCTGCAGCGACTGATTTTCCTAAAAGGCCATGAGAAACAAAAGTATCTGATCCTTGCCTTGGAGTCTAACAAAACTATCAAAATGATCCAGGTACCCAGTCCTGTTTTCGTATTGTGCTGTAAGTAGTCTCAGGAAAATCCAGTGAATCAGTGACCCCAGTTCACTCCTCTCTTGCCAGCCTGCTGAAGACAGCACGTGTCCATTAACCTTCCTATAATTTGCCAAGCAAATTTTTCAGAGATCCAAGCAAAAGGCACAGCTTCCCAGGCTGAGCATCTTGCCCATCATGCCATTGCTACAGGACAAGTCAGGCTCCACTAAAGCAAGGGTCAGCAAGGTTACATTTACACATAGCTGATGACACTGCCACACCATCACTTGAGAATAATTCTCAGCCTTCATTGATTCCTCATCAGTCTCTGTCCCTTATCAAGCCGTAATGCTGAATGTTCACATCACTTTTTCTGTTTCTCAACAACATTATTTTGCTTGTTTTAGGGTCAATGAGGCAATATGCTTAATCCTTTTTGGGGAGGGGAGAACTTGGTAATATTCCTATTACTATCTAATATAGGTATACTAAATTTAGATATTATATATATGTATATATATATATACACCTATATATAAAGAAGGTATTAGTATAGCTTCTTTAAATTTAAAATGAAGGCATTATTATTTTTCCTGGATGAGTATCTCTCACCTTGTCGCCTTGAACTGAAGGAATCTTTGCCTTTATTATTCTACTCTGGAAGCTACCATCAAAAATGAATACTGAATATAATAGGAGTTATGAAGTACTAGCATTACTTAAGATGATGAATGACCTCTTATTTGACTGAAAATCATTCCTGATTCAACAGAATTTTCCCCTGTTGTGGCACGATCTGATGTAGCACTGTAGAGAATGTCTTGGTGACATATTCCAAAACACAACAATATATCTGTTTTCCCTCTTTAAGTTAGGGTAGTCACTAAGATGTTCTTCCCATTAGAGAGTTGTCACAGACACTCCCTTTCTAAGGCCTGAAAGGGAAAAGGCATGGTTCTGTTCACATGTTAAAACTGAGGGGCAGGGCTAGATGCTAGTGGCTCACACCTATAATCCTAGCTACCCAGGAAGCTCAGATCTGGAGGATCCTGGTTCAAAACCAGTATTAGCAAAAACATCCTTGACATATATATATATATATATATATATATATATATATATATCCTATAATTTCATAATTGTACTCTGATCATGAAGTCTAGAAAGCATGGCACTTGTCTTCAAAGACAAGCAGTGAAAATCTGGTAACAAACTGGATTCTCACCAGTTAATAGAAAGTATAGTTGGAAAATATTCATAGAACCCTGTAGGGCAGTATTAAAAAAAATGACCTAGAATTTTCATGTGATAACTTGTGTAAATCTCAAAAAACAAGCAAATCAAATAAGAAGGCTAGAGTGTTTGTGTGCTAAAGTGCTTGCCTAGCATGCCCAGGGTTCGATTCCTCAGCACCACATAAGCAGAAAAAGCCAGAAGTGGTCCCGTGGTTCCAATGGTAGAGCGCTCACCTTGAGCTGAAGAGCTGAGGGACAGTGCCCAGGCCGAGTTCAGGCTCCACGACTGACAAAACAAAAAAAAATGCACGTAGTTTGATAATATTTATAAAAAATAAAACTTTTAAAATGTCTAAAAGCAACATCATCTACATGGAACAAACATGTAAGACATGATGAAGCTGGGTGATGGTGACACCAGTGCATATCCTAACCGTACAAGGTGAAAATGATTGAACTTTCCATGTAACCCTTGAATTGTCCACGCAGGGGAAGGAAGAGGACATCAGCCTCACGGTGCTGTGGGAGCTACCTGATGTCATACCCTACTTGCAGTTGAGTAGCCACACTGTGCATCTGAAGACTAAAGACATGAATGACACTATTCCCTTCCACGCTGTGGAATTAATAGCTCAGAAAAGCTTTTCTCAAAATGTTCGTGTAAGTATCATTCCTTTGTGTTGTTCTGTTACAGTGCATTGTGGAGAATTACAAATACATCCAAAGACCTTTTTCTTCAATGAATTGCTATGTTCTGTTTTTCTGTTTCAGATTTTGCTCTATGACTAGCACCTCTGAATCTTGAAGCACATACTAGACACAGTCATTACGTGTCCCATATTTACATAAATAGCCATAAACATAAACAACAAATCTCTAAAAAATGGCAAAAAGTGCTGTCATTTTCAAAAATAATTTTGTAAATAACATGAGAAGTCTTCAAGATAATGACATGTTTACTCAAGGTTCAGTTTTCTCAGGTTGTCTCAGAATTTCTTTGTTTATTGTTGTTGTTTTACTCTGTTTCAACTTGAATCCAAACAAGATCCATTGGGTGCGTTTGGTTGAATAACGTATTAAGTGTCTGTTACTGTGTCAATCAATACCTTTCCACTGATGCACAAACCACATGTTGTTCAGTGACTTCTCCCTCTGTGAACACTTTTGGTACCCAGTACAGTGCTGCTCTGATATAAGAGCTCACACATTTCACCTTTCTTTTTAATAGGCCTATAATATTTTATTTGAGTGGTTGTACCATTGTTTATTCAGCAAATCGCTCAAAGTGGGTGTTTGGGTTCATTCCAATATTTTCTAGTTTAAAGTATTATTTCAATAAATACCTTTTAGGAACTCAAAAAATTAAATATCCCAACAACAAATCCTCAAAGAAAGAACTGCCCCATAAGTAAGTCTCTGTAAAGACTTACAGAGAAACTTCTCTGAAGAGGAAAGAAGGATGGCCAATAGACACATGAAGAAATGCTCAACCTCTCTACCATAAAAGAAAAGCAAATCAAAACAACACAGAGATACCACCTCACCCTAGTTAGAATGGCTATAATCAAGAACTCTAATAATAGGGTTCCCTACTGCATTGTTGGTGAGATGGTAAACTTGTTCAATCACTTTGGAAAGTAGTATGGAGGTTCCTCAAAAGACTATGCCTCCATCAGAAAGAATGGCATTGCCCCATTTGTTAGGA
This sequence comes from Dipodomys merriami, assembly GCF_024711535.1. Classification (NCBI taxonomy): domain Eukaryota; kingdom Metazoa; phylum Chordata; class Mammalia; order Rodentia; family Heteromyidae; genus Dipodomys; species Dipodomys merriami. Next base: position 13,664,801 of record NW_027203826.1, on the reverse strand, counting down.
AATGGAAAGACTTGGAAAAAATTATATTGTGAAGTAAGCCAGGTGCAAAGAAACATAGGTCCCATGGTTTCCCTTATTTTCAATAACTAGTATATGTCTGAGTCAAGCAGAAAAGGCCAGATAAGTTGATGTTAGTGGAATGAACCCCAAGAAAAGGACACAAGTGGTTTTTTCTTTCTTGCTATTGTTTCTAATGTATTTATAAGGTGATTTTTTGTTGCTTTGTATGTCCTTCCCCCATGGTATAACCCCTGTTTTCACTGTATTTGATGTTGCTATAATTTGGGGAGGGGAAGGGAAAAATTGTTTAAATAGGGATACACGTGGACCTATTGTAACATCGAGATGTACAAAATGCTATGTTGAAAAATGAACTTTACAACTTTGGCAGGGCGGAGGTGGGGAGAGTATAGTCATGGAGATGGGAGGGAAGGGATGATAGGGGGAAAACAAAGGAGGAGACAACAATGTTTGATAAGAAATGTACTCATTACCTTGCTCATGTAATTGCAACTCCTCTGTATGGTATTTTCACAATAAAAAAGTAACATAGAAACAGAAAACAACATGTTAAAAATAAAAATGCTTTTTACTCAAGAAAAAGAAATGTACTTATTACTTTGCTCATGTAATTGTAACTCCTCTGTACAGTATTTTCACAATGAAAAAACTTATTAAAAATAATAAATAAATACCTTTTAAATATGTAATTTCAAGTTTTTAATAATAAATCTCATCAAATTTATTGCCAAATTTTGTTTTCTAGGAAATGATATATTCCTGAAAGAGGGACTGTTGGGTCAAAAAGTAAATGCTATATAATTTTTCTAATTTTTTCCAATTTTCCCAGCACAACAGTTTCACAATTCTGCATTTCCACTAGCAATAGTCAACTATAGCCTTTCCAACTATGTTTGTTGTCAAATTTTAACATTTCCAAATTTAGATTAAAAAAAATTCACCTTGATATCCTTTAGTTGCATTTTTCTGATTAGTGGTGAGTGGATATTTTGTTGTTGGTGGTGGTGGTCCTGGATCTTGAACTCTGGGCCTGGGCACTGTCCCTCAGCTCTTCAGCTCAAGGCTAACACTCTACCACTTGAGCCACAGCACCACTTCCAGTTTTCTGGTGGTTTATTGGAAATAAGCATCTAATGGACTTTCCTGCCTGGGCTGACTTTGAGCCATGATCCTCAGATCTTGGCCTCCTGAGTAGCTAGCATTACAGTAGTGAGCCAAGGCACCCAGCTGAGTGTATCTTTTTTTATATACATGTATAGGTCATTTGTTCCTATCTTCTGTCCATTTTTATATTTAGGTTGTTCTCTGTTCTAACGTTTTAATAGCTTATTCTTTATTAGGAATGCATCTTTTGTAATATGTTTCAAATTTGTTTATCTTTAGTTCTACAAAAAGTACATTTAACAAAACAGTTTATGAATACAATGCATCTAGATCAATGTCAACATTTTCACCCATCCTTCCCAGCTCCTTCCTTCATTCTTTTTAGTTTTGTAAGATACACATTGAATTCTTGACTGCATTCTTCCTCAACCTCTCCTCTTCATTCTTCTCTCCTTCTCCCCTTGACTCCACCCCATTTCTTCAAAGTACTGTTTCTTTGTATTTAATTAAACTTTGATTTTTCCTTTGTAAGGAATTACATTATTTGATTTCTTCCTTGAATCTACAGTATTTCAGTTAATGCATTTGTATATACACTTGTATCCTAGCTTTTGTGCTTTTGTTCTATATGGGGTCATTTTCTGTGGAATGAAGCCTGAGTTCTAGGAGTCTGGATGTAGAGGATTCTGGTTATCAGGAACTACTTATAAATAATCACAAGTAATCTTCAAGCTTCAATAGGAAATCCATTCCTCTATCCCTAAATAGCTTGTGTGTATACATTTTTTAAAATTCTTGTTTCTCATTTTAGCTGTATTGGGGTTATGTCAGGGCTTTGCATTTGTAAGCCCAAGCTCTACCACTTGAGTCATGCCTCTGTGCCTCTATCTTTCTAGCTAAACTAATCTCTTAAAAAAAAAAACAGTAAGGTCTTTCAAATTATGTTTTACTAAAAAAATAATACCTTGGAACCATATAAGAAGGTCACAACATAGTCATCCATTTTTTTCTGGCCAGCTTTTATGTGATCATTTTCTTATGTCAGGTACATTTCTTTTTGCCGACATGGGGGCTTGAACTCAGAGTCTCGTGCTCACTAGGCTTACAGGCTCACAGCTGCTTCTCCACCATTTGAGCCATGCCTCTACCCAGGCCTTTTCTGCTCATATTGAAGATGAAGTCTCAAAATTTTCTGCCGTGGTTGATTCATAATTGAGATCCTCTAGATCTCAGCCTTCTGAGTAGCTAGGATCATAAGCATGAACCACTGTACCTGGCATGTTGTATACTTGATTTTTCATCTCCATCTAAAAATACTAAATATTCAATATTCAGGTCTGAAACATTGGGGAGAAGACTAAGGTACATTATTAGCTCATTAACATTAGGGTAATTACTACTGGAAGGCAAACCCTACAGATATTGTTTTTTGGGGGGTCCGGTCATGGGGCCTGAACTCTGGGCCTGGGTGCTGTCCCTCAGCTCTTCAGCTCAAGGCTAGCGCTCTACCACTTGAGCCACAGCGCCACTTCCAGCTTTTTTCTTTTTGCTTATGTGGTGCTGAGGAATCGAACCCAGGGCCTCATGCATGCAAGGCAAGTGCTCCACCACTGAGCCACCTTCCCAGCCCCCAGATGTTAATATTTTAAAGGTTAAAAAGTAAGAAAGCACCCAGTAAGAAAAAGAAGATTCATCACTACACATCTCATGGTGGTTAAAGAAGTAAGAGAAAAAGTGAGTTGAGAGAGAGAGTAGGAAAAAGAAGAGAAAGAGATACAGACAAAGAAAGACCAAGAAGAACAGATGAAGGTCCCAATATCTCCTTGAAAATCACGTTTCCAATAACCTAACTTCCTTCTGCTAGGACCCACCCCTTAAATGTTCCACCACTGGAAGCACAGATGTGGGCCTTGGCCTTTAATAGATAGGCCTTTGGGAGCCGCTCAATACCTACACCATAGCACAAGCAAAACCAAGACAGATCAGTGTCAAGAGAATGTTTCAGAAAGGAGAGAAGAAAGGAAAGTTGCAGGAGCAAAAGATCTCTAATGTAACTTACATGTTATTCTAAGTCCCAGCAACTCCTATGCATGCTTCCAATGCAACACTTTGAAATTACTTAGCAATCAGCACTTTAAATCTGGGTATTTAAAATTAGTATGCATTTCTCAAATCACAAATATCCTATGTAAATTTATATTCTATGAACTGCAGTGCCCCACAAATACTAGGATAATTGAAAATAATATATATGCCAGGCACTGGTGGCTCATGCCTATAACCCTAGCTTCTCAGCAGGTTGAGATCTGAGGATTATGGTTTGAAGCCAACTTGGGCAAGAAAGTTCATGAGACCGTTATCCCCAATTAACCATCGCATGATGGCTCAAAGTGGTAGAGTGCTAGCTTGAGAAAAATAAATTCAGGGACAGTGCCCTACAACAAGCCTTACAACAGAAAGAAAAGAAAGAAAGAAAGAAAGAAAGAGAATAAAGAAAGAGAAAGAAAGAAAGAAGAAAGAAAGAAAGAGAAAGAAAGAAAGAAAGAAAGAAAGAAAGAAAGAAAGAAAGAAAAAGAAAGGAAAGAAAGAAAGAACAAAGAAAGAAAGGAAAGAAAGAAAGAAAGAAAAGAAAGAACAAAGAAAGAAAGGAAAGAAAGAAAGAAGAAAGAAAGGAAAGGAAAGAAGGAAGGAAGGAAGGAAGGAAAAGAAAGAAAGAAGGAAGGAAGGAAGAAAGATGGAAGGAAAGAGAAAAAGAAAGAAAGAAAGAAAGAAAGAAAGAAAGAGAAAGAAAGAAAGAAAGAAAGAAAGAGGGAGGGAGGGAGGGAGGAAGAGAGAAAAGAAGAAAGAGAATGGAAGGAAAGAAAGAGAAAATAGCATATATAACTGGCTATATGAAGAATTCATAATAAATACAAGAAGCTTCCACAGAGTGGTATAAAGTAGAAACCAGAGTCAAGGGAAAGAAGGCTGTATTCCAGCTAAGGTGGAATAACCTTTCAAGAAGTTTAAAGGGAAGAGAAACATGGTAATCCACAAGTTGCCTAAGAAAGAACACATCAAGGGTCAGGGCAAAGAGGCAGTGAAGAGGCAGAGTGTAGTTTGCTGTTTTAGTGAACTTTGCAAGTCAACACTTCGTAATGACAAAAGAATAGATTTCATTGAGCCTTATGGTTTTAAAAACTTAGGACATTTTAGGTTGATCACAATTAATTTGCATATATTGTTTAGAGTAGAGCTGGATATTTTATGCCTACAAAACAGTGAGTATGTTTTCTTCTTTCTTTAGAGTCCTGCCATCAGTACTGAGGTAAACTGTATTGATTTATTGGAAGCAGAAGGATTTAATCTGATAGTTGCTGGAACCTTAAATGGTATGATCATCTTGTGGAATTTTACAACTTCGTCTGTCAAAGATGTGTAAGTTGTGTATTTGCCTTAAACAATATAAAGGTTTTAATGCAGAAAGCCAAAATAACATGCAATACTAAAAAAAAAAAAAAAAAGAAAAGAAAGAAAGAAAGAGAAAGAAAGGGAAGGAAAGGAGGGAGGGAGGGAAGGAGGAAACAAAGAAGACAGAAAGGAAAGAAAGAAAAAGAACAAATCAATTTGCTGGGTGCCAGTTATTCACACCTGTAATCCTAGCTACTCAACAGGCTGAGCAATTAACCACCAAAAAGCTGGAAATGAAGCTGTGGCTCAAGTGGCAGAGTGCTAGGCTTGAGCAAATAAAGCTCAAGGATAGCATCCATGCTTAGTTCAAGCTCTAGAACCAGTGTACATATGTGCATGTGCCCACTCACAAACACACACATACACACATATATACACACTTATATACACACATGCACACAAAATAAAAAATAAAAGCAATTGACAGTGTTGATGACTATCACGGGAGGCTTTTCTGGAAGTTATATTCATAAGAGACCATATTCTTAATGCCTAAATACCAGGATGATAGATGGAAGGTGGACCTTAATTATTTACAGTACAAGTACCTTTCACTTTTATGCTTTCCCATGAGTGCATGTGTAAGCTTGTCCACAATTATAACCTCAACAAATACTTAAAGTACATAATAACTTCAAACACTCATATCCCCCGAAATTCAAACATGCATATCCATTATCTGCTAGTGATTCCCATCTGCCTTTCCTTGTAGACCCTTCAGTCTTGACAATGATTGAGTCTTCCCAACCTGCCATTTCCCCCAAGCCTCTCCCATTTCTGTATTCCCAATGCCACCAGCATCTACCCCATCACGAATGTCAACTGATAAGAGGCATCCTAGGATTTGCCTTTCCACTCACCACCCCAACACATCCATATCCCATTTATTTCAAGATAATGCCAGCAAGGCCTGGGGTGGCAGATGCAATTCAGTAGCTCAGCCACTTAATCAAGGTGTTCTGTATCATAACCCAAACATTTATCCACCCTTGTCATCCATTTCTAACTGCCCTCACTTGTGAAGCTAGTAGTGTGACACTGTACTATTTGTATGGATGGATGGTAAATACGTTTTTCCAAGTTGTCCAAATGAGATGTATTAACAGCAGCCAGGTATGGATACTCTATGTTAAGGAAGGGGGGCAGAGTTAGTAAACTTTTTAAGTTGTATTCAAGGTACAAGATGGCTAAGAATGTTAGCATAAATAAAAATAAAACCAAGTTCATCCAAGCATTTGGGAAAAGGAAAGAAGTATAAAGGACAGGAGAATAAAGGAAGGAAAAGTACATGAGGAAAATCAGAAACGCATAAACAGTCTCTTAACTCTCCAGTTCTAGTACTTTGCATTTTTGTCTGGACTCTGAGTATATTCTCTTTTGAAATTTTATTTAGAATGACTGTGTTCAGATCCCTCTTTCTATACCTCAGGCCATGTTCTTGTAGACCTGTGATCACTGCCCGCCATCTTCTCTTGCAAAGTTGTCATTTGATTCCTCCCTTTCTTAAGCAGTTTGCACACTGTGTCCACTTGTATATGTCTCACTAGTAACAAGGAAGAGCAGATAATTCCAGGCTTAATGCCTGAGCCAATGAGAAAAGAACTCTCCTGAGGATTTCCCAGCTTGTGATGGGAGTTTTTGAAGGACCACCTGTGGTTGAAGGAGGCATTTTGCCAAAAGACTCACTAGTATGGACAATTCATAGCATCTTGCTCCTATAGGCCAATGATGATGTAAAAGCAACTTTTTGAATCACTATTTTGCAAAGCATATAGCTTAGCAAGTGACTATGTGAGATGATATAGGTTCAGCTTTAAAAGTTCAAAATTTGAGTACTGTTTCCACATTTATGGTAGAGGCCATTTCTTCCTCTACCTCAAACCCTGTCTAAAATCCCTTCACTGGTTAATGCTTTTAGCTCCATGCATTTGGAGGGGTGCAAACTCAACATTGTTTTTGATAAATTTTTAGCTCCATGCATTTGGAGGGGTGCAAACTCAACATTGTTTTTGATAAATAGCACACCGTTTAACCATTCAGCTTTAAATACCCGAAAAGTTGGAGTTCCACAAGTCAAGTCCATAGACTTCACCTCTATGCTTGGTTTACTCCCTCACAAGACTTCTTTATCACTGTGTTAGTCTATCTGTTATTGTAACATATACCTGAGTTAACCAGCTTAAGAAGTTTGTTTCTGGCTCAGGGTATAAGAGGTTCAGGTCTCAGATTATTCTTCCCTGTTGCTTTGGGCTGGTGTAGCACATCACAATGGGAGCAAGCGATGGAGCAAAACTCCACCTTATAAATTGTAAATGGCAGAAAGGCACAAAAGGCACAAAAGGAAGGGATGGTTCTACTATTCCCTTCAAGGACACCTCCACAATAACTAGAAAACCTGGAGACTTGATCAGTGATAGGCTCCTTGGAGATAGTAAGCATGTTCTATTCAAATCTGTCACTAAATCTACTCAGAGAATACAATTCTGTTATTTAAATCATATGAAGCTGTCCAGGCATGGTGGTACATGCCTATAATCCCAGCTATATAGAAGGCAGATATGAAATGATCCCAGTTTGATTCCATTTTTTGCCTAGGCAATAAATTAGTGAGAATGTACTCTAAAACCAAGCTGGGTATCCTGGTGTGGATTGGTGGCCTGATCTACGTGAAAGGCAGAGATAAAGATTGAGGTCCAAGCTGCCCCTGGGGCAAAACCTAAGACTCTATCTGAAAAACAAACTAAAGCAAAAATGTTGGTAGTATGGTAGAGTTAAGTGGTAGAATGCTTACCTAGCAAGTGAGAGGCTATGAGTTCAAATCCCAGCATAGAAAGAAAGAAAGAAAGAAAAGAAAGAAAGAAAGAAGAAAGAAGAAAGAAGAAAGAAGAAAGAAAGAAAAGAAAGAAAGAAGGGAAGGAAGGAGAAAGAAAAGAGAGAAAGAAGAAAAGAGAAAGAGGAAGGAAAGAAAGAAAGGAGAAAGAAAGGAAAAGGAAGAAAGAAAGAAAGAAAGAAAAGAAAGAAAGAAAGAAAGAAAGAAAGAAAGAAAGAAAGAAAGAAAGAAAGAAAAAGAAAGAAGAAAGAAAAGAAGGAAAGAAAGAAAAGAAAAAGAAAGTAACTTGTATGAAGCTTCCAGGAAGGTCCTCGTAGGATTATATAAGCCAGGATCTGACCTATAGATAAGACTTTTCCAGTTAATTGAATTAAAACACTTCTAAATCATTAAATTATTAGTTTTATCATAGAAAAGTATATTCAAGCTCTAAGTAATTCAATCTAAGTATATTCAACCTCTAAGTATTCTTTTTGTATTCAATCTATATTCATATTTATATTCAATACATATTCAATAGTTTTTTAGGAGCTGGTTAGGTTTGCAAATGGTAGACTTGTAAATATTGCAAGTTCATTAATTCATGTAGTTGACCATGTAAATAAATGCACATTTATTGTAAGGTACCGACCTGAAGACTGCTTCAATACAGACCCTGACTTGGATCCCAAGCGCTACAGAATTAATGACATACTTTTCCTCTTCCGCACTCCTGAATGTGCAAGGTAACTAGTACTTCCTCGTCATTTATTACCATGTAGGACTTAACACAAGTGACCCCAGTCACCCCCATACTAAGGATCCGCTGAAGGAAGATGTAATTTAAGCTGACTTCTTGGCTTCAATGTTCCTTGCGAACATTGGGGGGATTGGGGTGGCCCTCCGGGATCTAATCCTGCGGGATTCCACATCACATCAGGGACCACACAACTTCCTTTACAGTGGTGCTACAAATGCTCTCTGGGCCAAAATCTAGCACTGCAGCCACTGATATGAAGCAAAAGGTAGATCACCCTATACAACTGTGCAATCTCCATTCTCTCATGTTTGTTAAATATTTAAAGTATTTTTAAGCTGGTGCCGTGGCCCACACCTGTCATCTAGCTATTCAGAAGGCTGAGATCTGAGGTCTGTGGTTCAAAACCAGCCCCAGCAAGAAAGTCTGAGATTCTTATCCCCAATTAAACACCAAAGACCCAGAAGTGAAGCTGTGGCTCAAGTGGAAGAGCCATGGCCTAGAGAAAGATTAGGGATGGCACTCAGGACCAAAGTTCAAGTCCTAGGACTAACATACATACACACACACACACAGAGTATTTTCTTGTATTTTGCATTAGAACTCTAGGGATTGTTCTAGTTGCATTTGGCACTTGACAATGCTAAATATGTCTCTGAAGAGAAAACACAGGTTTCTGTGTTGGTCTGGGATCATCCACTTGTGATTCAAAATATAGCATCTTCTCTACTTCATGGCTTAAAATGTCATCCAACCACTTGGATATATTGAGGCTGTATTCTGTGTAACTCTGCACCAGCATCCCAATCACTTAGCAGCCCCTTCCAGCAAAGTACAGCAATGGCAGGATCAGGCCAATGAACTACCAGAGTTCAGGAAGCACTTGCTAGCTGCCAATGGACCAATCCCTACCATTTCAGGGATTCTAGGAATCAATCTAGAGCTAGCAATGAGCCAGGCCAGACTTTGGATTCCCCAAATCCAGGGAACAGTACCATTTACTTGCTAAGACTTCAGCAGTTTGACCCAGGAGTGTCTACTCATAATACATTAATGAACATTCATTAAAAAGTGTAGCATGTGATTAGTTTCATAAGTGGGTGGCCCAGTATCTAATGATGGTGAAAGAAGCAATTGACTCCTGAGAATGATAGACTATCTCAACCATCCATCCCTGGAATTTCTCCCTTCTTTATAGGAAATTAAGTCAAGATTCCATATGCTCTTCAACCCAATGTGATTCTAGCAAGGGTCCACAGAGTAGCAAGGTAAGCAAGACACACACAGTGTGTTTTCTCCTTACATGAGCACCATGCTACTCCTCTGATGGATGGCAAAGATGTGTGTGCATGCAAACTATTTTTTTTCTTTTTTAAAAAATCAGTTGTTTACATTGTTTCATATCCATACATTGTTTTTAAGCTTCACACCTGTGAATAATCAATACATGATCATTAATAAAGTTGTTCATGCTAGTGTTATATTCATAAAATAATAAGGTAATTTTAGATGATCTCTTTTGCTAAAAAGTGGTGCCATATTTCACATGGAGAAGAGATCAGATTTAATGTAATTCTATATAATACATGTAAAACAGTGTAGTTGTTTTCAAAGATTCAATTTTATGTATTCTTTGCACATTACATTTCTAGTTAAGATTTTATTCAAAAGAAAATTTTCACAGTAAAAACAAGATATACATATTTTCCAACTACTAACTAGGAGGATGGAAAGAATAAACGTGCATGATTGATGTGAAAGCTAGCCAAGTTAGTTCTTGAATCCAACTTCGCCATTTAGCAAGATCACTCACCCAAATTTGTTTCCACACTAGTTTAAAAAAGGGGGGAGAGAGGAGATAAACACTAAGTGTTATGGTTGTTCATAGAATTAAGAATAATTTACACCAAGAGCTAAGTATGCCCTGGGTATTTAATTGTTTTCTTATTGGGCTAATCCTGAGCTAGTAGAATATCATGGTGTTCTGCATTCTTTATGAATATGAAAATCTTGGCAGTACAGTTTTCTTCAAAGACCTAATTAAAAAATATTTTTTAAGATGGTGCTTAGGAATGCAAACTTAACTACCTTAAGAACTTGTTCATTTAGCATGTCTCATTTGCTTACAATGGCCAATAAGCTTTCTCTTTTTTTGCCCCTCACCCAGGGAAGCAAGCAAAGCATACATGAAAGTGAGGTTAAAGGTCAGTGTCATATCTCTCTTCCCCGCCCCCTCTTTTGGAACCAATATAGAGCTTGAACATAGGGCCTTGCACTCTGGCTTGGTGCTTTCCCTCATGGTTGGTGCTCTACCATTTGAACCATGCCCCCATTCCAACTTTTTGCTAGTTAATTGGAAAGTAAATCTCTGAGAATTCTCTGGCCAGGCTGACTTTGAACCTCAGTCCTCCAGATCTCAGCCTTCTCAGTCACTAGCCCATCTCTCTTCTTCAGAATAATCAGCTCCTTTCATTTCTTTTTGCAGTGGTGAGGACATAGACTAAAAAGCCTTACATGTGCTAAGCAAGCACTCTGCCAAGCAGTTGCATTGCAATAGGATCTTTATAAGATATAATGAAAATCCAAACTATTGTGGAAATTTGTAATCTTTAGCACATTTCCCTACAACTTTTATAGATTTCCAAGCCTTTATGGATGCGTTAAGATGAATATCATTTTAAGCTGCCATGAACAGCTTCGGAAGGCTTTTGCAATGAACCAAAAACAAGCCTTTTCGATGTTTTTCAGTGATCAAAGATTACATTTTAAGGCCTTTTTACTGTCTGCCTTGTGAATTTCTCTCAAGTTGAAACAAAAGGTTTCTGAAGAATAACGTGTTGTTTTGCTATTTTCCTCCTACTCTCTTCTATATTCCATAAAATGTGGGATTCCTAGCTTTGCAAATCCCATGGATGGTATTATTTTCTCCAATAGGTGAGCAAACAGACAATGTCTCAGAGCAACAGGCAGCAAGCAAGAAACATCTTGCAGCCACCACTATAGTAGAAGCTCAGCCTCCTCTGCTAGTCACCGCAAATGAGGATGGACACCTCCGCTTGTGGACCATGGAGGTAGTGGGGCTTGGTATTTCCTGGGAATAGAATAGAAGATAAAGACAAGCAATTAGCCAAGTATTGAAATGGCTTACACCTGTAATCCTAGCTACTCAGGAGCCTGTGATTTGAGGTTCAAAGCCAGCCCAGGCAGGAAAGCCCATCAGACTCTTTATCTCCAACTAACTACCGTAAAGCTGGAAGTGGACCTGGGGCTCAAGTGGTAGAGGACAAAAGCTCAGAGACAGTGCCCAGGCACTAAGTTCAAGCCCCAGGACTAACACACACACACACACACACACACACACACACACACACACACACACACACACACACACACACACACACACTCAGAGCAATTAAAGGAATCTTGATACCTTAGTTTCCTTCCCTATAAATCCAAATCTACTATTTTTCAGCCTGAAGCTCAGGAAATGGTTTTGCAACCTGCTCACTGATTGCTTGATTCACACTTTACAATAGGCCAGTTTTGTAACTTAAAAGTAACTTAAGAAGTCAAACTATCAAAACTGTTTATTATGTCAAAATTTCCTTTTAATCTGAGTTATACCTACATGCCATTCAATATTTTATTTGGTACTTAAATAATATTAAAGGATATTAATAATGGATCATAAATTTGATCACATGGCTAATTCTCAGTGATTCAAACTGTTGGGAGATGATCATTTTCAGTGTGTTTAAACACTGAAAAAAATAATTTGTATTGAGAAGATTGGTGGTGGAGGGTGTACATCCTAGTTCAGGAAGACAAATCAGGGAGCATTTAGAGAACAGAAGACAATGAAAGGATTGGCAATAGACTGGTGATGATGATGGGGAATCCTAAGACACACATGGAGGTGACCCCACTTGTGGGAAAGCTCCTTGCTACAATGGAAGACTTGGAGATGGCACCCAGGACCTGAAAGGAATCCAGGACATAGAAAGCATGGCCACCCGAGCAAGTCAGCCTCAAATCTCTCTTGAGATCACAGTTTATCCGTGAAAGCCCTGACTTGAAAAAACAAACTATTTCTGAGTTGTTTTTACTGTTGAAGCCATGCCTTTACTCCCCCATGGCAATGAAAAGAGAGAAATAGGAGAAGAGATTCTATCCAAGTAGTCTCCGAAAACGAGTAGATGACTCCAACTCTCGGTTATCAAGCTTGCATGTCTAGCCTTCACATGACGTAATATGTATGAAACTCCATTTCAGGTCTAGCTCATACTAAACACTCAAAAACACTGAAGTTTAATCTCTAGCAACCCCTTATCTTGAACACATCTACCAAAGTAAATAGGCAAAGGTTCCCATTGATACCCTTATACCTAAAACAATGTTTACAATGAGAATACGTAATTGTATGTGGAAGATGAATATGTAATTGGAAAATACCATCTGGGGAATCTCATAAAGAGAGTTCTGGACAGCCTCAAGTTATACAGGCAACGTATAATGAGTCTGCATGCTTATGATCAATGTTTGGTGATGTCTTTAGAGCCTTTGGAGTGTTTAGTTTCCAAGAAATTTCCCTAGTGGTACTTGCAAATTATTTTGACTTACAAAAATGAGACCCGTGTCTTCTTAAAGTAGTAGAGGTAATTCTGGAGCTGGGTTACATAGAGAGATTAGATAGCTTTTGATCATGAAAGAAAGGTCTATTTACACTGACCTTTATTTAGGGGAAACTTCTAAAAGACATGCTCCCCTTCACAAAACATTCTGCCATCTCTCTGACATCGCTGTACACTGACTCCTGCAACAAGATACTTCTGGCTGGAAACATGGGTAAGTCATTTCCCCTACACCTCCAGCGTTGGGCATTCATCATCCCTCCTGCTAATGGGCCCTTGACATTTGTATCCAAGTTGCATCTGCTATTCTATTAATACTTACATTTTCTTTTCTGTTTTATGCTGGTCCTGAGGCTTGATTTCATGGCTTGAGATTTTTGTGCTCAAACTTGGCACTTTACCACTTGAACCCCAGATATTTGTTTATTTGTTTGTTGGTGGTGGTTAATTGGAGATTAGAGTCTCATGGACTTTCCTGCCTGGGCTAACTTCAAACCATGATCCTCAGAGCTCAGCCTTCTGAGGAGGATTATATCTGTGATCCATCAGTGCCCAGCTTAATTCTTACATTTTCGTCTTCTCTTTTAGAAAAAATAATTTTTCTCATGAAAAAATATTTTATAACAATCTCAACCAACTAATTTTTTCCAGACATTATTGAACACAATCACTTTTATTTCTATTTAGTAAATTTGCAGTATTTGTTTAAAATTTTCATTACTTTCATATTTTATTCTGGTCCTTTTGTATTCTGAAAATTTCTGATGTTTGTTTATATGTTAGTTTATGCTTTCTATAGTCTCTCTCTCTCTCTCTCTCTCTCTCTCTCTCTCTCTCTCTCTCTCTCACACACACACACACACACACACACACACACAGAGTTGACAATATCTCAATTTGAACTCAAGGGGTACCAGACTTGCTTGCTTGGCAAAGGTGGTACCTAAACACTTGAGCTCTACTTTCAATCTAGCTTTTTGCTGGACTTTGGAAATAGAGTCTCTTGGAATGTTATGCTTTGAACCATGATCCTCCAGATTTCAGCATACTACGTAGCTAGGATTATAGGCATAAGCCAACAGACTCTTTCATTTTTATAACAGAATAGTAAAGAAATTGAAGACTGGGCAAATTTTGCTTTGGTTGTAGGTCAGTGGTAGAAATTTTGTGTACCACATCTCGGTCATTGGGTTCTAGTCTCATCATGGTAATCAAAGTATCCAAAAGCAGTCTGTATATTATTATATTATCTTTTCCTACTATGATGTAAACCCTTTCTTAAAAAAAACATGTTATCATGAATGTAGAGGTGATGTACGGAAGGATAATCAGTCAGGTAATCAGTACATTTCTCTTTTGAACCATGTCACCCCTTTGCCTCACTCTGTAAAAGCTTTTTTAAACCAGGTATATAGAAATAAAATTTGAAATATAGACAGTTCCCAGAATGCATTTCTGTTAGAGCTACTCTCCTTTGGCCTCCCTTGAGATCACTTTACTATTAAACAGCCTTGGTGAGATTGTATTGTTTATCTGAGACCCAGAAAAAGAACAGAGGGATGTAATCCAACCCAGCTCATCTGTATTATAACTAACACAGACTCCTAGTTTCTTCCCTGGTACCGTGTGTGTGTGTGTGTGTGTGTGTGTGTGTGTGTGTGTGTGTGTGTGTGTGTGTGTGTGTGTGTGTGTGTGTGTGTGTGATTAGATATTAAAAGAGCCCTGAAAACTGAGTGTGGTGGTATATGCCTATAATTCTAGTCCTGAGGATGCTAAGGTGGTATGCCAGTAAGTGTGAGAAAACTTTAGGGTTTGCTATCCAGACTCTGTTATAAACAAGGCATTCTTAGGCTCTGTTGCTATTGTTTAAAAACAGTAGTAACAACAACAATCTATAGGCTTTCTTTTAATTTTTGAACATTGTTAGGTTCACAGCAAAATTGAGTAGAAATGAGGACCCCCGTCCCCACACCCTCCCAACCTTGCCCTGGACTGGACAGTGCAGAGCTTCATATGGAATAGTTAAGTGATTCTGATGAATTTGTCATGTCATGTAGCCACCAGTACAGTACTACATAGGGATGTTTCCCTGACCACCAGATCCTGCATGTAAGGGTTGAGCTTTCCTCCCCAACCCCTTGGCAAGCACTGAGTTTTTTACTATTTCTAAGGCTTTACCTTTTCCTGAGTATCATAGAGATGGAATCGTGAAGTATTTAAGCTTTTCATATTGTCTTCTTGCATTAGTGTGCTTGTTCATTTCCTCCTTTTCTATGACTTGATAGCTCATTTCTTTTTAGTTCCTGGTAAGTTTCCATTGTTTGGATGTATCATGGTTTACTTATTGAATGGCACTTTGATTCCAGGTTTTTCCAATTATGACTAAGGCCACTAAAAAATCTGTGTTTAAATTTTTGTGTGGACATAGACTAACTCCATTGGGGAAATACCCATAAGTGTAACTTCAGGATTATGTGACAAGAGTATATGTATTTTTGTAAGAAACTATCAAAACAGAAGTGGTTGTGTGGCTCAAGTGGTAGAGCACTCACCTTGAACTGAAGAGCTCAGGGACAGGGCCCAGGACCAGAGTTCAGGCCCCACAACTGACAAACAGATAAAAGAAAAACAACTTATACTTCAAACAAAACAAAACAAAAAAAGAGTGAGACCATTATTGTCTTTAAACATATTCACCATATGACTGGAAAAGGAATAACTGTGAATAAATTAATTAGTATTTCAAAGAAAACCCATCCTCCAAAATTGGTTAAATTTTTCTGCATGCCCCCCAGGAATAAATGAGAATTCTCTTGTTGCTTCACATTGTCACCAGCACTTGGTATTTTCAAAATGTATTTTGGCCATTTTTATAGTTATATAGTGGTTTTTCATTGGTGCCTTAGTTTATATTTTCCTGGTGATATATTTCTATAGGCCACATTTGCTATCTTCTTTGCTATCTGAATATCTCCTTCACTGAAGTGTTTGTTCATGCCTTAGGGCCATTTTCAAATAGGCTTGTTAGTTTCTTATCATTGTTTTAACTATTTTTATTTTCATTATATTCTTTAGATAGTGCTGGGGCTTGAACTCAGGGCCTCACACTATTGAGGCTTACGCTTTTCCACTTGAACCACACTGCTAGCTCACGATCTATCGTCTCCTTATTCCTGGTATTTTCCTTTGCTCTAAAGTCTCCTCTGTACATTAATATGCTATTCTTTCTTTGAGGTTTTCGTTTTGTGGGGAAATGAGCAGGTATTTGTGCATAGGGAGTGTAGAGCCCTGTACATGCTACACAAGCATTCTGCCATGAAACTACATCACCAGGTCCTGCTTCCTTCCCGCTTTCCTTCTCTCCTTTCTCTTTTTCTTTTTCCTTCCTTCCCCTAGGTAACCTTCTGTCCCTTTCTTTTCCTTTCTTCCTCCCTTCTTTCCCCTTTTCTTTCCTTTCTTTCCTGCCAGCATTTTACTATGTAGACCAGGTTGTCCTCGATGTTATTCTTCTTTTAAAAAATATTTTTAGTGGTTTCCTTGGAGTTTGCAATATAGATTTACATCTGATCAATGGTAATTTTTCTTGTGCCAGTCCTGGGGCTTGAACTCAGGGCTTAGGCTCTGCCCCTAAACTTTTTTCCTCAAGGCCAGTGGCTCTACTTGAGCCACATCTGCAATTTTGGCTTTTTTTTGGTGGTTAATTGGAAGTAAAAGTCTTCTCAGAGTTGAAGGCATGACTCAGTTATAGCATTAGCCATTGAGCGAAAGCATCAGGCACTGAATTTAATACTGATCTTGGACAAGGAAAGAAAGAAAGAAAGAAAGAAAGAAAGAAAGAAAGAAAGAAAGAAAGAAAGGAAGGAAGGAAGGAAGGAAGAAAAGAAAGAAAGGAAGGAAGGAGAAAGAAGGAAAGGAAGGAAGGAAGGAAGGAGAAAGAAAGAAAGGAAGGAAGGAAGGAAGGAAGGAAGGAAGAAAGAAAGAAAGAAAGAGAAAGAAAGAAAGAAAGAAAATAAAGAAAAAAGAAAGAGGGAGAATGATAGAGGGGGAGGGAAGGGGAGGGAGGAAAGGGAAGGGAAGGAGAAGGAAGGAAGGAAAGAAAGAAAGAAAGAAAGAAAGAAAGAAAGAAAGAAAGAAAGAAAGAAAGAAAGAAAGAAAGAAAGAAAAAGAAAGGAAAGGAAGGAAAGAAAGAGATGGGGAGGAAAGGGGGGGGAAGAAAGAAGTCTTAGGGACTTTTCTGTCCAAGCTGGTTTTGAACCAAGATCCTTAGATCTCAGCATTCTGAGTAGCTAGGATTATAGGCATGAGCCATCAGTGCCCAGCTCATGTCCATTTTTAGTTCTATTTTTATTATCTTTGTCATTATACAAAGGAACTACCATTCAATATCTGATCTATACCAATTCATGAATTGTTGCCAGTATCTCATAATTACTTTCACTCTTGTCGAGTTTTCATACGTTATAACTATATTATTATTTTGTATAAACTATTATATATTATATCAACAGAAAGGAAAGCTTTTATTTTCATTTTTATTGTCTACTATTCTTACTCCCTTTTTTATTGTGAAAATACCATACAGAGGGGTTACAATTACATGGACAAGGTAATGAGTACATTTCTTATCAAGCATTGTTGCCTCCTCCTTTGTTTCCCCTTCTCATCCCTTCCTATCCCCCCGCCCCAAGCCCGCCAAAGTTGTAAAGTTCGTTTTTCGACATAATGTCTTGTACATCTCATTGTTGCAATGGGTCCACCTGCATCCCTATTTAAACAATTTGTTTTTTCCCTTCCCCTCCACAAATTATACCAACATCAGATAAGTTGATGTTAGGCGAAATGAACCCCAAGATAAGGATTCAAATGTTTTTTTCTTTCTTGTGATTGCTTCTAACATATTTATAAGATTTCTTTGTTGCTTTGTATGTCCCTCCGCCATGGTATAACCCCTGTTTTCACTGTTCTTACTTCTTATGTGTGAATTTAAGTTTATGGCCTCTATCATCATCTTTCTCTCTGAAAAACTTCTTTGAACACTGTCTGAAAGGACTGCCAACTGGTCACACATTTGTTCCATTTTTGTTGGTACAAGACACTATTCTTTACTTTGAAAAGATAATTTTTCAGGGTATAGGATTCTAGGTTGCTATTTTTTTAATTCCCAAAACTCCTTAAATGTTCTTTTCTTGATGGTATTGTTCTAAGACATTAGATGTGATTCTCATCTTGATGTTTACTTCTATTTGGCATCTTTTTTAGTTTTTCTTTGTTTTCCCACAATTCAAACAAATTACATACTTTTTGAGATGCTCATTTAGATTTTAGGAAGAATTTCTCTGTAACCATCTTGGCTGGATTTGATAGTCATAGAATCATTTCTAATATCATCTACTCCGATCTTTAGGGAAATTTTGAGTGAATAAAACAACCTCATTACGACGTAGTAAGACAGAAATAAAATAATAAATTACATATACAGTACTATAAATGACTATAATCCAGAAATCAGGAGGCCAAGATGAGGCATTGTCAGTGAGTTTGAGAACATTCTGGACCACAAAACAAGTTCCACATTAGCCTGAGCTACACACACACACACACACACACATATGTACATATATATGTATGTGTATATATGTGTGTGTGTGTGTGTGTGTGTAGAGAGAGAGAGAAAGAGAGAGTTCCTGTGTCACAAACCCAGAAATGATACATACATACCCATATATCTATTACATATACATATATACATATACATACATACATGTATTACTGTATATATACCTTTCTGTGTATGTATTTCTCTGTCATCTCAGATTCTATTCTTTTACCAATATAAATGTCTAAATCAAAGTACTATGGAAAAATAAATGAGTTGCTCTTGTAGGTCATATTTATTTAGAGAACATGGTATCTAATTAAGATTTCCAATATTTCATTCTTACACAGAAGGACATGTTATCCTTTGCAGTATTGGTGCCTTCCTGGATCCACCTCATGATGAAAAGGTATGAACTTTACTTTCATACTTTATAAATGTGTCAGCATGTGTTTATTGAACATTGCTCTAGACAAAGAAACTATAAAAGACAGAAAAACAAGCATTCCTACTGTTTTGGCACATGCACTATAGCAACTTCAGCAATGTGACAAAAACACTTAGAGAATACCATCCTGTAGAGAATTTGAATCTCTCTCAAAACAGGGGGAGAGACAGAGAGAGAGAGATGATAGAGACAGAGAAAGAAAACTTGGACAATCAACTCTTGAACAATTTAAAACATTATGAAGTGCCATAGTATAGTTTTTGCCTAGCTCTCAAGAAATAACAGAGATAAAAGGTCAAGAATCCCAGGAGGAATTGAGACTAAGCTTCATTAAGGTAAATGAGTAGAAAACATAGAAAAAACTACACACCGCCAGAATGCTGGTCACACAAATGGCCATATGGTCTTCATGTGTTCATCAATAATAGAGAGAAACATACTGCCAGGAGGAGTTACTGTAGAGTAAGCTCCATAGCTAACAACTCTAGTTCACATGATTTAGAAATATTTGCAAAGGCTAAACTTGAGGACAGAGCTAAAAGGAACACACCAATCAACCCTTATGATGATTTTTAAAGAATGAGCCAGGTGCTAGTGGTTCATGCCAGGAATCCTAGCTACTCTGGAGGCTCAGATCTGAGGATTGCAGTTTGAACCTAATCCAGGCAGTTAAGTATATGAGATTCTGATCTCCATTTAACCATCAAAAAGTTGGAAGTGGAGCTATGGCTCAAGTAGTAGATCCTTATCCTTGAACAACAACAACAACAATAAAAAAAAAAAAAAGCTTAGGGATAGTACCCAGGTCTAGCCCTGAGTTCAAGCTCCAGGATTGGCACAGAAAAGAGAGAGAGAGAAAGAGAGACAGAGAGGGACAGAGAAAGACAGAGACAGAGTCAGAGAAATACAGAGAAAGAAAGAGAGAGACGGAGACAGACAGAGCCTGAGATGGAGGCAGAGACAGAGACAGAGACAGAGAGAGGACCTTGGGCTAATCTTTTTTTTTTCTTTTTCTTCTTTTGATTTTGTTGCCAGTACTGGGGCTTAAATTCAGGACTGAGTCCAGTCCCTGAGCCTCTCTGAACTCAAAGCTAGTGCTCTACCACTTGAGCCATATGCTACTTCCAACTTTTTCTGAATAGTATGTTGGAAATGAGTCTCATGGACTTTCCTACCCAAGCTGGCTTTGAACTGCAATCCTCAGATCTCAGTTTCCTGAGCAGCTAGAATTACAGGTTTGAGCCACCGGTGCCTGGCTAATAATTCTTTTTCTAAAATATATTTACTGTTATTATAGAGGTTACAGGTAATAAGATAATGAGTATATTTCTTCTTGAACCATGTCTCCCCTTCTCTTGCTGTCTCCCATTTTTTCTTTACTGTTCCCACCCAAGGGATGTATAGTTCATTTTCCACATAGTGCCTAATGAGTACCATACCTGTGTTTGTTCACCCTTTGCTTCAACCTTTCAGTGGTCCCTGCTTTGCCCTGCCAAAGACAAACTAACATAAGATGATAGGAAAAGACAACAAAAACAGAAACAACAACAAAAATCCCTTCTTTCATTTTCTTGGATCATTTCATAAAATATTCTTTTATATGATCATATACATATAGCTATGACCTTTGTGACCTGCTCCTATGAATATCCTCTTTTGGTCTCACTGTGCATAAGTCTCTAGGGGCCTGGATAATTCATCATGCCCCAGTGTATTTTTTAAATCATCCAGCATGTTTACTTGGAGATTTATAGACACATTATAATGATTACAAATGAAAGAAAAGATTCAACCTACGTTTCTTTGGATCAGGCTTACTTTGCTTAATATAATTTTTTCCAAGTCTTCCCATTTCCTTACAAATGGTACAATAGCATTCTTTCCTGGGCAGTTATTCTTGATAATTCCTACTCCACATCCCAACTGAAGAGCAAAATAGCCAATATTTTCTCTAGATAAAATTTTCAAATAAGAAAAAACTCTTGCCAGGTGTGATATACACCTATATTCCCAGCCTCTCTTGGAGGCAGAGACAGGAAGATCATCTTGGAAGGCTAGCCAGGGCCAGGCACAAAAGGTCTAGAGGTATAGTTTAAGTGGAAGATCACTTGCTTACTAAGCATAAGGCCCAGAGTTCAATCCCCAGCACCCAAAAATAGAGAATAATATTAATTAATTAATTAATTAAAATGTAATTTTGCCAATTTCCTATGGATCTTCTCCCAGCTCTGCTTCTCCCCATTCCTGGTTATCTTCATTCTTGGTCTTCTACAACCCTTTCTTAAGGCTGCTCTTTAATAATGTACTAATAACCATCAACTAAATGAAATGCTAATTTTCGATTCCTCAACAAAGTCAGGAGCTATTTCCTCTCCCCAGGTATGTGCAGATTAAGAAAAAAATTATCTTATAAATATGTTGGAAACAATCACAAAAAAGAAAAAAACATTTGAATCCTTATCTTGGGGTTCATTTCACCTAATATCAACTTGTCTGACAGTTTGTTTGTCTCAGACATATACTAGTTATTGCAAATAAGGGAAACCATGGGACCTTTGTTTCTTTGGGGCTGGCTTACTTCACTTAATATAATTTTTTCCAAGTCTTTTCATTTCCTAACAAATGGGGCAATGTCATGCTTTCTGATGGAGGCATAGAATTCCATTGTGTATATATGTATATATACCACATTTTCTTGATCCATTCATCTACTGAGGGGCATCTGGGTTGGTTCCATATCTTAGCTATGGTAAATAATGCTGCAGTAAACATAGTTGTGCTGGTAGCTTTAGTATGGTCTTGTTTGTCATCATTTGGGTAAATGCCCAAAAGTGGGATTGCTGGGTCTTAGGGGAGCTCCATGTGTAGTCTTTTGTATGTACCTCCCCCATGGTATAAGCCCTGCTTTCTCTGTATTTGATGTTGATATAATTTGTGGAGGGGAAGGGAAAAGATAAATCATTTAAATAGGGTTACCGGTGGACCCATTACAACAATGAGATGTACAAAAACGAACTTTACAACTTTGGCAGGGTGGGGGGTGGGGGGTTGGGAGGAGGTGTTGGTGGGGGTATGGGGGAGGGGATGGAGAGAGGAAGGGAAGGTATGGGGAAACAAAGGAGGAGGCAACAATGCTTGATAAGAAATGTACTCATTATCTTGCCCATGTAATTGTAACCCCTCTGTATTTTCACAATAAAAAAAAAAAAGAAATCCTTAAACTTAGGCTTTTTACCTCAGTGAGCAAGAAAATAATTAGGAACACAATCACTCAGTGTAGCGGTCCACACCCATCCACTCCTGAACACAGCTTCGTAATGAGCAATGGCTTTGCTTAAAGTTAAATTCCTTGATTTAATCCCAAGGGATATGTCTTATTGTTGCCATCTAGAAATTCAAGCAGCTGCTTTCCTGGCGTGCTCATTCTTTAGAAATTGTTCAAGTAGCCTACGTGGAAGACAAGCAAGTGGTGGTTACTGCTTCTGTGGATGGCTCTGTGAGGTAAACCACGAAGGTGAAGGAAGAGGTGGGAAGGGGAGGAATGGGTGAGAATATTGAAAGGTGTGACATTGATCAAGACATATTATATTCATAACCTGCTTCGTTAAATGCCAACTCCTTTATACAGCCTTTATACAACTGTATATACTCCTTTATACAACTTAAAGATAATGTTTTAAAGATATAACAACTACAAACAACAACAACAAAGGTGAAGGATACAACTTTGGGGAGATAAAGCATGGCTCAAGAGCCTAAGGCCCAGGAAACCAAGCAGAGAGGCAGGAGGTCTGTTTGGGAGAGCTCCATGGGGAGCACTAAACACTAGGAGATGTAGAAGACACTATGTTGAAAAATGAAAAACAAACTTTACAATTTAGATGGTGGAAGCAGTGGGGAGTGTAGTAGTGGGGAGTATAGTTGGGGAGGTGGGAGGAAAGGGATGGTAGGGGAAAAAAACAAAGGAGGAGGCAACAATGCTTGCTAAGAAATGTACTTATTACCTTGCTCATGTAACTGTAACCCTTCTGTATAGTATTTTCACAATTAAAAAACTTATTTAAAAATAAGAGAAAAAAACAAGAATAACTTACTTCCATGAGGGTCAAACACAGCATGAATTTACAGTTGAGTGAAGTAGTCCTTTACCTTTCCAACTTTTTGTGTTTTAAGTCTATTTCCCTTTGGTAAAGGCTTTGTCACGCTGGGAAACTAAAATATAGGGATATATGTCACTCTCTGGACACTGTCAAGTGTAAGGAAAGGATACCTCCATTTCTGCCTCTTCTCAGTCGCTACCTACGTGTTTTATTTTGTTGTTTTGGTGTGTGTGAGCTTGATGGTACCGAGGTTCGAACTCAGGGCCTCAGACTTCTCAGTTTGAACTATATCTCATTTCATTTTTGTCATTTTTCAGATAATGCCTCATGATTTTGCCGGGACTGGCCTCAGATCATGACCCTCCCACTTATGACCTCTACATAGCTAAGTCTATGTTTGTGAATCACAATGTCCAGCTCGTTAAAATGGGGGTCTCACTATCTCACTAACTTTTTATTCTAGTTGACCTCAAACTGAAATCCCCCTGATCTCTATGTCCTGAGTAGCTGGGATTCAGGCAAGAACTAGCATGCATGGCTAGTATCTACCTATTTTGAAATTTCATGCTACTTACACTTTGAAGAATCTATTCTTAGTTCTTTAAGCTCATCCTTCTCCTTCTAGGTCATTGCTTCAGGACACCTGATTATTATTTCCATCATTTGCTCCTCTGAGGTTCAAATCAGGACATAAAAGGAAGATCTTCAAATGCTGTTTTATTTTCCCATAAGCAATGTAATTTCTTCACTCTTGCCAGGGAATCCAATATTATTTTAAACCCCATAGGCTATTTCACAGGGAATTTTTGGAGTGAATTGAGATGAAATAAGTATATGGGTAAAGAGACATGCCATTTGCCAGCCTATATAAATCTCAGCTATAGACATTCCTATGGGGACCCCAAAACAGTAGGTAGGAATTGTTGATGGGGTTCACAGTGACTGTTACTGAATCAGGATTACTAAAAGCATCTCCAGATGTCTCTCACAAATTCTGTGGTAGTTGATTCTATTTATTTATTTGCTTATTTACTTATTTATGTATTTATTTATTTATTTTGTGCCAGTGCTTGAACTCAGGGCCTGGACAATATCCCTGAGCTTTTTTTTCCCCACAAAGCTAGCTCACTACTTCTCGCCTATTCAAAACACAGACCTGACTACTTCTCTTTGAAACCACCACCAGGTTAATGACTCCAAAGGCTTTGTGTATAGCTTCAAACTCTGGGTAGATCAGCCTCCACCCAGGAGAACTATGTGTCTCACAGTTAGCCCTGTCCCAAAGCAAACTCACCATGACTTCTTCCACACCTGCTTGTCCTGTTGTGGATTCTGTTTTGCTCAGTTTTCCCCAAATATTAAATGTGTCTATTGGCTCAGAAGCTCACTGTGATGGGGCCTTTATAGACTTTCCTAGCTTTATCTTGCATTGTCTTCCTCACATGCCCCTGACTCTAAGATGTAAAAGTTTCTGCTTCTGGCTTCTTTTTTTTCTGGTCTTTAATTGGAGATAAGAGTCTCATATACTTTCCTGCCTGAGCTGGCTTTGAACTACAATGCTCAGATCTCAGCCTCCTGAGTAACTAGGATTATAGACAGGAGCCACTAGCACCTGGCTGATTTTATAAGTAGCACACTGTGCTAAGGCCTAACTAAACTAAGAGATTGTCAGTCAATGTGAATTATGATTAGCCTGGGGAAGTCGTGTTTTAGGAAAAACCTGTTTTAGTCTTGTTCAGATAAATAAGAATTTTCAGTTTGGATTCAAATTAATATTTCCCTGAAAGGCTGTAGGTTAGAATTCTAACCATATAAAATGTTTGCATTCTGCTCTAGGTGCTTGCTCAGTGATAGAGGACTAGCATGATTGAAATCCTGGATTTGTGAAAGTTTACATAAAATGAACTGTGCTGTACTTAGAAAGAAGAGTCCTGGATTCAAGTTTATAACCCTTGATAGTCTAGTATAACCTATACAATTTATGATCAGACTAACTTGGGCTGAATTCCTCAGTTTATTTACCCTCTTTTCTTTGGCCTTCCTTCAGGCTCTGGCATGCCGTCAATGGTCATTATTGTGGATATTTTGGACAACGACGAGCTTTAGATTTAACCATGTCAATGGATTTCATTTTGCCTTGTGATGTAACTGAATGTCCTATAGAAATCAAAGAAGAAAGCAAGTTCACAGAGAAGAAACAGAAATATGAATACCCTCTGGTATTTGACCGGGAAAGGTAAGGCCAGGGGTATTTCTTTACATGATAAATAAAAGTTAAACTCTTAAAAGTCTTTCTTTTGCTGCATGTGAAGCACTCAAATGAGAAAACTGAACCTATTTAATCATCCTGCAATCTTGTGAAAGGGAGAAATCTATAAACTAAAAGCTCTGATTCTCTATAGTAGTACTCTGAATAACCAAAAGTTAAATTGGATTTGTTAGGAAAAAAAAAAAAAAAAAAGGAAGCTGGGCGCCCATGACTCATGCCTGTCATCCTAGCTACTCCGGAAGCTAAGGTCTGAGGATCGTGGTTCAAAACCAGCCCGGGCAGGAAAGTCTGTGAGACTCTTATCACCAATTAACCACCAGAAAATTGAAAGTGGCACTGTGGCTGAAGTGGTAGAGCACTTGCCTTGAGCTGAAGAGCTGAGGGGACAGCACCCAAGCCCAGAGTTCAAGCTCCATGACTGACAAAAACAAAAGGCAATTTGCCTAAGGAAAGCACCAAATAATTAAAGACTATGTCTGAAGCTTGGAATATGGTTTAGTGGTAGAGTGCTTGCCTGGGTTCTATTCCTCAATACCACATAAACAGAAAAGGTTGGAAGTGGCACTGACGCTTAAGTGGTAGAGCACTAGCCTTGAGCACAGTGAGGTTCAGAGACAGCATCCAGGCCCTGAGTTTAAGACCCAGGACTTGAAAAAAAAAGATGATGTATGTATGTGTATAATATGTGCATGTGTGTATATATGTGTGCAGACATCATGGCTGTGCAAGGGGTGTTTCATTGTGACATTTCTATGCATGTAAGCAACATATCCCCTCTCATTCTACTCATTATTAAAATAATTTTGAAATGCTGCATTGTTTTATTTGTATTCATGCAAATAAACTACATTGAACATATTCTTCCTCATTCCCTCTCTGCTTTAGCTCTCCTTCCTCTAACTGGCACCCCACCCATATCCTGTTTTACTTTTCTTTTTTTCTGTGTATTAGTTGGAACAAGGGACTTCACTGCAGTATTTTCAAGGCAGCCTTTTTAATCTTAGAGTCAGGGCATGCGAGGAAGACAATGCAAGATAAAGCTAGGAAAGTCTATAGAGGCCACATCACACTGGGCTTAGGAGCCAATGGGCACATTTAATACTTGGGGAAAACTGAGCAAAACAGAATTCACAACAGGACAAGTAGGTGTGGAAGAAGACATGGGCAAGTTTGCATTGGGACAGGGCTAACTGTGAGATTTGTGGTTCTCCCAGGTGGAGGCTGATCTACCCAGAGTTTGAAGCTATACACAAAGCCTTTGGAGTCATTAGCCTGGTGGTGTTTTCAAAGAGAAGTAGTCAGGTCCTGTGTTTCAAATAAGTAAAGATTGAAAACTATGGAGCAATAATCAACCTGTAATAAGCAGGCCAAGGTAAATACAGGTATAGACAGTAAAGAACTTTGAAAAAGAATGACTAAGAATTTGAGAGAATAAACTCAAGCAAGCAAGAAGAGAGAATTTGAGTACAAGGGTGGTGCAAGGCCCATAGAAAAATGAACACTGGGATTGAAATGAAAATACCATTGAAGCCGGGCACCAATGGCTCATGCCTGTAGGCCTAGGATCAGATCTCAGGAGGCTGAGATTTATGCATCATGGTTCGAAGCCAGCCTGAGCAGGAAAGTCTGTGAGACTCTTATCTCCAATAAACCACCAGAAAACCGGAAGTGGCTCTGTGGCTCAAGTGGTAGAGCACTCACCTCCAGCTGAAAAGCTAAGGAACAGCGCCCAAGCCCAGACTGCAAGTCCCACGACCAACTAAAAAATAAAAAGAAAAGGAAAATACCATTGAGGGTAACTTCAGTGGAGGGTTGGGAGAGATCCCATGCCAATGGCTGAGAAACAGAAGGTACAATGTGAAGATAGGATAGAATGATTTTCAATATATTGTTCAAGCACTGAGGTTTAATGGCCTTGTATGTGGCAGGTAGATACTCCACCATAAAAGCCACACATCTTTTGTTGGTTGTTTGTTTTTGTTATTTTTAAAACAGTTTCCCAACTTTTACCTGTGCTGGCCTGGATCATGATCCTCCTATTTCCACTTCCTGAGTAATTAATAGGCATGCACCACACTCATCTTTTTATTGACTGAGATAAAGGTCCCATGAACTTTTTGCTGGAAGCCTAATCCTTTCAATCTCAGCTTCCTGAGTAGGTAAAATTACAGGCATAAACCACCATGCCTGGCTTAAATCTTAATTGTATAATTTTATGGAGCACGGTGTCATACTTCGATATATTTATACAGTGGGTAATGGTCAAATTAAAATAGTTCATACTGCCCCATTCAAGTGTCTTGTACATTTCTATTAACTTGTAGTAATTATACTTATTTTTGAGGTACAATGTGGTTGTTTTAGTACATGTATCAAAAATGGGATGATTGTTCTCATCTATTTATCACTACTTTGTGTTTGAAGCTCTCAAAATTATTGTCAAAAATGTCAATCAGAATATAATAGAGAACATTAGAGGCAGAAAACTGCAGAGGGTGTTGGAGGGAATAAAGAGGCTGGATAACAGATAGGAAAAACTCACAATAGAGATTGCTTTTTCTTTCCTTTCCTTTCTTTTTCTGTTTTTTCTTTTCTTTCCTTTTTTCTTTCCTACCTTCCTTCCTTTATTTCTTTCCTTCTTCCTTTCTTGACATTACTGGGGTTTTAATTCAGGGTCTGTGCTTGCTCAGCTGATACCCTGCCACTTAGGCCTCATTTCTTACTGGTTATTTTGGAGATGGAGTCTTTTTTATATTGTCTGCTAGGCTCATCCTGTACAGTCCTCCAGGTCTCAGCCTTCTAAGTAGCTAAGTTTATAGATGTAAGACACCAGCACTCAGCCACATTGCTTTTTGAAGATGGCAAACGCTAGTTAAGGAAGCCACTGTCTTATAGATTTGTTTGGTATTTTGAGAGGGTTGAAATACTTGAAGGTGTAGGGAATAGAGTATTCTTTAGTAGAGAATAGGGTGAACTTGAGCAGCTGTTTTTCACTTTTTGCAATTTCAGTTCTTGCCTGATTGTGGTGGTGCCCTTGTTATAGTGAAAGAGGTTGGTACTCATCTGAGTTCTCAGAATCAGCAGAGCTTGATCTTAGAACAGGTTTATATGTCTAATACTTGGGAGACCAGAAATGCCTGGAAATGATTCCGAAAATCAGAATTTGAAGACCCAACCCAGATGGTTCTCAAGTGGGAAGCATCAAAGGAGTGAGTCCAAGATAAAGTCCCTCAGGAAAACACTGAATCACTCACCACTGGGAGGCCCAATGTCCATATATAATACGCAGGGTGGTAGAAAGGCTGTAAATGGAAACAGAAGCAATCAGAACCAACACAGAATTCAGGTGGAAAGTGAAAACACTCTTGTCACAATCAAGAAGAATTCTAAGTGACTTCAGAGGCTCCCGTGGAATTACTGGAGATGATGACTGACCAAGATGATCAGCCTTGTCTTTTTGGTAACCATTTGGCTCGAAACATCCATGTGTCTCAATATATATGACAATGTATTCTGATGTGTGAATGTGAGTTTCTGTTCACTCTGAGTCTTATGAAGACTTGGATCTTGTCCTTTACATTTGTCATCCTACCTCTTAGATCAGTGCCAATAGCCATTAGATACTCATATTTGGGGGAGGAAGATGACTATTGAACATCATAAGCAGAAGAACTACTGCAAATGTCAGACATGTAGGCATGAAAAGGAATGTTGTATCTGGGATAGCTAGTTGATAGATATGTTTTTACATGGTTATTACTAAATATTTTTACTTCTCTTATAGCAAAATAGGCCTTGTGCTATAGAAGGACTTCATCTCAGGACATATTCTCTATTGTCTTTTAAAAATGCTTTTAATGCTTACATTTGACTTTCTGAATATGTACTTAACTTTCCAATTATAAAGGAAGCTTCCCAGGTCATGTAAAAATCAAACATTGTACATATAGAAAGTTTTTGCTGTCCGAATTACAGTTTTTTCCCCCTCAGTAATGGGTGGTGAATTTTCAAGAGATGATCAGGCAGGTAGAAATTGCTGTGAATTCCTTAAAAGTCTGCAAAGCAAAATGGAATAATAATTAGAGAGCATCGCTAGGACTCGTGCCATGAGGACTAAGGAATTCAAGGACCAGATAAGGACATAATGTGTATTAGTTTTGTTGGCAGAAGATAAAAGATGTATTGGTATTTACTTACAGTTTTCTTCTATGTTTACATGCAGATGGAAAAACATGAGCTCAATGTCTCTGCTCTTTAGACGTGCACCTCCCAAGGCCTTTGAAGTGGAACATGATTTTAAATATTTCAAGTCTCTTTCTTCTCCCAAGGTAGCTAATCAAAACAAAACAGAACAAACAACAAAGCAAACAAAAGAAGTACATATCTTGCCTTTTATTTTTACCTTCCTAAATTCAAATATATGCAGAAATATTGCATTTTTATATCCTCTGTTATAAATCACCATCAATTTGGTGACATAAATAATACAATACTTATAGTTTTGTGGGTCAAAAAGCTGACAGGAACCTCCCTTGAAAATAATGAAGAAAGGGGCTGAGACATGGCTCAAGCTATTGAGCTCCTGCCTAGCAAGTACAAGGCTCTGAGTTCAATCCCCAATACAGAAGAAGTAGGAGGGGGTTAGGAGATGGGGGAGGGGAGTGGAGGAGGAAGAAGAGGAGGAAGAAGAGAAGAGGAAGAAAAGGAAGAGAAAGAAGAGGAGGAAACAGGAGAGAAAGAGGAGGTGGAGGAGAAAGAGGAGGAAGGAAGGAAGAAGGAGAAAGGTGGAGAGGGGAAGGGGGAGGGAGTGAGAGAAAGGGAGAAGGAAGGGAGATGGAGAGAGGGAGGAGAAGGGAGCAAAAAGAGAAGGAGAAGGAGGAGAAAGGAGAAGGAGGAGGAGAATGGAAAGAAGAATGGTGTGCCCATGACATAATTTAAACATTATGTGAGATTATCTGATGAAGAATAGGCTCCCCTGTAAATATATTCCCTGGGAAAGTCCTGAACATGTGCTTAGGAAATAGGTATAAGAAAGCTCAGGGAAGTGCTGCTTTTATCTCACTAATAAATTCTAGCATACTCCTCAGTTGGACTGCCAGGGAGCAGTAAAAGTGAATGAACCAAGGGAGTGACACTGTTGAAAAATAATTGTACTCATTGCCTGACTTATGTAACTGCAACCCTTCAGTACATCACCTTTATAGTAAAACAAATTTAAAAAAGTGAATGAACCTGCTAACGCTCACCTATACAAATGAATATGAGCCGCCCATGCCCAGAGTTCAAGCCCCATGACCAACCAACCAACCAATAAATAAATACATGCAACACAAAGTTCAGGATTACCATAAAGGCATGCAAGGCCAAAGAACAGGAGTATGACCAGAGCCAACCCTCTAAGGACTTAGGAATTGAGGTGGTCAGATTTGCATGCCAGTGCTCCCTGAACATACATCATAGTCATCCTCTTTTACAGTATCTTCTGCATGTATAATAGATATTTAATACTTTACCAACAAAACAAAATTATTGCACATCCTCCCTTTCTGCCCAAATGGAACCTACATACTTCTTTTCCCCAGAGGCAGGTTGGCAGGAAGAGAAGCCACTTGTGGAGTCTAATGGACTTTGGTGTCATTTCAAATATTCTATAACTTTATTTATATGAGTATCCCTGTTAAGAGCTGTGGAGAGAGGTCGAGAAAATATATGCCAGGGGTATTTTACATCCTCAATAATTATTGATTAGTTGTATTTTTTTTTCCCAAAGACCCCATACTTTCCTATGTGTCTCTTCACAGGTCATACTATCTTCACTTAGCATGTTCTCCATCAAATCAGAATTGTTTCTATGTTCATGTTTGTCTCACATCCATGACTAAAAGAATATCATTTGCCCCTCCCCCACAGTATAACCCCTGCTTTCACTATATTTGATGTCAGTATAACTTGGGGAGGAGATGGGGAAAAACAAGTCGTTTAAGGATACAGTTTATAGATACAGGTGGACCTGTTGCAACAATGAGAAGTACAAGTTGTCATGTCGAAAATGAGCTTTACAACGTCGGTGCGGGGGGGGGGGGGGGGGGATGAGGACGGGCGGGGGGGGAGGAAGGGGGAGGCTGGGAAGGGATGTGAAAGGGTAAACAAAGGAGGAGGCTGCAATGCTTGGTAAGAAATGTATGCATTATCCTGCCCATGTAGTTGTAACCCCTCTGTACAGTATGTTCACAAATAAAATAAAATAAAATTTTAAAAAAAGAATATCATTTGCACAAACATCTATACATAATGTGTTATAGGAGAATATCTATTTTGTGGAATAGGATTGAAATGGTACATCCTAGAAATAAATAGTGTTATTCAATTGTAACACTCAAGAAGTTGTATTTTAAAATCAGAAGTGGAATATTACATAAAATTGGGGATACTTTTAGTAAGTCTCATATCTTTTTTTAAACAATTGAATATCCCTAACATCCCAAGGCTTGCTATCTTCACACCTCAGCTACCTGATAAGATTAAAAATAGCTTCCCTGATAAAGTTGAGTTGAAAGGTGTTTGACCCAGGATATCTGATCTTGATAAGCAATTCTGTTTTTGCTTTCCTTTTCATTCTCAATGTGTTATTAATCTATATGTTTCTTTTCTCTTCATTTCCTTTTGACATACTGTTACTGGTAATGATATAATGGTATAAAAATCTTTACAGCACCTTAGTGTGATCTTCTTATATGATCTCATTGGATCTCATCATAGACTTCAGGGAAAGAACTTACCTAAGGTCATGAAGCTAAGAAGTGAGGAAGTCAAGACCTGAATGCCATTAATGCTATTTTGCCATTTATGAGATGCTTTGTTTTGCAGATTCACAGGTGTGCCTTGGAGGGTTTCATGACTGAAAACAGAGAGGCGGGGATTGTTTTTGGTTCTCTTCCTATATATAGGGTAAGTCAGAGGTTTTTAAGACTAGAAACCTAGTAACAGAATAATCAAAACTCTAGCTTCTTATTCCTGACCATCCTGTGCTTATAAGCAAATTAGGGAAAATCATATCACCAAGCTCACTGATACCTGTGATAAACGAGAGGTGATCGGGGTCCATGAGTTTTGTATGCCAATGCTTTGGATCTCTTGTCTCTGCCATTACATACAGTCAACATGGTAGCTATTATCCTGGTGGTTTTTCATTATCTGCTAAATAAAATCCAAATGTCTTCACCTGGCATACAAAGCTCTTATGACCTGGGGCTAGGAAGGTGGCTCAGTGGTAGAGTGCATGCATGAGGCCCTGGGTTCGATTCCTCAGCACCACATAAGCAGAAAAAGCCGGAAGTGGAGCTGTGGCTCAAGTGGTAGAGGCTAGCCTTGAGCTGAAGAGCTGAAGGACAGCGCCCAGCCCAGAGTTCAGGCCCCACGACTGACAAAAAAAAAAAAAAAAAAAACCAAAGCTCTTATGACCTGGCCTCTGCCAGAACTGTGACACCATTTGCTTCCACATTCTTCTCTTGCTCTCCCTACACTCCAGCCACGGCACATCATTTACCATCCCTTAAGCAGCAATGGTCAGCCCATGACCTCTGTTATTGGGCATGTGCCGCTGCTTAGGACTCATCCCACCCCTGATTCACTAGTAACCCCTATCTCCAAATCTAGCCACAAAAAGACTTGTAATAAAAGTCTAATGTGGGACAGATGGGGGGAAGAACAATGAAAAAGGTGACCTTGATCAAAATGCATTATACTGATAAACTGACATGTTTAATTGGAACCCCTCATCCAGTTACTTAAAGATGATTTTTATACTTCAACTTTAAAACTCAAAGATAAAAATTGAATGAATGAACTCAAGAAAAAAATAAAGCACACACTAAATATTAAGACCGATTTCAACATAGATCTTGAATGTTTATATCAATGTGTGAAGTAGAAAGATTTAACAGTGAGGTAGTGTGGTCCTATAATCCCAGCACTTGGAAGGCTGAGGCAAGAGCAGCTGGGGTTACACAGCAGGATCTAGCCCCACCTTCACCCCGATAGCAAGAAAGAAGCTCCATTTGGAGCAAATGGATATTCCTCCTGAATTCAGTTGATGGATATAAGCACTTTCTGTATGTGTAACTCGCTCTGTTTATGGCTTTTAGGTCCCAAGCCCCACTAGTCTAAGGTTCCTTCCACTGATTGGTTCAGAATCACAAAAGGAGACAGGAGAAGTAAAGAAGAAAGGGCATGTTCAAACTGACAAGGTAAGTTAATAGTGCTGGTTCCAGAGTGGAATCTCACTCCATCATCTGCCACTCTGCTCTTGTCTTACAAACCTAGAATTATATTATCCCAGTTCATAATTTTAGGACTATTGCAGATGTTGGTAAGTTAGCTTGGCAAGAAGAAAATCATAAATTTACTGGATAGAGAGGGAGAAAACCAGATAGAACCTGGAGTTCTGAGTGAATGAAGCTTTCCTATTGCTTCATGACATCATGTGGCTGAGTTGATCTAGAAACTAGGCGCAACACTTTTGGAAGGTAACTGCGCATCCTCCAACATGGAGCTGTGACCTCCGTAGCTTCTGACCAGCAGACAATTTTTCCATGTACCGAGTGAGAGCCTTTCACACCTAGAGGCTTTGGCTGCAGAAAGAAGCCCATCTTCCTCAGCATAACTATTTCAGAGACGAACCCTGAACTACTGCAGCCAAAGAAGGGGGCAGGCTAGGGAAGGGATAGGAACTGGGCCTCCCTACAGGTAGTCCAAGGACAGGAAGTGTGTGGTGCCACCCTGAGGATTGGGCTGACAATACTCACCACCAGCTCTGGATTTTACAGCATTGTCCCCAGGCTGGGGGGATCTTCCTCTAGGAGTCAGACCCAGGTTTAGGGTCTGTATTTGTCTGCTCCAAACCCACGCTTTATGCAGTAAATAACGGTGGCAGGCATGCCACAGAAGGATTTGCACTGAATAGCCTCACCATCTTTTCAGTCTTGCCATCTCTGGAGATTTGGCAGGGGAGAGGAGGATTAGCAACCCAACCCCCAACCTTTGACCCTCATTCTGGGCTTCTGGTTTGCTGTATTGTAGTATAGTGTATTTTTCTATGTGGAGATCACCTCAGAGTCCACTTGTCTGGTTCCATTGTTTTTCCCCCCACCCCATCATCCTTTCTCCCACGCACCCTTGGATTTCTCCTTTCTGCAGACAGTACCACTTGCTCCTCTTCTGCAGAGTAATCCCAGGGACTCAATATTACCATAATGGGATGTTGTTTTGTGCTATTTTGAACACTTGAAAGATCTTTTTGCAATTAAAAACAATTCCATGTATGAAAAAGAATATTAACTCAATGCTTAATACTTTACAAAGTGTTTTTATAAAATGATTCTCTTAATTTCACAGTAAGTACAAAGAAATTTTAAGATCCATTTTAGAGCTTGAAAGAAAATGATTGCTCCTAAAGCAAGGGCTTGCAAAAGGTTGCAGACTAACTAAAAGACAAGCTGAGATCTTTTGCTCCAAATTTCATGCTTACTCTAGTAACCAGCCCAAACCCCTCCCAATCCTTTACTCATGCCAGAAGTTCACATGGGTGGGATTTAACATGTGCTCCTTTAAGTAGTCATTAAAATAGGTCAACATCAAGAGGAAAATTGAGAGTATGGTAATTCTTATAAGCCTCCTTCCTGTGAAATCAGATTAATCACCAAGAGGAAATTGGTTCTTATTGCCTGCATCTAATTCAATGATAAATAACAAATGCAATGATAACAGCACAACAATTTTTAAAAGCTATTTTATTCATTTAACCTGAAACATTTCACCATAATTTTGTTGATTTGCACATGTAATAAATGTACAAATGATTCTCTTGAGACAAACATGCAAATTGTTCAAGTAAAATATTTTAGCAATACCAAACTTTTCAATAAAAATATTGTTTACTTTTAATTGTTTTGAAAAATGGATGTAATGCATTATCCCAAACTAAGTGCTAATCAAAAATTGAATTATTAGGCTTTATAATTCATATGTTTTATACATTCTTCTTTAAATTTTCTCATTTAATATTAAATATACTTACATTACATTTCTAAGAATATATTGACAAGAAGAATGTGACCAAATATGTCTTAAGCAACAAATAGAAGACAATGAGAAATTAACATTTATCCTTGAGCTAGGAACAAGTGGCTCATACCTATAATTTTAGCTCCTCAGGAGGCTGAGATCTGAAGATTGAGGACTGAAGACAGGAACATGCATGAAGCACATCCTCAATTATAATAATAATCCAGAAGTGGAACTTTGGCCCAAGTGGTAGAGTTCTATCTTTGGGCAAAAAAGCTAAGGACAGCCCTTAGACCCTGAGTTCTACTGCCAGGACACACACACACACAACACACACACACACACACACACACACACACACACACACACAAATTAGCCATGAAGGGTTAGAGATGTAGCTCCAGGGTAGAAGACTAGCTAGCTTAGCATGGGAAGGGCCTGGTCACATGACCAGCACTATTGGAGGTTCCTCAAAGGACTCCACATAGAGCTCCCCTATGACCCAGCAATCCCACTTTTGGGCATTGACCCAAATGATCACAAACAAGACCACACTAAAGCTACCAGCCCAACTATGTTTATTGCAGCATTATTTACCATAGCTAAGATATGGAACCAACCCAGATGCCTCTCAGTAGATGAATGGATCAAGAAAATGTGGTATATATACACAATGGAATTCTATGCCTCCATCAGAAAGCATGACATTGCCCCATTTGTTAGGAAATGGAAAGACTTGGAAAAAAATTATATTAAGTGAAATAAGCCAGGCCCAAAGAAACATAGTCCCATAGTTTTATTTGCAATAAGTAGTATATGTCTGAGTCAAGCATAAAAGGTCAGATAAGTTGATGTCAGGGGAATGAACCCCAAGATAAGTATTCAAATATTTTTTTCTTTCATGCAATTGTTTCTAACATAATTATAAGATTATTTCTTTGTTGCTTTGTATGTCCCTCCCCCATGGTATAACCCCTGCTTTCACTGTATTTGATGTTGGTATAATTTGTGGAGGGGAAGGGCAAAAACAAATCATTTAAGTAGGGATACAGGTGGGCCCATTGCAACAATGAGATGTACAAGTCGTTATGTCAAAAAATGAACTTTACAACTTTGGTGGGGGGGGGAGGATCAGGTAGTGGGGGAGGTGGGGGGAGTATGGGAAGGGATGGGAAGGGGAAACAAAGAGGAGGCAACAATGCTTGATAAGAAATATACTTGTTTGGGGCTGGGAAGGTGGCTCAGTGGTAGAGCACTTGCCTTGCATGCTCGAGACCCTGGGTTCGATTCCTCAGCACCACATAAGAAAAAAGCCGGAAGTGGCGCTGTGGCTCAAGTGGTAGAGCGCTAGCCTTGAGCTGAAGAGCTGAGGGACAGCGTCCAGGCCCAGAGTTCAGGCCCCACGACCAGACCCTCCCCCCCAAAAAAAGAAAAAGAAATGTACTTGTTATCTTGCCCATTTAATTGTAACTCCTCTGTACAGTATTTTTACAATAAAAAATAAAAAATTAAAATTAAAAAAAGAAAATTAAAAATTAGTAGTAGTGGTTATCTGCATAATGACTAATCTACACTCAGATAAGCAATTGACTTTACTATAATTCATAAGAGATCATCAAGAATGAAAACTTACTTGTTTAGATGCAAAGGATTTTTTAATATATCTTTTGCTTTCATCAGTGCTATATTCACTCTCTCTCTCATGCTGGTACTGGGGCTTGAACTCTATCTTCAGAAAATCGCTCACTTAAAAGAGGATAATAGAACTTGGAAAGTATAATAGATTAAACCAGCACTGTGCTGGCTGTCTAAGATTTTAGGAACTCAAACAGCCTAATGGATAAAATATTTACTAAAATCCAAACTGTAAATAAATATCAGCTTGGTGCCTGAGGCTCATACCTTTAATGCTAGCTATTCAGGAAGCTGAGACCTGGAAAATCACAGTTCGAAGTCAGTACGAACAATAAAATTCTACTAGACTCAATCTCCAATTAGGCAGCAAAAAGCCTGGCTGCCTAAAATTATGACACAAGTGATAGAGTGCCAGTGATGAGCAAGAGAGCCAAACAAGCTTGAGGCTCTAAATTCAAACCCAGTTCTAGCATTAGGAGACAAATATACATCATATGCCTATTTTCATAATGGTTATTTCATGCTCCAAGCATAAAATAATCTCAGAAAGTTTGGGAACAAAGATTTCACTTTAGTGAAATTAACAACTATGAGATCCCATAAATGTGCTTGTGCTAACAGTACTCCATTCCTAAATCCATGGGGAAAAAAGTCGTCCTGTAAGCAGAGGTTAAGGACAGTTGTCTTAATCTGTTTTGACTAGTTACTAGAGTAAAGCTGGCTACTAGAATGTGCATGAAACTTAGGGTAAAATATGGAGATGCTTATTCCAATATTAACTTCTTAAAATGAGGTACAAATTTTTTAAGAAATAAACAACAAATTATCAAATCAGAAAATATAAATTAGAGATGGGTTTCTATTTCCTTTTCAGAAAGTTAAAATGTGAGACGAAAGCAGGACGCATGTGATCTCTGTGAACTGTAACCAATTTTCCAAATTGTAGAATATCTAATCATAGAAAACTTAATGGAGAGGCTGGGAAGGTGGCTCAGTGGTAGGTAGAGTACTTGCATGCATGAGGCCCTGGGGTAGATTCCTCAGTACCACATAAGCAGAAAAAGCTGGAAGTGCTGTGATTCAAGTGATAGAGCATTAGCCTTGAGCTGAAGAGCTGAGGGACAGCGCCTAGGCCCAGTTCTGGTTCAGGCCCATGGCCAACCGAAAAAAAAAAGAAAAAGAAAACTTAAGGGAAAGATGGTGTTTGTGCTAGCATGCTCCATAGTTTCTCTGATGGATATGTAGTGACAGGGGAATTCTCAGTTTTATTTTAGGTGAAACATTATAGCTCAGTAATATTGTCAATGACAATGGCTAATATTTATCATCAAATTCATGTGCATAGGCCAATACTTTGCATTTGGTATATATTGTTTGACATAATCTCTGCCACCTTTTGTAGATTTGTCATAGAGCAGGGCTTAAAACCTACGAGTTGGCCAGGTACTGGTAGCTCATGCTGGCTACTTAGGAGACAGAGATCTGAGGATCGCAATTCAAAACCAGCTCAAGCAGAAAAGTCCATGACACTCTTATGTCCAGTAAATCAAAAGTGGAATTGTGGCTCAAGTGGTCGAGCACTAGCCTTGACCTAAAAAGTTCAGGGACAGCATCCCGACCCTGAGTTCAAGCCCCAGGATGGGCACAAATAGAAACAAAAAGCAACAACAAAAATGACAAGTTTGACTTTACAGCCAGAATCTTAAAATATAATAGTATATAATTCAGGGATATTAGAGCTGCTGAGACTCTCCAACAAAGAATAGCCTGAGAATGTTTAGATCATGAACACTGACAAATCCCTTCCTCCCTGTCATCATACCCTCACCCAGCTTTAGGTTCCT
Source organism: Dipodomys merriami (assembly GCF_024711535.1). NCBI lineage: Eukaryota > Metazoa > Chordata > Mammalia > Rodentia > Heteromyidae > Dipodomys > Dipodomys merriami. The sequence goes on along the minus strand of NW_027203826.1, from coordinate 13,626,075 downwards.
TCAAATCTCTGATCTCCAGCTGCCATTGTGCCATAAAATCATTGTTGTTGTTGTTTTCTGACAACATATTCCATGACATCTTTTCTTCAGAAGTCATTTTTTTTCTACTAAAATGTAAAATCCGGTACAAACTTCATCTCACTTATTCTCTTTTTAACACCAACATTTAGAAGAAACTGACAACTGAAACACTGAAAAAAAAATGTCGAACAAAATAATAAAATTGAAATGTGTAGTTAGGGCTTGGTGTGCTGATTGAGAGAACGGAGCCTCCTCCCCTTTCTCTGTGGGATCAAAACCTGAAGGGCTACCAGGTGACTGAATCTGGACCTTTGAAGCTTTAGTGTTACATTACATTTCCTCCTCCCTTTTATTCCTCACTTCTTTTCCTCAGACTATAAAAGTAATAGATACGTGTTGCAAAGTCACATACAACCAAGCCCTGATACATTTCCATACATACATGCAGATGGTACCTGTAGTAAAATGCTGGTTGAACAAAACTGAAAAAAATTAGCTATTTCTTGACCCAATTATATTATTATTATTATTATTATTATTATTATTATTATTATTATTATTATTATTATTATTGACTATAATCCAGCTTGAACTCAGGGCCTCTTCCTTAGCTTTTCTGTTCAAGGTTGCTACTCTACCACTTGAGTCACATGTCCACCTTTAGATTTTTTTGTAGTTGGAGAAAAGAGTCTCTCAGTTTTGTCTGCCTGGGCTGGGTTTGAACTGGGATTCTCAGATCCAGGTTCCTGATTAACCAGGATTACAGGCATGAGTCACTAACACCCAGCAATCCAATTTTTTTAACTAAATGAATTTAAACATTTTTTGTTTTTGTTTTTGTCAGTCGTGGACCTTGAACTCTGGGTCTGGTCGCTGTCCCCCAGCTCTTCAGCTCAAGGCTAATGCTCTACCATTTGAGCCACAGTGCCACTTCTGTTTTTTTCTGTTCATGTGGTGCTGAGGAATCGAATCTGGGGCCTCATGCATGCAAGGCAAGCACTCTACCACTGAGCCACCTTCCTAGGCCCTGAATTTAAACTTCTATGTTTATTTCTTCCCAGAATAATTCAATTCATTTCTCATTTGTGGGATCACCAACTGGTTTTATTTTCCTACCATTCAGAAGACCCCAGTGTTATGAATGCAATACTCATCCTTAATTAGCTAAACAGTGTCCTCTTGTTTTGTTTTGAATCCGTCCTTTCCAGATTATTTCGTTGTCCTCCAGAATGGCTAAGCCATTTGAGCAACTCTTCAGCAGCCCTACCTCCTACTTTTTGGTGTTGGTGGTGGTGGTGGTGGTTGTATGTCTTGCACTCTGGGCCTGGGCACTGTCCCTAAGCTCTTCAGTTTAAGGCTAGCGCTCTACCCCTTGGGTCACAGTGCTACTTCTGCTACTTCTGGTTTTCTGGTGGTTAATTGGAGATCAGAGTCTCAGGACATTCCTGCTTGGGCTGGCTTTGAACCGAGATCCTCAGATCTCAGCCTCCTGAGTAGCTAGGATTACAGGCATGAGCCACCTCCTACAGTCTTCTCCTTGAAGTCACACAGGATTTAATAAAATAACTCTGCTTATATGCTAAAATATTAAAATCTATCATGGTGAAAGTTAGCTCTGGAAAAGTGTCACAGAATGCCAGCCACTAATTCATGTGCCCTTACTTCACAGGTAACACGGAAGAGGAGTCTGAAAAAAACTTTAGTCCCACAGATAAATCTGGCTGCTTCATTCTTCCCAATCATGAACAAGTAAAGAGGAAGTAAAACTGGCTGCTGTCCATAACATGGCAAGGTCTGGATGAGCATGAGAGTCCACCAGATGGTCAACCATCTCAGGGTCCTTAGGCCATGCTGTTGATGGAGAAGGCTGCTTGAGGAGCTCTGGTCATCTGAGCTCCCCCTACATGCAAGCAGCAACAGCAGCCAGTCAACCCAACTTTTTCTACTCATGGAAATCCACTTAGCCCATCAACAGTGTCTTTTGTTTACTGTCAACCAAAGGACACAAGGAAGTAAATGAAATCAATAGCATAAGTAGATCAAAAATAATATGGTTATCAATGATTAGCTTTCCACCTTCTCCCATTGTTCATCCTGATCCATAATCAGAATCATTAGACTGTGTGTGCGAAGCAGCAAATTATTTGTGCTGTACAAAGAGAATTACTATTAAAAGGAAAATATGCCCACCAGCCCCACACACTCAGTCTTCTTCATTTTGCGACATGTCATCTGGGAGACAATGTTCTTGAAATCAGAAAATATGCTTAATTGAGAACTGACAACAGGTAAATAGAACTTGAATGATATCTGGGCTTATTAGGATCCATCTTTTATTAATGCTTCTACTGATAGAAGCAAGGTTGCCTGTAGTAATAGTGAGCAAGATCACTAGTGGGTATGAATCTAAAAAATGAAAACATCTAAGTGTGATCGATAATGGATTCAATTTTTAATGTGTCAAAAGCATGTATTGTATATCACATTGAAGATTGAGAATTAGCTGACTCAAACCTCTTCAGAAAATGACTGTTTATTAAGAGTGTTTCTGTGTTAACATTTATCTACCATTCCCAAGATGCCAGGATACTTAACAAGCAAAACATTGTGGGCTATTATTTTTTTGGCAGCAGTGGGATTTGAATTCAGGGCTTCTTGCTCTGCTAGGCAAGTTCTCTACCACTTGAACCATGCCTCCAGAGCTCTTCTTTGATTATTTTGGAGATGCGTCTAAGCCAACTTTATTTGCCAAGGCTGGCTTCAAACCTTGATCCTCCAGATTTTAGTTTCTTGAGTAAGTAGGATTATAGGCATCAGCAGCACCATTGCTGAGCCAAGGATTTTATAATTGTTAAAGTCCTACATGCTTGAAAAAAATAATTCATCTAAATTCAATGTTTATATGCATTTCTATGTTTCCTGTCACAAATCAATTTTAATACTAATAGCAATATGATATATTGCTTTAATCTTCTAGAATTCTCTTTATGTATTTTCAAAACACAAGAAAATAATGCTAAATGGAAACATTGATAATTATTTTAATTTTAAAATAACAATTACTCAATGAAAGAAAAGATTCGAAAAAAAGAGTATAGTTACAAAATTTATTTTTAAAAACAAAAACAAAAAACATGGCTAGAGCTAAAGGTGTAAGCCACCAACACTCAGCAAGAAGTTTCTTTCCTTTAAAAAAATATTCTAAAGCCAAGCATGGGTGGCTCACATCTGTGACCCTAGCTACTCAGGAGGCTAAGATCTGAGAATCAGAGTTTGAAGCTAGCCTAGACAAGGAAGTCCATGAGACTCTTATCTGCAATTAACCACCAAAAGGCTGGAAGTTGAACTGTGGTTCAAATGACAGAAAGCTAGCCTTGAGCAAAACAGCTCAGAGACAGCACCCAGACTCTAAATTCAATCCCCCTTAACCCCAAGATAAACACACACACACACACACACACACACACACACACATGCACACACACATGATGTCTCTAAAAAGAATATATATATATACATATATATACTAAGGAATTTAGAAAAATTATATTTGTTTAACCCTTCAAGCTTTGTGATAGAAAAGGCCATTTGATCCTAATTATATAGGTTCTGAAAAACAAAATAATATGGAGTAGTCTGCCAAGCTTTCAACATGGCTTTCAAGACCCTATCACCTTCTACCCATTTGCCAAAGTAATGCACTCCCATGCCTCTTTTCCTAAACCTTTACTATTTCTTGACCCTTTAGGATTTAAATAATAGTTTTGCATTTTTGTGTATTATAAGGGTTTGATGTCAGTGTACTGTCAAGAGTGATACTGCAGAGCTGGGGATGGAACTTGGTACAAGAGCACCAGCCTAGCATAAGCAAAAGCCTGGATTCCATCACCATATTGCAAAAAAAAATTCTACATAATCATCTAGCTAGGGTAGCTATAATTTGAATATACTTAATATGTTGAAAATTTTTCTTTCACTTCATCCATGAAATGGCAGGTTAACCACTTTGAGAAGATGTGATTTTCATATTGATATTATCACATCATATTTGATGTGTAGTTGGAATAGTCACAGGGTAGGAAATAGGGAACTATATATCTCATACTCCGGAAATAAAGGAAAATATAGCATTCCCAGTCAAGAGATAGGACAGCCAATTGCCAAATAGGATTGTGACAAACAAAAATTGATCGTTTTAACCATAGTAGATACTAAAGTAAAACTAAGAATATATAACTAGGGTTCAGCTATAGAGAGAAGATGATAATATAAGATGGACATGTGTGAATAATCTAAATGAATAATAACGGGATGAATCAATGACAACACCATAGAGAGAAAATGTAGGCAATGCAATGGATAAAACTTTGTGGAAGTGGGTATGAGCACACATATTTAAATTTTCTGAGGCTCTTAAAAGAAGGGCAGAATAAAATTAGCCACTGAACTCTTATGAATCTGGAATATACGTTTTAATCTCTATGGTAACTACCAAAAGAATAGTAACAACATATGACTATGGACAAGTATCAGAGGAAAAGGGTAAAAATTAAAATTACTTGATCTAAAAGAGAGAAGGAAGGAAATTGAACATTAAAGTGTGTGACAAATAGAAAATAGCAACATTAAGTTTAATCCTAAATACATCAATTGGAAGTTGTTTAGTAGATTGCCCAAAAGACAATGTTTATCAGAATGACTGAAATAAAAACTACATACTGTCTTAAGAAATACATCTAAATATAGAAAGGAGAGCAAATTTATAGATTAAATAGGGGGATATGTTGTTTTATACAAAAAATAAATGCCAAAGAGTGACATCTTATACTAATATCACAATATACTTTTGGAAAAGAAAAGAAGCAAGAATCTTCACAAAAGTTGTAATTATGATTGCTTAAAACTGGAAAAAGGCTAGTTTCCAGCAGTAAAAGTTACCACAATAAAAACTGTGGTAATGGAATACCAGCAGATTAAAAGGAATTAATATTAATGTATACTACGTGACATTAATACTACTAAGCACAAGTCAATCTTAAGAATGTAAGACATAGAAGCTTTGAGATAAGGCCACATATTGTACAGGTCCATTGTAATGGCATTCCTCAACAGGCAAAAACGAATATTTGGTTAGAACGTAAACCAATGACATCTCCGACATGTACCTTCCATTGTGGTACCATCCAGCAGGAGGTCTTATAGCAAATCTTTGAACCTTCTGAACCAAGAAAATTCCAGTGCATTATCTAGGGTGTGACAGAAAAGCACCAGAGACCTGGTGACTCTTCCCTTTGCTCTGAGGAAAAGCTGGCTTTGTGTGGTGTGATTGACATGTGCTGTGAAAGCTGCAGCAGTAGATCTGCAGAGAGACTGCCAAATCTGGATCATGACCCTGGTGTCTGAGCATCCAAGTGAGTGATCAGCTCAGGATTTAGCTTCAGATCAAGTTAGTGCAGCAAAGGAAGTTGAATTAGAGAAGGCCAAGAGCCCAAGATGAAAATGATGAGGTAAAAGAGGTACAAAGGAAATTACAACAAACTGAGTAATACAAACTATTAGCAAGGATGTGGAGCAACAGGAACTTTTACAAAAATGTGGTGGACTTATAAATTTGTTCAGTCATATTGGAGCTAATTTAGTATCATCTATTCATATGAAACAAGTACACGTTCCACGACTCAGCATTCCAGTGCCTGGTCAATGTCTCTCATAGTCTGTTCATAACAGGAGTATCTGGGGCTGGGAAGGTGGCTCAGTGGTAGAGTGCTTGCCTTGCATGTATGAGGCCCTGGGTTCGATTCCTCAGCACCACATAAGCAAAAAGAAAAAAGCCGGAAGTGGCGCTGTGGCTCAAGTGGTAGAGCGCTAGCCTTGAGCTGAAGAGCTGAGGGACAGCGCCCAGGCCCAGAGTTCAGGCCCCACAACCGGACCCAAAAAAAAAAAAAAAAAAAGGAGTATCTATGCTATAAATACATATATATATATATATATATATATATATACATATATATATAAAAGATTTGTAGAAAGTCTGTAAAAGAATGTTCATGGCCACATCATACACAGTAGCCCAGAGCTGGAAACAAATGTCTTATCATCGACAGAATAAATAAACATACCTCAATTATAGTCATAAAACAGAATACAATAACAATAAATAAACTACAGCTATGCCTAAAATAGAAACTGGTCACGAAAATATACTGTGAAGTAGAAGCTAGACATCATGAGTTAGCACAAACTAAAGGATTCCACTTACATAAAATGCATTATAATATATAAATGTATATGGCTAGCTAATGTATTTTAAAGGAATTTTGGTAGATTAGTCAAATAATAAACATGGGGTTGGAGGCGTGGCTCAGTTGGTAGAGCACCAACCAACAAGCGTGTGAGAAACTGAGTCCCTATATCAGGCTTAAAAAAAAGAAGACTTAAAAGAAAATAATAAAGAAAAATACGTGGTTATTGAAATGTCTGAGTTAGTGGTTAACTTTTTGCAAAAGAGACAGGTAATAATTTCAAGAAGGTGTAGTGGATTTGTACTAGGACAATTTATCTTTGCTCTAGCCATGTTTTCCAGAATTTTCTTATGTAGAAATTTTGGACACTATGGACAACCTAAACTTGACACTATGTAGTAGACAGAAATGAGGCAGAAGATTAATATATAATGTATATACATATACAAATTTATGTACACACATACACACATATGGTGTGTGGATGCGAAGTACCAGGTTATGTTGTATTTAGTCTACATCATTCCTAAACTCCTGGTTTACAAGGCAACCTCTGTTGCCTTTAACCATTGAAGATGAAGATTTTCTTTCTTTTCTTTTTTTTTTTTTTTTTTTGCAAGACCAGGACTTGAACTCAGTAACTGAAACTTTGCTCATTAGCTGATGTTTTATCAATTGAGCCACAAATCCAACCCCTAGATCAAGATTGTCTTTTGCTTTCCTGATATTTGGGTCGGTTGTATGTCTTGCTCACTTCCGATGCAGCCTGAGATGCAGAAGCAATTCAAGTGTTCACCAAAGTTCCATGGCTGTATTCGGTCAATTCCCATGGCAACCCAACTTCTATACCAGCACTCTGCTGTTTTCTCTGGACAGATCCTTGGCTGAGACACAAAGGCTGTTATATCTGCTGGGTACTGGGATAATTTTAATTCCTTTATCTCGTGATAGTTACAGTGGCATTGATTTGGGGTGAAAAGAAACAAGTTTTACATCTATGTGTTGTTCAATTTTCTTTAGGCACGTTATCATTCACCATCAAAGATTTAAAAACCCTTTGAGGGGCTCGGAAGGTGGCTCAGTGGTAGAGTGCTTGTCTTGCAGGCATGAGGCCGTAGGTTTGATTCCTCAGCACCACATAAGCAGAAAAAGCCAGAAGTGGCGCTGTGGCTCAAATGGTAGAGCACTAGCCTTCAGCTGAAGTGCTGAGGGACAGCTCCCAAGACCAGAGTTCAGGCTGCATGACCAACTAAAACAAACAAACAAAAACACTTTGAAGATTACAAAGTATTACCAAAACTGTTATTAAAATGGCCTCAACTGGGAAGGGGGCTTAGTGGTAGAGTTCTTGGCTAACATGCATGAAGCCCTGGGTTTGATTCCTCAATACCACATAAACAGAAAAAGTCAGAACTGGCACTGTGGCTCAAGTGGTAGAGTGCTAGCCTTGAGCAAAACAGAAGTTCAGGGCCAGTGTCCAGGCCCTAAGTTCAGGCCCCAGGACTGGAAAAAAAAATGGCCTCATGTCCAGAATTATTGCATGGTATAATTTAAAAGATAATCTAATTTCTTTTATATAATGTTTCTTTTATATAATGTTTCTTTTATTTCTGAATAAGGAGCTGTGAAAGAACCATTTAAGCTGTTAATTATAGGTTCTTCTCTGAAAATCACACATCATAGGTGTGTGGTCTTATCTCTAACATGTAAATTAATCATAGCAATCATAAATTTCTCTTTTAAATCTATTTTTAAAATGCTGGACATATCGATGTGCTAGCTAAGAATGTTGATCAGATGGAAGAATGCACGAGTCAAGTCATGACTCGGAGGATGTTTACTAAATTAAAATTTAGCAACACACATTTATTTGGTTGTTTTAAGATCCTATTGATTTTTTAAGCCCCAAAAGAAAATTAATAGGGGAAGAATGAAGGGCAGATGATTAGACAGCATTTCAATTTGGGAGTAATCACTTAATCTCCTCAGTAGAACTCTCCTCCCTTACAGTGATGTACTAAGATGCATGTACTAAGTTGTATTAATATGCTAAGCAAGGGAGGTGAAAGTGGTCAATGTTGAGACCAAAGGAACTGTGTGTTGTCATTGCTCCATCTATTAGAAGCCGTCAACATTGCAAAATAAGGGATGGAACCCTTTAAGCCTGGGGCAAAATAAGAAGTACCCAGACCTGGGCCCTTCACAAAAGCTTTGCGAAGGCCCCTTGAGGCTGACCTCAACACTCAGCCATTTCTAAGATGTCATTTATTTATGTTCCATAAATTTGGTTTGCTGTGTTCATAAACTTTTTGAGGACAAAGATAGGTTAAGGTTAAGATTTTAAAGGTCTGATTAAATTATTTCATAACAGTGGCAGAGAAGCCAAATGTTAGCCCTAATAATCTGGTTCACTTGATTCTTTAGTCTCCTCAAATCCCACCTGCTATTTTACTTCAGTCTACTTTCCAAGCCCACCATAGCCATCCCAAGCCTTCTGTACGTGGCTAGGATTTTTCTTTTCCATATATCATCACATTTTAGGATGACAGAAGTGGAGTTGTTCTAGCCTAACAGATTTTATTCCCACTAAGCTGAGGACAGTTGATGATTACCAATGTGATAATAATCACAATGACCATTTTACATGAGACAAAAAAGTTTAAATTATATAGGCCAAAATGCATCCTTTTCACATTTCCACACAAGCAAAGTGTGTGTGTGTGTGTGTGTGTGTCTGTGTGTGTGTGTGTGTGTGTGTGTGTAGTTATAATCCACATGCCAGTGGTTTACATCCTTAATCCTACCCACTTTGGAGAATCACAGTTCAAGTTCAGCCAGGGCTGAAAAGAGAAAAATCTCTCAAACACCACCTCCAGGGAACAAAGCTGGATATGGAAGTATATGCTGCAAGTCTGTGATTCTGGCGATAATGAGAAGACTGGAATAGGAGGACCTTCACTCAGAATTGAGATCCGATTCTTAAAAAACCAGTGTAAAACAGGGATGGAGATGACACATAGGGAATAAAGTGCCACCAAAGTTCTATACTTTGATAAGCATATTTAGTGAACAGGTTTCCCACAGGGAACTTTGCCCACTTCCCAATGATCTCTGCTCAAAAGTCTCCTCATAAGAGGGCTCTTTTCTGACCATCTCTCTTGAAATAACACCTTCCCCTCCTGCCTCTCACTTCCAACTGGCCCTTCTATCTTCCTATTGTCCGTAGTACGGAGAATCAATTCGTGCTACTCACTGGATTATTCTTTTAGTGTCTATTAATCTTCCCAAGAGGGTAATCATCCTTGGGGTATATCACATGCTGTTTTCTCAAGATACAGGACAGTGCCTGGCATAGAGTAGGTATCTGTAAGAATTTATAAACATGAGACAAGCAAGGGGTTTGGAGTTTGGAGATAATTAAAAGATCAGCCTGTGCCAAACTAAGCTGTTATACAATCTTCAAGGTGCTTGGTTTTCATATGGAAAATGGGAGTGTTATCTGTCCCATTTACCAATAAAGGTCCTCAAAGCTATGAATGATGTGCAGATACCATGTGCTTTTTAAATTTAATTTAATTTAATTTTTTTCATGGGGCTTGAACTCTGGGCCTGGGTACTGCTCCTCAGCTTTTCAGCCCAAGGCTAGCACTTTACCACTTGAGCCACAGCACCACTTCCGGATTTTATTCTCTGCTTATGTGGTGCTGAGGAATCGAACCTAGGGCCTCATGCATGCAAGGCAAGCAATCTACCACTGACCCACCTTCCCAGCCCACCATGTGTCATTTTTATTGTGCATGGCATGCTGTGACTGCTCACTGAGATTTGACTTGTCACATGGATTTTTTTACTCTAGCTATCAATTTTCAGCGAGAGACTTTAAAAGTATGATTTCTTCTTTTACGTAAGGTGTGGTTGGCACATTTATGTAACACTGATGGTGACTAAAAGCTATGGAAATTGAAGAACAGAGATTATGTGAGTCAATTCAACAGCACAGTCACCACCAATAACCGGATCTCCAGAATTTCCAGTATCCTCACTGTTTCTTGTAGTGAGAATTCTGCTCTCAGTAACAAGATACACACAAACACGCACACACACACACACACACACACACACACACACACACACACACACACACACACACACACACACACACACACACACACACACACACTGAATCTGAAGTTTTTGCCTGGGTCAAATTTATAAAGAATCTTGCAGAACAGTGCCCCACAACTCTACCTTCTCTCAAGGTACTCAAGCCCTAGCAGCAATGACTGGCCTCCTGACCCCAACTTCTTAGGGAGAAGAACTAATGATTATCTCAATTCTGCAGGTCACTGAGACCCTACCCCTAGAAGTCGAAGAAACCAGCATTCATGTAGCTGTTCATCACTGTGATCTTCCTCACCCTGTTCTGGGTCATGATCTTGATCTGCTTTTATCTGTACAAGAACAAAAACAGCTACATGACTAGATCAAAAATCTAAAAGAAAGAGATGTCTACATCATTCTCCATACTCAGCCCAGGGCACAAAGAAATAGAGTACTTCATTTAACTATTCCTAGGCTCCAAGGAGCTAATTCTTGTGTCGAGCTCACATACATTATTGAATTTATTAGGAGAAAGTCTTATTATGAGTGGTGTTGGTTGATATGAGCAAATTCAAGCTCCTTCTAGGACACAAGCACAAACACCAGCATCACTGGCTCTGGGAGCAGAGATATGGAGGCCTTGCACTTTTAACCAGGCCTTTGTAACAGAGCCAGCAAAATGGACCTATATCAAGCAACTGTTGAGTGTGTGCCTTTACAGGTAGAAAGGGGGAAAAAGAGCAAGCATTTCCTGCTGCTCAGCTCTTCCCCCTTCCTGGTTACCTAATGATAGCCACATAGGAAATATCCCTAGAAGTTTTACATAGAGGCTGGGTAGAACTAAAAGGCCAGGGACTGGGATGTGATTCAGTGGTAGAGTGCTTGTCTAGCATTCATGAAACCCCAGGTTTGATTTCTCAGTACAATATTAACAGAAAAAAAGCCTGAAGTGGTGCTGTGGCTCAAATGGTAGAGCACTAGCCTTGAGCCAAAGATGCTCAGAGATAATGCCCAGACCCTGAGTTCAAGCCCCATGACAGGCAAGCAAGCAAGCAAGCAAGCACTCAAGAAAGCAAGAAAGCAAGCAAGAAAGCTAAAAGACCAGGCCAGGATTAATAGGACAGTATGCAAATCTTATTGCCATCTGATGATATAGCCATTTCTTACTTGTATTATAATTTTTTTTTTCTGGTCGGTCGTGGGGCTTGAACTCTGGGCCTGGGCATTGTCCCTCAGCTCTTCAGCTCAATGTGAGCGCTCTACCACTTGAGCTACAGTGCCACTTCCAGTTTTCTGGTGGTTTATTGGAGATAGGAGTCTCACCATCTCTCCTGCCCGGGCTGGCTTTGAACCGCGATCCTTAGATCTCAGCCTCCTAGGATTACAGGCATGAGCCACCGGTGCCCACTTACATTATTTTTATCTGAGTTAAACATTCATTGATATAGAAATCAGATTTTCTATTAAAATGCAAGTACATTCTCTATATTTGGAAAGATGTATGTATCCACCATTCTACCATCAGAGTAGTTGGACTCTCTTGAGAATTCTCTATATAGGCATATATTTTGCAACTCAAGCTTTTAAAGAACAAAAAAAAAAGCATGGTATTTGTCTTCAACTTTTTTCTAGTTTCTACTTCTCTTTCATCTGTTTCTCTGATGTTTCTTTGATGGGTAATAATTCATCCCTCAAAGCTGACCTATTTTCATAAAACATAACAAAAATAAACCCAACTCGATTTGAAAATCCAAATTTCAGTAGCAAATGTTTGTGCAAATGAGCAGAGCACCACCTCACAAATTGGAACACATAAAACCTCAAGAACTTTAAGTAATAAACTTAGACATTCTGTTATAAATGAACACACAGAGTAAAGATTAAAGCGCAAGAATTAAAAATCCTTTATCTTTTTCATTATTAAGATCAGGACAAATCAGAAAAGGAAAAGAAAATAGACTTTGAGGAATGAAGAGTAACAATTATGGACACTGATAATAATTTTGTTGTTGTTAACACAATTCCTCTTGTTTTAAAAGATAAAGAATCACTAAAGGAAATATATTAATAGGAAGTCATGTTGAAGGACTGTGAGAAATATTCAACCATTAGAAAATACCCTCAAGTGAATATTTTGATTATATTCGTATGTATAATATTCTTTTAGATTTATTGGCATATAAAATTTTGGGAGAAGTTGGCTATGGTATTGAAAATACAACTGTACTGTTAATTTACTCTTTAGAAATATAGGAAAGATTATGTAACTTCTAAACTCTTCACAATTGAAGTATCAAATTTCCTTTGGTGGATTCAATAATGCAGAGGTCTTAACTCTTTCCAATCTCTCTGCCCTATCCATTTACTTTGAAGAGTACCATGTGGTCTAGATTCAAGGCATTCACAATACCATTGTGAATTCCACACATTCTTTTCTCTCATCTGCCTTTAAAGACACTTTCCTTCATTTCTCCACATTCTCTTTTACCAAAATCAATATCATGTATTATTCTCTTTTCTTTTGGAGGGAAGTACCTAGTCTTGAACTCAGAGACTTTTAAGTGCTCTGCCTTTTGAGCCACATACTTATCCTTTATGGCTTTTTGGTTGTATTACCAATAGGGGCTTGTGTTTGTGCTCAGACTGCCCTTGTCCAGAATCATCCTATTTCTGTTTCCCATATAGCTGGGATAATAAGCACATACCATCATACCCAGATATATTGATTGAGATGGGGTTCTTGTTAACTCTCTACCTGGTCCAGCCTTGAACCATAATCCTCCAGATCTCCATCTACCAATTATCTAAGATTACAGGCATGAGCCACCCTACCAGGTATGTATAACTCTTTTTTCTCTTTCATTCCAATATACTGCATCTCCTGTCAAAGGAGTAACTTTTGACCTTTTCAAGAGTAATTTTTGGAAGTAACTTATATTTCATTTCCTGTCAAAAGAGTAACTTAATCTTTAACCCTTTTAAGGTCAGTTGTCACAAATGAGGATACACTCTTTAATTCTTGTCCTATTCTTCCACCAGCTTCCCTAAAAAATAACAATGGGTTTTTTTGAATGTATAATTCAGAGAAACAAAACCATTGGGACACATAGAGATACATGAAAAAGGGTTGGTTATAAGGGATTGCTTGACATGAGATGTGGCCTAGTTTTGCATCTGCAAACTGGAGGCTCAAGAAAACCAGGGGGGTAGCTCAGTTCAAGGCCAAAGGCCAAAGGCTCATAAGAGCCAATGATGCAAAAACTAACTTAGGTCCAAAGGCCCCAAAACTGGGAGCATTAATGTCCAAGAGCAAGAGGAAATAGATGCCCCAGCTGAATCTACCCTCCTCTTCTTTGTTGCTCTATTCAATATGGATGGGGCCCATCTATGTTAGGAGGATTTGTGTACTAATTCAAATGAATCTATTATCTTTTCCAGAAACACACTCACAGAAATAATATTTCCCAGAATCCCTTAGCTCAGTCAAACTGACACACAAAATTAGACTTCACACTGAGCATGTGAAGGTGACAAATACTGTTAAGCATTTGTATTACCATAGATCTTTGAAGTCAGTTTTGACTGAATGTTAAAGGTATGAAATTGCCATATGCCAGTGGCTCATACCTCTAATCCTAGCTACTCAGGAGACTGAGGTATGAGGATCATAGTACAAAGCCAGCCCAGGTAGGGAAGTCCAGGAGACTCTTATCTCCAATTAATCACTAGAAAACTGAATAGGGACTGTGGCTCAAAGTGGTAGAGTGCTAGCCTTGAGCGAAAAAGCTTAGGGACAGTGAGTGAGCCCTGAGTTCAAGCACCATGACTGACAAATTAATCAATTAATTAATTAATTAAATCAATAGTACCAAAATTGAGCTCAGGTGTAGTTCTTGGTATTGTGCCCATCATATATGTACAAGGTCCTGGGTTCCATGTCCAGCCCTGAAACAAACAAATATAAAGCCAACATCAATGGCATTGACTAGTCCTGCAGAGTGAACCCAAGGGATTATGACATTATGATAGTCTAGTATTAGGCTACTACTCATAAATCACTATTGCTTACTTTCAGACTGACTTTACAAACTTTCTTTACAAACACTTTTGGTGATAGACTATGCTTGGTACATAATAGGCACTCTGTAATGTTTACTGTTTGACTTTAACTGCATGATTGCCATAACTAATTGTGTTCTAATGTGCCAGATGCTCTTCATATTAACACTCATTAGCAAAGCTGACTTATGAACTATTTCAGCATGACTAGCACATAGCACATAAATCATATGGAGAAAAGGGAAGACTTCATTTACAAGAAATGTTCTTACCCTTTCCTTTTTCTGAGCCTTTACTTCATGAAATTACAAACCATAAATTTCTCAAATTTCTAAACTTGTGCCATTAAACTGAAAAGACACTAAAATGGTTGTTTTTGGTTTTCCCTATCCAGAGATCTCAATTGAGTTTTACTTAAGTGAAATCTTGACCAATGGCTCCCAGAAAGTAACCCATCGGCTATATCAGCTGAGAAGTGTTTCATGTTTTCTTCTTCAAAATGCAATACAAATTCCCAAGCTCCATCCCCTAAATGCTGATTCAGGTGTGGCTAGGAAGAACCAAGACAGCTTCTTTATTTTAGCGATACCAAGGTGACTGTGATGTACAGAGAAGTGGCTAGGGCTGACTCAGCTCATTGCATAATGATCATTGTATCATGATCATTCTCCAAATGAGCCATTCGGTCATCACAGTGTTTAATGCAGTGCCTTGTTTACTCTAAATGCTTAACCTGTGCTTACTGACTTACTGATAGTGGTCAGATATACCTGCTTACCTAGTCTGTACCCAATTAACTCTATCCTGCATATAACTAATGAAATCATCTCTGTAAAAGTCATATTACTTTTGCTTGGAAAATGGAGTCATATACACTTTTATACTATCCTTAAGCCATGAGGACTCTCCAGTTTTCCGTAATGATGGCATGCACACTAAGTCAGATGTACTAGGGAGGATTATTAGCATGGATTCAGGGCTGACAAGAGAAAGGGAAGTACAGTTTTCATTTTCATATTATTAAATAATGGATGACTTCATCTCAGTTAAAATAAACCTTAATTTATAGCTATATACCATCTGTGTTGGTTACTATTTTTATTCTGGCGACATATTTGAAGAAGGCATTTGATTTTAAAAGGAATGGCATACCTACTTTTAAATCTTTTTTCCACAAAAAAAGGCCATAGACAGAAAAAAAAAGTACAGAAGCACCAGTGGCTAAAAAAAAATTGTCAATGAATAGAAATGAGCTAAGCATTCCTAACATTTTCTCAGAAGATCTTCTGAAGTGAAGATAAATTGAATGAGTTTATGTGCTGCTCATAAATATACAAGAATTGACCTGGTGCAATGTTTAGCACGTAAGTTCATCGTCTGAATTTCTCTTCAGTGTCTGGGAATATTTTTCTGCAATACTGACTTAACCATGGATGGGTAAAAGAAATGAACACATCTGAAAGATCAAAATGAAAGATTTCTTTTTTTTTTTTTTTTTTTTTTTTGCCAGTGATGGGGCCTGAACTCTGGGCCTGGGCACTGTCCCTCAGCTCTTTAGCTCAAGGCGAGCACTCTACCACTAGAGCCACAGTGCCACTTCCAGCTTTTTCTGCTTATGTGGTGCTGAGGAATTGAACCCAGGGCCTCATGCATGCAAGGCAAGCACTCTACCACTGAGCCACCTTCCCAGCCCCTGAAAGATTTCTACTACAGTTTTCTTTTGTTTCTTTTTATTAAAAATCATCTGATAAGCAGCTGTCCAAGTGGGGAAGAAAGGTATTAAGGTATTAATTTCACTATTCATGATCCATTGAAGATTATTACAAAATGCTAGGTAATATTAAATATTATCTTTGAAAAACTTGGTAACAATTCAGAATGACAGAAATGAACTGTTCCAAATTCACCCGCATCATATAAAAATTATAGGGAATCTACAAATAGTTTCCAATTATTAGAATCATTCTTTCTGTGCTCAAACTGTCAAAGCAATTCAGTTCAGACTCAAAGTATATTTTATATTTTAGAGCCAGCTTTCCAAGACTGTCTCAATTCTTCTGGAATTCCACTAGACTAGATCCTCTTTAGATCTTCAGGCTAAAGAGGTATTTATAACTACCCTTGACTGGCACTGAATTCTAATGGAAACTCCCCAAACTCACCCTTCACAACTCACAGAATCTTTGGGGCAAAGAACCCTTCCTAGATGAAAAGCCTAGTTTGAGGAAAGTCATTTATGATCTCTGTACAATGTAACTCACTCTCATTATGAAAATCATAATAGAACCAACATCACAGGGTTTTGTAGAGAATAAATGAAATAGTGAATGTGAAACTACTTAGGAAAATATACATATGTACTTGCATATTTGTAGGCATACAGAAACATGCACTTAATTTTTTCACCTAACCATTCACTCTATTTTCTTGTTATCTTGCAAGTGTTTCTTTCAAAAATTTCCCTGAGATTTTTCCCATCCTCACACCCCTCTCTGCTGTCTTTTCCCAGATGAATACATACCTAATCAGAGAGAAAGCTAAGCCTGGCTCGGAATGTGGCTTAGTGGTAGAGTGCTTGCCTAGCATGCATGCCTGTTGTGCATGAAGCTCTGGGTTTGATTTCTCAGTACCACATAAACAGAAAAGGCTGAAATTGGCACTGTGGCTCAAGTGGTAGAGTGCTAGCCTAAAGCAAAAATAGGTCAGGGCCAGTGCCCAGGACCTGAGTTCAAGCCCTAGGACTGGCCAAAGAAAAACAAAAAACAACAAAACAAAACAAAACAAAAACAATCTAAGCCTTACATCAATAACAAAAAGAAGACTAAAAACATTTCAAGCAATTAATGATTTTTATATCATCAATTTAGCATTCTGGGACTGGTTGAAATAGTTTCAAATGCATTTTCAGAAAACAAAAACAAACATCACTTTTTACCTCCTGGCAGAGAACACTGATTCGCTTCAAAGGCAAACCTAAACATCATCCAAAACATAATACAATTGGAAGTTCCTTAGAAGAAAGAGTCACATATAGTTTGTTCCTGCATGTATCTTAACAACTTCTTAGGAAATACAATCCCTACTTTTGTATCAGAGTTGCAGAAATGAAAAGCACAGGCACTAATTTGAATGAGAAAAACAGATAAGGAACTGAACCTTCTAATCTTTGTTCAGCTCACTCAGTTTCAAACTGTACCCATGGGCAAGCCTATGAAGGATGATTTTGAGTGATGCATACACTGTGTCACTTAAACTTTATTCCACTGAAGCCTCAAGGAATTATGCAAGAAACAAAAAATATATTAATCTGAAATAACTTTATAATGTAATTTGTTTTAAGATATTTTAGTTGACTTGAAAAAATGCACCTTATCTTCCATGCAAACATAACTCTTTCACACAACTTCTTTACATAGAATGAGTTTTCATAGAAGTTGCGGTGACGTAGCTGTCCTACTTATGGAAGATCCAGGTCCCAAATTGGCATATGTGCCTCTGTAATAATAATAGTGCCTTGCTTTGTACAGCAGCTTGTATGGGGACTCTTTGATCATTCCCCCCCACCTCGGGCTTAAAAATAATATGCCATCTACATGCAAAGGTCTGTTTTTATCTGT
Source organism: Dipodomys merriami (assembly GCF_024711535.1). NCBI lineage: Eukaryota > Metazoa > Chordata > Mammalia > Rodentia > Heteromyidae > Dipodomys > Dipodomys merriami. The sequence continues at coordinate 13,608,035 of NW_027203826.1, read as the reverse complement.
TCTTTTGTGTTTTCATAGGTAAGAAAATTGTAGCCTTGCTAAGTGGCCTGACCCCCTCTCTCTGTTCCTCCCTCCTTCCCTTCTTTCCTGTTTTTCACGAAGTTTTAAGATTGCCAGTGAAGACTCAGAGAGGAATCACCTTCCAATAATTGCTTGGGGCTAGCAAGGCCTTTTAGGGTAGGCTTTTTCTTAAAGGTGGCCTCATCTGGATAAAAACAACTGGATTGTTTGGGGGTTGTTTTATTTTCAGTTTCAGGATTGTTTTCACCTATAGATATGAGAGGCACGTAGCGCCCCCTCCTGGCCTTTCAGAGCAAAGAAAGGGAAAAGAAAAAAAGGCCATGATTGCTGGATTTGGTTATCTACCTATTTGCTAAGGCTGAGTGGATTTTGACTAGAAACTGGTTTTTTAAAAATATTTCTATATCAGCTCATCATTTATTCTAGCTTGAATTTCTTTAACTTGTTAACTTTTATTTGTATTTCCCACTATTATTTTCCACTAACAAATAATTTGAAATCCTCTGTATATAACTTCCTGCCTTTAAAATGGTCCCATCTTTTTGTCCAGATTTTGAGGTAGCATTTCTTTTTTTTTTTTTAAAGACTATAAAATTTCATTCAGTGTCTCCACATATAAAAATATTTTCTATAAATACTACATAAAAGGCAATGTGCAATTTATCATATTTTACAGAAAGATTTAAGTCCATACTCAAATGTTTCTAATTATCTAACCATAATTTTCAGATCACATGGGAAAAGATCATGTCAAACCCCTTCTGTTACTGCTGTCTACACATTAAAAATATGGGGAAAAGTCTTTAAAAATGAACTTTTCAATGATTACAATGAAAGCAAGACATGAAAACTGGTGTATAGTCAGGAACCACATGAAAGCCAACAGTTTTTAAACTGATCAAGAATTGTATCAGGTGGAACTCTGAGACAGGCAAGTCCACTGTGCTCTTCCTTTATTCCCTTTGGTAATGACAGAAGTCTGGTCCCGCCTCTTGAGGTAGCATTTCTATTGTATCATTCTACAGTATCTAATTCAAGTGGAAATTGATTATTTTCTGTGGGGCATTTTCTTTTTCAAAGGTGCATCTGTTTCCTCCAAGCAAGCATTGATGGATCAACAGTAACAAGGCTCATTCTGAGAACTTCGGCTTGACTCCAGGTATTCTGATCTGTACAGGTAAAGGAGATATTTGGTGAAGACAAAAACAAGTGTGACATAATATAAATGCACTGGATGAAATCACACACAAATACTAATAGAATTGACTCCTTAACAAATTTAAAACACAATTTTCAAGCCACAGACAGCCAGGTGCCAGTGGCTCCTGTATTCTTAGCTACTCAGGAGGCTGAGATCTGAGGATCATTGAAGCCAGCCAAGGCAGGAAAGTCTGTGAGACTCTTAACTCCAATTAACGCCCACCCTCCAAAAAGCTGGAAGTGGAACCCTGGCTCAAGGTATAGAGTTCTAGCCTTGAGTAAAAATGTGCAGGGATAGCATTCATTCCCTGAGTTCAAACACACACACACACACACACACACACACACACACACACACACACACACACACACACACACACACATCACAGACAAAAATATCAAATGATGAATTGGAAAAAAAGCAAATAGTGAACACTCTTTTTTTTTGGGTTTTTTTTTTTGGGGGGGGGTCCGGTCATGGGCCTTAACTAGGCCTGGGCCCTGTCCCTCAGCTCTTCAGCTCAAGGCTAGCGCTCTACCACTTGAGCCACAGTGCCACTTCCGGCTTTTTTCTTTTTGCTTATGTGGTGCTGAGGAATCGAACCCAGGGCCTCAGGCATGCAAGGCAAGCGCTCTACCACTGAGCCACCTTCCCAGCCCCATAGTGAACACTCTTAACATATAGAGAATTTTTTTTTTAAATCAACCTAAGCCAGGCGCCAGTGGCTCATGCCTGTAATCCTAGCTACTCAGGAGGCTGAGATCTGAGGATCACGGTTCAAAGCCAGGCTGGGCAGGAAAGTCCATGAGACTCTTATCTCCAATAAACAACTAGAAAACTGGAAGTGGTGCTGTGGATCAAGTGGTAGAGAGCTCGCCTTGAGCTGAAGAGCACAGAGACAGTGCCCAAGCCCAGAGTTCAAGCCCCATGACCAACCAAAAGATAAAAAAAAAATCTTACCTAAAGTAAGAATTAATACATTTTCACAGGGTTTCCATATACAGGATAAACTTGCAAAAATCACAGCATTCTCTAGTAGAAACAACCTATTACAAAATCAAAGAAGTTACAATCTGTAGCAGTAAGGCAACAAAGAATTTGATCTAACTAAAATATACAAGATCTTTAGGGGGAAAATAAAGAATAAAGAACACAGATGGTTATATAAGTAAATAGTTAAACTAGATTCATCTAAACCCAACACAATCTCACTTAAACTTCCAGTTTTCTTTTAGGCAACATACATAAACTTATTCCAAAATCTGGTGTACAAAATTTATCTACAATGAAATAAATGCCTGGCACCAGTAGCTCACATCTAATCCTAGCTATACTTTGAGGCCAGCCCAGGCAGAAAAGCCCATGAAACTCCATTTCCAATATAACCAAGAAAAGGCAGGGCTAGAGGCATAGCTCAAGTGGTAGAATACCACCAACTAAACAAATAAGCCAAGCAAAACAAATCCTTGAGTTCAACCCCAGTACTAGAAAAGGCTGGAAGGAAGGAAGGAAGGAAGAAAGAAAGAAAGAAGGAAGGAAGGAAAGAAAGAAAGAAAGAAAGAAAGAAAGAAAGAAAGAAAGAAAGAAAGAAAGAAAGAAAGAAAGAAAGAAAGAAAGAAAGAAAGAAAGGGAAAGGGAAAGGAAAGGAATCCCTTTCATCTATTAGTATAGCCAATGAGTATGGGAGGGATACAATGACTCAGGACCTCTCTCTCATTGCTGTGGGAATTTATCATAGAGTAATTTGAAGACTAATTGGCCAGTTTAACCAAATTAGGTATAACCTAGCATTTTTCTGGTGTGTCCTGTGTATGAGTATGTATGTGTATATGTGTATGTGTGTCCTGTATATGAGTGCGCGTGTATATGTGTGTATTTATTCCAAGAAACAACAACAAAAATTCCTCCCCAGAAGCTTGTGGGGTGTTCAGGAGGATATTTGTGGTGGCATCATTTGCAATGGCAGGGTGGAGAGGATCGCTGGAGATTTGGGTAACCCTCACTGCAAGCATGCCTGGCCAAAATGTGTTGGAGGTACTCAGCTTGAAGCACTTAGCAGCCAAGGAAGTATTAGATGTACATGTGAATATTGAGGATTAAGCTAAGTGAAAACAAGAAGCAAGGGGGAGGGGGGTATAATTGGGTGGGGGGAGGGGGGAGGCTGGGAAGGGAGGTGAAGGGTAAACAAAGGAGGAGGCTGCAATGCTTGGTAAGAAATGTATGCATTATCCTGCCCATGTAATTGTAGCCCCTCTGTACAGTATGTTCTCAAATAAAATAAAATAATATTAAAAAAAAAAAAGAAAACAAGAAGCAGAACTAAACATTATACCCATTTGATTTTTGCAAGTAAAAAAAAAAAAATGCAGGCTTCCCACTAATACTCATTTAGCAACAGCTCATGTAAGCCAAAGGCTAGGCATTGAATATCTAGGAGGCTTGCATATGCAAATGCAGGGAAAGAGATGGAGAGCTGATCATGTTCCTGCAAAGAGGCAAATCTTGTTTTTTGGCTCCTCATTGAAAGAGACTCCCCTACAGTGCTGGTAGTTTAAATTAATAATCCTTTCTCAAGGGGCGATCTGTCAGTATATGTCAAGAATATTAAAGAGATAGTTACAAGAACTCTCTTAGTCTGCGATTCCTCTTCCAGGAATTTAAGTGGGTTGTTGGGTAAGAGGATAGACTATGTCAACCATTTACAAGAAAAATCAAAACAAACTAATTGTCAACAGCAGGTGAAAAAGTTCAATTATTTAAAAATATCCATGACAAAGAGACACACTGGTGACATGTTCAAAGAATATCTGATGCATGGGAAAATGCTCATGCAGGGAAAAAAGTACAATTCATTTATGAATATCATATTTCTATATAAAGCCAAAATTATTAAAATAAATTTATATACACACATTCAAAACACAGCCAGAAAATCTGTAAGGTGATAATTCTAGTTATCTGAATAGTAGTGTTATCTGAATAACAGTACTGCTGAGAATTGTTTCTTTATTTCTTCTCTATGCATTTCTATTTTCTAAGGTCTACAAACTCTATGTGTACTATAATTAGAAAACACATATTGATTTAGAGGTTTGGGGACATCGTGACCTGCAATGAATGCGTAATCTGAGAAGGAAAGATGTGACATTTTTCTAAGAAATGCTTCCTAAGGATGACAAGGCATTGCTAAAGGCATTTGTATTTATTGCTCATTAGAAGGCACATCTTTAAGAGGTGACATTGTCCAAAAAGTCTTTACCTGACTTATGTAACTTTGACCCCTCTGTACATAATAACATAACAACAATAACAATAACAAAATTTAAAAATGGAAAAAAGAAGTCATAACGTTACAAAATATATGGAGGGAAGGATGGAGGCAGGACTCCACCATGGCTACTAGATGGTTTTGAGGGTGATGACATGAAAGCAAAACAAACTCAGTGATTGTCTGTTCTGTATTTGTTCTATTTCAAAATTATTCCCACAGAAGAAATTTATGAAGAAAATAGCTGTCTTTTCTCAAGAGCAGAATTGCTTTATAGAACCCCAGTTTTCATACAAAGGGGCTTTCTAGGTAGTTGTGATCATTTCCAGGTATCTGCATAGCAGTAATTCAGCAGTATCACTACCAGATGCACCTGAGTATCTACAATGTTACTATATCCTTTGAAGAGCTGTTGAGGATGTGCTTATAAAGATGAAACGAGCCAGGTATAATGCCTCAAGCCTTTAGTTATAACTAGTTGGGAGATAGAGATCTGGGCCAACCCAGACATAAAAATTCACAATACTTCATCTTAATCAGTGTCTGGGCGAAGTGGTTGGTTCCTGTCATTCCTACAACATAAGCACAGGAAGATAAGCATAGGCAGATCGTAGTTAAGGTCAGTCTGGACATAACGACCCTGTCTTAATAACTAGGTCAACCCCAAATGCCAGTGTCTCAGCCCTGTAATAATCTGAGGGTTGTGGTTCAAAAGCCAGCCAGGGCAGGAAAGTCCTTGAAATGCTTATCTCCAATTAACTCCACCATCCCCGCCACACACACACACACAAAAAAAAGCCAGAAGTAGAGCTGTGGCCCATGTGCTAACCTTGAGCAAAAGAAGCACAGGGATAGTGCCAAGGAGTACCACCACAAAATAAATAGAAGATGATAGATAGATAGATAGATAGATAGATAGATAGATAGATAGATAGATAGATAGATAGATAGATAGACAGATAGATAGATAGATAGAGACTAGCAGAGTGGCTCAAGTGGTAGAATGCCTCCTTAGCAAATATGACACCCTGAGTTCAAATCCCAGTACTACAAAGACTTTTTTAAAAAGATAAAATGATATACAGATAGTCATAATTTGGTTATACAAACCCAGAAATTCTATGCCTTTCACAGATTCTACAGTCTTATAGGAATCTTTATATGGAAACATAAATTCTGGCCTGCTGGAGACAGACACACTATATGACTAATCATTTAGTTTGCAGTGAACAGAAATGTCTCATCCTAAAGAAGCCAGTTGATGATGTATGTACAAAAGACATAGAAATCCTATAAAAATCTGAAAAGTAAGACATTTAATGTAGCAGCCACACTGGTAGCCAAGCATCCTAACAAGGCCAATGAACATCAGAAAGTAATGTACATTACAGGTAGAAAAAAAAAGATTCCAGAAGAAAAGAAAGGGGAAGAAGAGTAAAGAGGCATAGTAGGGCATGGATGTAAGAACAAGTTCGCTATCCTTACTTGTCTTGAATTAAAACTTAATAATCAAAAATGAGTAGAGGCCAGGCACCGGTGGCTCATGCCTGTAATCCTAGCTACTCAGGAGGCTGAGATCTGATGATCATGGTTCAAAGCCATCTTGAGCAGGGAAGTGTGTGAGACCTCTATCTCCAATTAACCACCAGAACACCAGAAATGGTGCTGTGGCTCAAAGTGATGGAACACTAGCTAAAGAGCTCAGGGACAATGACCAGGCTCTAGCTTCAAACCCTATAACCCAGTGAGAGAGAGAGAGAGAGACAAAGAGAGAGAGAGAGAGAGAGAGAGAGAGAGAGAGAGAGAGAGAGAGAGAGAGAGAGAGAGAGAGAGAATATTTCAAAGCACTCATGGTTTATGCTTGTAATCTTAGCTACTCCACAGGAGAAGATCTGAAAGGAGTTTGAAGCCAGCCCAGGCAGTAGTCCATGAGATTTCATCTCCAAAATAACCAAAAGAAGCTTGTGTGGAGATGTGGCTCATGTAGCACAGTGCTAGCTGAGCACGCAAGCCAAGCAAGGCGATCTATGTATACATAGATATACCTAGGTACGTATAGATAGATATATGAAGAGATACACAATAGATCTATGTTCATATATATCTTCATACATATAGAGCCATCTAAATAGACAGATAGATATAGACATCCTTCTGAGATGGGACACAAAGATTTCTGAAAGCCTGTATATTCAGTAAATTTATTACATTTTTGTTTGTTCAATTTAATCAAGCAGAGCAATAGTGAGCTATATGAAGCCTCCTAGTAATAACTTTTGAAGGCTAAATAAATGCTTCACAAACAAATTCCTTTTAATATGGTGAGTGGTTTCATAAGGAAACTGCTTTTTAAATAAAGTCCAGAGGGATGTCGGAGGTTCAAAGGGAAGGACACTGCTCATCTCACACTTCAGGGCCAGCAACTTCAGTCTGCAAATGTGGTGACAATGAGCAAGACATCATGACTGACCTTGGAAATGACTGAGCTCAGGGCCAAGGACCTACAGCTTTCAATCACTTACTCCGTAAGAATTCAATAAATATTTTCCATACACCACATCTTTGCAAGGCTTAACAACATCACTGTTTCCCAGAGCTCTGATATTGCAACCTTCTAGAAGTTTTTGTTTGTTCTTTTGTTTTTAAGGCATATAAAAAAAAAAAACTTTTCCAATCAATCCTCATTCCATTCTAGGACCTGATTGCTGACAAAATAGGTTTCATTCTCATGGTGGCACTATATTCTATGTTTTCTATTTTGTAGTGGGCTGTTTGGAGCTTTGGATGTGTCTCCTGACTTGGCTTTGAGCACATAAGGCACATGGCTGACCATATTCCTATATTTTCGGTCTTTAAGAAGTGTCCTGCTCATTGTAAGCATTCAACCTACCTGGTAATGTTCAGTTCTGCCCACAGAACAGAGCTTCCATTTCCTTGCTAGTGAAAGTAACAGATCAATGCTTCCTGTTCACAGAGTTGTAGTGGTGGTCATGTGACAATACATAGTTAGGTACATGAGGTGACAGTCTTCGCAAGCATTAGGCCTCCTTGTTCTAGTAACAGCACTCCTTTTCCTTTTGGTGACTTATAATTTAGCAGCTCTAAACCTGCTTTCTACAGCTAGATGCCCAAAGCCAGACTGGTTATATCCAGTCAACATTAGCTTAGAGCCTTTTGCTGAAATAGTAGGCAATGGCTGTCTTGTTCCACTGAGATCAAGAAGTAAGTTAGACATAAGTCACACATTAAGCTCTGAGAATTAAAGACTATACACATGAATAGTATAACTGTGACTGTTCCTTCCTAGCCTTTCCTAAGGCCATTCACCGCAAGACATACTGTTACTTTATGATGAAATGTTAGCAGAAATCGCAAGTTATATCTTGTTTTCAAACATATCAAAAAGAAATGGAAATATGCATTCTAGCATTAATGAAATATGGTAAAATACCAGCATGAAAGTTACATATCATATCTTAATGATAGCACTTTGCTCTCTTGGATCCATCCATGCCAAAATCCTGAGGCTATTCCTGAACTTCTTGGGTTCGCAAGACTACCTTGTTTGTTAAGGCTGCTCTGCTAAAGTACCACAAACTAATTGGCTTAAGCAATACGAATTTATTGCATCAATTCTGATGCTAGAAGTTTGAAACCCAGGTGTCCACAGGGCTGGTTCTTTTCAAAGGCAAAGAGGAAGGAGGGTTCTACTCTGCACCTTTCTCCTTTGTTATAGAGGGTCATCTTCTCTCTCTGTCTGCACATCATCTGTCCTATGTCCAAGTCTCCCCTTTGTGTGAGGACATTCACCTATTAGTGACCTCATTTGAAGACTCCTTTCCAAATAAGGCCATATCCTAAAGTACCAGGGCTCTGGAGTCCCTTATATTTTTTAAGGGAAACATAATTCTATCCATAACTGGAATAAGGAATTTTTTTTGTAAAAGCCTAAGTTTGATCTGTTTTTATTTTTATCTTTTTTCATTTTTAATTACAACCAAGGTTTTTTTTCTGATTGGTAATATTTAGCTCCTTTAGGGAATCAAATATCCTTTTCCACCCCAGAAACTCTGTGTGTGTGTGTGTGTGTGTGTGTGTGTGTGTATGTGTGTGTGTGTGTGTGTGTGTGTGTGTGTGTGTGTGTGTGTGTGTGTCCCCTAGACCAGGACTCAATTTTGCTGATGCTTTCACTCATTGACTAATTGGCTGGCATCTGAACCATGCCTCTAATGCCCCCCCCAAACCCACCTTCTTTCAGGAATGGATGGCAACATGCATAGCATAATTTTAATTTCTTATGTTCCAATTGTTTAGAGTCCTTTTTGAGGAAAACCATGGGCTCAGGTTGAAGAACTATAGAACAAGATCATCTTTCCTTTTAATTTTTCCCTTAGGAGTGAAGGCTACCAAATCAACTACAAACACATTAATGATTTTGTTTTTATCATGACATAGCATAAGATTGCAAAAAGGACAATAATCTAAGGGTGGTTCCACTGGTGCTCTACTGTAATAGATGATCCTGGAGGAAAGTCTTCATCCTTGTAATGAAGGGAAAACGTAGCTCTCATACTAGGTCATTGTAAAGAACAGAAGAAAAGGTAAAAGCTCTGCACAAACTATAGGTCATTATGCACAGCTAAGTATTATAGGATTTTTATTAAAAAATAAGCTAATATCAAGTGTCAGCATCTAGACATTGTAATACACACTTACTATATATGATCTCACTGAATCTTTTCCACTTTATGAAGCAGTCCAGTTAGGACCAATTTTCAGATAAGGAAACAAAAATAATAGATATAAAACCCTTTATGAACGCCAGTAAATTAATATCTAGCAAGTAGTGTAGCTCACATAAAAATACAAATAATATTTGTTCAGATTTTAAACTGTTAACTAAGTGTATTGGTAAACAAACAAAAAAGATAAAACTCACAGATATAGCTTTGCACAGGAGTTCACAGAACTGTGGAAAAACTGGCCACAGATGTTTTGGTGAAAATATTCATTAGGTTTCAATGATAGGATTAAGGCATGTATTTATTCTCTGCTTCTGAAAATAGAACTGCTTGCTGACTGAGTCCCCAGGAGGTTGATAGACCAATAAGTGGACAGAAAGTCATTACTGTGTCACTCTGAGAGCAGCTGCTGCATGCAGAAATTGGCACTTACCACACAAGGACCACTCTTTGCCTTCTAATCAATGTGACTCTTTTTGCAGCATGGCCTTTCCATCTTGTATTTCTCCCCACTAAGCGTTCTGTTACTGGCTATTTTCCTTGCTCTGTTGATGTATTGATGTTTGTTTAATCGTTCCAGGTTCTGTTTCACTGAGTTTTCAATACAATTGTCCCTTCTGGCTATCTACTGAATGAATGTCCTCTACCAGCTTACCACCTTGGAAATACTACCCGGATGCCCTATTGCAAGTCACGTTTTCTCATGAAAATCAAAACAACAGTATCTGCTTTGTGCTTGTGGTTATTTGCAAAACTCTCCAGGAAAAAAAAATGACTAGCACAATGTGAACTTTTACATTTTAATTCTTTTTATCAGAACAAAACCAAATACAAATTGAAAGCAGGGAGATGAGTAAATTGTCTCCAGTCATGGAAGATTTGTATTATAAAGAAAATAAACACAAAAGAGTTGGGTTCTTACTGAAAATCATTAAGAGGCACAGTGGTTTCTGAGCCTGGGCCACTAAGTCAGGAATGCTCAATTTATTAACGATCTCATGTAAGGATGCAGAATGAGCCTAATGCTATGATGTGGGTGAGGTTGGAATCATGTGTGGGAAGCTTATTTTCCAGTGTGGAGGTGTTCAACAAGTCGTGGAACCTTTAAAAGGTAGAGTTTAATCTAAGTCATTATGGGTGCTGCCATGGGTAGGGAATAATGTAGTTCTTGTGTTGTCCAAGCTACTTCCAGTGACAGTGATTTGTTGCAGAAGAACAAGACAGGCCACTCTCTACTCTCTGGCTTTCTGTCTATGTGATCTCTCCCTCTTGAGTGGACTCCAGCCATGATCTCATCTGCCATACTGTAATGTAACTAAAAGGACCTCCCTGGGGCCACAGAGAATCAGGCAACATGGAATTGCATTTCCAAAATTGTGGGATAAGAAAACTTTTCTTTATAAGTTACTCAGACCTATGTGTTTTTCTAAAGCAATAGAAAACAGATTATTACACTTGGCTATGATAACAGAGAACCTGTCCTCATCTGCAGTAAGCTCACGTTAAGTGAGCTTGGAAGACTAGGGTTAGAAAGCAGATACATTATTTTTTTTTTTTTTTTTTTTTTTTTTTGTCAGTCATGGGGCTTGAACTCTGGGCCTGGGCGCTGTCCCTCAGCTCTTCAGCTCAAGGCGAGCACTCTACCACTTGAGCTACAGCGCCACTTCCGGTTTTCTGGTGGTTTATTGGAGATAGGAGTCTCACGGTCTCTCCTGCCCGGGCTGGCTTTGAACCGCGATCCTCAGATCTCAGCCTCCTGAGTAGCTAGGATTACAGGCGTGAGCCACCAGCGCCCGGCCAGAAAGCAGATACATTATTAATAGTAGGCAAAATCTGGAAGAAAACAAGGTGTTGGTAGCTCATGCCTGTAACTGAAGGATTTGCCTCTCCCCTCTTGGCCCAACCATTTTATGTATCTAAAGATGGAATATGAAGGATTGATTCCGCACTCTATTCTCCCAGGTGCATACAGCTGCCAGGCAAAACCCCACCCCCTTTCCTGCCCCTAGTCCAGTTATTCTTCCTTCCCTGTAATAGGCCACAACAGGGATTGTGCTACAAATGGAACTTTTCTGGCATGTGCCCAGGGTGGGCATTGATATCAACCAATCCTGCCACCTTGTCAGCCTTTTGCTTGAGTTCACCTTTCGCAAGATTCTCTTTAACAGGATAATAACTTCACTCAAGACCTGGGAGCAAGTCAAGGCCATCCTATTACTGCAGACAACCATAGGATTCACTTATACCACTCTATCCTGCCCAGTGCAGATCTGGACCCAGATGACCTCAGCCCCAGTAACTCCTCGGTGCCCCCATGCCAGCAGGAAGTAGCCAGAAAAGATCACGGATGTCCCTCCTCTTTTTATACTCCTTTAGGGTTCCAAATTATGGGAATCTGCTTTGTTCTCATAACTCCATTTTATTCCCTTCTCAGCCCAATTCTTTTAATGTATCCAAAGATCCTATATGAAGGACTTGCCTCTCCCCTCTTGGCAGGGTCATTTTATGTATCTAAAGATGGAATATGAAAGATTGATTCCCCACCCTATTGTCCCAGGCCCATACAGATGCCAGGCAAAATCTTAGGTATGTGCGAACTTGTTTGATGTGCTGGCAGGGCAATCCACCCACCTAAGCCCAGCTGTAAACATCCCATTGTGGGCCCAGCTGAAAAGCCCCCATCTCCCTTAACCCAGTAGCCTTTCATTAACCCCTGCTTCCTTACTCAGACATTACATAAAAACCCAGCTTCTGTTCCAACTCGCTGGCACAACCTCCAAACCCTCCAAACCTGTGCCCCTTGCTGTTCCTCAGTAAAAGTCCTCATCTGTGGACGGTCAAATCCAGCCTATTCCTTTTCCTTTCTCCTACATTTTCCCAATTGTAATCATAGCTACTCCGGAGACTGAGATCTGAGGATTATGGCTCAAAGTCATCCTGGCAGGAAAAACTGTGGAATTCTTATTTCCAGTTAACTACCAAAAAAGCAGGAAGTGGAGCTGTGGTTCAAGTGCTAGAGCCGCTAGCCTTGAGCAAAAGAAGCTCAGGGATAGCAACCAGGCTTGAGTTCAAGCCCCAGGATGGACACATATGCACACAACCAGAGAGCAACTCAGAGCTCTATCAACAGTAGAAGGAATAAATTGCCATTTACATATTGAATTCTACATATGAATGAAAAAGAAAAATGATTATGGGTTCTCTTAATAATATGTACATATTTCTCTAATAGAATGTTGAGTAAAAGTGATCCAGTGCTACAGAAGAATCTTAGGTCTACACTGGAATTGTGTCCTTGTCTTCCTAATTCCACAGTCCCATTTCAGCCTTCCAAAAACTGGAAATCTGTGCTCCTCCTTCTCCTGAGATACTCAGGATTCCCTGGGTAATATCAGTCCCCTGTGTCATAGTGAAGAACACAGGTTTTTGGACAGACAGATGTAGTTTGAATCACATTTGTATCGCATCCTGAAATAGCCTTAGGTTCATAACAAGATATCCTATTTCTCTCTGCTTCAGTTTTTCTTCTGTAAATGGGGCACTGATAGCTATCTTCTGGAACTATTTTGAGAAATGCACGAGGGGAAAAAAGACATGTCAGATTCTAAATAAAAGTTGTTCGTTTCTTTCCTCTTCTAAAATTATGTTTTAAACAACATATCATTATGAAAGAGAACAGTAAACAGATAACTTTGAACATATTAATGACACATTTCTATCTCTAAATGGTAACTGTGCCTAGTAGTTCAAAGCACAGACTCTGGAGCCAAGCCACACTGAGTTCAAATCTTTTCACACTTCCCTTTGTTTCACTTGTAAAACTAGGATAAAAATGTTAAGACTTTACTGATATGACTGTTAAATATTCAGTATGTGAAAGGTAACAAACTGGAAAACATTAAGTGTTATAATTCAGGGCTGCCATTATAAAACTTGTTATTTAGATAGATATATGATGTTAATGGTGATATTAAGTCCCACATAAGGGCTGGGAAGGTGGCTCAATGGTAGAGTGCTTGCCTTGCATGCATGAGACCCTGGGTTCTATTCCTCGGCACCACATAAATAAAAAGCTGGAAGTGGTGCTGTGGCTCAAGTGGTAGAGTTAGCCTTGAGCTGAAGAGCTCAGGGACAGCGCCCAGGCCCAGAGTTCAGGCCCCACACTGGCAAAAAAATAAATAAATAAAATAAATAATAATAATGTAAAAAGTCCCACATAAGTGCCACATAATTATGGTAGTTTCTCTAAAATGTAAATTTTGTTACCAGCTGTCTATTTCAGAAGTGTGAGTATATAGCGACATTACACAGAGGATAGTTGCTATTTTCAGCTGATTAAAAAAAAGGAGAGGCTAGCAGAGTGTTGATGGCCAGTGGTGAAGCCAGTCCATGCAGGAAAGTCCATGAGACTCTTATCTCCAATAAATTACTCAGAAAAATCCAGAAGTGGTGCTGTGGCTCAAGTGGCAGAGTGCTAGCCTTGAGAAAAAGCAGCTCAGGGACAGCACCTAGACTCTGAGATTCAAGCCAGAAAAAAATAAAAATAAAATTAGGAGAGACCAGCTGAGTACCAGTGGCTCACAACTGTAATCCTATTTACTCAGCAGTCTAAGATCTGATTATCACAGCTCGAAGCCAGAGGGGGGGAGGAAAGTCCTTAAGACTCTTATCTCTGATAACACCAAAACCTGGAAGTAGAGCTATAGTTCCTAAGGTAGAATGCTAGCCTTGAGAAAAACTGCTCAGGAACAGCACCCAGAGTTCAAGCCCCAGGACTGGCACTCGTGCATGAGAAAAAGAGACTATTTAAAATTAGGAAGTAATTTTAAATTTAGAGTTAGTGAACTTTCTAAAGTATTATTTTCTTTTTAAAGCGCAGCCTTCAAAACCCGAAGTCAAGAAGCTAGTTGGGAAAATTTGGTAATAAACATAAAGGGTGTATGTAGTCAATAGCTTATTATGTTTCATGATGGATTTGAAGTAGCAGGAATGGGACCTTATTTTTTTTTAATCTCTGAGTTCCCAACACTCCCACATAATTACTAGAATTGAGTAGGCTAGTTACTTTCAGAACAGCTTCTCTACAAGCACATTTCCCCTTGATTTAAGTTCTCTTTAACCTATTGAAGTTTGGAACTAATCCCCCACCCTTGCTTAAAGTCTTCCCCAGGCTGCTACAGGGTGAGGATTCCAAGAGGCATTCAAAAATGACTTTTCTGCTCTCCTAATTTCAGATGCAAAGACTACAGTTAGGGAGATTCCCCTGGCCCCTCAAACATATTCTTCAAAAGTAGTAGGTTTTCCAACAATTTTAAGGTAATATATTGCAATATAGATTTGGGAAAATTGTGAAAAGGCTTTAAAAGCAGCCTGAGAGAACTATGTAAAAAGGTGTTTAAAAATAAAAATAAAGGAAGCATGGTTAACAATGTGTTCATATTTCCTCTTCCTCTCCTTGCACTGAATTTAAATTATCCTTCCCGTTGACCTCTGAGTTTTAAACATACCTCAAGATCTGGTCTAAGATTCTGTCCCATTTCTAGCCCCCTACAACATTCCAAAGAAAAGAGGGTATTGAGCAAAGTCTGAAATGATGAAACCCTGTTCACTGCCTGCCACTTGAAGGCCAATTACTCAAGAAAAGTTGTTGGGGAAAGACCACAAGATTTACTTCTAATCAAAGATGCACGACCTGACCAACAATGACCATCTTGTCTCCGAAGTGCAAGTGCAAGACCTACACAGGGATTTGTGGGAAGGCATGTGAAATTGGGTAGTTACAAATGTCCACAGAGCTGCTTTTTTGATACACACACACAGCTTGCAGCATTTATGTAGATCACTAGCTGTTCTGGACGCTGTAATTCTGGAGAAGTCTCAACGTTTGTGTCTTTAGAGTTCCTTTTCCTACGAGTGTTTAATTTTGCAGTTAGTTTTCAGGAAAGAAAGGAGCATCTTTTCCTCCGAGAACCAGGGCCGTTCTGTTCCCTGGAAACCTAGGGGGTAGATCAAAGAAACTGTTCTTGGGAGGGAAAAAGAGATGATAGCTGTCTGGACAACAGTCTTTGAACAAAAGATGCTTCTACAGTCAGAGGTGTCTTTTATGGCAAAACTAGTGAGAGACTAGCTTTGTATTACAAAGATCAAAATACGAAGACTAGCTTTGTCTTTTTCAGATGGGTTAAAACATTAGTGATTAAAAAAAAAAATTAATGATCCGATGGCTCACGCCTGTAATCCTAGCTACTCAGGAGCCTGAGATCTCAGGATCGCGGTTCAAAGCCAGCCCGAGCAGGAAAGTGCATGAAACTCATCACCAATTAACCATGAGAAAATTGTCAGGGGCGCTGTGGCTCCAGTGGTAGAGCACGAGCCTTGAGCTGAAGAGCTGAGGAACAGCGCCCAGGCCCAGAGTTCAAGCCCCAAGACTGACACAAAGTAAATGAAAAGCGAGTGAAGTCGGCACGATGATTTCGTTTTTTCCTTAGTAACATGATCAGAACTTCTCCACATGCCGCCTCCGACCCCCCCCCCCCCCCCGCAAACTGCCAGTGGCCACTTACGTCCAAAGTGTCTTTAAAGTGTGGGCACCACACGATCGTTTTATGGTTTGGTTATTTAAAAGTAAAACAATCAGCACTACTACATAAAGCACCGACAGATGATAATCATGACACTATTCCTCACGGAAGAAACTGGCCATTTCAAAGAGAATGTAGAAATGTGAGGGGTGAGCAGCCCTGGACACTGATTTCAGCGGGGCTCTCTGGAGAGGTTTAAATCAACAAAAATCACCTCCACACAACCGCGCTGCAGCGCTGTTCACGCTGCCAGCTCTGAGGTGCAGAGAACTACAATTCCCAGAAGGCTCAGGGAGCGTGGCACACTGCCAACTTCCGGTTCCCTTCTCCAGTCTCGTTCTTCTGGACCGTTCCCGCTTTTCACGGAACTGCGAATGGTTTTAGCGGACAGAGGCAGCGACAGCGACGCCTTAGCTCGGGAATTAGCGACACAGAATTAGCGACACAGAAGGCTCAAAAATGATGAACGGGGGGGATGGGGGTGGGAGAGAGAGAGAGAGAGATCGGCGTCGCAGCGTGCGTGTTGGCGTCACTTCCGGTGGGTGGGGCACAGCGATCCCGCGCAAATTGAATGGACTTGGTGTTTTGGGGTGCAGAGCCGCTTCGGAGGTACCCGGGCTCCGCGATTCCGGCCTGGTTGCTCTGGTCCAAGTGAGTGAGGGAAGTCGCGAGCGGTTTTCGGGGGGGAGGGTCTGCCTCCATCGTGTGGAGAAAGGGCTTCCCGGAAAGCGAAGGGTGTGGGGTCTGGAGAGGGGGCTCCCGCCGGTCCCCGTGGGGTCCCGCTCGCCGTCGCGTGTCCCCACGCGCAGAATCCGGGGCTCGGGGAGGACGGGAGCCTAGTGGCGCGGTCCTCCCGGGCCTGCGGAACAGTCCCAGCCCCAGGGCCCCGTGCGGGACGTGATTCCGCGGGAACTTCTCCCGCCTTCCCGCCAAAGCCAGCCGCTCGCTGCCACCCGCAGGCTCCACACTGGCAGGTGGGTGACGATCACACGTTTTCGTTGCTGCAGGCCCGAGGGAACACGGCGTCTGGACCCGGCGTGCCGCCTCGCCCTGCGCATCCCCGGCTGGAAAGTGGCGGCTGTGTGTGGTCCCTACGTGATCGCCTGGAGCTGATCTGTGCCACATGGCGCTCACGCGATCTTTCGGTGCTGAAGAGGAGATAATTACTCGAGAAGATTTAGTTGGCCTAGAAGAAACGGACCCAAGTTTCACCAAACACATAGTATGTCCATTTTCCTCAGCGTGAACAAATACCTTGTTAGGAGGTGTATTATCGCAAAGGTAGTGGACTAATTGGTTTTCTCGGACTCTGGCTTTGAGGATCACGTGCATCCGAATTGCCTGCATGTGTAAAATCCAGTCACCCCTACACCTCCTGAACTAGTGATTGTCACTGGGAGTTGAAAACTTGTGAACCCCGAAACTTGAGAACTGCTGGACCTGAGCATCAGTGCTTCCTGTTGTGTCTCCAGGGGTAAGACTGGCTTCCTCTGAACCTGTGATTTCCAATCGTTTTTCTTGGAACTTTGCACAGCAACAGTTTCCCAGGTCTCTGGGATCGATTTTCAAAGTGTCCTGAGGCATTATCACCGCATATTAGCAAAATATCCATTACTTGGATGGTAATACATTTCAGTCCTCAAACAGTAAAAGTCCATTCCTGCGGTTCTGTTTATTGTCAGTTGAAATACTTGCTTTTCTACAAATTTCTGAGGTTGTACCTCTGTGTAACTTTGTATGATGGCATTTTGATGCAATAATTTTATTAGTAGGGTGTTGTCCAGAGGGGCTACCATTTCATAGGTTAATGAGTACATTTCTTTTTTGGGGTAATGTCACCCCTTCTACTTTCCCCCAGTTTCTCACCCCCCTCATCCCTGCCCATAAGTTACATAGATCATTTTCCACATAGTATATAACTGAACATCATAATTGCATTTGTTCACCCTCCCTCCCTCCCTTTCTGCACCTCCTTGACTCCCCACTCCCATAGATTTTTTTTTTTAAACTTATGCCTTGTCGAAGAAAGAGGAGATTCTAATTTTTGTAGAATCCCTGTGTTAATAACTTGGAGCACACATTATGATTCTAAGTAAAAAAGCACTTTGGACCAATGATTACACTTTTAATTTCCGGCACTGAGTTTCTCAAATGTTTAATAAAACTATCAGATTGCTGAAAAAAATACATTAAGCAACTATTAGGTGGCATTAAGGTAGTGTTTATGATTAATATAACATCTAGGCTATGGAAACTGAGATTGATATTAGATTAAATAACAGTTTCTGTGTAGTAATTTGATATTACATTAAATAATAAGTTTCTGTGTAGTAATTTAAACTGCGTAACACTTTTTAGTAAATATATTTTGCTTTAAATATTGCTATTTTCCCTTTCATATCATGTAGTTAGTTTGGCACTATGGGGATACAAGGATTGCTACAGTTCATCAAAGAAGCTTCTGAACCTATCCATGTGCGGAAGTATAAAGGGCAGGTAGTAGCTGTGGATACCTATTGCTGGCTTCACAAAGGAGCTATTGCATGTGCTGAAAAGCTAGCCAAAGGTGAAGCTACTGATAGGTAAGTTTGGATATGATCATTCTTTGGAATTAAGAATGACTGTTTGGGGCTGGGAAGGTGGCTTAGTGATTGCCTAGCATGCATGAAGCCCTCGATTCAATTCCTCAGTACCACATAAAAAGAAAAAGCCGGAAATTATGCTGTGGCTCAAGTGATAGAGTGCTGTCCTTGAGCAAAAGAAGCTCAGGGACAGTGCCTAGGTCCTGAGTTCAAGCCCCAGGACTGGCAAAAAAAAAAAAGACTTTTTCTCATAAATGGGTTATTCTCCTTCAATTCTAGATGTTTATTAAGAAATGAGAGTGTGTGCTTTAGAATATTTCTATACATCTTTCTGTGATATAGGATTTTTATTCTTAGTAATAAGCCAAAATATCAGGACACTAATGGAGAAAGAAAGGATTATGAACTAATCTACCTTCCTTCCTTCCTTCCTTCCTTCCTTCCTTCCTTCCTTCCTTCCTTCCTTCCTTCCTTCCTTCTTTCCTCTTTCTCTTTCTTTTTCTCTTTCTCTCTTTTTACCTCCCTCCCTATCCCCCCTCTCCCTTTCTCTCTCTCTCTGTCTTTTTCTGTGTTTATTTTTGTGCAGGTGCTATGGCTTGAACTTATGGCTTGAGCACAGTCCCTTAGTTTTCTCACCCAAGGGTGGTGCTCTACCATTTGAGCCACAGCTCTACTTCTGGCTTTTTGCTGGTTAGTTGGAGGTAAGAGTCTCATGAACTTTCCTGCTGTCTAGTTAGAATCATGATCCTCAGATCTCAGCCTCCTAAATAGATAGATACTGGCTCCTAGTATCAACTTTAATCTTCACCTACGATAAGCATTTTGACAATGGTTTGAAAAATCCATAATGATTTTTGGGTACAGTCAACACACTGGTAAATGTTACCAAAATGAAGCACAAGAATAGTATATTCTGACTTCTTTCAACTTACAGTCCATGCTGACATCCATTCTCAGCCACGTGACATCATTTAAGGCAGGTTGACTAGACTAATGCCCTCTATTGTTCAAGTAGAAATATTAAACAAGAATAATTTCTAGACAGATATTTTCACAGAGATTTAGACAGTATGATGATTTGTTTTCTTTCACAATATGTAATTTATTTCTTGGAGGGAAAACTCACAAATCTTAACATGATTTACTTAAACATAAGACCAAGTAGGTAAATTATGTTAATCCTGCTTGTTTTCAGCAAAAGGTCTAGTCATGGACTAAACAAATGTTTAGGCCTTTGAGGCCTGTCAAGTTAACAAAGTCAAAAGTACCTGTAACAATAATATTTGTAGCATCTGAGGAGACTGGGTTCTTCTTCCACTCTAGCTGCTGAAATGTGGCGATGGGAGGTGCTGGGAATGAAAGGGCTTCATGGATGCTAAGCACCTGCTGGACTATCTCTTCTAAGAAAATGCTTTGAAAGTAATTTTGTTTCTACTAGTACTTTGAACAAACTTGCAACTGTAGCTAGACTACAAGTTTTTCATTGCTACTTTGAGTGTTTTTTGATGTTTTCTTCCTGAAAATTTCTTCAGTTTTTTGGTGTAAATTCTGATTTTTGACTGATTAGAAGAGTTGTTAATAATACAGGTAATATCCTTCATCATTACAAGGCAAGAAATGGAATCTACAGGACTTTCCCTATAGTAGGTGCTTAGTAAATGTTCATTGAAGTAAAAAAAAAAATATTTGGAACTTTGAACAAAGGCCTTGTCAGGCACTCTCACTTGTGCCATACCTCTGGGCCTTTTTTTGTATTTGCTATTTTCAAGATAGAGTCTTGCTTTATGCCCAAGCTCCCTGGACTGCCATCCTTCTACTTGTACAACTCCCATCACTGGAGATGACAAACACATGCCACTCAGCTCTTGGTGCAAATGGAGTCTTACAAACTTCGATGCCCATGCCTCAAACTGAGATTCCCCTAACTTCCACTTCCCAAGTAACTAGGATTGTAGGCGCTAGCCACCACATCCAGCTAGACAAATTCTTTGTGTAGACTATTAGGTAATACTATTGTGTCACTGTTAAATTTCTTGTTTATGATAGCATATTATTGGAAAAATCAAGTGTTTATTATTCTTTCAGGTTTTCAGTAGATTTGGAACAGTAAAAATATCAGAATCAAGCCGGATGCTGGTAGCTCACACCTGTAATCCTAGCTACTCAGGAGGCTGAGATCTGAGGACTGTGGTTCAAAGCCAGCCCAGGCAGGAAAGTCTGTGAAACTCTTATCTCCAATTAACCACCAGAAAACCAGAAGTGGCACTGTGGCTCAAGTAGTAGAGCGCTTGCCTTGAGCTGAAGAGCTTAAGGACAGCACCCAGGCCCAGAGTTTAAGCCCCATGACTGACCAAAAGAAAAAAAAAAAAGAGAATCAGAAAGGATTTCAAACCCTTCTATTTCATAGATGCAGAAATCAAGGCTTGGAGGATCATAAAAAATGGATGTAAACCCAGGTCTAAGTTAAAGTTTTCATTTCCTATGAGAAGGTTTTAAAATACAAAATGAAATACTTTCCCCAAATTGTCTCATCTGTTCTTAAAGTATTGAGATGCAAAGCTCTTAAATTTGTTTTTTTCTTTTTCCATGTAGGTATGTAGGATTTTGTATGAAATTTGTAAATATGCTACTGTCTCATGGGATCAAGCCTATTCTTATATTTGATGGATGTACTTTACCTTCTAAAAAGGAAGTGGAGAGATCTAGAAGAGAGTAAGTTGGTTTGATTAACATCTAACTTCATTGTGCTAAGGCCAGATACTGCAGGCCAAATAGTACCAAGTTTTTAAAGTCTTAATTTTTTAAAATGTGTTTTTAGCCTATTACATGAACAGATTTCCTTTAGTGTTTGATTTGTGTTAGATTATTGCAGCCTTTAAAATATATTAGCTAGCCGGGCGCTGGTGGCTCACGCCTGTAATCCTAGCTGCTAAGGAGGCTGAGATCTGAGGATCGCGGTTCAAAGCCAGCCTGGGCAGGAAAGTCCGTGAAATTCTTATCTCCAATAAACCACTAGAAAACTGGAAGAGGCACTGTGGCTCAAGCACTCAAGAGTGCTCACCTTGAGCTGAAGAGCGCAGAGAGAGCACCCAAGCCTAGAGTTCAAGCCCCATGACCTACCAAAAATAAAATAAAATAAAATATATTAGCTACTACATTTTGTTTTGACATTATGCATTGTTGTAGAAGTCTGACAGTAAACGTGTGTGCACACACATGTATATGTCATGAATCACTTGTTCTTTTTGTCTAGAATCCCATAGGATCTGGGTTAATATTTCCAAGCATCTAATATATATTCATTTTCAGATGAATCAATTGTCTTTATTCTAGCAAAATGACATTACAGTTTTGTTTTGTGATTTTTTTTAAATCAGTTTCTGTAATTTCTTATATATTAAAGAGAGATATTCTTCCCTTGCAGAAGACGACAAAGCAATCTTCTTAAGGGAAAGCAGCTTCTTCGTGAGGGGAAAGTCTCAGAAGCCCGAGAATGTTTTACCCGTGCCATCAATATCACACATGCTATGGCCCACAAAGTAATCAAAGTAAGCCAATGAAGAGGAAAGCGGCAACAGACGATTAAGTTCACATAAGCTGTTTATTTATGGAAGGGCAAGGAAATCATAGGAGGAAAATTGATCTAACCTCAAATAGAGTAGAGGCAGAAGAGTCCCAGTAGTTTCCAGAGGAGAAATTCTAAAACAATAAGTAAGGCTTTTTTGAGGTAAGGAATATGTATCGATAAACTCCACCCGTGTGTTGTTCGTTGTTCCTTAGAGAAGGAAAGGACAGATTCTCAGAGGTTTGCACGCCTCTCAATCAGTTCCTACTTAGATACTTCTTTCCTTGTCACCCTAAATCTTAGTGTCGATGGTCTGCGGTCTCACTCCCGAGTTATCCCTTGGCTAGGCTTGTTCATTATGATTAGTACAAGTGTAGTTTTAAAGGGGATGGGGCTCGACTTTTAGCATTCAGTCCTGCCATCCAGCTTCTAACCTAAAACAAGAACTGAAATTCTCTTATTTATTTTTTATTTGTCAGTTGTGGAGCCTGAAATAGGCCTAGACACTGTCCTTGAGTTTTTTGTTTTTTGTTTTTCCTCAAGGCTAGCGCTCCCACTTTGAGCCACAGCTCTACTTTGGTTTTGGGGTGATTAATTGGAGATGAGAGTCTCAGATTTTCTTGCTGCTGGGGCTGGCTTCATACTTGTGGTCCTCAGATCTCAGCCACCTGAGTAAATAGGATTATAGGCATGAGTCACTAGTGCCAGCTGAGGAGGAAATTGCTAGACAAGAAAAGGACAGGAGAAAAACAGCGGACTCTATGTGGTCACAAAAACCTAACACTTAGTAGCATCTTCATTCTGTTTTGCCTTTCCTTAACTTCCTGAAGGAGTTCCTTGGGCCTTGGGTGCAAATACCCAGAATTTGGAACAGGAAATTTGTTTTCAGATTCCTGATAAGCAATTGTTCTAAAAGTATTTCTCCTGATTTTAAAATAGAATTTAGTGTATATATTTTTATGAATGCCTCTAATGGGAAAATATATGCAAAACTCCAAGTAAATGCCTGTATACTATGGTAACGGAGCCATTCTTAAAATGGTCGTTTTTTATGATTTGAACTAATTTTGTTTGTGGCTCAGGCATTTTCCCATTTTGGAATATGTAGTAATTTGTCTTTATATATTATTGGCTGGTTTGTTTTTTTGTGTTCTTGGTTTTTTTTTTAAGACTTTGCTTAATGGCTGTGTGATTGGTATGAACTTTGCTATAACCAAAAAATAGGAAACTTAAGAGGCCAGCAAGTCATAGTGAGGCTAGTTGTAAAATGAGCCTGCTGCAGATCTTGTTCGGGGCACTGTGGGTGCTGTGCTGAAGGTTTATTGTGATCTCTCTCACAGGCTGCCCGGTCTCAGGGAGTTGATTGCCTTGTGGCTCCATATGAAGCGGATGCTCAGTTGGCCTATCTTAACAAAGCTGGCATTGTACAAGCGGTCATTACAGAAGACTCTGATCTTTTAGCATTTGGCTGTAAGAAGGTATTCACCTGAAATTACTACATCCTAATTTTTTAACTCAGGAACTTGTATGTGATAGGCATGTGTTCTGCCACAATGCCACACCCCTATCTTTTCTATGTAGATAGAAGTTATGTTAAATTATCTGGACATGCCTACAGTTTCAGCACTTGGGGGTCAAACAGGAGGATAGTGAGATCCAGGCTAGCCCGGGCTACATGGCAAGACTTTGTACTAACTATAATTTGAGCAGGTGACATTGTCCAAAAGATGTATTCTGACTTACATAAATGTATTCCCTCTATTACATTTATAATAACAGTTTTAGTTTTAGTCGGTTGTGGGGCTTGAACTCTCTGGACCTGGGTGCTGTCCTTGAGCTCTTCAGATCAAGGTGAGCCCTCTCACTAGAGCCACAGTGCCACTTCCAGTTTTCTGGTGGTTTATTGGAGATGAGAGTCTCATGGAGGGGCTGGGAAGGTGGCTCAGTGGTAGAGCACTTGCCTTGCATGCCTGAGCCCCTGGGTTCGATTCCTCAGCACCCCATAAGCAGAAAAAAAAAGCCGGAAGTGGCACTGTGGCTCAAGTGGTAGAGCACTAGCCTTGAGCTGAAGAGCTGAGGGACAGTGCCCCTAGGCCCAGAGTTCAGGCCCCACAACCAGACCCAAAAAAAAAAAGTCTCATGGAGTTTCCTGTTCAGGCTGGCTTTGAACCGTAATCCTTAGATCTCAGCCTCCTGAGTAGCTAGGATTACAGGTGCCCAGCTAATTCAAAATTTAAAAAAACAAAAACAAAATTTTAAAGCAGTAAAACAAGGAGCTAAAATTATTTCATAGCTTCAATTTGTATCTGTTAAGTGTTCATTTGCCCAAACAGTGTTTGTTATTATGTACAATATGCAGAAAGGTTTGCAACTTCATGTTAAGTGACCTGACTACTTTATTAGAGTAAGCCCTTTCCTTTTCCTTTTCCTTTCCTTTCTCTTCTTCCTTAACCTTCCTTCCTTTTTTTCTTTCATTTGTTCCTTCATTCTTTCCATTTCCTGTAAAAATTTTGTTTTAAAACTTCCTTACCATTTCTTGTGAAAAGGTTTTAAAACTTTTCCTCCCTCTTTCCCTCCCTCCCTCCCTCCCTCCCTGCCTGCCTGCCTCCCTCCCTCCTTCCCCCTCTCCCCCCCCCCACTTCTTGTCTGTCTTATCTGTCTGGTTTGTCTGCCTGCCTGCCTGCCTGCCTGCCTGTCTGTCTGTCTGTCTGCCTGCCTGCCTGCCTGCCTGTCTGTCTGTCTGCCTGCCTGCCTGCCTGTCTTCTGGAATGGAACCCATGTCCTTACATATGCAAGGAAAGAGCTCAATCACTGAACTATATCCTTAGTCTATAAATTTTTTAGTAGCACACTTAAAATTTTACTTTTTTAAAAATGTTGATACAAGCCAGGCACTGGTGGCTCACGCCTTTAATGCTAGCTACTCAGGAGGCAGAAATCTGAGCATCACAGTTCAAAGCTAACCCTGGCAAGAACATCCATGAGACTCTTAGCTCCACTTAACCAACAGAAAACTGGAAGTGGTGCTGTGGCTCAAGTAGTAGAGTGCTTGCCTTGAGCTGAAGAGCTGAGGGACAGTGCCCAGGCCCAGAGTTAAAGCAAAAAAAAAAAAAATGATGATACATACCTTATACTTTTCAATTAAGTTAGGCAAATGAATGGATTTATTTACTAATGGAATGTTATATAGATACTTAGATTATTTATAAAATTGTAACAGAGCTAAGCCCCAGTAGTTGCCACCTATAATCCTAGCTACTTTTTGTTTTGTTTTTAAACCAGCTCTAGCAAGTTTTATTAAAGAAGAATTATGTACTATTTACTTTTCTCCAATATGTTCTGGCATGCTTCTAATGATATCAGAATCACCTATATCAATAATAGCCAGTGTATATTCTGTAGTATTTCTCACATGCCATGTCCGGTTCAATATTATTGCCAGTGTAGTGATGGACACCAATTTTGGCAAACAGAATGATATTCTATTTCAGATTTCCTCAAGGCTGGGCAGTTGTGGGCAAGGATAACCGATTTCCTTTGCCAGAGTCTGCTGGTAACCCAGCACATACTTTCCACCTTTCCAAACAAGTTGGAGTCTAGATTTGATCAACTCTAGAGACTTTTGGTCTTCTGTGTGGCCACCATCTTCCTGTCTTAAATGTGAGAAGGCTCCCAACTGGAAGCAGCTGCCAAGATGGCTGGATGGAGAGAAAGAATCCTAGCTAAGAGGCTGAGATCCAAACAATTAAGTTTCAAAGCCAGTCTGGGCAAAAAAGATACTAGTTTTCTATCTCTAAAATAACCAGCAGTAATACTGGGTGTGTGATTTAGATAGTAGCTCACCATTGAAGCAAGCAAGCTGAGTATATGCAAAGCCCTAAGTTCAAACCTTCATACTACCAAAATAAATAAAAACTCTATGGAAACTCTAGTATGATAATAAGAGGAGAAATTAAGATATGAAACTGTAGTATTAATAGCTATAATATTTATTGTGTCCATATCTTCATAGCTGACTAGAAGTAGCCATATCAAGAGGTTAATAGGGAGTTACTGATCTGATAGTGAGACATGACAGTTTCTGCATTTTTCTTGAGTTTCTATGTATCCTAGTGTTCATGCCATAAATGCATATTAGTTCATTAATGAGGAAAGGTTAATTACCTTAAAATGTCAAAGAAGATATGGAAAAGTGCTTTTTGTATGTATTACTATTTATTATCATGACAGCTCTACAGTGAAGGTAGAAAGGTGGAAGAAGGGCTTTATTTATCCTACTTGGGACACTCAGATCCTGGCTGTATCCCTTGTAAGTCTAGCTCTGTGCGTCAGTTTACTTGCAGATTTCATAGTAATCAAGCTGCCTGTCTATGCCTCCTATATCTCAGTGCTATTTTCAGAAAGAGAAAATTTTCTTAGGATTATTAACCGTTGATTAGATAATGATGGACCGAAGTGACCTCTCTATAAATATTAACAATTTCATCTCTTTTTGAAGGTGATTTTAAAAATGGACCAGTTTGGAAATGGCCTAGAGATTGATCAGGCTCGGCTAGGAATGTGCAAGCAGCTTGGAGATGTATTCACTGAAGAGAAATTCCGTTACATGTGTATTCTTTCAGGCTGTGACTACCTCTCATCTCTGCGTGGAATTGGATTGGCAAAGGCATGCAAAGTACTGAGACTGGCTAACAATCCAGATATTGTAAAGGTAAGAGCAACTTACCAGAGCTACCAATTTCTGAAGCATTCAGATGTTTAGGTAATAAAGTTTAATACTCCGTGATATAAAAAGTCTGTG
This sequence comes from Dipodomys merriami, assembly GCF_024711535.1. NCBI lineage: Eukaryota > Metazoa > Chordata > Mammalia > Rodentia > Heteromyidae > Dipodomys > Dipodomys merriami. The sequence continues at coordinate 13,581,274 of NW_027203826.1, read as the reverse complement.
TTAATGCTATTAAAAGGAGAAAAATGACAAAAATGCTAGAACTTTGCTTTTAACAACCAATAGATGTTGCAAGGACAGTTTTTTCAGCAGCTAACAAATTCATGGTAATTTTTAAAATAAAGACTAGATTTAAGGACAAAAGAACTGGGATAGAATTAATGCTGAGCTCAGAATCTTGTGATTTTTGTCCTATTGTCGGGTAGTAGCAGTTCTCAAATATTTTGGTGTAAGAATCCCTATGATCTTAAAAGCTGATTGTAGGCCCAGAGATCAAGCCCCAGGACCAGCAAAGAAAAGAAAAGCTTATTTTAATAATTTTTTATGCATATCATAGGTAATTATATTCACTAAATTAGAAATTAAAATAAAGTTTAAATTAACTCACTTAAACTTAAGGATAAACATATACTTTAACATAAACTATATACTTGCATGAAAATAACCATATTTTTCAAAACTTAAAATTTATCAGAGGAGTTATACAATTACTGCACATCAAACATGACTTCATAAAGACTGCAAGATTCTCCTGTATATTTCCATTCATCTCATTTGATATCAGCTAGTACAGATCCACTGGGGAACTCAAACATTACCAGAGTTTCTCTGGTACCTTTACCTTAAAAGGAAAAAAAGTAATAAAGCTTATTCTCCACTTCCCTTTGATAGTTTTCTTAAAACGTTTAAAGTTACAGAAGAGAAACTTCATATTCTATTTCCAAGAGTACAGAGTACTCAACGTGAGTTTTCAGGGATAAATGTAGTGAGTGTAATTGAACTCTAGGTTATAGATAAAGGCCCGGAAGGGAGTTAAGAAATAGGGTTCGCTAGTCTGTGGTCTCTAGAACTTCCCTTTGTGAGTGTAATATAGTTATGTGTTGCTTAATGATGGGGATGTGTTCAAAGACATGAGTCAGTTAGGCAGCTCTGTCACTGTAGAAACATTATTGGTTGTGTTACACAGATTATGATGGCTATTACAGATTATGATGGTGCAGTATAGTCTATGGGGCCATAATTGTATAGCACTCTGTTACAGATCAAAACATTGGGCATTCAGTGACTGGGTGATGTTTAGTATTCCAGCCGTAAGAGACCATCATAACAGAAATTAGAATGTTGACTTTTAAAAATAGGATCTAACCAAGTGTAGTGGCTCATGCCTAGCGATTGGAGGCATAGCGGTTTGAGGCATGTCTGGATAAAAAGTGAGATTCCCGGGGGCTGGTAAGGTGGCTCAGTGGTAGAGCTCTTGCCTTGCATGCCTGAGGCCCTGGGTTCGATTCCTCAGCACCACATAAGCAAAAAGAAAAAAAGCCGGAAGTGGTGCTGTGGCTCAAGTGGTAGAGTGCTAGCCTTGAGTTGAAGAGCTGAGGGACAGCGCCCAGGCCCAGAGTTCAGGCCCAACGACTGGACCAAAAAAAAAAAAAAAATGAGATTCCCCCTCTCACCTACTAAAGCTGGATGTAGTGGTTTGAATTTGTAATCCCAGCTATGTGAAAGACATAAGTGGGAGGATCACAGGCTAGGTTTAGGCTAGGTCAAAATATGAGATACTATTTGAAAAAGAAAGCAAAGAGGGAGAGAGCATTTGCATAGCAAGTGCTAAGTCCTGAATTAAAAACCCAGTGCTATCAAAAAAACAAAAACTAAGATTTTGTTTTGTTTTGTTTTTAGGTTTCATATTTATTTTTGTCTTCTGGATTTAATAGACCTTGAGGATGAATTGTATACTTTTATGTCATAGTTAGAAACAAAGTTAATGCCTGGTTGAATTTTGGGTCTTTTGGCTTAATAAGAGAAAAACCAAAAAATGAGAATTAAAATGTTATGATATGGGTGTTTGCTGATACCGTTTTTTTTTTAGTTGTGTGTGCATGTATATGTATATGTATATGTGTATGTAGTTATGTGTGTGAATGTCCTGGGACTTAAACTCAGGGCCTGGACACTCTCCCTGAGTTATTTCTTTGGTTTCGTTTCTTTTGGTTGTTTTGCTCAAGGCTAACACTCTACCACTTGAATTACACTTCCACTTCTGGAGGTGAGAGATAAGTATCTCATGAACTTTCATACCAAAATGGCTTCAAACAGGCTAGGATTACAAGCATGAGCCACTTGTGCCTGACTAATGAAAGTAATTTTTTATGTTGATAAAAGCAATTTGGTTTTTATGTGAGAGTGTTAATCTTGAAGTTGATGCATCTTTAGTTGCAGATGAAATATTTTTATATCCATTATTAGGTTATCAAGAAAATTGGCCAGTATCTCAAGATGAATATAACAGTACCAGAGGATTACATCGAAGGATTTATTCGAGCCAATAATACTTTCCTTTATCAGCTAGTTTTTGATCCTGTCCAAAGGAAACTTGTCCCTCTGAACGCCTATGAAGATGACGTTGATCCTGAAACACTAAGTTACGCTGGGAAGTATCCTTTGTGAACCACTGTGGTTGAACTTTATGCTTCTTTATTCATTAGTAGTAGTGGTAGTGGACAAAATCATTGTATTTCTAAGAATACTGGTAGTAAAAACTTGCAGATTATTTTTTGCTTCTCTGTCATAGTAAAAATACCATGATTGCTCATTTAAATTTTCTTGCTAGTGAAATTTTAGACTAGGTTTTTGTAAATCTGAGGCTTACCTGCTGAGCATGTAATGGCTTAGACTGACTTGACAGGTACAGTCACTAGGTCATTTACTTATGGTGCACATTCCCAAGGTGGCATGTGAGAGAACTCCTTGTGGTATGGAGGGGTGTACTGGGCAGGTGAGTGCACCATTGAAAGAATGCCTTCCCATGACCTTCATGGCCAGTGGCCTTGGGAAGGACTAAGATAGAGCTTTTAATTACTTAAGTGGTAGCCAGGACTTTTTTCCTATCTCCCTTTGAAGAGGAGAAAGTGGTGACCCAGGGCTTTGTGTCAGAAGTTGGCCAACTCCTGCAAGGATACATAGAGACAGCAAACTATACCTGTCGTTTATAATAGTACTTATGTAAGTAAGACTTATTTAATCCTCAACTTCTTAAGATCTTCTCTTGACAAATGTTCTATTTTAGTACAGTAACATTTGGTTGTCAACAAAGACATTTTTCCTTAATCTTACCAACCTAGGTATGTGGATGATGCAGTAGCTCTTCAAATAGCACTTGGAAATAAAGATATAAATACTTTTGAACAGATCGATGACTACAATCCAGACATTACTACGGTAATATTTTAAGTACTGGTATAGAAAAGCATTTTTTAGTTATATGTGATTTAAAGCAAATCTTCGTTTACTAAGTATTTTTGAAACTTTCTGTGTCCATGTTTTGTGCAAGCACACATTGGAAACAGCCTCATCTTAGGGAAATTATCTCTCTGAAAATGTAGATATACCAGTTTTGAGCATTTTATGTGGCTATACCAAGTATTGGTTCTCTTTTTAATTTGTCTCACTCCATTCAGGTGTGGTGATATTGGGCATTATTAAAGTCCAAGCCTCAAAGCACTACCCTTGAAGAAAAATTTACAAACTTTTGTTTTTGTTTTTGTTTTTGCCAGTCCTGGGGCTTGAACTCAGGGCCTAGAGTCTGTCCCTGAGCCTCTTTGTGCTCAAGACAAGTATTGGTTCTCTTTTTAATTTGTCTCACTCCATTCAGGTGTGGTGATATTGGGCATTATTAAAGTCCAAGCCTCAAAGCACTACCCTTGAAGAAAAATTTACAAACTTTTGTTTTTGTTTTTGCCAGTCCTGGGGCTTGAACTCAGGGCCTAGAGTCTGTCCCTGAGCCTCTTTGTGCTCAAGACTAGCATTCTACCTCTTGCACACTACCACTAGCCACAGCACCACTCCCAGGTTTTTCTGTTTATGTGGTACTGAGGAATTGTACCCAGACCTTCATGCATGCTAGGCAAGCACTCTACCACTAAGCCACATTCCCAGCCCACAAACTTCTTTACTGATTGCTAACAGGAAATATTTAGTGAGCATTCTGGACATATGTCTTTGAAATCATTTCTGTTTTCTATTTGTATATGTTCCTTACGATGCTGTCTCTTAATATTTCTTAATTTTGGTCTCTTTAATATTTCTGTTGATCTTTTCTGTTCGCATTTCTTTTTTAAGGCCTTTAATTATCCCATTTATGCAGAGATCCTATATGTCTCTACCTCCGTCTTTACCCTGTCGACCAGCTTTGTACTTCTCATTGTCTTTTGGGTTTCCACATCAGTAGTTTCCTGTAACACCAAATCTATCCGTACACAAAGCCGAACATGTCGAGTCCCTTTAAGATTTCTGGCATTTTTCTTTTAGTACACTTCTTTTTGGGGGGGGGGGGCGGGGAGGTGGTCGGTTGTGGGGCTTGAACTCTGGGCCCAGGCGCTGTCCCTCAGCTCTTCAGCTCAAGGCAAGTGCTCTCTACCACTTGAGCCACAGCACCACTTCCGGTTCTGGTTTTCTGGTGGTTAATTGGAGATAAGAGTCTCATGGACTTTCCTGCCTGAGCTGGCTTTTTTTTTTTTTTAATTGTGAAAATGCCGTACAGAGGAGTTACAATTACATGGGCAAGGTAATGAATACATTTCTTATCAAGCATTGTTGAGTTGGCTTTAAACCACAATCCTCCATTCTCAGCCTCCTGAGTAGCAAGGATTATAGGTGTGAGCCACCAGCACCCAGCTTTGTACACTTCTTACACATATCTTTTAATGTCCATTTTCTTATTCTCTCCAGTAGAATGCTGTCTTTTTAAAGGTGAGAACTCTGATCTTCACTATCATAGTGTATTTATCACATTCATTTTTTGAATCAATGACAGTTGCATGATTTCTTATTTGTACAGACTAGGAAACTTGGAAATAAAATTTTTATTTCACTTTGATTGCTAAAGCTTGATGCTCTTTTTACATATCTTTTTTGGTTGACATGTTCTGTTTCCTTGTAACTTTAGTCTAAGTTTTTTTGTCTTTGCACACTAGTTCATTCCTTTACTCAACATTCATTCTAATAACTCACACAATCAAAAGCACCTGTAAAGCGCTCATTTCTTGGAGGAAAGAGATGAGGATATGTAGAGAGAAATATGTTAAAATTATGTAATAGAGAAGTAGTTCAGGATCTGTGTTCACAAAAGTCATACATGTAACTAACGAAGAAGAAAATGATTCAAGATAATTAAGGCAAATCGTTTTTGAGCATGTAGTATATCTCAGGTAAGTAGCACCTTAGACATAGTAGCTCATTTATATTTAAACAAGGCCTTGTAGTCGGTACTGTCAGTACAAATGAAGAAACAGAGGAAGGTTAGGTAACTTGCTCTGGCCACATATTTCATAAATAAGGGAGCTTGGTTCTAAGTCAAGGTTTTACTATTCATTCAAAGAGAAGCCAGTGTGTGTCCCTAGTTTGCAAAGATTAGTAGGAATTTTCAAGAGTGAGTGATTCCAAGGTGAAGAAAAGGGCAAATGCATAAGAGGCTAATATGCTAAGATAATTTTTTTAAATGTTCATTGTAGCTTGACAGAGAATGTCTTAAGTTCATAAACGAACCCAAACTCCTTGACAGAAAATAGTTGAGCCTGAAGAAGATACCCACTGATTAACTGATAACCAGTTGAGTATTAAAAAATCATCATTACCGTCAACTGAAATCAGCCTGCTCAGAAATGCTCATATTTTAGAGGTACATCTTTTCCTAGCCATAGTTCTTCTATTTTAATTTTATTTTTTCAATGTTCCTCTTTTTTGGGGTCTGGTCATGGGTCCTGAACTCTGGGCCTGGGCGCTGTCCCTCAGCTCTTCAGCTCAAGGCTAGCGCTCTACCACTTGAGCCACAGCGCCACTTCCGGCTTTTTTTCTTTTTGCTTATGTAGTGCTGAGGAATTGAACCCAGGGCCTCATGCATGCAAGGCAAGCGCTCTATCACTGAGCCACCTTTCTAGCCCCGTATTTTTTTTTTATTAGATATGAACCACAAAGCAAAGTGCCAGTGGCTCATGCCTCTAATACTAGCTACTCAGGAGGCTGAGATTTGAGGGTCACAGTCCAAAGCCAGCCAGGGCAGGAAAGTTCATAAGGCTCACCTCCAAACTTAACTACCAAAAAAAGCTGAAAGTGGAGCTGGGCCTCAAGTGGTAGAAAGCTAGTCTTGAGCAAAAGAAAGAGCTCAGGACTGGCATCAAATAATAAAAGAGAAAGGAAGGAAGGAAGGAAATGAACCGAACCCAAATAAGGTGGCTTAACTTTCATTACATGAGGAACCAACCTAGGAATGTATGACATGTTTCACAGGAAACTATAGGTTTAGTAAAGTTGAAAATTACAGTACAGATACTTCAAGAATTTTTTAGAGTAATTTAAATATATTTGAAACTTTTGTTGATATAAAGGGAAATTTGTTGATATTCTCCTTCAAGTAACCTTTTTCTTTATACTTTTTTTAGGCTGCCCATTGCAGAAGTAATAGTTGGAATGAGAAGGCATGTCCAAAGTTACCTGCTGGAAGTAGCATTTGGCATAAGAATTATTGCCCCAGACTTGAGCCGAGTAGTGCTTTAGATGCTACACAGTTGAAGGAAAAGCCAAGTACCTTGGGCATTAAACAAGTTATTAGTACCAAAGGATTAAGTCTTCCAAGGAAGTCATCTATGGTGAAAAGACCACGAAGTGGTAGGTATTGCATTATTGGTCATATTTAAATCATTGACAGACCTAAGGTCACTGAGATATTCTACTAGAAGTTTTATTTCTTAGCTTTAGACCTTAGATTTAGTCTCTCTTTGTAGCTGAAGCTGGCTTCAAACTTAGGTTTTCCTGCCTCTGCCTGAGTAGCAATTAATAGAGTATGTCACTATGCTCAACTGCTATTATCCATTTTATATTGATTTTTTTTTTTCTTCTTCTTCTTCTTCTTCTTTAGTTGGTTGTAGGGCTTGATCTCTGGGCCTAGGTGCGGTCCCTGAGCTCTTTTGCTCAAGGCTAGCACTTTACTACTTTGAGCAACAGCTCCACTTCCAGTTTTTTTAATGGTTAATTGGAAATAAGAGTCTCATGGGGACTTTTCTGCCCAGGCTGGCTTTGAACCACAATCCTCAGAACTCAGCCTCCTGACTAGCTAGGATTACAAGTATGAGCCATTGGTGCCTGGCTTTTGCATTGATTTTTCAAAAAAAAATTTTTTTTTGTATTAGCGTACATAATTTGTACAAGGAACATTTCATTGTGATATTTCCATATATGTATAAAACATATTCCAATCATACTCATTCTATTTACCCTTACTCTCCTCACCCTTATATTGAGTTTAATTTATATGTATATGAGGTGAGGGAAGGGATCATGACCTCTTCCCTTGTACTTGGCAGTCCATTTGTTAAAGCATCTGAGTGCTTTAGCAGAGTTATGGAAACGCAGCTAACCATGTTAAGTGTGAGTCTCCTTTGATCTCTTTATTAGTCTGTAATGTTATTCTCTCCATTGTTCTTTGCATCAAACACACTCTTGATAACTATAGCTTTATAGTCCTTGAAACCAGGTAGTGTAAGTCCCCTCGGATTGTTTTGGCTATTCCTGTTTCCTTCTAAGTTTTACAGTTAGCTTGTCAATTTAAAAACAAAGGCTATGTGTATCTAGTTGAAGCTATAGATCAGTTTGTAGAAAGCTGTCATCTTAGCAATACTGAGCATTTTGATCTGTTCTAGTCTTCAGTGCTCTGTCGTTCTTAGTTTGCAGATCTTGTACATCTGTTGTCAAACATAGTCTTACAATTTTTTTATTGGTATTATAAAGATAATGTACAGAGGGGTTACAGTTACATACGTCAGGAAAATAGTACATTTATTTCTGGACAATGTCACCCTTTCTCTTTCCCAGTTTTTCTCCCTCATCCTCACCCACAAGTTGTATAGTTCATTTTCAGCATAACATCAGTGAATACCATTGCTGCAGTTGTTTACCCTTTGTCCATTTCCCCTTACATTCCCGAAGACATATAAACAGAACAAAAGAACAAAAACAGCAAAAAAGAAAAAAATCCTTGTTTCCCTTTCCTGTAGTTCATTTCAATAAATATTATTTTGTATGGTCAGATGCACATATGCATTGAAACATATTTTTAAATTTCTGATTGTTTGATGCTTTTGTAAAGCATTTTCTTTCTCTCTCTTTTTTTTCTTTTTCCATGGGGCTTGAATTCTAGGCCTGGGCGCAGTCCCTCAGCTCTTTAGCTCAAGGCTCGTGCTCTACCACTTGAGCCACAGCGCCACTTCCGGTTTTCTGGTGGTTAATTGGAGATAAAGAGTCTCACAGACTTGCCTGCGCAGGCTGGCTCTGAACCACAATCCTCAGATCTCAGTCTCCTGAGTAGCTAGGATTACAGGTATGAGCCACCAGTGCCCCTCATTATTTTCATTTTTATTGTGATTTCCAGGTTTTTATTTGTAGTATACTGAAATGTAGTTGATTTTTATATGCAAATCTTAAATTTTGCTACCTTGCTGAAATTATACATCAGTTTGGTTATTTCTTATTGTCTGTGAGGTTTTTCTAATGGATGATCATGTCACCTGTGATTCGTTCTCCTCTTCCAATTAAGATCTTTTATTTCATTTTCTTCACTAGAACTTCCAATAAAATGTTGAACAGAATGCTGACAGTGGAGCACTAAGGACTGAGAACAAGTGACACTTTGACCATAGAAAATAATTGTCTCTTTTATTCTCTTATTTCTTTTCCTCTGCTACCTGACTAACAAATTAAAACAAAGCTCTTTGCAAAATTTTAGCAAATAAATACTTTTTTAAAAAGTTAAGTAGTGGGACTGGGAAGGTGGCTCAGTGGTAGAGTGCTTGCCTTGCATGCATGAGGCCCTGGGTTCAATTCCTCAGCACCACATAAGCAGAAAAAGCCGGAAGTGGGGCTGACGCTCAAGTGGTAGAGTCTAGCCTTCAGCTGAAGAGCTGAGGGACAGCGCCCAGGCCCAGAGTTCAGGCCCCACAACCGACCAAAAAAAAAAAGTTAAGTAGTTGTGCAAAAGGGTATCAATTCAATGGGTCAGATTATGAGTATAGTGCATTGTGATTGGTATCATCCCGTCTATTGGTCTCCTCATCTTTCCTAGTAGTACTTACATTTTTAAGCTGGGTATAGGCTACACATCTTCGCCCAAAATGTTTTGTTTCATTGTGAATGTAAATCTTTTTTGTGACAGTATCTCTGAACTTTTATTATACAAAAATACTTGGTTAGCTGGATGCTGGTGGCTCATGCCTATAATCCTAGCTACTCAGAAGGTTGAGATGAGGATTATGGTTCAAAGGCAGCCTGGGCAGGAAAGTCTATGAGACTATTTCCAATTAATCACCAGAAAACTGGAAGTGGCACTGTGGCTCAAGTGGTAGAGCGCTAGCCTTGAACTGAAGAGCTGAGGGACAGTTGCCCAGGCCCAGAGTTAAAGCCCCATGACTGATCCCCCCGCCCCCCCAAAAAAATACTTGGTATACTTGACACCTTCTAGTTCCTTCATTTTCTTCCTCTACTATTAAGATAAACTATTTGTTTTTTGTAGTAGGCTCCTCTAGTAAGTTCTTTATGTCAAGTAGTCTTATAACAACCATTTAGCAATGGACATGCACGCTTACACATGTGCACACAGAAAACCTCAAAATATTGGTATAATTTCAGTCTATTTTTAGATATCGCAGATATTTAGAAATAGCCATTGTGACCCTCCTAAATTTCTCTCCCAAGCTCAATGATATTCTTTATTGAGGCTGTGCTTTGGATTCACACAGTTTTTTAGTGATTGTATAACTGTAACAGTGAGTGTTAATTCTTCTTTGCTGTAGAATATGTCAAGTATTCCCAGTTGTAATATTCTTTCTATCCATCATCCAGACACTGTTGTATCTCTGCAAAGTAAGAGTATATTAGCTTCTATTATCCTTATGCAGTATTCTGAGTTTGTAATTGAATTCTTCAGTTTGATGTTAAGGTCGGCGTGGTTATATTTTGAAACTTAAGTGATGGTTGGTCATCCCTATTGCGGTAATCTTTATTTTACTTTAGTTTAGCCTGTTCATTTTTTTAAAAAGTCTTTGTGTTGTCTTTTAATATATAGGTCATTTGAAAGAAAAATATGTCTCCTGGTATCTTTTAATGTTTTGGTTCCAGTGTGTTTGCTTGTATAATGTTTAACTGATTAGAAAACGTATAGGAGGCTGGGATGTGGCTTAGTGTAGAGTGCTTAAAGTATGCATGAAGTCCTGGGTTCGATTCCTCAGTACTACAAAAACAGAAAAAGCTGGAAGTGGTGCTGTGACTCAGGTGCTATCCTTGAGCAAAAGAAGCTCAGAGACAGTGCCTGTGCCCTGAGTTCAAGCCCCAGGACTGGCAAAAGAAGGAAGAAAGGAAGGAAGAAAGAAGGAAGGAAAGAAAGAAGGAAAGAGTATAGGAATCTTATTTTCAGACTAACTACAGTAGTTGTCCAATTTGTTGCGTATCCAGGTTGCTAATGTGCAGTCACTACAGCTTGTTATGTTACATAAATCTACTAGGATGGTATGAGAGATACTGAGGTGTTTTCTGAATTCAAAATATGCCCAGCTTAAAGAATTCCTCTAGATCGCTACACGAACAACCTTCCTGTAATAACGTGAGATCAGTCTGGTGTGGCTGCATCTTGGAAAAGCCTTCCTGGGGATCCTAGAATTTGTGTTGTTGTTCTGTGGGGTTTTTTTTTTTTTTTGGTTGTTGTTATTAGTTTTTCTTTTGAAGGACCCTGAGCCCCCTGCATCATAAATAGATTAAACTTTTGGCAGAGATGAAAATGTTTCTCTGTTTCTAAGTTTTTAGTGCTGGGGTCATGTCTGAAGTGGTGCAGTGCTTGCCTAGCAAGTGCAAGGCCCTGAGTTAAGGAAGAAAAAGGGGGAGGGAAAGGGAGAGGGAGGGAGAGAGGAAGGGAAGGAAGGAAGGAAGAGAGGAAGGGAAGGAAGGAAAGATCTTTTAAAAGTTGAGGGCTGGGGCTGGGAAGGTGGCTCAGTGGTAGAGCACTTGCCTTGCATGCCTGAGGCCCTGGGTTCAATTCCCCAGCACCACATAAGCAAAAAGAAAAAAGCCGGAAGTGGCGCTATGGCTCAAGTGATAGAGCACTAGCCTTGAGCTGAAGAGCTGAGGGACAGCGCCCAGGCCCAGAGTTCAGGCCCCACAACTGGACCCAAAAAAAAAAAAAAAAAAAGTTGAGGGCTTTTTATACCTTCAACCTAATTTGACCAACTTGTTAAAGATTATACCAGTGTAATCTCTATGTTTTATCACTGTAGTGGAAACTTACCAGGCTCTGAAAATTTGTTGAACTAATTTAAAGCATCTTACATATCTCTGTGTCTTTGTCTCTCTCAGGCTTTAACTTTTTGTATTGTCCAACAATATGCTTTATTCCAAAACCACAAAATAAATTTAACACACCAGTCTTTCAGGTTTTTATAGCTAGGTAATAAGAATATTTATCAAATTACTATACTATAACACAACCTTCACATATACTCAAAAATCATAACATCCATGAAATGAATACATAGCTGCTGGTTTTTTGGATTATTTTTTAAAAGTCATCATATTTATAATGTAAATTGCCCCTCAAAATTTGCATCTAAAGTATTTGAAATAATAAGTATTTAGCCAAACAATTGATTATGCCCTGAAATTTTAGTTGAGGTAATTTTATGTAAAATTATGTAACTGTTTGACTAAATGTTAACTTGTACATAAAATTATCAAACATAGCTAAGATATTTGCTTTTAAATCTTTGTATTCCTATCTGTGAAGCATTGTGTGTTTATTTTTTAAAGTATGGCTCAAGGTGTTGCCTAGGTAGTAGAGCAACTGTCTAGAATGCACAGTTTTCATCGCTGGTACTACAGAAAAAAGTACAACTGCCCTTACAATAGCCAAAAAGGGACTGTGATGTTGAAACCTAATTTCCAACTGTAGGGGAAATAAAGATTTACAAGTAATTTTGTTTTTATTTAGAAGAGCTGTCAGAAGATGATCTGTTGAACCAGTATTCTCTTTCATTTATAAAGAAGACAAAGAAAATTAATTGTGGAACCAATAAATTACTCAACTCTTCTGAAATGCTTGTGCCTGAACTGGGAGATGAAAGTACTCTAACGAAAAGCTTAAAGACGCCACCGAAGTCAAGGAATAAATTTGCAACATTTTTACAAAGAAAAAATGAAGAAAGTAGTGCAATTGTAGTTCCAGGGACTAGAAGCAGGTATAGTTATATCTTCAAAATGTTTTTTATCTGCTATATTATATACTTTATTAGTATTTATTTTCTCCCGAAATTGAGTCTAGAGGTATATGGGTTATAGGATTTAACATGAACTGACAATTCTGGACATGTTGGTTTGACTTAGCGTATTTCCATTTTGTGATGGAGTGAAAATGATGATGCACTCAGTAACTGTTGTACATCAGTTCTGAATTTTGGTCTTCTATCAGATCCGTGGTAGATGAATGTGATTCTCTCATGCTAGGTATCAGCAGCAAGCCACAGCTTTCAGCCACCTAATCATGAGGGGTAACAACTGATTCTCTTCAGTAGGTTAGGTATACTAAATGTACTTTCAGCTTCACAGCATTTTCAGTTTACACTGCGTTTATGACACTTAAGCCCAATGGAAGTTGGGAGATTTCTATATTGTCTTAGTTCTGACCTAAATGCTTTGCTGTTTCTTCCCAATTAGTTCTGCAATCTGTCCATATAAAATCCCAATTGGACCAGCACCCCTTTGGTTACATTTTATATTACAGAAATTCTGTTATTTGGGCAATTCCCTTTTCCTTTTTGGCTATACCTACTTTGGTAGTTTTTTGGGGAGCTTTATGCCATTTTATTCTTGAGAAGCTTATAGTTGGGAAAAAATGTCATACAGTACCGTCAGTACAGTGGTTAAGGCATGTGTACTTAAAAATTATTGTTTTAAATGGGTGATGTTATAGTTACATAAGGTACATAAGGTATAGTTACATAAGTCAGGTTAAGGGTACATTTCTTTTGGGGCATTATCATCCCCTTCCCTCACGTTCTCCCAGTTTTTCACTCCAATCTCCAATTTTTTATGGCTTTTGAAAGGTATCAATTGATGAGGCAGAGGATGGATAGGGTAAGAGGGAGGAATGAATATTGGCAGTTCCTATTTAGGGTTAAATGAATTATGAGTGAAGCGGACCAAGACTGAAGCCAACTGTCTTCACAGAAGACTCAAACAGCTTGAGAAAAGCTACTTCTTGCTGTTCTTACTACCAGAATACAGGCTGGGGAAAGATGATGAGTGATGAAATTTTGAAGTCAGTGTAGTTTGGGGACTAGAAATGTAGCTAAGCCCTAGAACTAGGCTGTCTGTATTTCTGTTTTCTTTATTCATGAGATGTTTGACTTGAACAGGGGATGTGCACAGAAGGGAATCCTACATTGTTGGTGGGAATGTAAACTTGTTCAACCACTTTGGAAAGTAGTATGGAGGTTCCTCAGAAGACTCCACATAGAGCTCTCCTGTGACCCAGCAATCCCACTTTTGGGCATTTACCCAAATGATCACAAATAAGACCACACTAAAGCTACCAGCACGACTATGTTTATTGCAGCATTATTTACCATAGCTAAGATATGGAACCAGCCCAGATGCCCCTCAGTAGATGAATGGATCAAGAAAATGTGATATATATACACAATGGAATTCTATGTCTCCATCAGAAAGAATGACATCACCCCATTTGTTAGGGAATAGAAAGACTTGGAAAAAATTATATTAAGTGAAGTAAGCCAGGCACAAAGAAACATAGGTCCCATGGTTTCCCTTATTTGCAATAACTAGTATGTATCTGAGACAAGCAGAAATAGTCAGATAAGTTGATGTTAGGCAAAATGAACCCCAAGGTAAGGACTCAAATGATTTTTTCTTTCTTGTGATTGTTTCTAGCATATTTATAAGATGATTTCTTTGTTGCTTTGTTTGACCCTCCCCCAAGGTATAACCCCTGCTTTCACTGTATTTGATTTTGGTGTAATTTGTGGAGGGGAAGGGCAAAAACAAACCATTTAAATAGGGATACAGGTGGACCCATTGAAACAATGAGATGTACAAGTCATTACATTAAAAAATGAACTTTACAACTTTGGACGGGCACGGGTGGCAGTGGGTGGGGGGTGGAGAGGGGAAGGGATGGGAAGGGGAAACAGGAGGAGGTAACAATGCTTGATAAGAAATGTACTCATGGGCTCGGAAGGTGGCTCAGTGGTAGAACGCTTGCCTTGCATGCCTGAGGCCCTGGGTTTGATTCCTCAGCACCACATAAGCAAAAAGAAAAAAAAAGCCGGAAGTGGCGCTGTGGCTCAAGTGGTAGAGCTCTAGCCTTGAGCTGAAGAGCTGAGGGACAGCGCCCAGGCCCAGAGTTCAGGCCCCACGACCGGACCCAAAAAAAACAGAAATGTACTCATTACTTTGCCCATGTAATTGTAACCCCTCTGTATAGTATTTTCACAATAAAAAATTAAAACAGAAAAAAGTGAGGAAAAAAGGACTATGTGCATGACTTCAGTGGTAGAGTACAGTCTAGCAAGTGCAGGATTTAAACTAGTACTTTCTCTCAAAAGAAACCAAAAAAGGAGGCTGAAGCTAACAGTTGTAACAACTTCAGAGGTTATTGGGGCTTGAACTCACCCTGTGATGCTGTCTAATACCTTTTTGCTCAAGGCTAGTACTCTATCACTTGAGCTACCCCTCCCCTTCAAGTCTTTTGATGGTTAATTGGAGATAATGCTCTCATGACTTTCCTGCCTGGCTGGCTTTGATCCTTGATCCTCAAACTTCAGCTTCCTCAGGATTACAGTCATGAGCCATCCATGCCCAGCAACTTCAAATTTGAAAGAATTAAGTGAGTATTGTAAGTAAGTTCCCTAAGACAATGACTGATCAAAAATACCATGAATGGTCTTATTGTCTGCGTGGTAGTACTGGCTCAATCCTTGTTCAGTCTTATCTCCAGTTAACCAGGAAGCAGCTGCAAGTAGAGGTAGGCTGAGGTGGTAGAACATGTTGAGTGAAATAGCTAAGGGATAGCACCCAGGCCCCGAGTTCAAGGCCCAGTACCAGCAAAAAAACATTCCAACTTTGATTAAAATCCAAGACCTATGTTGTCTTTATTTATCAAATTAGTTTTCTGTGAGACATTTTTTAAAGGAATTGGACTGTAATTCCATTTTGAATCATTGTGAGATCCTTTTAACCTTAAAATACTTGAAATAATCCATTCTTTCCATTTCGTGTTAGGTTTTTCTGCAATTCTGTGGATTCTGCTAACTTCGCACCAAAGACAGTCAACACTCAGTCTCTAAATGACACTGCTGTCACCGATAATGCTGCTAATCTTGGTGATTCAAATTGTCCAGACCTAGAAGACCAGAAGTTGGTTGACACAAATATCATGCAGAATTCAAGGGACCAGATTACTGATGATGTGACTGTGTTTGCTGATGAAGAGTCTCAGTCTACCAAAACCAGCGAATTCACACAGAGCATTTCACCACCCACGCTGGGGACACTAAGGAGTTGCTTTAGTTGGTCTGGAAGTCTTGGGGATTTTTCAAGAACTCCAAGCCCTTCTGTAGGCACAGGCTTGCAGCAGTCTAAAAGGAAGAACGATTCCCCTCCGTGTCTGCCTGAGAACAGTGCTATGTCTGTTCTGTCTCAGCCAAAGAGTGATGAGTCAGGCGATGAATCTCAGCTTTTACAGGAAACAACCTGGTCTTTACAGTCTCAGGAAAGCACAGTGTCATCCCCACACAGTTTAAATGCATCAAAACTTTCTCAGCCTTCTAGTAAGGATTCTGATTCAGAGGTAAGTCATATCATAAGCCTTGGTTTTTTAATTCCATATGGAAAAGAAAATAACTTGTTATCAGACAACTGAAAGAATTATCTACAACTTTTCATTTTAAATCTCATTTGATCACATTTCATTCCTTGAACTTCTTCGTATCTGTCATGCTGGGAAGGTGGCTCAGTGGTAGAGTGCTTGCCTTGCATATCTGTCATGCCTTCCACATCTGGACATTTGAAACATAATTCTGTACTTCCTTTGACCACTTTGGTAATGGCACCGTTCACACCTAAGCAGAATGATAAACTGAATGGAGAGTTATTTTAAATTTATTCATTAATCTGTTGCTTTTTTTGTATGTGCCAACAATGGGAGCATGCTTACCGGGCTCTGTTGCTCATGCCTGATACTTTACCACTTGAACCATACCCTTCCTTCCAGCTTTTTCTGTCTATTTAAAGATAAGAGTTGTAAAGAAATGGCCTTATTGATGTGTTGATATCTGTTATATTTTAGTACTTCAGGAAAATTTTTTTTTAATTTCTGTTAAATTTCCTGAAAGACCATTATTTTTACTTTGTTGTCAATTAATAAAAGCACCCTAATTCCTTATTCTATATAAAATACCTTTTATTCTAGATTTAATTTTATTTCTTAGACCAAAAAAGTCTAAATCTGTATTGTTCTTAAGATCCAATGACGTTTTCTAATGACATAATGACATTATAACTTTCTGGAATCTTAGTTTAAGAACTGAGCTTATCAGTATACCCTGTTTAATCATCACCAAATATAATCACTAAGTTGTAAACACAATTAGACCCACAGTAATATATAACATTTTGATGTCTGATAATCCAAAAATTGAAAAGAATATAATAAGTTAGTATGCCTTGAAAGTACATACTTAAGTTCTCCAATAAAATAAATTTACTAGATTCAAATTGAAGAAAAAAAACCCATGCTAAAACCTTGTGACCTTGTGACTTATTTTTGTGTTTTTAGGAGCAGGCCATTTTCTTTTTTCTTTTCCATTTTCTTTTCCTTTTCTCCACTTTCCTCTTAGTTGGTCCACAGTGAATAGGGCCTGCTGGTCTGGCAGTGGTACTACATCCAATGTGGCTTGAGTTGTTTCATAGAGCATCACTATTGGAGGATCCTCACAAGTTTGCTGAGCTCCTTTTAGGCATTGTTTGCCTTTGTCCAGCATACATCTTCCTGTTGCACCTATTTCCTAAGCTTTCAGCCAGGTTATACCAGGCCGTATCAGTTCACTGGCAGTGGGCTGGTCGTGTAGACAGAACACCATACATTTTTTGTCTTCTGAGCTAAGTAATCCTCATCTCTCCTACTCTGCTACAAAAACACTTACTGAATCACTTCCTGGCACCTACAGTAAATTCTTCTTAGGATATTTACTAATTGCAAAGAAGTCTATCAGCCTGGGACCAGTGGCTCCTTAGCTACTCAGGAGGCTGGGATCTGAGGATCTCAGTTCAAAGCCAGCCTGGGCAGGAAAGTCTATGAGACTCTTATCTCCAATTAACCACCAGAAAACTGGAAGTGGCTCTGTGGCTCAAGTGGTAGAGCACTGCCTTGAG
The DNA here is from genome assembly GCF_024711535.1 of Dipodomys merriami. Lineage (NCBI taxonomy): Eukaryota > Metazoa > Chordata > Mammalia > Rodentia > Heteromyidae > Dipodomys > Dipodomys merriami. Next base: position 13,563,796 of record NW_027203826.1, on the reverse strand, counting down.
CTGAAATGCTGAGGGACAGCACCCAGGCAGAAAAAAAAAAAAAAAAAACAAATTCAATCAACTCTTACAGTTAATATAAAATTGGTATGATCTTTGATTCCCAGAATGTTTCCAATAGCCACAATGCCATTGAGATTTTGTTGTTTTGTTTTACTGTGTTTTCTGAGGCTTTATTTTAAAGCTAATTTTCATCCTATGCTTCTGAAGAAAATTTTTTGCTTCAGTATTGGAGCCTTCGGTTGATATTTCATTGTGGAAGCCACCAATCATAGATTCTAGTCGGAGGTCAAAATAAATCTTAGGTTCTACCCATAACCCTTACTGTAAGAAATACTTTAGAACGGGTATTACGATGGTCCATGCCTGCAGTCTCAGCACTTGAATTGGGTGACATAGAATGATCACAAAGTTGAAGAAAACTAGGCTAAACAATAGAGACTCTGTCTCAAATAAGTAAAATTTATCCCAGAGTAGCCATATTAGTGTCTGTACAAGTTAGTGGGGTCTTATTCATCTTGAGTTGTTTAAATATTAAAATGGATAGAATCCCAAGGTAAAAACTTAACTCAAAAAATGCTCCTCTTTGAAACATGCAAAACGCTTTCATTCATTGATCTTTTGAGCAAATCTTCCATCTATAGGAAAGTCATGCGTGATGAAATTAGGGGCCAGGGGGAGCAAGTTATCCTCAAAGATAAATGTTTATTTGACGTAGTGCTTGAGAAAAAACACCCTTTTTCTCTTTATTTTTTTTGCCAGTCCTGCAGCTTGAACTCAGAGCCTGGGCACTGCCCCTGAGCTTCTTATGCTCAAGTTTATCACACTACCACTTCAGCCACACCACCACTTGTATTTTATCCTGTTTATGTGGTACTGAGAAATCAAACCCAGGGCTTCATGCATGCGGAGCAAGCACTCTACCAAGTCACATTCCCAGCCCTGAAAGCACATTTTTTGGTTTTTATTTTTTGTTATTCTTTTTTGTTTTTTGTTTTTTTGCCAGTCCTGGGGCTTGAACTTAGGGCCTAGGCTCTTAGGCATTCTCCTTGAGCTTCTTTTGCTCAAGGCTAGCACTCTACCACTTGAGCCACAGCATCACTTCTAGCTTCTTCTGTTTATATGATACTGAGGGACCAAAGCCAAGACTTCATGCATGCTAGCTAGCAAGCACTCTACCACTAAACCACATTCCCAACCCCTTTTTCTCTTTCATATAGACCATATTGCACACTTAGAAGAGATGTAGACCTGCACTGGTTCAGTGTTTCGTGTTTAATAATGTATGAGAATGTCCTCTTTTCCATAATAGACCTACATCCTTTTAATTAGGTCTATTTTCTGTGACATTGTATTTTATTTATATTGTCTTTCTTACTCCATTTATTTTGTTTTGTTAAATATTAGTTGCTAAAAATCCATAGTAAATTTTTATTTTTGTGTTTGATCTGGGAATCTAGGAATCTGATTATAACATTCAGTCACTTGATAGTCAAGGTAACCAGAACTTCAAGCAACGTTTATCTCATTTTTCAAAGAAGGACACACTTCTAAGGAAGAAGGTAAAACTTATTTATTTCTTAATTTCAGATGGAGAAATATGAGCAAAATTAAAAACTACCGTGCCTGTATTCAGGATCTTTAAAAGATGTCTACTTCCAAATTTTCTAGGACAATACTTTTTACTGTAGATATTTTTTCCTATTTTGTCTTATACTATATAGAAGATATTTTTCAATGTAGTTGCTTAGTTATTATAATAACTATATTCTATACCATTGTATGGGTTATATAATCCTCTTTTTAATCACTTATTCTTTTTTGCAGGGGTGGGGGGCGGAGATTCTGGGGCTTGAACTCAGGGCCTGGCCACTGTTCCTGAGATTTGTTTAAATTTTTTAATTTTATTTTTTTGTCAGTCCTGGGGACTAAACTCGGAGTGTAGGCATTGTCCCTGAGCTTCTTTTTGCTCAAGGCTAGCATTCTACCAGTTGAGCCACAGCACCACTTCTGGCTTTTTCTGTTTATGTGGTACTGGGGGCAAACTCGGGGCTTCATGCATATTATGCAAGCACTCTACCACTAAGCTACATTCCCAGCCCTGTCCCTGAGCTTTTGTGCTCAATGCTTGTACTCTATCACTTGACAACTCTATTAGTTGGAGACTTTTCTATTCAAGTTGGCTTTAAACCTTGATCCTCAGATCATAGCCTCCTAAGTAGCTAGGATTACAGGTGTGAGGCACCAGCACCCAGCCTATAATTTATTCCAAAACCATTTTTGGTATGGTAAACAGCATTGCAACCAAAATGTTGTGGGTGTATATTTAAATGCCTTTTTAAAAACTAATTTGTTCGGAGGTATTGTGATTGAAAGCTTTGACAAGAATTGTCAAAAGACCTTTTAAGAACTGTGAACTGCTGGACACTGGTGGCTCATGTTTGTAATGCTATTTAGGAGGCTAAGATCTGATGATCACTATTTGAAGACAGCCCAGGCAGGAAAGTCCAAGTAACCACCAAGCAAAGCCACAAGTGGAGCTGTGGCTAAGTGGTCGAGAGCTTAGCCTTAAGCAAGAAAACTCAGATTTAGTGAACAGGCCCTGAGTTAAAACCCCAGGACTAGTACCAAAAAAAAAAAAAAGAACTGTGAACCTATGATTAGCCAGTATTTTTTGTTTCAACTTTTTCATTCTTTATATATTCTCTGCTATAGTAATCAGTTGGAAAAGCTTGTTTTGTATACTTCTTTCTCTCATTGTCATAACACAGCAACAAAGCTTCAATGTCTCCATAATGTTCACATGACAGAAATGAACCATCTAGTGGGAACATGCCAATAGTGGTTGAAATAAATTATGCCACACTTATACAATGGTAGAACAGACAACTAGTCCAAAATAAAATTCAATTGTACATTCCAGTGGAAAAATCTCCACACTGTACCATTAAGTAGAATGAAGGAAAACAAACTAACAAACATGCTTTACTGCAGGTTTCTGTAGAAATGACTTAATGCAGGTACTGGAACTGATAACAGTAGTTGTTTTTCTCTGGAACAACAGGCAAAGAGGAAATGAATGAAGCTTGCCTTTCTTTCACTTCTAAATGTTATACCTTTGGTACATCATTATGTTAGAATCATTGTGATCATTTCTTTAATAGACATATAAATATATTTTTATGCATTGCTTATGGAGTACGTTTTGGTTCTACTTATAAAGAATGTTTTGAAATTAATTACAGGTAATGTTAAAATGGGAATTTAAGGTCAGACGTGACACATACCTATAACCCCAGCACTTAGGAGGCTCAGGCATATAGATCATGAGTTCCTAGACCAGCCTGGCTTATGTAGCAAGACTGTGAAAACCACAAGTAACAAAACCCACATTTAATCCTCAGGTTCCTGGGCTACATAAGTCTAGTTCTGCAGAGTCTCTTTCTGCAACCAAGATCAAGCCCCTAGTACCAGCACGAGCCAGTGGACTGAGCAAGAAGCCAGCAAGCATCCAGAAGAGAAATCATCATAACTCTGAGAACAAGCCAGCATTGCAGATAAAAATCAGTGAGCTCTGGAAAAATTTTGGATTTAAAAAGTGAGTTTCCTTTTTCCTTATTCTGATTAGGATATACTTCTGCATATAATTAGTTATGGCCTTATCTGACAGTTCTTTGTGATTCCATAGACTTTAGAATCTGTGTTAAACAAATTGAATTTTTAGATCTAGAGCGTTTCAACTCATCTTATTTCTCAGCATTGTAATGGGAATAATGTTTTCCCCAGGGGTTTAGAGGGAAATCACTGAATTTATATGATGAATTCACCAGATTTGCCATTTTAGACAGTTACTTTACCATATGAACCACATCTCCAGCCCTTACCAGAACTACTTTTTTTTTTTTAACCATAGGACTTCTTTATATTAGATTTCATTTTTTTTTTGGTCAGTCATGGGGCTTGAACTCTGGGCCTACGCACTGTCCCTCAGCTCTTCAGCCCAAGGCTAGTGCTCTACTACTTGAGCCACAGCTCCACTTAGTTTTTTGGCAGTTAATTGAAGATAAGAGTCTCACAGACTTTCCTGCCCAGGCTGACTTTGAACCTCAATCCTCAGATCTCATCTTCCTGAGTAGCAAGGATTACAGGCGTGAGCCACCAGCACCCAGCTAGATTTCAATTTATAGATTTTTTTTTTTTTTTGGTGGGGAGTCAGGGTTGGTCATTTAGAAATTTTAAAATTAGGGGCTGGGAAGGTGGCTCAGTGGTAGAGCGCTTGCCTTGCATGCCTGAGGCCCTGGGTTCAATTCCTCAGCACCACATAAGCAAATAAGAAAAAAGCCAGAAGTGGCGCTGTGGCTCATGTGGTAGAGCACTAGCCTTGAGCTGAAGAGCTGAGGGACAGCGCCTAGGCCCCAGAGTTGAAGCCCCATGACTGGACCCAAAAAAAACAAACAACAACAAAGAAATTTTAAAGTTAATGTTTTGTCATATATGAACTCATTTTGGCTTTTTAAGGTTGTTAAAAAGAGTGAAATGAGTGGCGTTTTATAACCTGTGATCTCCACTATCTAGCTATATAGACCTTGGCTAAGTTCTTCCATCTGTTTCTGCCTTTGATCTGTTTGGATATAATAATTTTGTTGAAGTGTATGGCCCCTTATGTTTATAATTAGAGGTGCATATTTTAACAGCCTTTGTAGAAAAGTAAATTTTCATCTTTGCTATTCCACCAAAATTCAAAAAGCAGTAGTTTCCGTCTTATGTTTTCTTTCTTAAGGTTAATTATAGCATAGGATAGGAATCCATTGTCAGCTGACTTAATAGTCTGTGCTGCAGCCAGCCACCAGTGGCTTGCACCTGTCATCCTAGCTACTCAGGAGGCTGAGATCTGAGGATCATGTTTTGAAACCAACTCTTTCAGAAAAGTCCATGAGACTCTTATTTCCAATAAACTACTCAAAAAAGCCAGAAGTGGTGCTGTGGCTCAGGTGGTCGTGTGCTAACCTTGAACATAAAGAAGCTCAAGGACAGCACCCAAGCCCTGAGTTCAAGCCCCATGACAAAAAGAAAGAAAGAAAGAAAGATAGTTCATGTTCCATTACAACCCACTGATGTATTTTCTTACGTATCAGGGTGCTACCTATACAAGTTTTCTAAAAACTCAGTTTTTACTTGAATAATTAGTAAGTGCTGTTTTCGTTTGTAGTAGCAGGCTCTGGTTTCTTTAGAGAAGACCTGTTGGAAGTGCAACAAGGGTGTGTGTGTGTGTGTGTGTGTGTGTGTGTGTGTGTGTGTGTGTGTGTACACATAAAAGGGTGTGTGTGTGTGTGTGTGTGTGTGTGTGTGTGTGTGTACACATACACTTCCCTTTTTGTCACTGAATATAAAATGGGATAAATCGTTGAGATATTACTTACCAGTTTTTATTGGTTCATCAAGTTGTTTTTTATTTTTGTTTTTATTTTGTTTTAGTTTCATTTTCTCACAAGAATTTCACTGTTGCCTACATTGGCTCTAAACTCCTGGGCTCAAGCAATTGTCTTTCCTTTCATTTTTGTTGTTGTTGTTGTTGTTGTCTTAAATATTAGAGGAGAAAATCCACTTAGAGATGGTAAAAGTCTAAAGATACACTTTAATGTCGTCCAGTATAAGAAAATCCGTTCTACAGTCTTTTTATCCTCAAGGAAATTATTCATCATATATATAATATTGACATACTGAGGTTTGAACTCAGGGCCTTGCTTTTGTAAGGCAGATACCCTACCACTTGCGCCATGCCCCGCAACTCTTTTTTGCTTTAGTTATTTTTCAGATAAGTCTTGTATGTTTACAAGACTTACAAGGGACAGATTCAGTCAGACCATGATGTTCTTACTTAATACCTTGTTTTTGTTGTTAGTAGATGGAGACAGTGACACAAATAAGCTATACTTTAGTATTTATAGTTTGGTGGCACTGCCTTTTTATTCCCTCTCATCATACTTGGGTTTAGAACAGAGTCTCACTTTTGCTAGACAGTTATTCTTCCTGTTGAGCCCTGTCCCCAACTGTCTTGATTCATACTAGGTTTCTGGCAGATTTTACTCAATATTTACTGCTTTACCATTGTCAGTACCAATGTCAGCAGAATAGATGAGGCAAATAAAGTCTAAATATTACAAATCCAAGCTCTATTTATATCTGTGCTTAGCCATACTTGAGCAAGGCTTTGGGAGACAATTAAGTTTCTCTCCTGGACTGTGCCCTAGCTAGTACTTAAATCTAGTAGTAGCCTAGCTCCTACATTGAAAGAAAGGTGATTTTGGAATGAAGAAGAGGCACCGAGAAGCACTCAGGAGAACCTGAATGGGGCCCGTAAGGAACTGAGACAGGTGGTATCTTAAGGGGTTTTACTTCACCTCTTCACATACCTCTATTTTTTTCCAAGGTATTCTTTCTTTTTTAAAAAAATTTAATTGTCAAGGTGATATACAAAAGGGTTACAGTTACAAGGTAATAAGTACATTACAAGGTAATAAGTACATTTCTTCTCAAACTTGTGACCCCTTCCCTCATTTTTCTCCTACTTTCCTTCTCCCCCACCTCCCACCCCCAAGTTGTACAAATCATTTCCAACATCTTTTCTTGTGTATATCTCTGTTGCATTGGTTCCTCCCTTGTCCCAATCTGTTAACATTCAGTACTCAAAAAGTACCCAATTTATTTTATATTTTGCAGAGACTCTGAAAAGCTTCCTTCTTATAAGAAGCCTCTGTCTCCAGTCAGGGATAACATCCAGCTCACTCCAGAATCGGAAGAGGATATATTTAACAAACCCGAGTGTGCACGTGTTCAGAGAGCAATATTCCAGTAGTGTAGCTGCTGGGTGACTGGTATCTATGCGAACATCATCTGTTTGAATTCCCTGCTTGAAAACGGGGCACTTACCAGCCTAGAAAATTTATTCTTAGACCAATTTTATTTTTAAAGTATGCAGAATACATGTTGTATATTACTTATGTAATTGTTTCTTTTCCCCAGCTTTTTATATTTTCATAAGAAGCTAAATAGAATAATGTTCTGGCATTTTCTTTTTTGGTTGTCTTAACATTAGAGAGAAAAATCCATTTGGAGATGGTAAACATTTAAAGATATTCTGTACTGTTGTCCAATATAAGAAAGATCACAGTTCTATAATCTTTTTATCCTCAAGGAAATCCCCCTATTTCTCTAGGTTTTCTTTTTTTCCCCCCCTTTTTCCTGCTCTTCTTCACAGTTAAGTTAAAAATAAAATTGCTGGGATAGGAGAGGTAGTTACTCTCAAGAGTTTGGTTTGAATCGTAGGTTAACAATGAGGAAAATTGTTTTCAGCCTCAGGTGAAAGGAGCTACTTCTTCTAACATCACTGATAATCATAGACTTCAAAATAGCCTGTTTTCCTTCCATCTTTTTTGAAGTATTCTTTAGTGTTTATGTAAAATGAGCATCTTAAGTTGCTATGTAAGATACGGAAGCTCCAGTATATGTGATTGAACACTGGGAAAAAGGGACAGGTGTTAAAGGCAGAGCCAGTTACACAAGGGAAAGTCTGAAATGACAAGGAGTAGAAGAATTACAGGTGTGTTTGCAGTACAGAGGATAAAAACTCAAACTGTTTTTATTGGAAGTTAATTAAATTAGAAATTTGCAATACAGAGGATACTCAGACTGTTTTAATTAGAAAAAATTTTTAAAGGCATAAAAATAAAAGAGATCCAATCTGTGGAAAAAATATAAACTAAATACAAGAGTCTATTTGAGTTTCCTGTGAATGTTTCCTGCTACAGAATCGTATTATCTGCAGATATTTATCTCTTCACCTGAAAGACTACTTAAAAGTCAAAAATAATAAATGTACACCATAAATGCTCAAAGATGGAACAGAAGGCCAGGACATCAGGCAAGGAAACCACTGGATGAGGGTTAATAATAAAAGGATGAGGCTAAGTCTCCAGCAACAACAGGGCCGTGAGGTGTTACTTGGTGATGCAGACGGTGGAGACAAATGAGTCTGAGATCTCACTAGCCGTTGCCATGCATAGCAGGCCAAGCTGAGAAGAGTCTGAAATGGAGGCGATTTTAGTGACTAATGGGTGAGTGCAAGAGATGCACAGTAGGATCTGAAGGACAGAATCTAGTCCCTGTGACTATGACTTGTGGAAACTCATCTTCTAAGTTTCCCAAGATTCCCTTCCAGAATGCAATCCCTTCTGAAGGGTAACTGCTAAGAGGGAGACAGACTAACCAAGAGGTAATTAATGGAATACAAAGTCAACCAAAAAGTTTGAGCAGAATATCCTAGTCTCAAACATCTAAGAACAACTTTAAGTTAGAAATTTCTCATGATCATGCTTTCTTAATGTTTCAGAGAACTAATTTCACTTAAAATTACAGACAGGATTTTAGATCCATCTCATACAGGGGTGTTTTAGTTTTAAAAAAATGATGAGAATCTTATTCCCAAGTAATTGCAATCTACTGAAACCTATCCATAAGCAAAAGAAGTTAACAACTTGACTATTATCAAAGGACTATGAAGTATATTTTGGAAATAGTGCAGGGAGGCAAGCCTTCTTCCTGTCTTTCCATCGTGAACAACTGTTGACTTACGAAGGGGAAGATGAAGGGGAAAATCTCCTTTAATAAGAAGTTGAGGTGAAGTAAAATCATTTTGCAACTGAGCATCATCGAGAGACAACCTGCTGTCCTGTGCCTCCCAGGGAAAGCTACATTGCCTGTTCTGCCAGAGGAAGTAGAGATTATTTGAATTATACTTCTGGGTTCTGCACCCTGCAAACTGCAAGAGAACCAAGGGCTGTGGAGTGAGGACACAAGTACAAGTAGTAAAATCTAGACTTGGAAGCCACAGGATTAATGCCCTGTCATCTTTAACTGTTAGCTATAAAGGAAAGGTGTGAGGGGAAAGTAAAGGTAGACAAAAGCAAAGCCAGAGCTGGGCACTGATGGCTTATACCTGTAATCTTAAACTACTCAGGAGGCTTGAGTGAAGATCCCAGTTCAAAGTCAGCTTGAGCAGGATGTTCTGAGACTATCTCCAACAACCTAACAAAAATCTGAAAGTGGAGCTATATAGGTCAAGTGGTAGAGTATCTGTTTGAATAAAAAAGCTAAGGGACAGGCTCTGAGTTCAAGCCCTACTGTCAGCACAAATAAAGAGATTATTTAGAAATGTACACTGGAGTCAAATAGCTATATAAGAAAATGGTAACTATAGAAGTCAGAATTGTTTACACCAGGGAGTTGGAGAGGTTGGCGAAAATCAAATCACTGGGTAGTATTGATGGGAGGATTGCTACATATTCTATTATTGCAATGTAAATGCAAGATCCTAGCTTTGTAAGAACTTCACATGCCATGCAGTTTTCTGTTTCTCTTAAGCATTTTTAATAGTTCTAGTACTTCCATCAAATTTAAGACATGGTTGGAAGAGGCATCATTTTATGTACCACTGAAATGAAAATCCATTAAATTGGCATTCCATCCACTAACATTTTCAGAAGTGTTTAACTATAGGACAGACAAAATGCAGTATAGCACAGATGTATCCCTCATGAGCCAAATGAAGTATGCTCACCACCGGTACCACCCTCATCAGACTTATGCACCATTGGCACTGGACAATTTTTGGTCTCAAAAAGAATGGAAGCCCAGCTGAAGGTAGTCCCTGTTGGAAGAGGAGAAAATGCAAATAATGGGTCATGGTGGCTGCTGCATCCTCCCAGCCTTAGATGCTAAAAATGAAGACTAGTTAGGAGGCCACCGGCCCATTGACTAGGGTGCATCACAATAAATTTAAGAACATGCTCAGGTTCTTAGAAACATGGGTTCCCAGCATGCTTTGTGGCTGCTGCCTCCTCCAGTCTAGTCTCCATCCTAGTTTCCTGCCTCTAAGGAATGCCTGCATGTCCAGCTTTTTTCTTTTTTTCTTTTTTTTTTTTAAATTTTATTTTATTTTATTTGAGAACATACTGTACAGAGGGGCTACAATTACATGGGCAGGATAATGCATACATTTCTTACCAAGCATTGCAGCCTCCTCCTTTGTTTACCCTTCACCTCCCTTCCCAGCCTCCCCCCTCCCCCCATGTCCAGCTTTTTTCATTTCTGGACAAGACACAAATGTCAGAAAAGTTAAATCTCAAAAGAGATAAAAGATTATAACTGAGGAAGGAACAGAGGCTCTGCTTGGGTTTTTTTAAGTAAAATGTCATTTCAAACCAATTTATTGCTTCATGAAGAAAGTAGCTAGGTGCCAGTGGCTCATGCTTGTAATCCTAGCTACTCAAACCTGAGCTGAAGATCACTGAAGTCAGCCTGGGAATAAAAGTCTGTGACACTCATCTCTAATTAACCACTAGAAAACGAAGTGGTGCTGTGGCTCAGAGTGGTAGAGAGCACTAGCCTTGACTGAAGAAGCTCAGGGACAGCACTCTGGCCCTGAGTTCAAGCCCCATGACTGACAAAAAAAAAAGGCAAACCAAAAAAGCCACAAATGGAACTGTGACTCAAGCCAGCCTTGAACAAAAAAGCTACAGGATAGCACCAACACAATGAGTTCAAACTAAAAAAAAAAACAAAACAAAACAAAATACACACAAACCAAACTTGCTTTTTCTTTTTTGGGGGGGAGGGGGATCATGGGACTTGAACTCGGCCTGGGTGCTACCTCTAAGTTCTTCGGCTCAAGGTGAACACTTACCACTTGAGCCACAGCACCACTTCCAGTTTTCTGGTGTTTAACTGATGATGAGAGTCTCAAAAACTTCCCTGCTTGTCTGTCTTTGAACCTCAATCCCTAGATCTCAGCCTTCTGAGTAGCTAGGATTACAGGCATGAGCCACCAGTGCCTGGCTAAGAAAAACACCTTAAGAAAAATTAAGACAAAAAAAAAAGCTTGGACAGAATTCAGTAGTTAATGGCAAAATGACACTTGCCTTTCAAAGTGGGTGCAAGGATAAACCCATTCAAATTCATTTATTCGTGTTGTTAATCACTGATCTGATGTATTTGTCCATTTTCTATTGTCCATAGCTTATTGCTTGTCTGGATAGGTTTGTTTTTTGGGGGGGTCCAGTTGTAGGACCTGAACTCTGGGCCTGGGTGCTGTCCCTCAGCTCTTTGAGCCACAGCTTCACTCCTGGCTTTTTTCTTTTTGCTTATGTGGTGCTGAGGAATCGAACCCAGGGCCTCAGGCATGCAAGGCAAGCGCTCTACCACTGAGCCACCTTCCCAGACCCAGGTTTTTTGTTTTGTTTTGTTCCCAGTCCTGGGGCTTGATTTAGGGCCTGGGCGCTGACCTTGAGCTTATTTTGCTCAAGGCAAGCGCTCTACCACTTGAGCCATAGCACCACTTCTTGCTTTTTCTGTTTATATGGTACTGAATTGAACCCAAGGCTTCATGAATGCCAAGCAAGCACTCTACCATTAAGCCACACTCCCAGCCCCCTGCATAGGTTTTAAGGAAACCTTTTTCCTCAGTTCTAGAAATCCAAAATGGAAGGCCCATATATGGTGATGGCCTTTCTCCTGACAGTCCCAGGGCAGAGACTGAGTATGGGCAGTTTCAGTCTCTTCCTCTTGGAAAGCCAATGTTACATGGATCATGGAGGTGAGCTAGGAGAGTTCCACCCAAGATGACATTATCTAACCCAAGTTTCCACCTCCCATAATCCCTTTTACAGGCCCCAAGTTTAAGCACTAAGTTTAGTGTTTGTATTTTTAATTACAAAACTACTTTAATGCTTTGTTATGTGCCCCTAGGAATAAGGGAACACTGGGAGGGAGTAACCCTAACAGCCCCAGGAATGGCTCTGGGAGAGAGAGAGAGAGACTACCTGGGGGCAAGGGAGTATGGGAGCAAAGAAGTAAGCCTCAGCACACTGCCCAGCAAATGCTATCAGGGATGAGACCTGTGAGCACTATAGGAGACTGGAACTAACTCCAAGCACAAAGGTGACGAGAAAGAGGGAAGAGGGACTTGAGCCACAAAGGTGCTTGATTTCCTTCTGTGTGCTTGTGTTTCTGCTGCATGATTGTTGAGTCTCTCTACTTTGGTGGCAGCTGAAAGCTCATGAAATCAGAGCCCCACTTTAACGCGTCAGTCTGCATTGTTTTATTCTTCTGGCCTTTGAGCTCAGGCTGGTGATTTGGTGACTGTCATCACAAGGCCTGTTCCTCCTGGAGTCTCCTCCAGTCTGACATTGCAGGCCCAGCTCCCAAGTGTGTACCTTTGTAATACTTCACAGTGAAGATTAAATGTTAACACATGGAGTCTGAGGAGCCACACTCAAAGCATGAGCAAGCCATAGTGGACCATCATGAGTGATTCAACATTGAGTAAATCCCTAGGCTTGATGGAGCTCATATCCTATTGGGAAAACTAATAGTAAATAGCTGAATACCAGTTGACAGGTGGTGGTCGGTCAGTGGAAGGTGCTCTAATAGCTGATTCCTCAGAAGACACACTCATTTAAAATGTCTATTAAATGTTTGAGTGAAAGAAGGGGTGATATTGTCCACAAAGAAATGTACTCATGACTTAGGTGACTGTAACTCTTCTTTTCAACTACTTTATGATGACAATAACAACAACAAATTTAAAAGACAAGAAATGCTCGAGCAGATAAAATTTAGTCTGGGACCTGAAGGGTAAGAAAGAACCAACCCAGTCTTTCTGGCAGTCTGGTCTTGGTGCTGCCAAGCAAACCATATTCATGAGGCTGAGGCTAGAGGATCTTGAGTTCAAGACCAGTTTGGGCTACAACATAGGCTTCCCGAAGGAAGTGACAGCTGACAGGGTCATTACAGGATTATTAGGAAATGACTAGGTAAAGAAAGGAGTAATACTGTGTTGGGGTGCCAGTGGTTCACACCTGTAATCCTAGCTACTCAGGAAGCTGAGATCTGAGGAGTGCAGTTCAAACCCTGCCATGACAGTAAAGTCTGAAACTCTTATATCCAATTAACCAAACACATACACACACACACACACACACACACACACACACACACACACATACACACACAACCCAGTAAGTGGAGCTGTGACTCAAGTGGTAGAGAGCTAGAGCTGAGCAAAAAAGCTTCGGGATAGCACCCAAGCCCTGAGTTCAGGCCCCAGGACTAGCACACACACACACACACACACACACACACCAAGGACTAATGATCAATACACACACACACACCAAGGACTAATGATCAATACACACACACACACCAAGGACTAATGAGTACACATACACACACACACACAATCCAGTAAGTGGAGCTGTGACTCAAGTGGTAGAGAGCTAGTGCTGAGCAAAAAATCTCCGGGATAGCACCCAAGTTCAAGCCCCAGGACTAGCACACACACACACACACACACACACACACACACACACACACACACACCAAGGACTAATGATCAATACACACACACCAAGGACTAATAATGATCAACACACACATACACACCAAGGACTAATGATCAACACACACACACACACACACACACATACACAAACACACCAAGGACTAATGATCAACACAGACAGACACACACACACACACACACACACACACACAAAGGACTAATGATCAACACAGACACACACACACCAAGGACTAATGATCAACACAGACACACACACACACAGACACACACACACACAGACACACACACACACAGACACACACACACAGGGCTAATGATCAATACTGGCAGAACTTAGAATGCAAGTAGCCTACAGGACCATCCAGGAGAGGAGCCGGGATGAAGGGCGGGGCCTTCGTGCCCGGGTTAAGGTGACTAGCCTTTATCTCAAGTGAGATCAGGCCTTTTGGCTGGACTATCATGATAAGACCTTAAGTTTAAAAGATTACTTCCAAAAAGAAAAATCCCTTGAACCTGTGATAGGAGGACCCGGGAAGGTCCCGGGGTGGCTTTTCACAAACATCCCTCCTCCGTGGGGCAGTTGTGAGTAGCTGGGGTGGGTCCCCTTGAAAGGTCTCAAATAGCTTGGCCAGAGGAGAGAGAAGTACGCAAAAAGAATCCATCTTGAGGAGAGAAAAGAAAAAACACCACCTTCCCGAGTGCCCCGGGCCGGAATGGAGCCGAGCGCCCAGGCCTCTGCCATGTCTTCCATGCGCTTCCTGTGCCAGCGCTGCCAACAGCCCCTGAGGCTCGGGGAGCCCACCGAGCCCCCCGAGACGCCGGGCCCGGCACCCGCCGACGGCGGTTTGTCCAGCGAGCCCAGCGATGGCGGAGAGCCCGGGGCCGGCGCCTCCAGCGGGGCCCCGGCTGGCCCGGGCGGGGAATCCAGGGCCTGTCCTGGCCAGTTCACCCTGCTTGGGAATGCTGTGTCCCTCCGAACTCTGAGCAGCATCCAGAAGACCCTGGTGGACATCTTTGCCATCCTGTCGGGCCAGAAAGCGGTGGAGCACCCGCTGTGCCAGGAGTGTACTGACCATCTCCTGGAGCAGGTGGACGCCCGGCTCTCGCAGGCGGAGCTGGACTGCCAGGCCTACCGGCGTGCCCTGGAGACGGAGTTGCTGGTGGATCCGGAGGACAGGAGGGCCCTGGACGGTCGGCTGCGGGCAGAGCTGCGGGAGCTGGAGCGGGCGGAGGCCCGGCTGACGGAGGAGCTGGCCGACGCCGAGCAGGCCTGGGCCCAAGCGGCCCACGACCTGCAGGCGTCCCAGGCAGAGACGGCCGAGCTGCACCAGCAGGCCGCGCAGTACCGGAAGGAATACTGCGCCCTGGAGTGGCAACGGCTCGAACTGACGGACCAGCTGAGCAGCGTGGAGAACCAGCTGCAGTCCGCCCGGGGCCAGCTGGACAAGCTGAGCACCACCAGCATCTTCGACGTCACCTTCCAGATCTGGGAGGAGGGCCCCCTGGGCGTCATCAACAACTTCAGACTGGGCTACCTGCCCCGCGTCCCCGTGAGCTGGACGGAGATCAGCGCTGCCTGGGGACAGGCGGCCTTGCTGCTCCGGGCCCTCGCCAATACCATTGGACTCAAGTTTCGGAGGTACCAACTTGTGGCCGCTGGAAACCATTCCTATCTGCAGGCGCTGACGGGTGACGGTGTCCGCCTGCCCTTGTTCTCCGATGGGAAGCAGAATGTCTTCTTGGAAAACACATTTGATCGCGCCATGATGGCTTTCCTGGATTGCATGCAACAGTTCAAGGAAGAGGCAGAGAAGGGCCTGGGGGGACTCTACCTTCCCTACAGCATGCACCCGGAGCTGGGCACGCTAGAGGATGCCAAGGGCAGCGGGGAGTGGTACTCGATCCGGACCCACCTCAACACGGTGGAAGAGTGGACACGGGCTCTCAAATTCCTGCTTGTCAATTTAAAGTGGAGTCTTGCTTGGGCCTCAGAAAGGTACAGTCAAAAATAGCTTTTGCTGTGTTCTAAAATACGGTGAGATGATCAGACTGTACAACTAAAGAATGACAGTATGCTGGAGACTCAAAAAGAGTCTGTACCAATCAGTAATTTTCTAAAATATTTCCAAGAGGCCTTGGATTTGTAATCAAGCACCAGAGGCATCCAAGAAAGTGATTTTTTTTCCAGTGGAGCTGTGGCTCAGGTGGTAGAATGCCAGCCTTGAGCAGAAAACAAAACAAAATGTATTTTCCTGGAGCAAACCAAAAGACATCCTTCGTTCCCTTCCTAACACACCTTCCTGTGCTTCCTGGCCCCTTCAACTCCACCAGATGGGAAGAATTGAGGTTGGAGGTGAGAGGAGAGAGGATAAACAGAGGTCCATAATGTTTTGATGAGAAAATAAAAAAATGGAGGAGCCACTGTTGGTTGTGAGACTTTGAGGGATAGCCAAGGGAGAAGATTCAGAATGAGTTTACTATTTGCTTTTCTTACGGTAATGTATAGTGAAAGCCCTCTTCAGTCTTGAGAAACTTTCAATAAATGTATTATTCTATGATTTAAAGCAAGAAGTGTGTCTTATTAGGTTGGGGTAGCTAAACACTGAGGGATGACATTGATAGATCAATTAAGGAAAGAGTCAGGAGGCGACCCCTTGCCTACAGAAGAATAGTGGTTGAAAAGGAGCCAGTTAGAGGAATTTCAAACTTTCATTTTAAGACTTATTTTACTTTTGAGACAGTTCAATGTATTGCTCAGGCTCATGTAAAACTCCTGTACTCAAAGGATCCTCTCACTTCAGCCAACCAAGAAACAGGGACTATAAATGTGTGCTAGGAAGTTTTTTCTTTGTGCTGGTACTGGGCTTGAACTGAGGTCCTCCGTGCTATCCCTTAGCTTTTTTGCTCAAGACTGGTGTTCCACCACTTGAACCACATCTCTACCTCTGGCTTTTTGGTCATTAATTGAGATAATGATTTATCTGTGTGCACAGGCATTCAATTTTGTCTTTAGATTTCACTCTCTCAATTGAGTAGTTAGAATTACAAACAACTTCAACCCTATTCACCTGCTCTAATCAAACTATAAAATTCTCGAGCAGTCACTTACTTTTGTAGGTGGTACCTAAAAGGCTTTTTTTTTTTTTGCCAGTCCTGGAGTTTGAACTCAGGCCTGGACACTGTCCCTGAGCCTCTTTGTACTCCAGGGACTTTGTACTTTACCCCTTGAACACTGATACTTCTGGCCTTTTTGGAGTCATTTATTGGAGATAAGAGTCTCATAGACTTTCCTGCCCAGGCTGGCTTCGAATAGAGATCTTCAGATCTCAGCCTCCTGAGTAGCTAGGATTCCAGGTATAAGCCGCCAGTGGCTGGCTAAGACTTCTCATTTTCTAAGTATAAGTGGAATCATTGCTGTGGAAAACTGAAAAAGAATAGTGATTATTTTGTCACAGGACTTAGCAATTGCAGTAGCATAGTGTCTTTATATTTAATGACAATGGGTTATTAGTAAACACGAGACTGAAAAACATGAAACTTGACAACTCAAGTACTTTTATTGAAAAAGGAAAATGCCTAGGGGTATGTTGTGATACACCCATAATCTTATCACTAGGGGAGCTGAAGTAGGCCAATCTTAAGTTCCAGACCAGCCTAGATCAAACTGCGAGACCTTAACTTTGGAAAGACAAGGGAGAAGCCTGGGTGCCTAGCTCAAAGATGGAAGCAAAGTAATTAATTGAAACTTCTAGGGTTTTTTTTTTCTTTTTCTTGTCAGTCATGGGGCTTGAACTCTGGGCTCAAGGCTAGCATTCTATCACTTGAGCCACAGCACCACTTCTGGCTTTTTCTGTTTACGTGGTGCTGAGGAATTGAAGTTTACGTGGTGCTGAGGAATCGAACCCAGGGCCTCATGCATGAGAGGCAAGCACGGTACCACTGAGCCAACTTCCTAGCCCTCTAATTTTCATTGTTATTATAAAGTTGATAAACAGAGGGGTTATAATTACATAACTTAGGTAAAGAGTACATTTCGTTCTGGACAGTGTCACCCCTTCCTCGGTCTCTCCCAGTTTTTCCCTCCGTCCCCCCCCCACCCACAGGTTGTATAGTTCATTTTCAACAGTGTCCAGTGAGTGTCACTGCTGCATTTCTTCACCAGTTGTCCTTCTTTTCTGTGTCCCCTTCCCCTCCAAAGATAGATAAATGAACAAAGAAGACAATAGTAAAAACAGCAACAATAAAAAATCCTCTTGTTTCCATTTCCTAGAGTTCATTTTGGATATGTTTATATATATATATAATATATATATATATTTATGTTTTGCCAGGCTATATGCCAGACTTGCACTCTACCATTTGAACCACTGCACCACTTCCAGCTTCTTTGAGTAGTTTATTGGAGATGAGCTTTGTTGACTTTTGACTGAGCTGGCTGGGACCATGATCCTCAGATCTCAGCCTCCTGAGGTAACTGGTGTTACAGGCATGAGCCACCAGCACCTGTCTTATTTTTATGATGAGATGCACAATTGGCATTGTGCCTTTGTGTTACTCTCCTATCTTCCTTTGGACTCACAATGTATGAAAGCCTAGAGTCCTGTATAAATTTATCATGTCCCAATGTATTTTATATTGTTTCCATATAAAAGTGAAAATATGCACCATTTGTCCCTCTGAGCTTGATTTGTTTTAGGCCCATCAATTTCCCTGCAAAGACATAATATTCTTTCTAATGGCTGTAGATAATTTTATTGTGTATAGGTACCACATGTTTGCATCTGTAGGGCGCCCCAACTGTTTCCACAATGGTGCTGAAGCTTCTCTTTCTTTAGTGCTGGGGACTGAAGCCAGAGCTTCAAGTGTGCTAGGCAACCACTCTACCACTAAACTACATTCCAAGTAAAAAAAAAAAAAATACACATTTACAAAGATGGTTTCCAATCAAGATTAGGAGAAAGGCAAAATACTGGCTACAAGCATTCCACACATGTGCAGATGGTCCTGGCTAGGGTACAGGCCAAACCATGAGCAACATTGTTAAATGTTGAAAATAGCCTGTTGGACATGACAGAATGAGGCAAGTGCATAGACATAGAAGACGTAGAATAAGAAGAAAATATATTTCTGAAGCAAGCAAGGGGTTGCTCCCAGAACAAATGCTTTCAGGAAACCATGCATCAGATATGGCTTGTTTTGCTCTCCAGTTGAGTTTGGGCATTTTCAGCAATGGGAAATACTCTGACCCTCTTCCAGGGAGGGCATCACTGTGTCAATACCATTATCTTCCAAGCTGAACCAAGTCAAGGAAGTGTTTTGCCCCTGACCTACATCCCATTCCCAGTTTCCCTCTGATGTAGAAGTCTGCACTACTGATTGCTAAAACGACCTGATCCGTCTTACTAAAGAGGCAATCTTTTAAAGATTTATTATTATTATATTGCCTTCATCTCTTTTTTTTCCTGTGCTAATCCTGGGACTTGACCTCTGGGTCTAGGCGCTGAGCTCTTTAGCTCAAGGCTCGCAATCTACCACTTGAGTCCCAGCGCCCCTGCCAGTTTCTGAGTGGTTGGTTGGAGATTCAAGTCTCACGAGGCCTGTTTTGTCTGGTCTGGCTTTGAATCGTGATTCTCAGATCTCAGTCTCCCTGGCTGGTCTCAAAGTTGAGGTCTTCCTGTGGGCCTCCCCCAGGGGCTGGGCTCCTGAAAAGGTGTTTTAACACCCAGGCGTTAGGCATGAATCCGTATTCCGGAGTGTTCCTTTGGGAAAAGGTGTCCTGTAAGGTCAAGTGCCACTGGGGTTAGGTCAGTTCCCAGACGCTGCCCTTTCTCTCCCATGCCAGGTGGGCTGCCCAGTCCCCTCCCACAATGCACCTGGGCACGCACGCCTCCTGCTGGCGTCAGACGCCGCACTGGTTGCCATGGCAGCGCCGGCGTTGGGGTCTGCGCGCTTTCTGGGGTTGGGCATTTCCCGCCGCTCTTTGGGCCCGGCGCTGCTCCGAGAAGGCGCTGTTCACGTTCTGTTCGCCCTCCCCAGTGTGTCCATCTGATCTTCCCTAGGGCTGCGGTCGGCCTCCTGCAGCGTGGAAAATAAACTCAGAGAGCACCCGAAAGGCCGCGGGAAACTGGGTCGCCCGAACCCCGAGCAGCGCGACGGCGCCGCTACCGGTGGCTCGGGTCCGCGCGCCCGGGCTTCAAAGGACAGCTTTGGGGTCTGGCCTCGCTGGAGGTCCTGGAAGGAGCAAGGATGTCCCGTCCTGGAAGATGCGACCTGATCGCTCCTGCGCTTTCACTTGTGAGGAACGTGTACATGATCGGCAAGCAAAAGCCTGTTCGGATGGCCTTCGTGTGTGTGTGTGTGTGTGTGTGTGTGTGTGTGTGTGTGTGTGTGTGTGTGTGTGTGTGTGTGTGTGTCTGTCTGTCTGTCTGTCTGTCTGTCTGCTTTCCAGATGAGAAAATTGAGGCCAGTACTAAATAATCCCCCAGCCTCATCATACCATCGCTTTTGTTTGACCCACGTCTGTCTGATATCAAAGCCTCGGTTCTCTTCGGAATTCCACTGTCTGTGGGTACAGGACTGGGTAAAGGTATGTGCTTACTATGTTGACCAGAACCTGAGCTGGACCCAGGATATGGAGGAAGATCCTTGGTCACTCTTTTTCCAACAGGTGAGGGGGAAAAAGCAGAAGCTGAGTCTCTGACTTGCAATGGAATCATCTGGAGTCCTTGGTAAAATGAAATTCTTTTTTTTTTTTTTCTTTCCCCAGTCCTGGGGCTTGAATTCAGGGCCTGGGCACTGTCCTTGGGCTTCTTTTGCTCAAGGCTAGCACTCTACCACTTGAGCCACAGCACCACTTCCAGCTTTTTCTGTTTATGTGGTACTGAGGAATTGAACCCAGGGTTTCAAGCCCCAGGACTGGTACAAAAAAGCAAAAAATAACTTAAAATAAAATAAAAGTAAAAGGAGTCGAGTATTTTGAATACACATGGCTTGCAGATGTAATTACTGCACTAAGCAAAACTCAGTAGAAAATAACCTAAATGAAAAATGATCATAATTCATCGAGCACAAGTTTTCAGAATTTGAATAACCAGAACAGAACCAGACTGAAAATGGTTATGGCAATCCATCTGCTTCAGAGAAGCCAGCAATTGTCTTGGTTTCTTGGATCATGTTCACCAGCTGTTCTGAGGACACTCCCACCTGGAATCCAGACATCGCTCTAAAAGGCCACCAGTCCAGGGCTCAGGCAAGCAAATACAAAGCTACAAAGTGATTCAAGTTCCCAGACTTTCATGTCACCCCTAGCCTTTCAGGTCTTCCTGGCAGAGTCGCTAGCCACAATGAGCTCTCATAGTGTGAACTTCCTCAAGCCCCCTCACACAAAGCCTCCATGAGCATTATGACAGTGTGGTGGCTTTTTATATTAAGGTTCGACTGAGTACCAAACATGTGAAACAAGGTATGTAAATAAGGCACACTTTTTAAACTTTTTAAAAAAGACTTATTTTAAAAGTGTTGTACAGAAGGATTATAGTTACATAAGTCAAGTAATGGTACATTTCTTTTTGGACAGTGTCACATTTTCCCTCAGTCTTTCTCACAGTTTTTCCTTCTTGTCCCCACCCACAAATTGTATAATAGTTCATTTCCCACATAGTGTCTAGTGAGTACCACTGCTGCATTTGTTCAACCCTTTGCCCCTCAGTTTCTATACCCCCTTTGTCCTCCAAAAGACATAAATGAACTACAAGACAAAAAGGAAGCAACAACAACATAGAAGAAAACCTCTTGTTTCCATTTCTTGGAGTTAATTTCAATATTATTGTATATGATCAGAAGTACATAGGCATCGCACCTTTCTGTTCCTCCCCTAATAATATCCTCCTTTAGTTTATGTGTGAGTGTCTAGAGTATATTATGTCCCAGTATTTTAGATCTAACTTCCACATATGAGAGAAAACGTGTGCCATCTGCCAGCAGTTGTCTGGCGCAGTGAAGAGTTCAAGTAGAAGAGTAAATAGAAGGTAGGTGTAGGCACGTACTCCTGTCTCTTCTCCTCTGCTTTACCAAAGCTCTTTCACTGCTTGCATGGCTGGAAACGGGCTTTCTGAGGCATCAGCATTTTCCCAAAGGCTGTGTCTATGTCTATATCTAAAAGGAAAAGAGAAGCTGGATGCCAGTGGCTCACACCTGCAATCCTAACTACTCAAGAGGCTGAGATCCAAGGATCTCAGTTTGAAGCCAGCCTGGGCAGGAAAGTCCATGAGACTCATCTCCAATAAACTACCAAGAAAGGTGAAGGAGGAGCTGTGGCTCAAGTGGTAGAGTGCCAGCCTTGAGAAAAAGAGGATCAGGGACAGTGCCCAGCCCCAGAGTTCAGGGCCCATGACAGAAAGCAAGCAAGCAAGATGAAGGAAGGAAGGAAGGAAGGAAGGAAGGGAGAAAGGAAGGAAGGGAGGAAGGAAAGATAGAAGGAAGGAAAGAGAAAGGAAGGAAGGAAGGAAGGAAGAAAGAAAGAAAAAGAAAGAAAAGGATTCCTAATAAAAGCATTGGTCACACACTCCAGCAGCCTAAGTCTGGGCTGAGGACTATGGAGAGCGTTGCCTTTGGAGACGCTGCCTTTGGCTGAATTCATTTTGGACTTGAGAAGTGATTCCTCTTGAGGCCAGTCCTTAGTGGATCAGGCTCTCCATTCTTGGAAACATGCTGCCAACTCACCTCTCTCTCCTTGCTATTTTTCCCAGCAAGAAGCCTACCCTCAGAAAGGTTAGATGATTTTCCCAGATCATACTGTTAGCAAGAAAGGCAAGTGGGATTACATTTCAGATGTATTAGAAGATCATATGATGCTGCAGTGTATTCTGTTATTTTCTCTTGGAAAGGGAGGCAGTTGTCTCCCAAGGTACCTTTCAGCGGTGAGAAGCAGAGACTCATAGGCATTCCCGTGAGTGCCTCACAAGGAAGCCCGTAGCTCTTTCTTCTTTCAGAGACTAGGCTTTACTTCTAAATACACATGCCATGCAGGAGCCCTCAGGCTGGGATGGGAGGATATGCATGTGTCCCTCAGTTTCCTAGCGTTAACACTAGGTGTTAACTGGGAATTAACTTGGAATTGACACAGTTGGAAATAGCACAGTTGTGTGCATGAATGAGACAGTATGTTCCTCTTGCTGGGTAATCAGCAGGCCTGGAGCTCAGATGGTTGGTTCAATGATCAGGGATAGACACTGAGAGATAGACCTGAAGAAAGAAGTAGCCTTACCCCTGCCCACCCCTCTTCTATGCTGATCCTGAGGTTTAAACTCAGGCCTGGCCACTATACCTGAGTTGTTTGTTTGTTTGTTTGTTTTTGCTCAGGCTAGCATTCTGCCACTTGAGCCACATCTCTACTTCCAGCTGTTTTGGTGCTCAATTAGAGAAGAGACTCACAGACTTTCCTGCCCAAGCTGGCTTTGAACTGAAATCATCAAATCTCAGTTCTCTTGAGTAGTTAGGATTATAGGTATCAGCTACTAGCACACGAGTTCATTCTCTCTATTAAAGGGGATGTATCCTCTAGTGCATTGTAACAAGTTGCTGGTGTAGTGGACATTAAGGAGCAAGCATGCTCTGCTCTGTGGCCAGGCACCTTGCAAATCTGTCATCCACTTAAATCTCCCTTGCTGCTATGCAGGTCAGAAGGACAGAACACATAGTTCAGAAACCATTTGTCCAGATGCACTTAGGTAAGAGACAACTGGATTGTCTAATTTCTAAGCACAGACCTGGACTCCATGACCAGACAAAGCTATTCCAGGCCTGGCCCTCACACCATTCATCTTATTCTTCAATAATCTTGAATAAATAAGCTAAGTGTGGTTTTCACTGTCTGTTAATATCTGACTCAACAGACCCGTGAGGCTTAAATGAACTAGTCTAAGTATAGTGCCAAACCTGACTTTCCTAAATTATGCTCCACAAATCCCCTCAATCCCAGAAAAGGCTAAAGAGAGAGGGTAGAAAGAATAGCACTGAGTGGGGCACGTGGAAAATAAATCCCAGAAGCAGCATTTGGTCAAGCTGTGGGACCTATTCCTAACTATCTGCTCGCATTTGGCCCTCTCTTCTCTCTCTCTCTCTCTCTCTCTCTCTCTCTCTCTCTCTCTCTCTCTCTCTCTCTCTCTCTCTCTCTCTCTTTCTCTCTTTCTCTCTCTCTTTCTCGCTCTTGCTCTCTCGATGGGCATGCCATGCACAGCAGGCAGCCTTCCTCTCAAGGTGTGACCAAGATGAGTAGGTAATAAAAATGAAGGACATATTCTTGGTAAGCATGATCACTCTGACAGGGGAATGGGTCCTTTGGTTGAGAAGCTTTTCTGAGGAGTCAGAGTACCTGATATGCGACCTCCCCATTCTCCTAGCCAATGACCATTGGGCTAGAGGTGATCTAAGTCACACTCTGTCAATGTTATGTGGATCATAAGAGTCCCAAACAGTCCTGTGGAAAGTGGATGGAGAAAGAATATCTACTCCTGAACAAAGTCCTACCTACCGATAGTTTAGTACACAGAAAACTAGCTCCATTAGTCAATTTTCCACGGCTATGACAAACTAGCTAAGAAAATCAAGTTAGAATGAAGAATGTTTTATTTGGGTCCAGAGTTTGGGAGGTTTCAGTCCATGGTTGGTTGACCTCATTATTTGGGTTCTGTGGTGAGATAGGAATTCATGGTGGATCCAGCTGCTCAGCGCATGCACTGGGAAGCAAAAGGGAGAGAGGAAGGGGCTGAGGTCCCAACATCCCCTTCAAAAGCATGTCCCAGTGACCTGACTTCTCTCACTAGGCTGAAACACCGGCTTCTAGTAGTACCACCAGCCTTCAACATGACAGCCTTTGGTGGATACTAAGAACCAAGCCATGAGCAAAAGCAACCCTGCTCATGGTCCTTGTTAGACATGGCGGTGGGAAAAACTCCTTAGAGATGACCTGCCCCACAGACAACACCTAGGATGCCAGATGGCTGATGTCACTTTGATTCCCACGAATTCAGTCATCTCACTGGGTCCCGCCTCTCCCTCCTCACTCTCCCAAATACAGCTGGTGCAAGAAGTTTAGTGTCCAGGAGGTAGAGATCAAGCAGGTGAGATAAAAGGTAACAAAAGTGGAAGGAAGTCTTGGAATGGGGATTAGGGGGGGACTTATGCCTTTCTTCTTCAGTGGAATAAATATGAACACAGCCAAGCCTTCCTTTCTTAAAGTAACCAGTCTCCTTGAATCTAGCAAGTGTGACTTGGAAAGAGGCTAGGCTTGTCGATTCTGCCCATTAGAAAGTTAAAGTCCTTTGCCCTCATGTAGCACATGAGTTCATTAGCAAAATAGGGTCATTATAGCTGAGAGTACTGAGAAAATGATCTAGTCATAACAATATAAAAATAGGCATGCTTTTGCACTGCGCACATGCGCTGGGGAACAAGTAGGATGCCTAGTATCCAGAGACTCACACTGTGCATGTTCTGGGAAGGTAGTACCCAGCCTTACACTGCTTGTGCCTGAGAAGTACTAAGTAAGGCCCCCTCTGCCTGCCCTTTTTTTGTTGTTGTTGGTCATGGGGCTTGAACTCTGGGCCTGGGCGCTGTCCCTCAGTTCTTCAGCTCAAGGTTAGCACTCTACCACTTGAGCCATAGCGCCACTTCCGGCTTTTTTCTTTTTGTTTATGTGGTGCTGAGGAATCGAACCCAGGGCCTCAGGCATGCAAGGCAAGCGCTCTACCACTGAGCCACCTTCCCAGCCCCTGGTAGATATTTCTTTCCCAATAAATTCACACTTAGCTTTCATTTTCAAGGTAATTTCATACTGCTTATCATCTCATCTGCATTCTAGACTGGCAGCAGAAAGGGAAGGGAAATAAAGCTGTATACCTCTCTGCTGAATTAGCGGAATGTAAGGTGCCAACCTCAGAATTCTATACAATTAGTCTTAACACTGTGGCATCCAGAAATAAAGAATGCTTGAAGATGTGTTTCAGTACAATTGGTTCTGTCACTGGCACGAGGACTGTGATCACTGGAAATTTAATAGAATGTCTTAGGCCATATTCCAGAAAGACATTTGAAGCCAGCCTGGGAAGATATATCCACAAGATTCTTACATCCAATTGAATGAAAGACAAGATAAGAGCTAGTCATCCCTGAGTCCATTTTGTTTTTTTTTTTGGTCCAGTCATGGGGCCTGAACTCGGGGCCTGGGCGCTGTCCCTCAGCTCTTCAGCTCAAGGCTAGCGCTCTACCACTTGAGCCACAGCACCACTCCGGGCTTTTTTTTTTCTTACGTGGTGCTGAGGAATCGAACCCAGGGCCTCAGGCATGCAAGGCAAGCACTCTACCACTGATCCACCTTCCCAGCCCTCTGAGTCCATTTTGTATCTAAGTTCTATGCCCTGAGTCCATTCCCATTACAATCACCTTGGGAACTCCAGGACCTAACCTAAAGGATTTGCTGATAAGCACCTAATGACAAAAGAATAATTGCTTCTCAGTGAAATTGCCTAAGGAAGAGAATACCAACCAGGCTGCAGTGGCTAGTTCAGATCTCCTCAGAAGACCACTTCTGTAACAACTTCAACTTCCAAAGGTGGAGAAGGATAGAGATGATGATCAAGTCAGGTCACAGCTTTGGCTGACCACTGTGCAAACCTTTCTTCCCACCCCTGAGATTTTTTTTTTATTTTTATTTTTAAATTGTAAAAATGCTGTACAGAGGGGTTACTGTTACATGAGCAAGGTAATGGGTACACTTCATATTGAGCATCGTTGCCTCCTCCTTTGTTTCCCCCTACCATCCCTTCCCTCCCACCTCCCCAACACCCCCCCCCCCACCGAAGTTGTGAAGTTCGTTTTCAACATAGTGTTTTGTACATCTCATTGTTACAATGGGTCACCCTGTACTTTATTTAAGCATTTTGTTTTTACCTTTCCCCTCCCAGGTTAGAAAGTGTATATACAAGATGCAGGGCACCGACATCAAATACAGTGAAAACAGGCATTATATCATGGGGGAGGAACATACAAAGCAACAAAAAAAATCACATGGTACCTTATAAATATGTTAGAAACAATAGCAAGAAAGAAAAAAGATATTTGTGTCCCTATCTTGGGGTTCATTTCGCTTAACATCATCTTATCTGGCCTTTTCTGTTTGTCCTACACATGTACTAGATATTGAAAATAAGGGAAACCATGTTTCTTTGGGCCTGGCTTTCTTCACTTATAACTTTTTCCAAGTCTTTCCATTTCCTAACACATGGGGCAATGTCATTCTTTCTGATGGCGGCATAGAATTCCATTGTATCTATACACCACATTTTCTTGATCCATTCATCTACTGAGGGGCATCTGGGTTGGTTCCATATCTTAGCTATAGTAAATAATGTTGTGATAAACATAGTTGTTCTGGTAGCCTTAGTATGGCCTTGTACTTGTGATCGTTTGGGCAAATGCCCAAAAGTGGGATTGCTGGGTTGTAGGGGAGCTCTATGTGGAGTCTTTTGAGGAACCTCCATACTACTTTCCAAAGTTCCACCCCTGAGTTCTGTGTCCATTCAAACCCATAGCTCAGTTGTGAACCCTAAGATGACTGAAGATGGGCTGATGTTATGTCTCCCACAGCATGATTCTGTGCCCTTCACCAAGTCTTTTATATGTGGCATATATGGGCAAATGGCCAGGCCTAACATATGGAACTCCTGGAGTTTGGGCCTGGGATCTAAAAAGTCTAGTTTCAACACCTAAGGTCAGTTGGTGGAGGGCCAATGGTAATATATACAACACCTCTTTTCATCCTGTATCTAGTTCACCATCATCCTACAACATTTGGATTCTAGGATACCATAGTCTTCAGATTCTTTTCTTCATTCTCCAGCCTTCCTTCTTAGATCCAGCTGCCCCTCCTTTCTTCAGCAGAGCTAGTTCTCCTCCAGGCCCCTAAGATAACCTATATTCAAAATTGTGCATTTGATATATATCTTTAAGATAGTTTTTTCTTTTGGGGGGGGGTTCAGTCGTGGGGCCTGAACTCTGGGCCTGGGCGCCGTCCCTCACCTCTTCAGCTGAAGGCTAACACTCTACCACTTGAGCCACAGTGCCACTTCTGGCTTTTTTCTTTTTGCTTATGTGGTGCTGAGGAATCGAACCCAGGGCCTCATGAATGCAAGGCAAGCGCTCTACCACTGAGCCACCTTCCCAGCCCCTAAGATAGATTTTTCTTCTGGACCAGATGCAGTGGTTCACACTTGTAATCTCACAATTTGGGACTAGCTTGGGCAAAATGTGAGACCCCAACCCCTTTCTCAACAAAGAAGCTGAGTGTGATGATACAGACTTGTAATTACAGTGTGAGACTGAAGTGACCCATCTTTAACTGACTCCATCTTAAAAATTAGCTACCTAACCCCCAATTTAGGGAACAATAGGGTAACCGGTGAATAACCTCATGTTCCCAGAAAAGCCACAAAATGTTCCAACAGTCCTAATGTTTGGTCCCAACGTCCCTAGCAACAGCCAATCACCGGACAGGAGAAATGTACCTTAACCTGAAGATATTGTGCTCAATAGCTTCTGCAGTTCGGCTCTGGTGCACTAGCCAATGATAGATAGACAAGGTGCACTTTTTAAATGCCATCCAGGTGCTGGGAAGGTGGCTCAGTGGTAGAGTGCTTGCCTTGCATGCATGAGGCCCTGGATTCAATTCCTCAGCACCACATAAGCAAAAAAAAGTTGGAAGTGGTGCTGTGGCTCAAGTGGTAGAGTACTAGCCTTGAGCTGAAGAGCTGAGGGACAGCGCCCAGGCCCAGAGTTCAGGCTCATGACCGACAAAAAAAAAAAAAGTTAAATGCCATCCAATCATGTAATCGCCAAGGTAGAAATCCCCTAAACTTGTTTATTCAATAATATAAAAATGCTGTAAAAGTTGAGCTCAGGGTCTCTTAGCATCGCTGGTTGTGACTGAGTACTTGGAGGACCAAGCTCGAGCTTGCAATAAAGACTCTTTTGCTTTTACATCGGTGTTGGCTTCTGGTGGTCTTTGAGGGTCTCAAAAAAGGACATTACAACAGTTGCATAGAAGGCTTAGCTAGAAAGATTTCAGGCCAATGTTGACCTGGATGTACAGCAAAAGACCCTGTATCAGAAGTGGAAGAGTATTTGCCTGGCAAGCACTAGGCCCTAAGTTCCAACTCCCCAATCACCAAAAACAACAACAATAAAAGATAATTCTTCATTCTTTTGAAAAGTGATTAACCATCAGAAAACTGGAAGTGGCACTGTGGCTCCAAGTGATAGAGCACTAGCCTTGAGCTGAAAAATACTTGAGTGCTCAGCCCTTGAAGGGGAGCCCCAGGGCATGGGAATGTGCACTTCATAGTCTGAGTTAACCTCTCAAGTTTTGCATTACTGCAAATAAACAAAAGAGAGAAAAGCAAATGCTGATACCCAGGAATACTGCTCCTTCCAAGACCTTTGCTGCCCCAGGACCTTGCTGTGTACAGGTTTGGGCCCCAGTGCCCTTTCCCCTGCATTCCCGTTCTACTTGGCCCTTGTTTTGCTGTCTAGACCCTCCTGAGATGACTTTAACCATTCCAGAGGCATTTCCTCTGGCGGTGCAGGTTCTAATGTGACTGGAAATAGGCAGGCTGCTGGCAAATGGGGTGCTTGGGCCAAGGGAGCCATGAGACTGGATGAGTTCTGCCTCCTCTGGCTGTGATGTTCATCCTTCCTGGCTAGAGCTCCAGCAACAATGTGAAGCTGTGAGAATATGAAGTGAAATTTGTCCCTCTAAAATCAAAGGCCCCTGCGTTGCCCATTGCACAGAGGTGGCATCCCAAGGTCACCTTGAGGGCAGAGCACCTACCAAAACACTGCCCTGGTCACTGGCTTCTCCAGAGAAGATGCATGACCAAGGGGATTCCAGCGGCTGCAGAGACCTGCCCTCCATTACCCCCCCCCCCCCCCCCCCCCCAGACACAGCTCTCAAGATGCAAGAGAGCAGCTCTGGGAAGAACTTTTATTTCCTCCTCTTTTGTTTTTGCTCTCCCTTTCACCTTCTCTTTAAGATGCAAATTGAGCCATAGCCGTGGGGCAGGAGGGTTTCTGTAGGGCTGGACAGGTAATTAGTAATGAATGACTTTCCCACTTTCATTTGCTTCTTGCAAAGCATTGATAGCCCCTAGCAATAAAGGTGCAATTGCCCTTTGTGCTTTCTTTCCCTCCCTCCCTCCTGCTCTCTCTCTCTCCCTCTCCCCCCCCCTCCCCTCCACCTCCTGTGAGTTTTCCTATACTGGGGCTTAAGTTAGTGCCTGGGCACTGTCTTTAGGATTTTTATTTTATTTAATTTATTTATTTATTTATCCAGGCTGATGTTCTATCGGTTGAGCTTATGCCTCCACTGCTAGTGTTTTGGTGTTTAATTGGAGATAAGGGTCTCAGGGCTTTCCTGCCCATGCTGGCTTTGAACTTCCATCCTCAAATCTCAGCCTAGCACATTTTGCTCTTTAGTTTTCTTTCTTTCTTTCTTTCTTTCTTTTTTTTTTTTTGATCCGGTCTTGGAGCCTGAACTCTGGGCCTGGGCGTTGTCCCTCAGCTCTTCAGCTCAAGACTAGTGCTCTACCACTTGAGCCACAGCGCCACTTCTGGCTTTTTTCTTTTTGCTTATGTGGTGCTGAGGAATTTAACCCCGGACCTCAGGTATGCAAGGCAAGTGCTCTACCACTGAGCCACCATCCCAGCTCCTGGTCTTTAGTTTTCTAACAGCATACTTTCTTCCAATATCCATTGCCCTGCTCCTGCTCCCTGGCCTCCCTCAGCTGGAAGACAAAGAGCTGAGTCCTGGTTAAGGGATCATGCACCAGAGCGCAGTACCAGTGCCATCACTACCACACTCATTCTCTCTCTCTCTCTCTCTCTCTCTCCACTTGAGCCATAGCTCAAGTCATTAATTGGAGATAAGAGTCTCACAGACTTTCCTGCCCTGGCTGGCTTTGAACCATGATCCTCAGATCTGAGCCTCCTGAATAGGATTACGGGCATGAGCCACCAGAGCCTGGCACTCATTCTCTTTACAGTCTGTAACCTCAGGGGAAGCTCATTGTACTGACATTCTTGGAACTATACATGTTGGGCTGTGGGATGGTTCATCCACTTTCCTCTGTGGGAGGGAGAAAAAAACACTTGAAGCTCAGAGAGTTGGATTCATTTGTTCAAGATCACACAGCTGTGAAGACTTGAACCTAACTTCATTACCATATAATACTTGTCAGTCTAGAATTTTAAACTAGCTGAAAATGGAGCCAGGGCTGTCCTTGGGAAAGCCTCCTCCTGGCCATTTCCTCAGCAGTGTCAGAGGTGGAGTTGTGCATCTTTCTGCTGAACAGATGCCCAACTTAGATCAAGATGGACCTGTGTCTCAGAGGTGGACTAGCACTGTTGTTCATGGTAATCCCAGCTCTCCATTTCAATAACCAACAAATAAGGTGTAGTTGTACAAACCAGTAAGCCTAGCTACTGCAGAAGGCATAGGTCAGAAGACTGTGGTCCATGGCTGGTCCAAGCAAAACCCAAAAGACACTATGTGAGAGACTCTAAAACAGGAAGGGCTGGGGACATGGGTAGAGTGCATGCTTAGTCACACCCAAGGCTTTGTGTTTAGTTTCTAGTACTAAGCTTTTTTCCCCCCTCCTGGAACTAGGAATTGAACCCAGGGTCTCATCCATGCTAGATAAGTAGTCTACCACCGCACTGGGACTGGACCTATTAAATCATATGGACATTTGTTTTGAAAGGAAACAAATTGGCCCAATACCATTTGCCAGAAATGGCAAAGTACATAATATTTTTGTAAAAAACATCACTATGGGGCTGGGAAGGTGGCTCAGTGGTAGAGCGCTTGCCTTGCATGCCTGAGGCCCTGAGTTCGACTCCTCAGCACCACATAAGCAAAAAGAAAAAAGCTGGAAGTGGCGCTGTGGCTCAAGTGGTAGAGCACTAGCCTTGAGCTGAAGAGCTGAGGGACAGCGCCCAGGCCCAGAGTTCAGGCCCCACGACCGGACCAAAAAAAAATCACTATGATATTTATAAATATATATTTATATCCATATAGATATATAGATATCTGTGTGTATGTAGAAGTATGTGTAGGCATGTATATCTATATATTTCAGTGCTGGGGATGGAGCTGAGGATCTCAGGAATGCTACACAAGCATTCTACCATTGAGCTACATCCTCAGCCCCAAATAGGGTACCCATATATCAGGGTCCTTATAATCCTCCATCTCCCTCCTGCTCTAGTGTACTACTTACTAATATGACAAAGGGGCTTTCATTTTGCAGAGTGTGGTGTGGATGTGAAGAGTAAAGCAGGAGGCAGGAAAGAATATCAGGTGTCAATATTATCGCTACATCCTGTACGCCTTCCCGTTCCCCCCTCTTCCTCCTCCTCCTCCTCTTCTTCCTCCTCCCCCTCCACCTTTCTTTTCTTCACTGAGGACTGAATTATACTTGCCAGGCAAGTGCTCTTCTGCTGAGCAAAATCCCCTACCAAACATTTATTTTCTCAGTGCCAATCTGGGCCTTGAACTCAGGGCCTGGATGCTGTCCTTGAGATTTTATGCTCAAGGCTAGCGCTCTACCACTTCGTGCCACAGCTCCATTTTTGCCTTTTTGGTAGGTAATTGGAGATTAACTACCAAAGTCTCACAAAGTCTCACAAATTTACCTGCTCAGGCTGTCTTGGAATTGTGAGCCTTAGATCTCAGCCTCCTGAGTAGCTAAAATTACAGGCGTGAACCACTTGTGCCCAGTTTGATCTGCCCAGGTCAGCTTGGAAACACAATCCTCCAAATCTCAGCCTCCACATAACATAGCTGGATGAAAGGTGTGTCACCATGCCCAGATATTGGTTGAAAAGCCATCTCATGACCCTGTCCTCCTCATCTCAGCCCCTTAAGTTGGTAGAATTACAGCTAGAAACCAATGCACTTAGCTAGAATACGCTCTCCACAATATTTCCTGTAATTGCAGTGTTGCCAGGTATGTGTTTAACTTTGAATGTGCTCACGGGCATAGTAAATCTAGAGACATTTGGCTTATTCTCAGCCAACCTTTAGTGAGAATTGTAAGCATTCCTCAAATATGCTTGATGGACTATCTGCCCTTACTGAGAAGACAAGAGGGGTTTGTTTCTTTGTTTGTGTTCTCAGTTGAGCACCAGTGGGTTGTTTGCATTCAAGCCTCAGGAGCACTATTCAGGCATAGATTCCAGCCTGGAATATTCTCTGCTAGGTGAAGAAATTGACCAATGATTCATTGGAATGGGATGAATTAAAAAGCTCCCAAGGATGGCCATCTCATCTTTAAATTTATCTCTCTCTTTTTTTCTTTTCTTTTTTGTCAGTGTTGGGCTTGAACTCAGGGCCGGTGCACTGTTCCTAAGCTTTTATGCTAAAGAGTAACTCTCTATCACTTTGAGCCACAACACCACTCCTAAATTTATCTTAAAAGAAAAATTAGAGCTGGCATCAGTGGCTCACACCTGTAATCCTAGCTACTCAGGAGGCTGAGATCTGAGGATCACGGTTCAAAGTCAGTCTGGGCAGGAAAGTCTGTGAGAGTTATCTCCAATTATTCACCAGAAAACCAGAAGTGGTGCTGTGGCTCAAGTAGGAGAGTGCTAGTCTTGAGCTGAGGAGCTCAGCACCAAGGCCCAGAGTTGAAGCCCCACGACCAGCCAACCAAAAAAAAAAAAAAAAGATTTGTCCTTTTTTAGCAAGGAAAATTACTAGAATAATCTATTTTACAATGATGCCTTAGGTTACAAATTTGAGCTACCTTGAAATTCGGTGGGACTATTAACTTACAGAAAACCCATTGTGGGTACTGAGGTATGCCAATGTAAGGTACCCTTTGCACATGTACAATACAATGTCGCTTCAGAGGACATTCACTCAGTGTCTCCCCCTGCTAGTCCACATGCTGGCTTCATCACACACTATAGCAAATCAGTTTGTGAGAGCTAAGTATCCAAGTTTCCTGACGTAATTTTTTAAATTATTATTGTAAAGGTGATGTACAGAGGGGCTACAGCTACATTATCAGGTAATGAATACATTTCTCATTTAACAGTATCACCCCCTCCCTCATTCTCTCCCAGGTTTTCCCCTCCCTACCTCTCTTCCCCCAAGCTATATATTTCCTTTCCAACATAGTGTCCAGAGAGTATCCCTGCTGAATTGGTTCACCCTCCGTCTTCTCCTTTTAGTGCTACCCTTTCCCCTCCCCCAATCAGATAAACTTATATATGAGACAAAAAGTACAGAGATCAAAACCAGTGATGAAAGAGAACAAAACAAAGAAAAAGACATATTTCTCAATAAAAACAGTATTTGTTGATTGATATTGTGTGTTGGGGCAGGGAAATTAAACGCATCAGAGAGGGTTATTCTGAGGAAAACATAATGTATGCACTCCTGACATAACCTTGGTGCAATCTCTTAGAACAGTTAATACACTCTGAAAAAAATGAATGAATGGGGTTGGGAATATGGCTTAGTGGTAGAGTGCTTGCCTAGCATGCAGGAAGCATTGGGTTCAATTCCTCAGTACCACATAGACAGAAAAAGCCAGAGGTGGTGCGGTGGCTCAAGTGGCAGACTGCTAGCCTTGAGCAAAAGAAGCTCAGGGACAGTGCCCAGGTCCTGAGTTCAAGCCCCAGGACTGACAAAAAGAAAAAAGAAAAAGAAAGAAAGAAAGAAAGAAAGAAAGAAAGAAAGAAAGAAAGAAAGAAAGAAAGAAAGAAAGAAAGAAAGAAAGAAAGAAAGAAAGAAAGAAAGAAAGAAAGGAAAAAAGAAAGAAAGGAAAAAAGAAAAAGAAAGAAAGAAAGGAAAAAAGAAAAAAAGAATGAAATGACAGGGGAGTTAGAAGTCTCAATTGGTAGAACGCTAACCAATGGATGAAAGTGGCCACAGGTAACAAGTTAGAGTTCTGGTCTTGGACCAGGAAAAAAGAAAAGGAAAGGATAGATGATGGGAAAGTAAAACAATCTTTGGTAGGGCAGTATAGGAGTGAGAGGGGGCAGGGCTAATAAGGGAGGCAGGTGGATGTAGAGTCATGCTGTGCACCTAGTCTGTTTGCATGTATGAAAACAGAGCTAGGAAACCTGTTGCAATTGTGTTAAGAAGGGATAAGGGGGTAAGGGAAAGTGATAACAAGGCGCGAAGTCGATTATGCATATGTGGAAATTGCAGTGAACCTATCCGAGACAACTGGTGTATGCTAACAAAAATTTAACATAAAATCTTTTTAGACTAACAGATACATTTAAACATGGGTTTAACAAAGAATTCCTTACCGTTCCTTTCTCTCATCTTCAGTATTGAGGGTTGTTTATGGGTTGTTGTTGGCCTTATTCTCTCCTTTCTTGGCTTGTTAGTGTAGTCTTTTTGTTTGATTTTGTCTTTAAAATACCTTTTATTTGTTTTTGGGGTTTTTTTTTGGGTCCGGTCATGGGGCCTGAACTCTGGGCCTGGGCACTGTCCCTCAGCTCTTCAGCTCAAGGCTAGCACTCGACCACTTGAGCCACAGCGCCACTTCCAGCTTTTTTTTCTGCTTATGTGGTGCTGAGGAATTGAACCCAGGACCTCATGCATGCAAGGCAAGCGCTCTACCACTGAGCCACCTTCCCAGCCCTAAAATACCTTTTAAAGTCTAATTTTAGGATAGATAAATTCTTGATATGTACAATAGTATGTATTTTTATAAAATATTCTGGTTAAGGAAACTCTTGTAAATACCTATTGTTTTTGTATATACCCAATTGATCTGATACAGATCTCAGCATCTTACTACAAAGCCCAAATCAACCAAGTGACATTGTGAGGCCTTTTTTGTGAATTTAAAAAGTGAAAAATAAAGCAACCAAGATTTAATAGTGATAACAAAAGGAAGCATGAAGATTTATACAAGGCTATTCATGACCTGGCAAGAAGATTCAAAGAAGCATAAATAATGCATGCATGCCTGAAATACCTTGTTGAAATCCCTTGGTGTAGTTAATATACTCTAAAACAATGCACTCTATTTATTGCAAATAAGGGAAACCATGAAACATATGTTTCTTTGGGTCTGCCTTACTTCACTAATGGATTTTTTCCCAAGTCTTTCCATTTCCTTACAAATAGTGCAGTGTCATTCTTTCTGATAGAAGCATAGAATTCCATTATATATATATGTATATGTATATATATATATCCCATTTTCTTGATTCATTCATCTACTGAGGAGCATCTGGGTTGATTCCATAGCTTAGTTATGGAAAATAATGCTGCGATAAACATAGTGTGCTGGTAGCTTTAGTATGGCCTTGTTTGTGGTCATTTGGGTAAATGCCCTGAATTGCTGGGTCATAGGGGAGCTCTATGTGGAGTATTTTGAGGGACCTCCATAGTGTTTTCCAGAGTGGTTGAATAAGTTTATACTCTCACCAACAGTGGTGGTCATATCCCTTCCAGCATCTGTTGTTATTAGAGTTCTTGATTATAGATAGCCCTTCTAACTGGGGTGAAGCATACTCTCAATGTTGTTTGATTTGCATTTCTTTTATAGCCAGAGATGATGAGTGTTTCTTCATGTGTCTATTGTCCATTTTTATTTCCCTTTCACAGAAGTCTCTCTTTAAGTCTTTAATCCATTTATTAATGGGTGGCTGTTTCTTTGAGGATTTGTTTTTGGGGGATTTAATATTTTGAATTTAAGTATATTTTAGATATAAGGCCCGTGTCTGTTGTAGGGCTAGGATACACCTAGGATAATCTTAGCAGATGAGCAGAATAGCTCAATAGCTATGTACATATGACCAGATAAGATGGTGCTAAACAAAATGAACTCCATAAGGACACAAGCAGTTTTTCTTTGTTGTTGTTTTGAATGTACTATGTGATTTCTTGTTTCTGTTGTATGTTCTTCCCCCTATGGTATAGTCCCTGTTGTCTCTGTATTTGATTTTGGTATCCTGGTATTGTATATATGTTTATCTGAATTAGGGAAGGGAAGGAGAACAACAAAATGGTGAGACAAAGGACAAAAAGGGAACCAATGCAACAGCGATATTCACAAGACAATATGTTGGAAATGATCTGTACAACTTGAGGTGGGGGAATAAGAGAGGAGGGAAGCAGGAGAAAAATGAGGGAAGGGGTAAGAAGTTTGACAAGAAATGTTTTCACAACCTTATTTATGTAACTGTATCCCCTTTGTACATCACTTTGACAGTAAAACAACACCACAACAATACACTCATCTAAAAGACGTGTGCCTGGAATGGTCGAACAACAGCTGAGTGAGCAAGCAAAGTGGTCAAGTACAAGCCTCCGAGTTCAAATTTTGTACCCCTAAAAAGCAAAAAACCAAAACAAATTAACAAATGAAAACAAAAATAAATGAATATATTTCTGAAGTTGTGCTCAGTGGTTGGTCCACAGGTGTAATTCTAGCTACTCTGGAAGCTGAGATCCAGAGGATCAAGGTTTGATGGCACAAAAGAAGATAGTTGGGGCATGAGTCTGGGACACTCCATCTCCAAAGTAACAAGCAAAAACCTAGACTGGAGGTGTGAGCAAAACAAACCACGTCAGAGTGAAAGCAACCCTATGTTCAAGCACTGACAGCAGCCAAACAATGAAACATAAAGCCAAGGTGGCCACTGGCATTCATAAAACAGCTGCAGTCTCATGATTTTAAGAACAGAAAGTTAAAGGTCAAAACCTGAAACAGGCATGAAATCTGCCTGAAAACTGGCAAATCAGAAATTGTGTTAAAGATAAGACAAGGACAACATGCAATTTTTTTCATCTGAGATGATGAATTTACAAAATATATTAAGAAGGCATCAAGAAGCCCCAATGGCTACGTGTGATCAGAGCTGTCGGGACATAAGGCCACTTTTGGTAAACATAGGTAGTCACTTGTCTGAGAGGCTGCACTGCATCCTGGGTTGTGGTCTGATGTAGTTTACCTGTTCTTTTGTGTACCATGCCTCCTGCCAGATAACTTGGTACAGACATTGTATGTAAGCATAGTGTTTGATGACTTAAAATCTTTTTTTCACACATTATCTCAGTAGAGAGTCTGTGAGGTTGTCTTTTTCCTACTTTACAGTTCAGTGAGCATCACAGAGAATATGAGCAATGTTTCCTTGATTGATTAATGATTAATTGATTGTTTGATTTGGTACTGGGATGTTTTTTTTTTTTTTTTTTGGGTCCGGTCGTGGGGCTTGAACTCTGGGCCTGGGCGCTGTCCCTCAGCTCTTCAGCTCAAGGCTAGCACTCTACCACTTGAGCCACAGCGCCACTTCCGGCTTTTTTCTTTTTGCTTATGTGGTGCTGAGGAATCGAACCCAGGACCTCAGGCATGCAAGGCAAGTGCTCTACCACTGAGCCAACTTCCCAGCCCAGTACTTGGATTTGAACAGGGATTTGCCTGTGTACTTGCTAGGCAAGGACTCTATCACCCAATGCTAGCTATTTTTTCAGATAAGGTCTTGTGCTGACTGTACCAATGTTGGCTTTGAACCATGAGCTTCCTATCTCTCATTGGGACCACATGTGTGTGCCAGTATGCCCAGCTCAAGATATCCTTTTTAGAATCTTAGAAGCACAAAAAGCCTGCCTGCCAGCCATAATCCAATGTGTCCTGATTCTTCCTGTTAAGTAATAGTTCATCGTTTAACCACAGCTGTTGAGTAATACAAGGGACCCTTTTAGGGTCTGCTCTTTGCTACTGCGTTTGGCAGCTTTTTATTAGTAGCAAAATATTTATTGACCAAGAAGTCTGACTTAGTCACAGTGCTAAGAGTTCCTGTGTGTCATCTGTGAGAAATACACCCATCCCAGCTCAAAGAAGTGACTCAGGGACAGGAAGTGCAGCAGAAATGAGACTTTCAGGATGGTCTTGCAAGATCGAGTGTCTGGCAGGCATGCTCCAAGGAGTTGTACATT
Source organism: Dipodomys merriami (assembly GCF_024711535.1). Lineage (NCBI taxonomy): Eukaryota > Metazoa > Chordata > Mammalia > Rodentia > Heteromyidae > Dipodomys > Dipodomys merriami. Next base: position 13,525,358 of record NW_027203826.1, on the reverse strand, counting down.
GCAAGCATTTTCTACCCGAATGTGCAAATCCTTCCCGATCCTCACTAGCTGAGTATCATAGGGTATGCAGGAGTTTTTTTTTTTTTTTTAATTTTCTACTGGGTAATTTTAATAATACACCTTTTGGGATTGTCTACAAGAAGCCTTGGTTGTCCCCACCACACCCTCCTTTGGAAGGTTTTCCTAGATATGTGCTTTCTGGCACATACACAGTTTTTCTTACTTTATCAGTATTGTGGTCCATCCTTGGCTGGATGTCCTCTTTGTTTACTCTGTATGTCTAGTGCATGGACTTTCTGACTGTCACATCAGTAAGCAGTTGAGTCATTGTGTAGGCGAGTTTTCACTTAGGGTCAGACATCTAGTGATGGAATGGACCATCACTGAGCATTTTCACATCCTCTACATCCAAGTCTCAGCAAGGAACCAAATCCCTCTTTTCATAGCCAGGCTCCTTCCTTTACATCTGGTGGCCACACGCCCCCTAGAGGAAAATAGCAGTGTGGCAAAGTTGCCCAGCGTTAAAACAGAGGAACCCTTGGCTTTCTTTCCAAATGCCCCAGCTCCAAGAGTACAACTGCATATTTTTGCCATTAAACGCCTCTTCTACCCTCAGTTTGTGAATTTAAACACAACATTTGTTAGCTTCAAGGAACGTTGTAACTCTGAATTGTCTAAATCAAGCCAAGGAGATAGATAGGAAATTAGCAAATTTGACCACTAGATGGCACACCAGCACTTGATACTGGATGGAAAATGCCTGACCTGTTAAACTGCGGTTTCACTTGGATCTTAATAGAAAGCAAATCTATGCTACTATAGGCATTGATGTCACAAGGCATTGACTGGGATTATCATTGATATCCACATTTAATTGTTCACTTCTATGGGTAGAGAGACTGGGGATATTTCACAAATCATGCGCAGTTGACTTTGGTATTTAGTGTGTAATATCTCACCTGCCAGCTGGCTTTTGTAACAGTCCCTGGTTGCTGTTCATTTGCATTTTCTGAATACTGTGGGCAATCAGTTCAGCAGAGAGAAGGAAAAGACTAGTTTGAAGCTCACATTACACAATGTCCTGATAATGCTATCCTTAGGGTTAAGACTTTCAGTGTATTTTTTTTCACTGCTTTTAGATTTATTTATTTTTATTAGATTTTTTTTGAGATGGGTGTCTTACTATATTACCCCCAGCTGATCTTGAACTTGTGAGCACAAGTGATCCTCATCTTTCCACACAGTCTCACGAGCAGCTGGAACTACAGACGAACACCATGAAATTTAGGACCAACATGCTGACAGCATGGCTTATTGGGCTCAGCCAGCTTGCATACCTGTTGAGCTCAGGCTTCTCATCTAACACATCTCCATTAGCTGCCTTAATTCTTCCCTTCACCTCTTCAATCAAGGAGCGTTTTGAAGTCCTTTGGACTTCAATTCAGGAGCCTCTGTGGGTGAAGAGCTTCAGGACCTCTAACAGGGTTGGTGCATTTTTAGGGCTCTAACATGTTATTCCCTCCTGCTGCCCCTTCATGATGTAAAGCCAGGAGTTAATTTTCTCCAAGCTCCTAAAGACCTCCACAGTCCTTGGCTAACAACCCCTTCTCTACTTGAAGACCAATAGTCACATCTCTTCTCCAACCTTTGCTTCTGTGTATTAAATCCTCCGTGCCCACCCTTTTCTTAGCTAGTAGAAATTGAATCTTGTGCTTGCTACGCTGGTGAGCTACCACCTGAGCCATGACCCATCTCATCCATTCTTGATTTTCTCTTATTTTCTTTTCTGAGACTTTAGCAGTCTTTTATCCCTAAATGAATGCAGGGTTATGTCTTCAACTCTATGGATTCACAATGGAGATACTGTCTCTTAAAAAATGATTGAAAGGCATGGCATGGCACTGCATGGCTGTAATCCCAGCTGCAAAAAGAGTGGAGATGGGAAGGTTTGAGGTTTGAGGTCAACCAGGACAAAAATGAGAGAACTTATCTGAAAAAGAAAAACAAACTAAAGTCAAAGGTTTGCAGATTTGGCTCAAGTGGTTGAGTATACAAAGAACAAGAATACTTACACAAAATATTTCATTAAAAATAGGAAATTCTTGAACTGGGGATATGGCTCTTGTGGTAGAGCACTTGCCTAGCATGCTCAGATCCTGGGTTCCAACCCCAACTTTGCAAAAAAAAAAAACACCCCACCCTTTTTTAAAGGAAGAAAAGACAAAAAAGGGTATAGATTCAATATTCTCAAGTTATTTCAGTTAATACCACCCCCCAGCATTTCTACCAGGCATGGTGGCCCCCACCTGTAATGCTGGAGGATTACAGTGGAGATAGGAGATAACAGTCAGAGAGCAGCCAGGAGAAAAACTAAAGTATCTGAAGATACAAACTAAAAATCCAAAGGACTGGCTGAAGCAGTAGACAGCTTGCTTACTACTGGGCAAGTTGCTCAAATAAGCAAATAAATAAACTCCCAACGTTTAGCAGGCTGTGCTGTTTAAAAAACACAAACTGCACAAGTCCACAAGAAACTCAGCTACCCCCTAATTTAAAACAAAGCACAACATTGAACACTTTGCTTCTTTGTTCAATTTCTACTACTTATTTGAGGAAACACCCAGAGAAAGCACGGATGAAGAACCCAGTGTTTCTGTCCTCTGTCTGTGAAGATTTAACGGATCATAGAGACAATTCCCCTCTACTACAATCAAGAAGTGGTTGGATTAATGGGCTAAGAACACCCAAGAGGGATTCAGCAAACCAGAAATTATTAGGTTTAGGGAGAATTGTGGGGAAAAATAGGATTAGAGGGTTGTGGAGAGGTGAAAGGAGGGTGAATTTAACTAAGTCCTAATCTCAGAGAGGGAAATGGATAGGACAGAATGATAGGAGAGAGATTAAAAAAAAACAGAAAAAATGGAAAAACAAATTTAAATTAAAAAAATGAAACACTTAAAAATTATGTGGGAGGATGGTATGGGAAAAAAAAGGAGGAAGTGGGGCTGGGAAGGTAGCTCAGTGATAGAGCGCTTGCCTTGCATGCCTGAGGCCCTGGGTTCGATTCCTCAGCACCACATAAGCAAAAAGAAAAAAGCCAGAAGTGGTGCTGTGGCTCAAGTGGTAGAGCGCTAGCCTTGAGCTGAAGAGCTGAGGGACAGCGCCCAGGCCTAGAGTTCAGGCCCCACGACCGGACCCCCCCCCCAAAAAAAAAGGAGGAAGTAACAATGCTGGATAAGAAATGTACTCATTACCTTGCCCATGCGATTGTAACCCCTCTGTACAGTATTCTCTTTTTTTCTTTTTTCTCTTAAAAGGTAGAACTAATACTCTGGAACTTGGAACCAATAAAGTCTAACCTGTGACATAAAACAACAACAAAAACAATAACAACAAGAAGCAAACTTCACCCCTTGAGCCACGTCTTCAGTCCCACGGAAATGGAATCTATTAAAACTTTCTTCCTGGACCGTGCTTGAATTCAGATCCTCCAGATTTCAGCCTCCGGGGTGGCTAGGATGACAGGCCTGGCCAAGACCCTGCTTCTTCAGGGCTGCACCATCACCATAGGCTCCACAGTGCTATGGGAGAGCACTTCAAATCCAAGCCAGAACAGCACCCAGGAGCTGCAGAAGGACATAAAACATTTTCCCTGAACCCTGGCAGTATATGATGAATGGTATGTCTGTCCTTCAAAAGATAGTCCCCTCAGACCTTCAAAATCTGATCTTCTTTAGAATTTTTTTTCTGTCTTTTTGCTAGTCCTGGAGCTTGAACTCAGGGCCTGGGAAAAGCCCCTGAGCTTCTTTTCCTCAAGGCTAGCACTCTACCCCTTATGCCACAGAGCCATTTCTGGCTTTTTCTGTGTATGTGGTACTGAGGAATCGAACCCAGGGCTTCCTGCATGATAGGGGAGCATTCTACCACTAAACCACATTCCCAGCCCAGTTTTCACAAGTAATATTCATTGATTTTTTTTTTCCCTCCCTGATGCCAGTGTGTGAACTCAGAGCCTCACACTGGCTTCACTTGCTGGCACTCTACCATTTGGGCCACATCGTCAGCCTGGCTTTTGTTACCTTTGTTGTTGTTGTTGTTATATTTGAAGATGGCCTTTTACAGATTTTTTCAGCCCAGGCAGGCTTTGAATCATCCCTCAGCATTTAGTTTTCTGAGTAGCCAGGGTTATGGACATGAGACCTTCTGAGTAGCCAGGGTTATAGGCATGAGCTACCAGTACCTGGGTAAAGGAAAGAATTTGAAATGAATTCATCCTCGATTAGAGTACGCCAAAATTCTGATGATGAATATTCTTAGAAGAGACAGGAGAGGGAGCTTTGAGGTTTAGAGATAACAAAGAAAGACAAGATACAGATTGAGGTGATGCATTCATAAGACTAGACCTCAAGAATTGCTGACAGCCAGTGAATGCTTGGGACCTCTGGCCTTCAGAAGTGTGAGAGAATTAATTTCAGTTGTTTGAACAGACCTAGGAAATTAATATTCCTACCGTCTATTTGCCTGACTGAACACAAAGATTTAATCAAGACCGCCGCATGATGGGGCTTGGAAATGTTAATTCAAAAATAGAAACTAACACCTACAGTATAGCAGACGAAGAATCTGGTAATAAGATATAAGAGTACATAGGGCATATTTGATGGGGGAGAGAGCGGAGGTTATGGAAGGAGTCAGGAGAGCTGGTAGAGGCTAGCATTGAAGGTTGTAAGGAAGGGCATCAGCATAATTAGTGTTCCACTTGTGAGAGATCATACTGGATACTGGATAAACAATTACACTGCTAAGCTGAAATGAAATACTAGGGTCAGGAGACTAGTTAAGAAAGGAAACCAGACATAGTTATGCAGACCTACAATCCCACTGCTTGGGAGTCTGAGGCAAGAGGATTGGCAGGTTGAGGCCAGCCTAGGCTACAGAGTGAGATGCTGTCTGAGAAAAGAAGCTGTGGGCTGGGCAGGTGGTTTAGTGTTGCTTGCCCAGCTTGCATGAACCCTTGCATTTGATTCCTCAGCACCACAGAAACAAAAAGAAGCTGGGAGTGACTCTGTCTCAAATGATAGAATGCTAGCCTTGAGCAAAAGAAGCTCAGGGACAGCGCCCAGGCCTGAATTCAAAGAAAAGAAGCTATGAAAGTATGGACATGTAACAATGAATTGCACTTCTAGGGCTGGGAATGTGGCTAGTGGTAGAGTGCTTGCCTAGCATTCAGGAAGCCCTGGGTTCAATTCCTCATTACCACATAAACAGAAAAGGCTGGAAGTGGTGTTGCAGCTCAAGTAGTAGAGCGCTAGCCTTGAGTTGAAGAGCTCAGGGATAGTGCCTAGGCCCAGTGTTCAGGCCCCATGACTGGAAAAAAGAAAAAGAAATCCTCTTCTGTTTAACTAATATAAGCTAATCAATAAAATTAAAGATTAAAAAAAAGAAAAGAAGCTATGGAGTAACTTGAGTGCTGTGGACAAAGAAGAGAGGAACTTGAATCTGTAGGACTCCCTGATTGCAAGTTTGGGAAGGAGACAGAAGAGGAGTTGAAGAAGAGAAGGCCATTTTTAGCCCTGAGAGTTAGGTGGAGACCTGGCATAGTAGTGCATGCTTAACTCCAGCACTTATGAAGTGTAGGCAGGAGTGAGTCCTTGTCTTTTTTTAAAAATGGGTAGAGTTGGGAGGGAGGCTGAGGGAAGGAACAGACTGCTAGGGGAAAGCAGGAGGGTGGAGATGATGATGGACCCTACAAATGGAAGTATTCAAGGGAAGCACATGAAGTTCTGGAGGTGTTATGGACTAGGAGAGAGTAAGGGCAGGATCTTATTACACAAACCAGGAAAACCTGGAATTCGAAATCCTGTTCATCTCCAAGTATAGATTATAGGTGTGCCACATAGCACTAGGCTCAGCGTCAATGTATTAATGAGATTCCCAGTCCATTTAGCTTGAAAAGAATCTTGAGGCAGAGTGGGAAGAAATCGGAGTGCTTGTGATAGAGCAGAAACCAAATGCAGAAACCAAATGAACCCAAGAGAACAGTGTTTCACATGTGAAGAGGAGGGGATGTTGGTAAATGTCACAGGAGCATGAAGTCTTCAAGAGGGCCACCTAAAGTGCTAGCAGTTTCAGTGGCGTGGCCTGGACAGGCAAGCTGTGTCACTATGGCCTGGGAAGCTATGAGGCCGACAGAAAAAGACATTTGATGCAAAGTGAAGACAAATACTGTAGCAATGGAAAGAAAGAAGGCGGAGAGAGAGGTGAAGCATGACATAGACCATGTGGGTTTGGTTGCCAAAGGAGTCAATGGGGCAGAAGAAGTGGGGGGGGGGGAAGGAAAATATTTAGGTACCTGAGGATCGAGTTTAGTTGTGGAGGCTGAGCCTCAGCTTGAGTGAAATCAAGAGATGAAAGAATTTGCCGTGGTCTCTGCTGGGGAGTAGAGACAATCAGATCACCGAGGATCAGCAAGGATACAGCACTGATCACAGTCGAAGGACCTAGTTACCGTGTACTAAACCTTGTTTTAAAGTCTACTTCTTTTTCTAGCTCTGCCTCTCCTTCACTTTAGGCTGTGTCATAGATTTATACTACTATGACAGAGTGCCCCAGACAATCCATTTATAAAGTGGAAGGGTTTAGTTTAGCTTAAACTTTAGGGCATTTTAATCTCCAACCAATTGGCCTCATTGCTTTGGGCTTATGGTCAAGCAACACATCATGGCAAGTAAGTCTTTAACACCTGGATATTTTGGGGACATTCCAGATCCAAACTATGACAGGCTAATTACAATATTTATAAACGGGGTGAATTACATAGCACACAGTGGTTTTCAGTTGTAGTAGCTGCGAGACCAAGCTCATGGTATCATCATGGCTGGGTTCTTGGTGAGGATCCTGTTCCTACATTTGACTTCAGATGACCATCCTTGGCTCACACACACACACACACACACACACACACACACACACAGAATGCAGACTTGATTCTCTTTCTGTCTTTTCAAGGGCACCATTTCCATTATGGATGCTCTCCGCTCATGGCCTCATCTCACCCTTTCTATATCTCGGAGGGGACAACGCTAAGTGGTAGGGTTTCAGCATAGGAGTTTGTGGAGGACACAGATCATATAACCCTGTGCTTATGTTTTCTTCACTTTGCTCTGTGCATTTCAAAGTCTTCCCAAGACTGAGCTGGAACAAGGAGAATGTGATCCTCAGAGGTCAGCTGCGGTCTTTTCACCTTGTCCAATTGGTGACATCTCTTTCAAAGCACTGATTCCCATGGACTCCCAAGGGGCTGATATTCTCAAGGTCACCTCTGCCTTTCAACTCCTGCCTTCACTAAATCACACCATCTCAACACACTCATTTATGAGTGTAGATGATTTACAGAAAGCTGAAGGCAGCAGAGAGATTTCTATCACAATACAAGCTATGAAAAATGCCCCGTTAGCTTTTCTTCTCTTCAGGTATCCTTCAGCCAGTTCTGAAATCATGGCTCTGGAGATTTCTGGGTGGTGTGTCCCTTTTCTTCTAGATCTCCTTCTTATGGGCAAATACCTGATCATCCCCTGAGTATTGAAGTTAAGTACACTCCTCTTCTCCTCTTTTATTTTCCTGAGAAAATAAAAAAGGTCTTTCTTCCATCAAGAAAAATTTCCATCCCAACGGCTAACATAATCTGCTATTTTATGTTGTTTGTTTGTTTATAGTCGTACACATAGCAAATCCCCTCATACAAGGAGGGTTTCATTCTGGCATTTCCATATGTGTATACAATGTATCCTGATCAACTTCATTCTATCACTCCCCTGCATCCTGCTCCCTCCTTCTTAAAGCAAATTCAACAGGTTTAATTGTTCTATTTTCACACATACAAATAAACTGCAGCAGAATCTCTATTCTCCTTCCCCTCTCTGTCAGAGTCTGTTTTACTCTTCTGTCATTCATTTTAATGAGCATTAATTTCACTAAGGCGTTTCACCAGGATATTTCAGACATGCATATATTTTTTTTGCTTAGAATAACCTTCTCTATTTCTTTCCTCCCATCTCCTGAACCCTTATTGATCAAAACCTTTCATTGAGGCTCCGTATGCCATCTTCATACACAGTTGCGGTGCTGTTCAAAATCATTCACCTTCCATCTTTCTTTCACCCTCTCCCTTTCCTCTCCTACATAATCTCATAGTCAGAATTATGTTATTATCATATTTATTGTTAAACAATACAATCTTGATCCTGGTACATAATTTTGCAAAAAGACCAAATACCTTAGACTTTATTTCTGCAGATTCAGCATTCAATGAATGTTCTAGCCACATTTACTTACTTACTTTTACTTACTTACTTACTTACTTCTTGTTTGAGACTGGGACTTGAACTTGGTATTGCTCATTGGATAATGAGCCACACCTTCCAACAACTATTTAGAGTAAACTATTTAAGAGTAAACAAAATCTCAGTCACTATCGGTATCAACTATAACTCTTTCTGGGATTGATGAGGACTGGGAAAACCTGAAAACCTTCTGCCTCAGTCTCTTACTGTTGTGACAAAATGATTCACCCTCCTGGCCCCATGTGCCAGAGAGTGTCCTTTTTCAGTTTTATGATAAATAATAATTGCATAGTATATTCAGATGCATTCAATTTAGCCTGTTTCCACAGGTTATACCTCTATAGATTCAATCAACTACAAATCAAAACTATTTGGAGAACATTGCATGTATTCAACATGTTCATACTTTTCTTTCTTGTTATTCTCTAATATTCTCTAATATGGTGCAAGAACTAGTTATTGAGCATTCACATTGTATTGGTTTTATGTGTGACTAGCAATGATTTGTGAATATGGGAGGATGTGGATAAGTGACATATAATCAAAATGGCTCTGTGTGTGTGTGTGTGTGTGTGTGCCCCAATACTGGGGCTTGAACCAGGCTGTTGCTGAGCTTTTCCACAAATAGCTGACTTTCTACCATTTGAGCCACACATCCTCTTGCAGCTTCTTGCGGGTTAAATGGTGGTAAGAGTCTCACAGACTTTCCTGCCTAGACTAGCTTTGAACCACAATTCTCAGATCTCAGCGTCCTGAGTGGCTGGTGTAGTTATGAGCCACCTACACCTGGGTTCAATGGTGTTTTATATGAGGGACTTGTGCATGCACAGATTTGGGTATCTGAAAGGGCCCCTTATTAATTGGAAAATAGCAAGGAACAAGTACAACCCATTTGATTTTCACAACTACTCAATGCTAGGCAACAAATGAAGTGAGCCTAACATCCAGCTGGTAAAGCAGCCAAGCTGGCTTCTGCATTCCTGAGGAAGCTGCAGAGCCCCTGTTCCTCTTTCTCAGTGTAATGGGATGCCTGTAATGGGATATTAAGGATCAGCCTTTTTCTTAGTGCAGTTGCTTGATTCTGATGATATCCTGGATCCTTTAAAATCCACACTGTAATACTTTTTTTTTTTTTGGCTGGTCATGGGGCTTGAACTTGAGGTATGGGCGCTGTCTCTGTGCTCTTCAGCTCAAGGCGAGCGCTCTACCACTTGAGCCAAAGTGCCACTTTCAGTTTTCTGGTGGTTAATTGGAGGTAAGAGGCTCACAGACTTTCCTACCTGGGCTGGCTTTGAACTGTGATCCTCAGATCTCACCCTCCTGAGTAGTTAGGATTACAAGAGTGAGCCACAACGTCCACTTTTTTTTTTTTTTGTTGTTGTTGTTTTTATCAGCAGTGCTTTGTCTCATAGACTGTTTAGTTTGATATTTGGGGTTTTCTAGATCTCCTATCTCAAATTCACTCACAGTTCACCAATTCTGTAGGTTCTACCTAAAGTTTTTTTTTTTTTTTTGAGAGACGAGTGTGGGTTGAGGGATGGTGAAGACAATAAGTACAGAGTCTTTCCCTTCAATTCCCATTTCCTTGGGCAACACTGATCAACTGGCAAAATTTGGCTTGTACATTTTAGCAATCACTAGTTCTGTCTCACAAAGACCCTAGGGCATCATTCACTTGTCTAAAGAGGGGGACTTCCAGTCTAGAAGTCAAGTGCATTTAAACATCTGTCTGCTGGCCCTAATGTGTTGGGCTTTGTCTCATCCATCTTTATTAATGATCAGGCTGTATATCCTAAGTTGTTTCTGTTCATTTTTTTTCTCTGAATAACATGATGAATACTGATGCAGACTAAAGTGCAGTGAATAGGTAGGATGAATGGTATTGAATGAAAAAAAAGCAATATAGCATAACCAGTATAACCTCAAGACTCAATTTAAACTGAGACTTGACTTTTACTTGGGGAACCTGTTTTGTAGTTTGGAAAAATAATGAATGCAACAGCATCTGTTTGGGATTTGACAAAAGAAAGAAAATCTGACAGTTCTGTTCAAGGGATGACATCTGAGACAATGGAGGGTAAAATCAGTTCAAGCTCACTGAAGCCTAGATGAGGATAATGCAACAGTATTTGGGACAGATGTTCCTTCCTATAATGCCAGCTCCTTGTAGTAGCAAGGAGGTTCATGGTGAAAGCCTGAGTTACAGGGAAGAAAACTGAACTTGGGTATTAAAGCTGGATTTGAATTTGGAGGCTATCGTTTGGCTTTAGAGTGTCTTATAAATCACCATGTGTTAGAGCCTTGCTGTACGGGTTGGTGCTTTTGGGACATGGTGGGAACTTTAACAGGTGGAGCCTCGTGGGAGGTCTAGAGGTCATTGGAGGTGTGGCTTTGAAAAAGAATGTGGGGCCTCATCATTCTCTGCCCCTTTTGATCCCTGGCTTTAATATAAACATTTATTTGTCTCCTCCATGTAATCTTACCATATTATATAGCCATAAAGCCCAAAATCAGGGTTTGGAATACCCCAAACCATGAATCAACATAAACCTTTTTGTAATACAAATTGATTATCTCAAGAACTATGCAACAATGATGCAAAACTAATACTGTATATCAGCATTGGAAACTAACCATGGCAATTGTGGCAAACCACTCAGAACCTCAATTTCCTTGTCTCTAAACCAGAGATAATGTCTTCCTTGCAGGTAAAACTTAGCCACCATGTATGTGCAGTGTAGTGTCTGACATACAGCATGTGCTAAGAGAATGCAGCAATTATACATCACACTAGGGGATTGTTTAGTAATAACATGGGAATAAATTGATTTTTGTTTCACACATGGATATTTTTGAAGATAATTTACTTGAGTAAATTGTAAGAAGTTCCCACATAAAAAGATGTCTAGATTTCATCTCTAAAGTGGCAAGAGCAAAAGGATTGGAATCGTAGCTCAAGTGAGGGAGCACTTACCTACCAGATACAGGCCCCAGAAATGTGTGTGTGTGTGTGTGTGTGTGTGTGTGTATGTGCGTGTGTGCACGCACACACCTGCATGTGTGTCCTGGGTTGTTAGGAATTGCGATATAATATGTGAAAATATATTGTAAGATGTAAAACACATTTTTACATTTATTTTCCCCAGCATTGAATATTAAGGCTTTTAGGGGACTCAACCTTTGTAGAGCACTTACAGAAATGTGCCTTTCTCCACCAATGTGTGTCTAGCGTGTAGGTAGTAGAGGGGGTGGAGAGGAAAAGGCATTTCTTCTGGGAATTTGTCACATCTGCCAAACAGACTCTCCTCCCTCATTTGTCTTCCAGTCACTCTGAGTAAACAGCTGTTACACACCACTAAGCAGTAAAGATAATAAATCTTCAAGGAGAATAGCTAATAATTTGAGTTGCCGGTATTGGAAAATGCCAAGGTGAAACCATAAAAGCAGTGGGCATGTCCTTTTCTTCTTAGTTATTAGCATGTACAGGGCACATGTTGGGGTGAATGTAATAGAAATTTGCTATTATGAACTAAATAATGCTCAGGTGCATAAGAAAAAAATAGTGCTATTCCTTTTTCTGTCTTTTTTATTCTCAATTTCCAGAGTACATAATGTTGACAGTTTGATGTGGGTTTTTCTACAGATAAATGAGCTTTTCCTCCATGAACACCATGGAAAGCCATCACTGAATGACTTTGAAAGTTAAGATAAAGAATCAATATCTGTATCCTTGAGCAATAGGGCCTCCAGCTATCAGACCCTCCAGACAATCACAAGCAGATTATTTGAAAGATCATAAAGTCCTGGAATACACGTGGTTCTCTGGCCAATGATATAGTCACATGGGTATACACATGGGAGATGATTTAAAATCTGATCATGGTATTTGGTTCTTTTGTCAGGAAAATCAATTCAAGATTCCCTTTTTTGATGCCAAAAAATGCCCTCCTCCATAGTCTCAGATACTGCTGAGCCTTCTTGGCAATAGCACTCCATAGAGGAGTGGGGCAATAGGTCCATGGTTCCTGAGGACAATAAGCTCCACAATTGGACCTTCTCAGACTCTTGTCCTACTTGACTGACTACACTTCATATCCTTTTCCTGTCATCACAGTACCACAGGTGTAAGATCTTCCACTGAGTGTTGTGGGTCTATGCTGTGAATTACCAAGCCTAAGGGTGAATCTGGGAAATCCTTTGAACTTGCCATTATGATAAATCAGGATTGTTGTGTAAAATTCTTCCCTCCAACTCTTCATTTGAGTCTTAGCTTAGTCTTCTTGAATGAATTTTCATAGGAAACACCATAGACCAGGTGACTTTAACAACAGGAGTCTATTTCTTCTGCTTCTAGAGGGGGGAGGGAAGTCCAAGACCAAAGAGCTGATTGATTTGAATACTGGTAAGTGTTCTCCGAGCTCATACACAGCAATCTGCTAGCTGTGGTCTCCTGTGTTGGAGAGAGAGGTCCCTAATGTCTACACCATAGGATTCTGCTTCTATTTGATCAGGCTTCCCTTCTTTTTGTCCAGTCCAGGGGCTTGAATCAGGGCCTGGGCACTGTCCCTGAGCTTCTTTTGCTCAAGGCTAGCACTCTACCACTTGAGCCATGGCACCACTTCCAGCTTTTTCTGTGTATGTGGTACTGAGGAATTGAACCCAGGGCTTCATGCATGCTAGGCAAGCACTCTACCACTGAGCCATATTCTCAGGCCAGGCTTTTACTCTGATGAGCTCATCTAGTGCTTATATATGCCTTAGCTGCCCTCACTCTGTTGTATCAGAGAAGAGTATATTCGTAGGCTCAATTCAGCTCCCAGAAGACTCTAATTCTTTAGGGTTGGGTCAGGATTGGGCACACCTGGAAGTCCAGAAACTATACTTGACCCCAGAGTTGTGCCAGTTCTAGGGAGGGGATACAATATAGAGATTGTTTCAAAGCATGTGTGAAGTACTGTGCTAAGTAAAATAAGCCAGGCACAGCCAGGTGCTGATGGCTCACATCTGTAATCCTAGCTGCTCAGGAAGCTGAGATCTGAGGATCACATTTCAAAGCCAGGAGTTCTAAGGATCACACTTCAAAACCAGTCCTGGCAGGAAATTCAATGAGACTCTTGTCTCCAATTAACCACCATAAACTGGATGTGGTGCTGTGACTCGGTGGTAGAGCACTAGCCTTGGGTAATAAATCTTAGGGACAGTGCCAAGGCCCTGAGTTCAAGCACTAGGGCTTGTACAAACCATAAAAGACAAAAAAGGGCACACATCAAATATTGAAGGATTGTTCTTATATGTGCTAACTAGGGTAATCAAATTCGTAGAGACAGAGAGTAGGAGAACCAGGTTCTGGGTAGGGAAAGGAGGTATTATTTGTTAGTAGACAAGGATGATGTAAAAGTTCTTGCGATGAATAATGGTGACAGTTGCAATAAAGAGTGAATACACTTACTGAGCTGTACATGACACTGTTAAAATGGCTGGGTACCTGTGGCTCACACTTGTGATCCTAGCTATTCCGGAGGTTGAGATCTGAGGATCATGGTTCAAAGATAGCCCAGGCAGGGAAGTATGTGTGACTCTTATCTCCATTATTATCTCGGAAATGGAGTTGTGACTCAGAGTGGCAGAGTGCTATCCTTGAAAGCTCAGGGACATTGTCCAGGCCCTGCATTCAAGCAGTAGGACTTGTAAAAAAATGTTAAAATCTTAAGTTTTATTATCTATGAAAAGTATGTTTCCCACTATGTAGAAAACAAGCTATGCCACTGTGAGAAGGGACAGGAGAGGAAAACTGGGGGAAAGTAAAGGAAGGTGACATTGTCCATAAAGAACTGTACTTACTACTTGACTTTTTCAATGGTAACACCTCCATACAACCTACAACCACTTAATATTTCTATTTTTTAAAAAACGTATGTATGACCCACCAACTCTTTACAATTTTAATCTATCAATGAAACTGGAATTCATGCAACAGATGGCTAGAATAGCAAGTGGCAATGGAGGAGTAAGACAGGCTTTCCTCCGCTGCTATGGATTGTATTCCCCTTAAATATTTCAGTCTAACCTTCCAAAGTGATGGTGTTGGGAGCTGAGGGTTTAGGAATGTGATTTGCTGACTGTTAGTCAGATTTCCATTAGTGTAAAAAAAATCCCTGCATAAGCAACTTTTAAAGAGAAGTGTTATATTGGCTCATAATTTTAGAGATCTTGGCTCATAATCAGGCAGATCTTTTGCTTTTGGGCCTCTGCTGGGAATGCCAGATGCCAATGGCAGAAAGCCTTTTCTGGTACAGAAACACTCACTTCATGGCTTGAAAACAGAGGAGCGAGAAAGGAGTCTAGGCTCCCACAGTCCTTTTTCTTTTCTTGTCTTTTAGATTTTGTTGTATAGGTGATGTACAGAGGGGTTATAGTTACATAAGTCAGATAATGAGTACATTTCCTTTTGAACAGTGTCACTCCTTCCCTAATTCTCTTCCAATTTTCTCCTCCTACCTTCCCTCCCCAGAAAGTTGTAAAGTTCATTTCCAACATGAAGTCTAGTGAGCATCACTGCTGAATTGGTTCATCCTTTGTCCCACTGTTTCTGTGCCTCCGCTTCCCCTCCCCAAATCACACAAACTCATGTACAAGACAAAGGGTACAGAAATACAGAAAACACAGTGACAGATGGAATAAACCAAAGAAAAAAGGAAAGAAAGAAAAAAAGAACCACAAATCATACAATAAAAAAAACCCTTACTCCTGTTTTGACTGTATTTGATGTTGGTATAATTTGTGAAGGGGAAGGGAAAAAACAAATGGTTTGAATAGGGATACATGTGGACCCATTGCAACAATGAGATATACAAGACGTTATGTAAAAAAATGAACTTTACAACTTTGGTACGGGGGTGGGAGGGTGGAGGGAGGGGATGGAGGTGGGGGGAGATGGGAGGGTATAGTAAGGAGAAACAAAGGAGGAGGCAACAATGCTTGATAAGAAATGTACTCATTACTTTGCCCATGTAATTGTAACCCCTCTGTATGGTATTTTCACAATAATAATAATATAAAAAACCCTTGCTTCCATTTCTTCCATATCAATAAGCATCATTTCATACGCCCTTATACACATAGCTATTGAGCCCTTGTAATCCTCTCCTAAGAATATACTCCTTTGTTTTTACTATGTGAATGTTTAGGTTGCTGTTTAATTGTGCCCCGGTGTAATTATTTGTCTTTTACTATTCATTGAGTTTACTTGTAGATTTCTAAGTACATTATAATTATTTCAAAGGAGAGAAACCATGCAGCCTATGTGTCTTTGGGTCTGGCTTACTTCATTTAGTGTAATTTTTTCCAAGTCTTTCCATTTCCTTATGAATGGGACAATGTTACTCTTTCTGATGGAAGCATAGAATCCCATCATGTGTATATGTCATATTTTCTCGATCCATTCATCCACTGAGGGGCATCTGGGTTGATTCTAAATCTTGGCTATTGTAAGCAATGCTGCAATGAACATGGTTGTGCTGGTGGCTTTAGTATAGCCTGGTTTGTGGTCATTTGGATTGATGCACAGAGGTGGGAGTTCTGAGTCATAGGGAAAAATCTATGTTTAGTCTTTTGAGGAACTTCTATACTGCTTTTCAGAGTATTTGAACAAGTTTACAATCCCACCAATAGTGTAGTAGTATTCCCTTTTGGCCACATCTTCACCAGCATCTGTTATTGTTACATCTTGATTATAGCCATTCTAACTGGAATGAAGTGGAATCTCAATGTTGTTTTGATTTGTATTTCTTGATTTGCATTTTTTATGGCCAGAGATGTCAACATTCTCTTCACATATCTATTGGCTATTCTTATTTCTTTTTTGTGGAGAAGTCTTGCTTTGTCTTTAGCCCATTTATTAAGTAGATTGTTGTTTTATGGAGAATTTGTTTTTGGGAGGTTTATTTTTATTTTTTTTTGAGCTCTGAGTTTATTTTAGATATGATGCCTTTGATGCATAGCTAGATCCACAGCTCTTTTGAAGAGCACAGTTCTCATAAGCTGTTTTTTTTGTTTTTTTTGTTTTTTTTTTTTTTTTTTTTTTTTGCCAGTCCTGGCACTTGCACACAGGGCCTGGGCACTGTTCCTGAGGTTTTTGTTTTTTTTTTCCTCAAGGCTCAAGCACTCTACCACTTAAGCAACAGTGACACTTCCTGCCTTTTCTGTTTATTTGGTACTGAGGAATTGAACCCAGGGCTTCATGCATGCTAGGCAAGCACTCTAACACTAAGCCACATTTCCAGTCTCTAAGTATCTTCTAGTAGGCCTATCTCCTAAAGGTTCCATACCTCCTAATAGTTCTTCCCTAGGAATCAATGCCCTAGGACCTAACTATTGCAGTGACTACTCCTTTGACAGATATGAGTGCTCATATAAAGGGGGCTCCAAACAAGATAAAATGTACAGAAAACAAAAACAGCAACAAAGAGAAATCTCGTTTCCATTTCTTAGAGTTCATTTCGATAATTGTTTTATGTGATCAAATGCACATGAGCCTTTTGATCCTCTCCTAAGAATATCCTCCTTTAGTGTCACTGTGTAAATGTCTAGAGTTCTGTATATTTTATCATGCCCCAGTGTATTTTTTGTCTTTTACCATCCAGTGTGTTTGCTTGCAGATTATAGGCATATTCGAGTTACCACAAATGAGGGATACTATGCAACCTATGTTTCTTGGGGTCTGGTTTACTTGTACTTTTGTCTTGTTTGTAAATTTATCTATTTTTGGGAGAGCAAGAGGAGGCACAGAAGTGGTGAGACAAAGGATAAACAAATGCAGCAATGATACTCACTAGACACTATGTTGAAAAGGAACCTGTGGGTGGAAATGGAAGGGAAAATCTAGGAGAGAATGAGGGAAGGGGGCACACTTAAAAAATGTTCTTATTACCTGACTTAGATAACAGTAACCCCTCTGAACATCACCTTCACAATAATAATAAAAAGATGAATAATAAAAGATATATATCATTGAAAATAATTATCAAGAGCAAAATAATTCTATTGCTATAGAAATTAAATATAAAAAATTAGATTCAAAAGAAAAAAAAGAAGCTCCAAAAGAACCCTGATAGCTTCCTTCATGTAAGGATGCAGCCAGTCAGCAATTATCTCTAAACCAGAAAGCAAGTTCTCACCAAACACCAAATCCACTAGGACTTTGTCCTTGTATTTTCCAGCCTTCAGAATGAGAGAAAAGTTTCTGTTTTCTATCTATTTTCTGTAGCAGTCCAAATAGATTACAGCAGTTTCTCAGTCTAGCTCATATTTCATGCATTATTAGGGAAGATTTAGCCAGATTTGCTACTCATTCATATGACTGCTAATTCTTTTTTTTTATTGGGTATACGTTTAGCTTATACATCTCAACAAATATAGTTTGCATGATAAGATCCAGATTATAAGGCATGTGTCATGTTTACTTTCACCTCTTCTATAAGTGAATTTCTTTTCCTTTGTCGATTGTAAGAAAGGCACTATTCCAAGCACCCACAGGAGGGTGACCAGATGAAGGTAAGAGGAAACCAACAGAAATACCTGCATTGGTCTGGGCTGTGGTGACTCAGGCCTGTAATCCTAGCTACTTAGCAGTCTGAGATCTGAGATTCTGGTTTGAAGCCAGAGGAAGACTATCATCTTCAATTAAAATGCAGAAAGATGAAAATGGAGCTGTAACTCAAGTACAAGAGTGCTGGCCTTGAGTAAAAAAGCAGAGGGATAGAGCTCAAGAGAGCAGTAAATAAATAAATGAAGACAGACAGGAAGGAAAGAAGGAAGGAAAAGGAAGGAAGAAAGAAAGAAGGAAAGAAAGAAAGAAGGAAAAAAGAAAGAAAGGCCTACATTGGTTTGACATTAATCAAGATATGTTTATACTTTTTGAGCAATGAAAAGTATGTCAATGTTTTAATTAAGGAAATTTACATTAATTTTTTTGTATCAACAAAAAGAAAGGCTTGAACTTGGAGTCTGGGCACTGTTTCTGAGCTCTTTTACTCAAAGCTAGTACCCTAGCTCCACTTCTGTTTTTGAGTGGTTAATTGGAGATAAGAGTCTCAAGAGGATTTTTCTTCCCTGGGCTGGTTTGAAAGGTGATCCTCAAATTTTAGCTGTTTCCTAAATAGCTAAATTTATAGGCACAAGCTACCATTGATTGCCTGGCTTACATTAACTTTTATATGAACTCTTTGGAAAAGTTGTTCCCAGAAGGTTTTGTTGAGAAAAGATAGATGCCCAATTGCTCTTATTATAGAAACATTGCTATGATAAGAAAATCTCTGTTCCTTCCCAAAGAAACAAATAGAAATCTTTTTCTTGCAATTCATTTCTAAAACTGTTTTCATCAAAATATATTTAGTAATAGATTTTACTAGCTATTATACAGTAGGTTATTAAAATAAAGTGTGTAGATTCTGGCCAAGTTCCTGCATAGACACAAAAATGGTGTGGTTTGTCATACTGTAAAAATGTGGCATTTTAAAAACCAAAACTAACAAAAAAGTAAAGCATTTAAAAATAATGTTATATTATGTATATTGTTTCAGCATTTGTATAAAGTTTTTCATAATGGAATATTTCATATACATAAGGAAAGGACATAATTGTCTTGAAATGTATTTTAGGATGTGGAAAATTTGCAGTATAAATTGGGCACTAAACATCAGATTTTTTTGGAGCTATTTTGTTTTTCTTGTCTAGATCTGCCTGTCTGAATGTCTGCCTCCCTCCCTCCCTCCCTCCTTTCCTCCCACCTTCCCCCATCTCTCTCCCCCCTCTCTCTCCCTCTCTATCTCTTTTTCTCTCTCTCACTACTGGGCTCCTTTTCAGGGCCTCCTGACTGCTTAGGAGGTACTTCTCATGTTGGTACTCTACCACTTCATCATGGTACTGAAACCAGAGTAGAGGTGTTAATATTTTTTTCAAAAAGTAATTCTTATTCAAGAATCCGTACTATACCCACTATGGGAAAAAAAAGAAAGGAACACTATGATCCAGTGATACCACTCTTGGGCATTTATCCAGACTCCATATCATGTTACAATAAAGGCACCTATAAACCATTTTTATCTTGACAAAGTTCCCAGTAGCCAAGTTATGGATTAATGGATCAAAAAATGTGACATACATACATATGTGCCACTTAACGCAGTCATCAGGAAGAATGATGATGCCATTTGCAGTGAAATGTATGGATCTGAAAAATACCCTGAGTGAAAGAATCCAGGACCAGAAAGATAAAGGAATGACACGTGTTTTCTATCAGATGTAGATCTTAGACCCCTCCATTTAATCATGCATAGAGGTATATGCTTATATACACAATTTCATTGACTAAAGTATACTATATACAGGATTATGGTGTGGTAAAACTTTTGACCAATTAACAATTTAACAAAATGAATACTAGAAGGTAAAAGGAGATTGTAAGGAGATTGCAAGAACCTTCTTGCAATGGTTGAAAAAGGAAATGGGACAAACACAACCAGATTTTTTTTTCTTGTTAATCCTGGGGCTTGAACTCAGGACTTGGGCACTGTCCCTGACTCTCTTTGTGCTCAAAGATAGTGCTTTACCACTTGAGCCAGAGCACCTCTTCTGTCTTCTTCTGATAGTTTATTGAAGATAAGAGTCTTAGGGACTTTTCTACCTGGGCTCGTTCTGAACCACCATCCTCAGATCTCAGTCTCCTGAATGGTTAGGATTACAGGTGTAAATCACCAGCACTCAGTTCAGAATATGTTTCCTTTGGATTTTAGTCTTCTAAAAACCTAGTACTACAGGCAGGAGCCACTGGTGCCTAGCTCAGAATTATATTTTAATTATTGTTAAACTTTTCCTTTTTGGGGCTGGGAAAGTGGCTCAGTGGTAGAGTGCTTGCCTTGCATGCATAAGGCCCTGGGTTCGATTCTTCAGCCCCACATAAGCAGAAAAAGCCAGAAATGGTGCTATGGCTAGAGTGGTAGAGCACTAGTCTTGAGCTGAAGAGGTGAAGGACAGTGCCCAGGCCCTTTGACCAGCCAAAATAAAAAACAAACAAACAAACATTTTCTTTTTGTTCTCATGACTCTGTCTTATTCTGAGATGCTTGTATATCTGTAATCAGTGATGCCAGTCGATAATACTATCTCTTAAATATTCACAGAAATATCAATAGAGTGAAAGTTCTTAGCATTATGCTGGATGAGATCGCAGCATTGCCTTTTCCCCCTGGCATGCCCACAAGTCAAGCATCATTTACTTTGTAACTTGGGTCCCTGAGCATCTGTAATGAGCATGACACTTCTGTTGGCCATGGTAAAGTATAAGAAAAAAAATGGTGGTCTTAGAATGCTAAAATTTTGGGATTGATTATTGTATCAAGGTTCCTCAGTAGAAATAGAACTAATGGCCACACATGAACACATTATTTGATTTATTGGAAGGAATTGGGCTTATGTGATCGTAAGGGTCTGTCAGGCAAGAGCGAAATCCACAGGAAGCCCCGGAGGACAGATAGCCTGTGAGGACTGAAGGCGGAAGCGCTCAGTCAGGAGCCACCATGCAAAAATCAACAGCTGAAATTTCTTCTTCCTCTGGGTTGTATGCAAGAGTGCACAAATGTATTAACTGAAATATGGTATTTATCAGGGGAGAATTCAAGCAGTGTAATTCCATAGAAAGGCAACTTCACAGTCCAACAAAATGAATACTTGAAAGGTGTGAGGTAGGGTCAAGGCGTTAGAGAGGAAGGAAGGGAGAATGCACTTCTAATATTCCATGCATACGTGACAAAATTAAGAAAATTGAGAGGCAGGGTTGGGTCGGGAGGGAGGGGGGAGAATGATGAAAAAGGTGTCATCAATGAGTTGCATTGTATTCATAAACTTTGCTGAATGGTAACTCCTTTGTACAACTACTTAAAGATAACAAAAATATAACTAAAAGAGATATAACTAGAATAAATAAAAATTTAAATACAAGATAAAAAGATATTTCTGTTTTTGGAAGCCTTGGTTCTGCTCTTAAGACCTTTGATTGCTTCAGGTCCACACAGGTTATTGAGAATAATCTTCTTTACTTAAGGAAACCTAAATTACAGAGTTTAATAAGGTCTACCTAAAGCTTTCACAGAAATGAGTAGGTGAGTGTGTGTTTGGATAACTGATACAGTAGCTTAGTGAAACTGACACATACAACTACTATGTCATATGCATAACATCATGAGGTTACTTAATTACATTAACAAAGTTAAAATCCAGTAATGAATCACTGTCAACAGTGCTAAATATCTCACACATTCTTTTAAATTACTTCAAAGGAACTGGCTAATTGATAAACTACAGAATATGTGATTTTGTTTTCAGCATATCAACAGAATGGTGGTTTATGTCTCCTCCTTCACATTTGAATGTGCACAGCAAACCAGGCAGTAGATGAAGCACAACTTCAGGCTTTTATTTTTGGTCATTTGTGAGGCTTGAACTCTGAGCCTGGCACTGTCCCTGAGCTCTTCAGCTCAAAGTGAGCCCTCTACCATTTGAGCCACAGTGCCACTTTCAGTTTTCTTGTGGTTAATTGGAGATGAGTCTCACAAACTTTCCTGTCCAGGCTGGATTTGAACCACAATCTTAAGATCTTAGCCTCCTGAGTAGCTAGGATTACAGGCATGAACCACCAGCACCAGGATGGCTTTCTTTTTCATGATATTGATCTCTACTCTGAGTGGGAGCTAGCTCCACTAAATGTGCTAATGATTTCTCCATCATCTTGTGGCACCTCAAAAATCTGCCATAGCCAGACTGCTAATGAGTAGGTTTACTTTTGTCTTCTACAAAACTTGCAAAGTATGATATGAAACACATTATTAGTAATTTTTACCTTTGTTAAGTCAATCATTAGGATATATATTTTAAACCATTATCTATATTTATAGCATATTTACTTCTAACTCAGTGTGTGTTCTTCACTTCCTTCATATGGAAAAAAATAATGGGTCGGGGCTTTAAGGCTTTTACTTTTTCTTCCCTGTTCAATAGTTATCATGTATTCCTCTCCTAAGTGTGTGTGTGTGTGTGTGTGTGTGTGTGTGTGTGTGTGTGTGTGTGTGTGTGTGTGTGTGTGTGTGTGTTTGTGTGTGTGTTATGCTTACTCTTCTCATCTAGCTTTGACTCCAAGATTTTTTTTATAGATTTGATATTAATAGATCCATCTGGTTAACAGAGATATTGATGTCTAGACATGAATCCATCACTAACCCAAACAGGTTATATTACAGTGTGGCTTCTCCTTCCAAGCTTTTAAGACTGAGGACAACATTCACTGCATTAAGCTGTTAGCGAGCATCTCCAGACTGTAAAGAACAAGCAGAGTCAGGTTATCTGTTAATGTGAGTTTATTTATGTCAATACATAAGAAAGTAAGGAAGTTACGAAAGCAACCCAGAACCCACGATGTCCAGACTCATTGTTCAGGAATCAGTCATTTCTCCAGGAACTTAAGAGCAGAGACGGCGAATCAGCCAGGCTCCAGCTGCGTCTATGGCAGAAGTAGCTGCCATTACCACTCTGAGGTGGCTATAGTGACTATATTGTGACAGCTTTTCCTATTAACTCACTTATTTTCCATCTCTTTCCCATCTCTCATATGAAGACTGACAGGTTGGGCTACACATTTCTGGGTGCATTGCCTTTCCTTCAATCTCCCTGTGGCCCGTTATTAAGCCATCAGGAGTCAGATATTGAACACTGGTGTGAGCAGCGGCGGCCAGTGTGGACAGCTCACATGGCAGAGACCATAGCTCACTGTTTAGGAATTAGAGGTATGGAATCGTCTCGCATGACATCAGGAAAACTGTAATTCCATATATGAAATGTGAATAACAATATATAGCTTTATTGCTGGGGACACAAATCAATGACACTTCCCCACATGGGACTTTCAAAATGTTCTCTCAATACTGCGACATTTCTGAAGTTATGGCACTTGTATTACATGTTTGCAAATGTTGCTTTTCATAACATGGACTTCTTAAAGAAATATTCTCCACTTTTAATAAAGGCAGAAACCTTAAGTGTGAATCATGTGCTGATTCACATGAATAGGATTGGATATTTTGAGTTGTTTTTAAAAAGTTTCACTTTTCATTTATATTATAAAGTCATGTAATTTTGACTTCTTCCTTCCCTCCCTCCTTCCTTTCTTCCTCCCTTCCTTCCTTCCCTTCCTCCTACCCTCTCTCCCTCCATCCCTCCCTCCTTTCTTTCTCTCTCTTTTCTTCCTTCCTTCCTTCCTTCCTTCCTTCCTTCCTTCCTTTCTTTCTTTCTTTCTTTCTTTCTTTCTTTCTTTCTTTCTTTCTTTCTTTCTTTCTTTCTTTCTTTCTTTCTTTCTTTCTTTCCTTCCTTCTTTTCTTTCTTTCCTTTTTCTGTGTTACCAGCATTTGAATCCAGGGCTTCACACTTCCTAGAAAGACAGTCTTCTGCCTGAGTCATGTCTCCAGCCATTTGGCTCTTGTAATTTTCTTTGAAATAGGGTTTCTCTTTTTGCTTGGGCCGACATAGATCTTAATTTGTCTATTTATTTTTCACTGTAACTGATATGACAGATGCACACCACCATGCCAAGAACACTTTTCTGTTGAGATGGGGGTTCTCAGGAATTTTTTTCTCTGGACCTAGCCTGGAATCATTACCCTTCCAGTCTTAGCCTCCTGTGTGACTGTGGTAAAAGGCATGTGCTGCTGTGTCTATCTGTTGATTGAGATGGGATCATATATATATATATATATATATATATATATATATATATATATATGTATGTATTGCAAGGGCTGGCTTTCAAGTGAAATTTTCCCACCTCAGCCTTGAAATAAATTTTCACATTTTAAATCCTGGAAATTCCCAGTTTGGTTGTGTACCTACATAAGGACACTAAATTAGAGCCGGAGGTTTTTTTGCATTTGTGCCTTAAAAGGTGCTCTGAATAGTTGATCTATTTCTCAGAAATTTTCATCCATGGGAAACAGTCCACAGGGAGTTAAAAGGTTCAATATGACCGAAGCCCAAAGATAGATCTGAAGCCCATTTTACAAAAAGTGAATTTTCCCTCTTACAAATTTCTCATACGAAGTAAAGATGAGTTGCAAGTAATTGTCACTCTTACAATGGTTTAAATTTGCCCCTTGCACATGACTGTCTCTCATACAACCATTAGTCCAAATTAAAAAGAAATCCATAAAATTGTAGGATTTAGAACCTACTGGTCAAATCAAGTTATTAGTGACTGCTGCAGATTCAGAAAGTCTACATTATCAAGCTCTGCAAAAGTTTCAAATGAAAGCTTCAGGTTTCTTCTGTATGGAAGGGCACACATCATTTGCATATGCAATACACATTCCTTTAGAAAAATGTCTTGGTCTCCAATTCACCCATAATCCTGTGTGGTTTGAGCAAGGTACTATTTTATACACCCCAAATTCTTTG
The DNA here is from genome assembly GCF_024711535.1 of Dipodomys merriami. Lineage (NCBI taxonomy): Eukaryota > Metazoa > Chordata > Mammalia > Rodentia > Heteromyidae > Dipodomys > Dipodomys merriami. The sequence continues at coordinate 13,500,523 of NW_027203826.1, read as the reverse complement.
ACTTCCCAAGTAGCCAAATAGGAAAGGAATTGAAGCATTCAGAAGGGCTGGTTTAGATGTCTTGCAAGTTCTAAACTTTAGACTCAAAATAAGTTTATTGGTAACTGGGAATAAAGCTCAGAGCGGGAGTGTTAGTTTAGTGTGTGTGATGCTCTGGGTTTGGTTCCCAGCACAAGCAAAACAAGTCCCAAACAAAGTTGGTTTGCCAAGAAGACAAGGATGTATTTGATTAAGGGTTTCTATGTAGATCTAAGAAAGCATGATAGATAAGTGCAAGAGGCAGTTGAACTTGAGTCCCCAAATGCCTTTACTGCCATTGGACCAAGAATACAAACAACATGATCTCTATAATTGTTCCGTCAGCTAAAAATGATCACTTATAGCAGGGCTCAGTGGCTCAAGCCTATAATCCTAGCTATTGGGAAACAGAGTCTGGGGCATTGACATTCCAGGCTAGGCCCGGAATAGACTGGAATGTGTGACTCCATCTCAACCAATGGATGGGTATAGTGATTCAGGCCTGTCACCCGCAGTGAGGCAGGGGCAGTCCAAGTAGGAGAATGAAAGCCCAGGTTGGCCCCAGCACAAATCCACACCCCACCTTGAAAATAATGTAGGCAAAACAAAATCTGGGGGCATGATCAAGCAGTACCTTCAAGTCTGAGTCTCTGAGTTAAGTCTCTAGTACCACCACCACCACCACCACACACACACACAAATCACTAGTTTTAAAAATTTGTTTGTTTTCCTGTTGCCAGTTCAAACTTAGGGTGCTGTCCCTGAGCTTTTTTTTTTTGGCAATCTTGTGGCTTGAACTCAAGGCCTGGGCACTGTACCTGAGCTTCTTTTGCTCAAGGCTAGCACTCTACCACTTGAGCCATAGTGCTACTTCTTGCCTTTTCTGTTTGTGTGATACTGAGGAATTGAACCCAGGACTTCATACATGCTAGCCAAGCACTCTTAGAACTAAACTACATTCACAGCCCTCCTTCAGCTTTTTTGCTCAAGTCTAGTGCTCTATCACATGAACTGTAGCTCTGCTTCCAGATTAATTAGGGCCTTACTGCCCTGGCTGGCTTTGAACCATGATGTCAGATCTCACCCTCCTGAGTAGCAAGAGTAGAGGTATATGCCTCCAGCACCCAGCAATATATATATTTTTTGGTCAGTTGTGGCACTTGAACTTTGGGCCTGGGCACTGTCCTTCAGCTTTCCATCTCAAGGCAAGTGCTCTACCACTTGAGCCACAGCACCACTTCTGGTTTTGTGATGGTTAATTGGAGATAAGAATCTCATGGACTTTCCTGCAGGGGCTGGCTTTGAACCATATCTCGGCCTTCTGAGTAGTTAGGATTACAGGTGTGAGCCACCAGAGCCCTGATAATTTTTACAGTTCTTAAATAAACTTCCTAGGAATATCAATCAAGTCACCATAAAAGGCAGTATTTTCACAATTTAGCCAAAGATGGGAATTCTCTCAAATAGAAAATAAATCCAGGCTATGAATTAAAGCTGACTTCAGGGCTCCGTTAAAAAGCCTCCATTAATTTAAGAAAACAAGATGAAAAATGGATAACCAGCTGTTTGTTTCCTATCAAATCAAAAATGTTGAACATGATTTAATTTAGCCAATCTGCCTTGGGCCCAATGTAAGTTGCAATAATTTCTCCTTCCCAAGAGTTATACAGCAGTGAGCTTTAGCAAAAACTATCGTGGAAGGAAAAATGTAAGCATTCCCCAATAATATATGTGGCTGTTTGACTGAATTTGAATAATCAATACTAAAATATCTTCTCTCTCTCTCTCTCTCCCTCCCTCTCTCCTGTTATCAGAGTTTAAATTAATCACTTCACAATTTATTTGCCTTGTTTGCTTAGCTATTGCTGTACCACTTGAGTCATGTCTCAAGCTGGTTTCTTTTTGTGATTATTTTGGAGATGCTGTCTTGTGGACTTTCCTACCTGCGCTGGCTTTGACTCACAATCCTCTGGTTCTTAGTCTCTCCTGCGTAGTTAGGATTATAGTAATTAAGATTAGAGCTACTGGCGCCCTGCAGCAGTGTCTTTTACTACAAGGGCTGGTTATTCTATTGCAAGTGAAGGCAGATTTTTATATTATTTATATGTTAAAAACAATGAAGTGAGTTTTGGACAAAGAAACACACACCAATGGTCATGCATATGGGAAAAATGTAGATTCTAGGACAGAATTCCTGAGACAGATGGAACTTGGATCTGTTTCTATGGAGAAATTCTTATACTTTACTAATTTTTTCTCTTTGGAATTTGGTTGAGTAAAATTTTCTACGAACAAAAAAGTCTTAGAATGTATTCAAGTCACTTGAAAAGAGCCTGGAGCGGAATGAGCCTGTCAGTTCTAGATTCATTGAGGCACTTTTAACAAACCACCAACTACATTAATAAACATATTTTTCAAAGGATTAAGATTAGTTAAAAAACATGATTTGATCTATGTCACTGAGAAGCAAATCTGATGTGAGACAAATCACAGCGTAGATTCAGAGAAAGTGGTACCCAGAGTTACAAAATGGTGAGATCCACATGCCTATTTCTCTTACTGAGTCTATATTGGCTTTTTATTTTTATTTTTATGTTTTGCAAATACTGGGATTTGAACTCAAGGCCTGGGTACTGTACCTTAACTTTTTCACTCAAAGCTGGTGCTCTATCACTTGAGCCCCCCTCTACTTCCAGCTTTATGCTGGTTAATTGGAGATAAGAGTCTCAGAGACTTTTCTGCCTACCCTAGCATACAATAGCAATTCTCAGATCTCAACCTCCTGAGTAGCTAGACTTACAGACCCAAGCTGCTGACAACCAGCTTTGCTTTGACTTTTAAGGATACTGATTTATTTTTTTCATTTTATATTCCACAGGACCTTAGGAGTCTATGAATCATGTTACAAAGGTAAGGTTCAGCTGAAAGGTCCAATGCATATATACATCTGATCATACAAACTAATACTTATCAAAATTAACTCCAGGAAATGAAAACAAGAGGTTTTTAATTGTCCTTTTGCTGTTTTTCTTTCATTTTTGTTCTATTTATCTTTCTTTAGGAGTGTAAGGGGAGGCTTACAAATGGAGGGACAAAGGGTGCACAAAGGCAGCAGAGGTACTCACAGGATGCTATGTTGAAAATGAACCATACAAATTGTGGGAGCAAAGGAAGGGTGTGATAGTCCTTATCTGACTTAGGTAATTGTAACCCCTCTGTACATCACCTTTATTTTAACAATAAAATATTTTTTAAAAAGATAAGGTTTGTTGGGGCTGGGAAGGTGGCTCAGTGGTAGAGCGCTTGCCTTGCAAGCCTGAAGCCCTGGGTTCGATTCCTCAGCACCATATAAGCAAAAAGAAAAAAGCCGGAAGTGGCGCTGTGGCTCAAGTGGTAGAGCGCTAGCCTTGAGCTGAAGAGCTGAGGGACAGGGCCCAGGCCCAGAGTTCAGGCCCCACAACCGGACCCCAAAAAAAAATTAAAAAAAAAAAAAGATAAGGTTTGTTGTGGACAGTGAGACTTTAGTGGGTCTCATTTCTGTGGCTTTCAGGTATCAAAAGCATGGTGTTAAGCCAGGCACTGGTAGCTCACACCTGCAATCCTAGCTACTCGGGAGTCTGAGATTTGAGGATCGTGGTTCAAAGCCAGCTCTGACAAGAAAGCCCATGAGATTGCTATCTCCAATTAGTCATAAAAAAGCCAAAAGTGGAGCTGTGGCTCAAGTAGTAGAGCACTAGCTTTGAGCATAAATGCTCAAGGACAGTGCTCAGGCCCTAAGCTCAAGGCTCAGGGCCAGTATGCTCACATATACACATAGCATGGAGCTTATAACAGCATAGATAAAAATCTCAGAATCTCTCCTGTGGTTGATAAGCTGTGATTCAGGTTTTTAACGTAAGAGTAGCCAGTGACAGTGGAATGGAGTTCAATAATATGGACAGTGATAATGCATGTCAGTGATTTAATATTTGGATGATAAAAATAATGCAGTTTGGGACCAGAAAAGACTGCACAAAAGCTGTAGTTGCTCACACTTGGATTTTAAACTGATTAGCCCCTTGAAGGCCTGTGGACTCCAGAAGAAGATGGATTTTGAAAGAGTCAGTTACTATTCAAAATCAAGGCTTGAGCAGAAATAAGGTACTAGATTAGTGTTAGTGCAGAGAAATCCAAAAATGTAGTGTCAACTTGTGTTTGATTTGGTTTTCTTGCTCCTCCTTTTGGAGAATAACCCTTGAGGAGTAGAAGTTACTCTCCTCCTTATAATTTCTGGATGGATGCTATATGAAACTATAATTTGTCTCAAGTTCAAGTGCTTTTTTCTTTTGTTGTTTTCTCTTGAGAAATATTTCCTAGGGTTCTTGGAGTGGGAGGAATGGAAGTAAACTATCTAGCATAGACATAAAATCTAAAGAGAGGAAGCAGTGTCTGGAAGGATCATAAAGTGTCAAAATGAAAAAGCAAGTTCTGCAGAATGAAGCTCTCTTTGGAACATACAGCCACTTAGTGCCCTGTGTACAGTGACCATTTTCCTGGCCTCACCATCACGTTGGCAAACCCATGATTATGTGCATGGTTGGACTGAGTAGTTGCTGGTGCATGACAGACAACCTAGGAAACTTTGCTAGGTTGTCCTGTTGATGGAGCACAGAAAGAAATAGTAGTGCTGGTTACTTCATCGAAGATGACATTTTCTTTCTCTGCAGATGCATGCAAAAGACAGTGACAGCAGAGGGGCTCATCTTTCCAAGTCCAACCTGCAGTTGAGGACAGATACTCTAGAAGGCAACTTAGGAGCCAATGAAGAAACAATCTTAGTTCTTCCACTTAGATGTCTTCTCAAATCTACTCTTGTTTGCCCCAGGGTAAAGTTAGTAGATTTGTCGATCTATTTCAACTCTTTGTTCTTTTTCTTTTAAAAACCACCACCAAATTCACTTGTACTTGGGTGTTGGGCAAGATAGCACCCAATTTAAACAAGGAGTATATGATAAATATTTAGCTATGACTGATAAAGAATTTCATGGGAAAACTCCTAATTAGTCAAACAGACATGCTTAAAATTTGCCCTTAAAAACACAGCTCTCTTCCAACTCACTTGATTGACTAGTTAAAATATCCAAGGAAGCAGTACTTAGAAATAAGCAGAAGGGAAGTGAGGAGATCACCAGATGACCCACAATGTTCATTTGATATTATATGAACCCATTTGGTAAGGTTCACAGCTTTTACTACTGTTTTTTTTTTTGGCATATTAAAATCTAGAAATAATGATGAATGAGGTTGTTGGCCTTGCTCTGAAAACAAGAGTATGTTGGACCTCAAAAGTAATCCCTAGCACAATGTCTAGTTTTGCATTGACATTATTTATGACACAAAGACCCAACAGAATGTTCCATTAAAATGCCCACAATTCAGACGTTCACCAGAGTTTGAAATTTCCTCTATCCTGATCATTCATGTCTGTGAATGGAAGTTGTGGGTTTGTTTTTTTTTTCTTTCTGGGTTCTTGGGAGAGAACCTGATGTTAATTCTATCAGGATACCACAAAGATTATTTCAAGAAAAAGATTATACAGTATAATGCTTAGCATTTATATAGGTTCTTTTGATTTCAAAACAAGTTATAAATATCTCCTACCCATGACAACATCCTTACGAGGTAGGTGAGATTACTGTCTCTACATTAGCAATAGAAACTCGAGAACAAGAAGGGAAGGACGGTGTTCTGAGCCATGGAGTCAGGTACCACACTGGGCGTGGGCATCCTGATCATACCCTCTGGGCTCTGAAGAGGCCATAACCCTCTCTTGTGTAGCAACAGTCTCTATTAATACAGGATTATATAGATATAGATATAAAATAACAACACACAATGACATTATAGAACAATAATCCAATATTTCTGTTTCTTAGTAAAATATGTTAAGCACAGTATTTAAATTGCATTTCTCTGAAAAGCATTTGGTATATTAAATAGCAGAAGGTATATTAAATAGCTCTATAAACATTTGCTGGCATACTTTTAACAGCATAATGATTCTAAAGAAATTAAAATTCACCAATGCATAGAAACCTTTCCTTTATATTAAATACCATTAACTCAACCAAAAATGTGAAAAACTACTTTGTTCTTAAAATGCAGACTTGCTGGATATTAGCAGGTGGCCACTTCATTTTTTCTGAGCTGGAAAGAAAGGATACACATTGCTGGCAGTGGTTTTAAAATAACCAATTCGATTAGGGGAAAATAATTCAGCTGGAAGGTGAAAATTGAAGACTGCCATTTCCATTCTGTAGCCACTCTGAGAAATGCATACATTTTCAAAAGATGTTATTGTACTTGGAACTAATGTTAAGGTGAAATAGGGACGCTCTAAGAACATTTTGTGAAGAGAGAAAATGGTACCAAATAAAACCTCTGTTATTAGAAGACAATGAACAAGGAAACTAAAAAAGGGCTTTTCTCAGGAGTGTTCAAGGCTGGCATGAGATATAAGCTTCGTGCTTAGATGACTGGACCGATCTTGGAGATGATTTAGAAAGTTAAGTACTTGGTTTTATCAGTCTCTTCTCTGAGGCAAAATTCCTCACCTTTCTCTAACTCAGCAGTTCTCAAAAAGATATTAAAGGAAAGAGCTCACCTCATGCTAAGCTTCCTAAGAAACTAACCTGGTAGGTCAGCAGAAAAAGTTCTCGAACCAGGAAGGAACAGGAATCAAAGTCTTAAAATTTGTATGCAAACATGAAAATGAATTTCTACGCCAGGTTGACATTCTCTGTCAGAAGTAACAAATACAAAAGTCTTAAATTTAGTGTACATGATGCCAAGATACTGTTAGCTAGATATTACATGTCGTTCATTTTAAATAAGTGTGCTTTTTTTCCCCTAAAAAAAGAGAGACATTAAATGTTTTCTCTCCCACAGCCCTTTATGTTAAATACAAACTGTGGACTGCTCTGTCCTCCGTCCACCCATGTCACACACTCAGGGCTGGATCCCACTCGCATTGTAAGCGACAGCCTTGTGGGAGGGGAGATTGAGTTTGAACATGCTTGAGCAGTTCAGCTGTTTGGTTGGCTGTAAGGTTTTGGCATAAGGTGAGTACCAGTCCCTTTCAAACACGTCTTTAAGCTGCTTAATGATGCTTCTGTTGTTCCTCACGTCAGCCTGGTTGATAACAAGCCCCGTGCCAGCATTCTGGGTAAAATCATTCCCGACCCAATCAAAGTTTCCTGCAAACAAACAAAAGAATCACGATGAAGAGGTGGGATCCGCTGGGAATACCTTCACGATAATGAAAAACAGAGCAAATTCTATTTTAAGAGCTATAAAACACTCAGGAATAACGACAGAAAGGTTGAATTATCATGAGAACTCAAAAAAAATCCAACAAGCTGTGCATATGGCATATTAATATTTGCATATTATTTTGGCATTTTCTTCAGCTTTGCTCAAGTGGAAACTCAAAACAAGGGATCTGAAGCTCATCTTCGTTAAATGTTATTTCTTACTGACATTCACAAGACACATTATAAATACAGCAACACTTAAAATATATAGGAGTACATTTTCAAAATCTGTGAACAATTATTACCTTCTCAAAGAGACAACATTGAATCTCTGTGTACAAACATACAATAGCTGAAGCTCATCAGTTCCTGGTGGAGTATACAAATGCTCATTGAGCCGGCAGTAAGTCATTCCTCAGGTCCAGGATCAGAGTGCACGGCACAGCAATCAGGGATACCAAGAAAGGTCAGATTCTCAAGTTCATGTTAGGTATATACGTTCGAGGTGTATACTATAAACTGGGTTTATAGTGCTATAAACTGGGTTACTTAACAGAAATTTCAGGGTTAGAGGCATGACACAAATGATAGAACTACTGTCTAGCAAGCATCAGACTCTGATGTGAGAATCCACTACCACCACAAAGAAACAAAAGAAATTTCTATTATCAGAGCTCTGGACAACGTCAAGGTGTCTGAAAGATCAGTTCTGAGGGAGCTGATGGGACTAGGGAAAGATGTGATCCAAGCCCCTGTCCTCGGCTTTGGGATGCCATTTTCTTTCCAGGTTTCTTTCATATTGTCTTCCTGCTATGCACACCAGTGTCCAAATGTCCCCTTCTTATAACCCATCAGTCTTATTAGACAGGTGCCTACCTAATGACCCCATTTTAGCTTGATTATCTCTGTAAAACGTTGTCTCCAAATAAGGTCACACTCTGTGGTAATAGCAATAGGGCTTCAACATACGAATTTTTGTAGAACACAGTTCAACCAAGTAGTAAACTAGAATCTGCTCCAGAAGAGGTTAAGAATGATAGGTCCAATGGAATAGAATTGAAAACCCAGAAATGAACCTACAGACCTATAGCCATCTAATCTTCGATAAGGGAGCTCAAACAATAGAATGGAAGAAAGACAACCTCTTCAGTAAATGGTGCTGGCAAAATTGGTTAACTACATGTAGAAAACTTAAGCTAGATACTTATATATCACCCTGCACCAGAATCAACTCCAAATGGATCAAAGACCTTGAACTCAAAGCAGACACTCTGAAAACATTACAGAATGGAATAGGAGAAACCCTAGGTCTCCTTGGCTCAGGCCGAAATTTTCTGAATAGAGACCCGGAAACACAACAAATCAAAGAAAGGTTGGACAAATGGGATTGCATAAAGTTGCAGAGCTTCTGCAGGGCAAATGACATAGCTAGCAAGATCAATAGAAAACCCACGGATTGGGAGAAGATCTTTACTAGCCATACAACGGACAAGGGTCTCATATCTAAAATATACTTGGAACTCAAAAAATTAAACCCCCCAACAACAAATCCTCAAAGAAACAACTGCCCAATAAATAAGTGGGCGAAAGACTTAAAGAGAAACTTCTCTGAAGAAGAAAGAAGGATGGCCAATAGACACATGAAGAAATGTTCAACATCCCTAGCCATAAAAGAAATGCAAATCAAAACAACATTGAGATATCACCTCACTCCAGTTAGAATGGCAAAAATCAAGAACTCTAACAACAACAGATGCTGGAGGGGATGTGGGCAGAAAGGAACTTTACTTCATTGTTGGTGGGAATGTAAACTTGTTCAACCACTTTGGAAAGCAGTATGGAGGTTCCTCAAAAGACTTCACATAGAACTCCCCTATGACCCAGCAATCCCACTTTTGGGCATTTACCCAAATGTTTACAAACAAGACCACACTAAAGCTACCAGCACAACTATGTTTATTGCAGCATTATTTACCATAGCTAAGATCTGGAACCAACCCAGATGCCCCTCAGTAGATGAATGGATCAAGAAAATGTGGTATATATACACAATGGAATTCTATGCCTCCATCAGAAAGAATGACATTGCCCCATTTGTTAAGAAATGGAAAAACTTGGAAAAAATTATATTAAGTGAAGTAAGCCAGGCCCAAAGAAACATAGGTCCCATGGTTTCCCTTATTTGTAATATCTAGTATATGTATGAGTCAAGCGGAAAAGGTCAGATAATGTGATGTCAGGAAAATGAACCCTTAGATGTGTATTTTAATGTTTTTTTCTTTCATGCATGTGTTTCTAACGCATTTATAAGATTATTTCTTTGTTGCTTTGTATGTCCCTCCCCCACAGTATAACCCCTACTTTCACTATATTTGATGTCAGTATAACTTGTGGAGGAGATGGGGAAAAACCAGTTGTTTAAGGATACAGGTGGACCTGTTGCAACAATGAGAAGTACAAGTTGTCATGTCCAAAACGAGCTTTACAACGTCGGTGCGGGGGGGGGGGGGGAGGGGGGAAGGAATAGGATTGGGATGGGGGGAGGGGGGAGGCTGGGAAGGGATGTGAAGGGTAAACAAAGGAGGAGGCTGCAATGCTTGGTAAGAAATGTACGCATTATCCTGCCCATGTAATTGTAACTCCTCTGTACAGTATGTTCACAAATAAAATTAAATTAAATTAAAAAAAAAGAATGATAGGTCCCATGGTTTCCCTTATTTGCAATAACTAGTATACATCTAAGACAAGAAGAAAAGGTCAAAAACTATGTACATATGACCATATAAAATGATGCTAAGGCACAAAAAGAGTTTTATCTTTGTTGCTGTTGTTTTTTAATGTATTTATAATGTACTATGTGATTTTTTTGTTTCTTTTTTTATGTTCTTCTCCCATGGTACAACCCCTGTTTTCACTGTATTTGATCCCAGTGCCCTGCATCTTGTATATACATTTTTCTAATTTGGGGAAAGGAAGAGAAATAACAAAATGCTGAATAAAGGATACAGGTTGACCCATTGTAACAATGAGATGTACAAGACACTATGTTGAAAATGAACTTCACAACCTTGAGGGGGGGGAGGGAGGAGTTGCAGAAGTGAGGAGGGAAGAGTGGTAGAGGAAAAACAAAGGAGGGGGTAACAATGCTCGATAGGAAATGTACTCATTACCTTACTCATGTAACTGTAACCCCTCTGCACAGTATCTTTACAATAAAAATATATATTAAAATGGCAGGTCCCAAATAAAATACAATGTGGACTCAGAAATTTCCACTGGAGTAAAGGTGTATGTATTTCACTAAATTAGAGAGAATTACTTTATGTAAATGTCTCTGTCCCCATATCTTACAATGTAAGTAAACAGGTTTATATTACAGAGCTCATTTGATTTGTACAGTCTGTATTTCATGAATCAAAATAGATCAAATAAGATGTTCTGCTCTTTCCTAAAAAAAAAGAGGTTAAGAATCTCTGTGTCATTAATGTATAGTTCTCTTCAAGGTGAAGGCAGATCAAAGTGCTGGGAAACCCAAAATTCCAACATAAATCTGTTATCTTTGGTATTCTATGAGAGAGTTAGTTCCATCAATATAAAGCTTTTCTTTAAGGAGAGTACAGTATCATTTATTTCTTTGACCTTCTTTGTCTTTCACTTAATGTATATTTACTGAGAATCTAGTCTACTAGGTCCTATGTTAGGCGCTGAGAATATAACATTGCAAGCAACTCGCCTTCAAGGAGCTTAGGGGGGAAATGATACAGCACTTACAAAAACAATCAGCATGCATTAATACAAGACAATTATGTCCATGATGCCATGAGCACGGGAGAGAAGCATTTCTAATCTTGGTTAGATGTATCAGGAAATAAGGAGAGATGCAACAAAGATGCAACAAGAGAGAGCCAGAACCCCAAGGGAGATTCCAGCTTGTGAACTGAGAAATAGTTAGAGTCTTGGAACAATAAGGGATGAGGGGACATGCTAGGGAGTCTTGTCTGGGGACAAAAGCTATCATTTATTAGCATTATTATAACATGCTTTCTCATAGCAGAAAGCACAATACTTGCATTTCCATACATTATGTCATATTATTGTTATGATTTACCTCTACTTTACATATGAGAATTGATAAGCGCAAAGAGGTAAATAAATTTGCCTGATGTCTTATGGCTAATCTATCTAACCATAAACCACCTCAAAATTATTCTCAATGAAAATATTAAGCCAAGTCAAAATTGACATGAATTAGTTTATTAATGATCACCAGCCAGGTCTGATCTGACTAGTTTTATTTTCTCTGGTTAAAAGCCAGGTCGATAAAGGGATCTGGAGACTTCATAAGTTGGAGCCTTTGTTCTATTCCTGCTGGGACATCCTATCTCATTAGACAAATACTAACTGAATAAGATGCTGAGAACCTGTGTTACCCAATGCTCTGCAGCGAACTATGGCAAAAGTTGCTGTGAGAAGGGTCATCTTTACAGTGAGCCAGTATCTGTCCCTTTTGTAGTTTTATCCTTTGATCCTTGATCTGTTCTCTGGAATTGCCAAACAAATCAACTCCCTTTTCCTCATGCACTCCCTCTTTCTACCTGGAATATTAGAAGGTGATTCTTTTGTCTTTCATCATGGTCAAAGAATATAAAGGCCTTATGTTTAATGTGATCAGACAGGATTTTTTCTCTTTTCCCTGCTGGTAATCTCAATCGATTACTTGTTGCCCTGATAAAACATCCCAATGATGTCATTAGTGGCTTTATGATGGACATGTCTTTGGAAGAATTTTGAGTTATCATTCAATTTATACATTAGCTATAAGTAACAGCACTTTTCTGCTATATATTATTATTTTGTGTGTATGATGCTGTCAATGCTGCCTTTCTACCCATGTGCTCAGACTCAGCCATGTTCAGAGGCCAGGTGAGTACAGGCTTGGCTACTGCAGACAGACAACGTCACTTGTTCATTCTGTAAGCAAATGGCTCCTGTGGACTGGGATGACATACATGGGGTTTTGAAAACACTAAACTCATATGCCTGCTGCTATGTGCAGAGTGCTAATGCTGGCACTACACCCAGGACAGCAGAGCACAATTTTATTACATTATCTCAGCCAATAACCAATTCATATATGGTGATGAGCTACCTCCATTGTACTAGTGAAAATTCTGTTTTTTTTTTTTTTTGTTGTTGTTGGCACTAGGATTTGAACTAAAGGCCTCATGTTGGCCAAGCAGGCACGTTAACACTTGAGCCACACCCTCAGATCCTCTTGTCTTGGTTATTTTTCAGACAGGGTTTCACATTTTTTGTCTCCGGTGAGTCTTGGATTATGATCCTCTTATGTACACCTCCAATGTAGCATGGGCATGTGTCACCATGGACACTCATGGGGAAATTGTCACCAAAAGACTAAGAAATCTGTTCAAGGCATGAGTAACAAAAACAAAGGTTTAAAATAATGTCTAACGCACATCCTACACTTACCTCTATTCCATGGCACTTCTAATCCTACCTAAAAGCATCTACTGTGCATCTCACACTGAACCATGACCTAAGCCTAAGGCCAGGCCTCACAGCCACACTGCGATTTCTGCCTCAAGCATTTGTACAGCACTCTTTTGGAAAGACAATATGTAGAGAAACATGAAGAGAAGAAAGCTGGAGGACATGAGGTCAAGAATTGGAAGCCTTTCTGTGAAAAGGCTTGCTTTTCTCCTCCCATGAAATGAAGGGAGCCGTGATCCAGCATCTTTCCTGATTCAGAGATGCTTTAATTAGGCTCTTCTTGGGGACAGCAGCCCGGAAAGCTATCACAGGCTACAAAAGCTTTCCTATACTCATATGGCTTGTTTTCCTATTTCTCACTCCTTGATGCTCTGGCTGAGCTTCAAGCTGAATACATGCTTTAGTAATTCTTTTTTTTTTTTTAAATGGGACGTCTTGCACCTATTCCTTTTTTGAAACTACAAGTTCAATTTCCAAACCACACACGGAGGCCCAGAATTACAGTAGCCAGAATTACAGTGTGCCCTAAGGAACATAATGCTGAGGTACAGTAACACACAGCTGGGCCAATGGATGAGCCTCTGAGTACCTCTTGAGTACCTTCAAGAAATCTACTGCCTCTTTGTCAGCCCTCCAATACTCCCAGTCCCTTCCAGAAGGTTTTCAGAGCTTGAATAAAACATACTCTAGAGAATTCAAAATTAGATCAATGATACTGTTTGCGAATTCTTCTGTGAGTTTTGTGAAATCTTAATGGAACTGTAATTGCATGCAAGGCCCTGTTGTGGATTTTTCTTCATTCCATATTCTAACCAAGTACCAAAGTGCTGAGTTAACAGATTTCAGAACATGCTGATGATTACTTCAATCACTAGGAAATTTTCTCGCTTGGTGTTCATTGAGTATTTGTATTCTACATCTATGCTCCATTCTAAGAAATGACTGTTTTGTTCAAATGCATATAAAGCTGGGTGATGGTGGCTCATGCCTGTAACCCTATCTACTTAGCAGGCTGAGATCTGAGGATTGTGATTCAAAGCCAGCCTGGGCAGGAAAGTCTGTGAAACTCTTATCTCTAATGAACTACTAAGAAAATGCTGGAAGTGGTGCTGTGGTTCAAGTGGTAGAGCACTAGCCTTGACCAAAAGAAGCTCAGGGACAGGACCCAGGCCCAGAGTTCAAGCTCCAGGATGGCAAAAGAAGAGGAAGAAAGGGAAGAAGGGGAAGAAGGGGAAGAAGGGGAAGAAGAGGAAGAAGAAGAGGAAGAAAAAGAGAAGGAGGAGGAGGAAGAGGAGGAGGGGGAGGAGGAGGAGGCATACATTTTAAGAATGGCATACATTTTAAGATTATGTCATACTCTATTTTAATCAATTGTTGTCATCACTAGTAAAAATGAGAAGATCTTAACACCGAGCCAAGGTTGGTGCTCTTCTGCTAGCCATGATAGGAGCTATGTGGCTGGATGTAGCTTCTCCCAATGCCTAGGTGGCTGAATTACCTCATGTCCTCACTCCAAAGTTTGGGTGACAGATGCTGACCTCCTCTATTGGTAACACTGTGCTAGTACTAGAGTTCAAAATTAGGGGCCAGGCTGTTGTGCCTCAGCTTTTATATTTGAGGCTGGTGCTCTACCACCTGAGCCACATATATACTTTAGGCTTTTTGGTGGTTAATTGGAGGTAAGAGTCTCACAGACTTTCTAGCTTGCCAAGACTGGCTTAGTACTGCAATCCTCAGATCTCAGCCTCCTGAGTAGCTAGATTAGAGGACTGAGGTACAGGTAATTTTTTATTTGCTCACTGATTTCAGTAATTGATGTGAATTCCTTCATTCCAGAAACACGTTTTTCTTTCTTTCTTCCCTGCTATGAAAGCCCCTTCATTTGTTCAGTGTTATAACCATGCTGGTATCTGTGGAGTTATGTGCCTTCTTTCTGTAGTGACTCTAACTCTACCTGGGATGGTTCCAGTGAAAGAGTGACAGTGGACTAGTATACATCAAGGAAAATTACAATAGATTTGATATGTTAGGAAATAATTCTGCTAGCAGGATGATTCCTGTATCTGGATGATGATGATAATGATGATGATGATGATAGCTAATAATTCTGCATTATCAATGTGCCAGGTGCTTTGTGTTTATTGTCTCATTTAAACTTTGCTTAGTGAAGTAGAACATTTTACGGAAGAGTAAACAGAGGTTTGGGAGGTCAAGTAAGTTGTCCAATGTTAGGCATTTAGAAAATGTCAGGGAGGGGTTTGCTAGCCAGATAATGTAAGCTCTGGTCTGGGATGACAGCAATATTTGCCTCTCTGGCACCCAGGACAGGCTGCCTTGTGGCTTTTTTGGTCAGGAGAATAAGTACTGTGCTCATTCTAGTGATGATCCTCTTGTCAGGGGAGCCTTCTTGCCTGTAAAACCTTTGTGAAAAGACATTTTATGTGACCCCCTGGCAGATGAGACTGACCATATCTGGCTGCAGAGCTCTTCACTCGGCCCCTCTGGTTTCCTGACCACCAGGGCCTCGGCCACCAACCTTGGCTCCTGAGCCACTGCCTTCTCTGTGCAGGGTCCTATTGAGCTGAGCTGAAACCCTACTGCATGGTGACCCCTGAGGAGCATTTCAGTCTTGTCACCTACCAATGTAAGCTGCTCCGTCTGTTACCATGTACTTGTTGCGATTTAATTTAGGAAAGGTGTGATTCTTTTGTTCTTTTGTTGCGCAAGCATTCTCTCTTTCCAGATCAAAAAATTTCTGTAAGACAGAAAGAAAAAGAATCAGGTGCATTGAGAATGTTTTCAGTCCTTTCACGAGCACAAAGGAATGCATTATCCAAATATCAACAATAGATCTCATAGTGAGTTATTAAAAGGGTACTCTTGTCACTTTGTATAGAGGAAGCTATTTTTGTTCTCAAATCTATATAGGCAATAAGAAAGAAAATTAGCATGCTCAACTGGCTCTATAATTAACACTCTTACACTACAAAATGAACACAAAATTCCTTCTTTCAACAGGGAGAGGGCCAGAAGGTTGTTTAATTCTCATTGTCTTATTCAGCAGGGTGTACTGGCATTTAGAGCCTGCCTCAGGGTGCTTTCTGTCAGGCATGCCAATGAACAGAATGAATATTCTTATATGGTGCACACATTACAGCAATGAGTAGTTGATTCAACTGGGGATTTGCAAAGGTTAAAAGAGATTTTTTTTTTGCTTCAGGAACAAATATTTTCTATTTAAACACCTAAGTCTACAAGCTCTTTTAAGAGGAAAAAAAAAGCCAACTCAATCGATTCATGGCTTGAAGATGAGTCAGACCATGACCATTTGCACCCTCTCTCATCAAAACATGAATCTTGACTGCCAAATTTACTGTGGCATCAAAAGCTCAAAAGTTCCACCAGGGCCAAAGACGACGGGACTGGCTTGCATCTACGGGGTCTCCCTGGCAAATGTTGGATACAGCTTTGACTATGGGCTCATGGGATGCGGAGAGCTTGGATCACAAGACACCCATCAAAGGTGAACGTCTCCCCCACAGTGGAAAACAAACATTGTCAAAATGGTAGAAATCTTTCCAGAATGTCTTGCGGTGATGGAATTTTGTGTGGTAAAAGAAAAACAGACTCAGAGTTTAAAAAACGGCATCATTCTTAGGAAAGAACACATCATTTATCCTTTCAAAACTGTTAAGTGTTCAAATCTGCTTTGGGGAGAGAATGAGAATTGGGCTACCTCTGTGTTCCATGACAGGAAACAGGTGAGCTTGTGATCAGTAAGGTCTCTTCCAGTCATGAACATTCTCTTCTGAGTTTTTGTAAACCCCTGAACTGCACACATCAATGTCTACCATTCCACAGCATAGTGGAACTTACCTCCCAAGGTAGATCACCATAGTTTGGGGCAATGTCTCCCGGTTCACTTATTTCCTCAGCTACTCTCTTTTTCAGTCTAAATTTCTGGACTCTTCAAACTCACTTAATAATCAGTAAATTCTCTTTGGACATAGTTAGGTATTCACAAAGTCACATGATTGTTAGACTGTCATCATTCAATCATAACCAGCAGTCACCTTTCTTAGACATTCTGTAAATATTTCCACATATTGGACTCCTTCCTTCCTTCCTTCCTTCCTTCCTTCCTTCCTTCCTTCCTTCCTTCCTTCTTTCCTTCCTTTCTTCCTTCCTTCCTTCTCTTCCTTTTCTCTCTCCCCCTTCCCTCCCTCCATCTCTTCTTCTTTCCTCCCTTCTTTCCCTCCCTCCCACTGAAAAAAAAACTTGTAGAATCAAGATTGATTTGTAAAGGAATAAGAATTACATCCTAAGCTAAGTCCAAATGGAGTGACAGGGAGAACTCTTTCCTTTTTTTTTTTCTGCTTATGTGGTGCTGAGGAATCAAACCCAGGGCCTCAGGCATGCAAGGCAAGTGCTCTACCACTGAGCCACCTTCCCAGCCCCCAGGGAGAACTCTTTTGCTCTAGAATGTCCACAACAGGCCTGAAGAAGAGAAACAGCTTTATTGTGGGGATTCACATGATAGTAGATTAACTTGCATTCTTAGATGTCTTAATATGTTGTAAGAGACAGCAAAGATGTTTCAAAAAGGATTGGTTAATATATGTTAATACATTAACGTATAATATGTATTAACACATAAAATGCTCACCAGTTGCAGTTTCTCTCATGAACTCCTTTAGGACACAAACCTGTCAGAATGGGTGTGTGTGTGCACCTTCCAGAGACAAAAGTGTCTCACCCAGGTGCTTGGCCAGCAAGATCTGTAAGCTCTGCCAGGCTCCTGAAAGGCTCTGGGCACAAGGTTCCTTTGTCCTCTTGCCTTGGAAAAGCTCACTCTAGCCATCTGCTTTCTAGATATTGGGGCCACAAGCTGTCTTCCCTCCTCTGCTTCTCTTGACACTTAGACATGCATGTTTTATAAAATGTCCAGCAATGAACTATTAATGTTGTTTTATTCATAATCGTGACCATCTGTGTTCACAAAGATGAAGCTGATAAAATACGTCAAAGTCACTATGATGGAAGATTGCATTTTCCTTGCAATTTCTTTCAAGTCTGCAGTGAGAACATTTAACATTTCACACCTGGAGCAGTGGTAAGGCCCTTAGGGGCAGATGTGGTATGGGGTCTGGAGACACTGGGGGAAGGGATCCTGACTTGGCTGAAAGATGCTGAAAGAAAAGATGGGAGTAAATGTACCACATCATGTCCAAGGTCTTATGAGCTTTGTGTAACTACAGCTCACTGAATGGACATGTTCATGTCTGGAGCACATGCTGTCACTGGGTGGCGCCAGCCCCTAGAAAATCAGCACACCAAGGAAAGCCATTGTTCTAGATTCTGCTTCCTTCCTTCCTTTCTCTTTCTTATCATTGCTTCCTTGCTCCCTCCTATGATGGCATTCTTTCTTGCAGCTACTCATTCAGCACTGGCCTTGTGACTCCAGTGCCAGGTGTGGTGCTATGCAGTAGGAAAGATGGTGAAGTAGACATGTGCTCTTTGTCTTACTTGTTTTTCCTTTAACTATCTAGACATTGCCATCCTGAGATGAAGCAATCTCAAATACTTCTTATTCATGAAAATATGCTAAACACCATGGGACTCTCTTCCTGGGTCTGCCTGGCTCCCTGTACCAACTTCTCTGGTCTCCAGTATTAAATTTCAAACCCAGTTGGTACACAGATTCAAATCCTGGATATTTCACTCATTTGTCAATTTGGCCTGGAAGACAGGAGAAGTAATCATAGACTTGCTGTTGTACTTCTAATACTTAACTGCTTTCTGAACCAACAGACATTGGTATAGCTACTTCAGTTTACAACAACCAGTTACATGGAGAGCTGTGCAGATACCACATAAAAGTTGGCACATTCTCCCTATTCAGATAAAAGGTTGAGGGTTCTCTATGTGTGAAGGGAATAGAATGGATGCCCAGAGCTTCAGACCATGATGATCCACAAATTTATTCATTTGTTCCTTTGGGACATAGCTACTCTTCTGAATACACTCATAAATTTACCTTACCTTCTGGTGGAATAAAGGCTAAGAGAATGTGTGGCCTAACCCATCACCTATCCTGCTGAGATATCCTGTACTGAGATACTAAGGCTCAGGGCATCCTGGAAATTTTGTATGAAGACTGATATTGTGGGTCCTGTGTCATCTGGTGTCTCTGACTACTGCAAGGAACACAGCTCCATCATCTAGAAGACAGCCTGCCAGAAAGTCTCTGCACATACTTGTCAAATGCATAGGGCTTGGGAAAAACAGACCTAGGGTTAGAGGTCACCAGTCAGGTAAGCATGGACAAGTGTTATGGGCAGGGGGCATAGCATGTCCTGAGGGGAGGAGGAGGAACGCTGAGCTAGAAAGTAAGCACACTGAGGTATTACCTATTTCACCTCTTGCCTTCTTCAAGGTATTCAGAAGCAGATGAGAATGTGGTCTAACAGACTTGAATAAGCACATACGAGGGCATTGGAATTGGAAATCTGTGTTGGTGCATGTTCCAGTGTCCTCTTGGCCAGAACAGAATAGGTCAATGAAGCTGATCAAACAAAATGGAGAGGTCACATGAAAAGTAAAAGTGTTTGAAGAGGGCTGGTCTGTGAAGCTGGGGCTCTAATATCCTTGTTTTGTGTGTGGCCACTGTAAAAAAAATCTATGTTTGAAGTATTTTCACTACAAGATGCCATCCTGGCTCTTATTAGAAGCTCCCCGTATGTGTAGCTGGCAGCAAATGGAATAAACACGTCTTATTTAAACAGTCAGCCAAATACTTACAACTTTCAAACTGCAGTTGGCTATTTCCGTGCAGATAGCTTTAAGAGATGAAATGAAGTTAAAGGTGAGGGGGTCGGTTTCCTTCCAGAAACTTATAAGGAGACGGACTTTCACGCTTCGCAAAACTAGAGCTTCTCGTATCTTCCCATCCAGATCTGGCCAATAGGTCCTGCAGAAGTAATATCAATACAGACAAAAATGAAGAAAATAGTTTTCTTTTCTTTTGCCTGAGAAAGCATCTACCTGATGCTTTCGTTAATTGGCTAACACGCTACCAACTGAGTCATAGCTCCAACACTGAAGAAAATAGTGTTGAAAAAGAAATCTATTAAATGACAGCAAACATCTCTATTACTCTGATCATTTATTCTACACATAGAAACAACTTCATAGGATGTATTAGGGGGAAAAACCATAAGCTTTTAGGGTTAGGTATCAAGAAACCAAATTCTCCTGTGAGATCTGTTCTTACCTACTAGAGGGTCTCTTTTCCTAGGGGACAGGCTGTGTGGGCGAGAGCGCATTGGGACCACCATATCCCCCTCCCCCTCCCAGCTCGCCTCCAACACTATCTTGGCCTCAAAGAGGACAGAATTCCATCTGGGAGCTATGAAGACTCCATTTGTTCACTCCAACCTATCTTCTTGGATAACAGCACCCTATAT
This sequence comes from Dipodomys merriami, assembly GCF_024711535.1. Taxonomy (NCBI): domain Eukaryota; kingdom Metazoa; phylum Chordata; class Mammalia; order Rodentia; family Heteromyidae; genus Dipodomys; species Dipodomys merriami. Next base: position 13,480,236 of record NW_027203826.1, on the reverse strand, counting down.
GAACTTCTGCTCTGGTTATCTGAGATTTCCCATACTCCTTACTCCCAAACTATTTTTTTGGGGGGTCCAGTTGTGGGCCCTGAACTCTGGGCCTGGGCGCTGTCCCTCAGCTCTTCAGCTCAAGGCTAGTGCTTGAGCCACAGCACCACTTCTGGCTTTTTCTTTTTGCTTATGTGGTGCTGAGTAATCGAACCCAGGGCCTCATGCATTCAAGGCAAGCACTCTACCACTGAGCCACCTTCCCAGCCCCCCAAACTATTTTTTTTAACATCATCTCTCCACAGCACCTCAACCTCTCACCTCTGGACAGGGCACCTGGAACCAGGCCAACAGATTTTTTTTCAACTTCAAACTCTTCAATCGCCTCCCTGTGTCCTTAATCCTGTGCCCCAACTACATTCTTGCTTTCTCAACACATAGCTGGGTGCGGTGGTGCACTCCTGTTATTCTAGCTTTGTGTGAGGCTGAGGACTATAGGATTGTGGTTTGAGACCAACCCAGGCAGAAAAGTCTGTAGTACTCCATCTCAGTGAGATGCTGGGTGTAGTGGAGTATACCTCTCAACCTAGCTGCAATGGAAGGCCTAAAATAGATAGATCAAGGTCGACTTAGCCAGGGACTAATGGATGATCTCAGTAACAATCAGAGTAAAAGAGAATTGGAGGTGTGGTTCATAGGTACAGCACCTGCCTAGCAAGTGCTCTGAACTCAAACCCTAGAACCTTTCTTCAAGAAAACAACAGAGGAGGCTCCTCAAAGTCACAAGATCCCCCAGGAGTGAAGCCCCCTCCCATTCCTGGTCCCTGCCCTCTTTCTAGTTTTTTATCCCTACTCAGATTTGTGCTCTGTGATCTGGAATGCCAGCTTTCTTTTCATCTGATCTCATGCTGTGCCTTTTACCTAGAAAATTCCTCCTCCTACCATTTTCTGACAAATTGATGAATATTTAAAAATATTCAGGTCAAATCTCCTCCCATGAGCTTCTTAACTGCATTGTAAGTGTCCTTTTGCTATAATAATCTGTATACACACCTTTTGTTTTATTCACACCACTGGGTTTTAATAACTACTCTGTGTCCCTCTGCTCCTTTCAGTCAGATCTGGGGGGGCATATCCTCTTCATGCTTTAATCATAAATATCACACATGAATATGTAAATGCTCAGTAAATATTTGTGGAATTGATACACAAATGAAAGATATTGATACAGTTCTTCCCTCCTCCTTTATCATGGAAGATAGATTCAAAGATCCTTAGTGGGCACCTAGAGAGAGCTGTGATAGCAGCAAATACTACATGTATGCACACACACACACACATCTGTGATAAAGTTTAATTCCCAAATTAGCCTAATAAAAGACAAGTGATAATAACTAATAAAACTAGAAACATCATAGCAATACACTATAGTAAGGTACTTAAAATTTACAAATAGTTTATAGCTAGAATTTTCCATTTGGTTTTTCACACTGCATTTGCTCTGTAGGTAATTGAAACCTAGGAAAGTAGAAGCACAGGAAGACAATCAAACCTCGAAGATGAACCAGGCCATGTCTTCTCTAGTCTTCCACAGAGTTCCCATTTTGGTCTGAAAGATGCGCCGCACATGACTGAAGATGGAAAATCATGGAAAAACTCACACTAAGACCTGAATTGTTAAGTGACTGCTTAAAGAAAGAGCTTGCTTGCCAAAGCAGACACAAGTGAAACTGGGCTTCTGTTTCCTTGGTTTGTTTTTTTTCCCCAGTGGTATTGGGGGACTGAAACCAAGGGCTTTATGTATGTGTGGCCAACACTGTATCACCAGACTACAGTCCCAATCAAGCTTCTGTTTGTTTTTTTTTTTTTTTTTGGTCCAGTTGTGGGGCCTGAACTCTGGGCCTGGCTGCTGTCCCTCAGCACTTCAGCTCAAGGCTAGCGCTCTACCACTTGAGCCACAGAGCCACTTCTGGCTTTTTTCTTTTTGCTTATGTGGTGCTGGGGAATTGAACCCAGGGCCTCATGCATGCAAGGCAAGCGCTCTACCACTGAGCCACCTTCCCAGCCCTCTGTTTTTTGTTTTGTTTTTTTAAATTCAAGATTTATTTAGCATTCATTGCTCAGTAAGTTCCTATTCCTTAAAAAAGTACAATTTGTAATCATACTTATATACCTTATATGTTTATATATTTTATATATTCTGTAGAGATTATATAGTATATATACACATATATCATATAAAATTTATCTATTGCATATTTATATATTACATATAATATAAAATGTATATAGATATATAAAACAGGCTATTGGTCATTAATTTAGGAGTGATTTCTTTTTCCCTTACTTTTTTTTTCCCAGTCCTGGAGTATGAACTCAGGGCCTGAGCACTGTCACTGAGCCTTTTTGTACTCAAGGCTAGTGCTCTACCACTGGAGCCACAGTGCCACTTCTACTTTTTTCTGAGTTGGTTATTGGAGCCAAGAGTCTCACAGACTTTCCTGCCCAGGCTGGCTTCAAGCTTCAGTCTTCAGATCTCAGCCTCCTGAGTAGCTAGGAGTACAGGTGTGAGCCACCAGACCTGTCTTTCTCTTACATTTGGTATCTGGTAATGTGTAGTCTAAAAGTTAAGTTTATAAGATACTAATTCTATGAACACATTGAAATTCGATAGTATTTATTTGTTTTGAAGTTCATTAAAGTTGAATTTACCCCTGAAATTGTTTTTCCAGGACTATGTAAACATGAATGTCAATTTTCTTTTTCAAAAAATTTCATTTATATGTTTGAAAAGAATCAAATTATAACCTGGATGCTTGAACTGATATTTTCCTCTGGTGACTTTTTGCTTAGAAAACTGAGAGTATAGGTTTGGAATTTGAAAAGTGCAATAAAAGAAGTAATCTTTGGATGACATCTTAAATGGTACATTAATAACCAAGATGCAAATTTTAGGTATGTCTCCAGTTTTTGAGGCATTCTTTTTGTGTTCATATTTCTAGGGTATTTCAGATCCCTTTGTGAGCAGGGAAAAAATAATTTTGTTCTCAGAACAAAGTTTTGTTCATCTTAACCACTGTCACCTTGGCTAATCTTATAAATGTGAATATGTCCCATTATCCTCCCTAATCACAGAAAAATCAGACAAAACCTGTGATGTTTCAATGCCTCCCAAAAGTGAAGCTAAAGTCTAAAACTAAATCTAAAACAAACTAAACAACAAATTGGAGAGACATAAAAAAGGGGAGCAGAAGAGATGTGAAGTGTGGAAAAAAATCACAACAGATCTGCAGGCACACCATGCTTCAAAGTAGAAATGTCAGGCTCGGAAGGTGGCTCAGTGGTAGAGCGCTTGCCTTGCATGCCTGAGGCCCTGGGTTTGATTCCTCAGCACCACATAAGCAAAAAGAAAAAAAGCAGGAAGTGGCGCTGTGGCTCAAGTGGTAGCGCTAGCCTTGAGCTGAAGAGCTGAGGGACAGTGCTCAAGCCCAGAGTTCAGGCCCCACGACCGGACTCCCCCCCAAAAAAACAAATCAAAGTAGAAATGTCGTTGTGATGGTCACTTGCAATTTACAGTACTTCCCCACAGTCACTTAGAGGGATTATTTTCTGAGAGTAATGTCACATGTCTTTTTGTAATGTCACATGCATTTGCATAAAGAAGCTATCTAGTATTTATATGTGGGGCTGGCAATATGAGAATTTTTCAAGCAACATACAGCAGATTTAATCAGCTGGCTTCTGTAAATGGTTATTTTGAAGTTATATTCTTTAGAATCAAGAAGGTCTTCAGTTATTCTCTCATTAATTTCCATTCTGAAAACATTTCCTGGCTTGATTATTTTAAAAAATTGATCAGTACTCAAATCTCACAAATCTATCAACATTAGTTTATCAACTGTTAACTAATGCAGTATACTAAGGACCGTTAATAGGGAAACTGAGAGAGGAAAACACACACACACACACACACACACACACACACACACACACACACACTCTAAATTTGTCCAATTTTTCTATGAGCTTAAAACTGATACAAGAAATAAAAATCTAATTTTTGAAAAATATATGCCAAAGGATAAAACAATTTAAATGATAAAGGTATAGCAAAACAGCTTTTAATTGCATTGCCAACTTAGTTTTTTTGTTGTTTAAGTTTTCTTAAGTGTTATTATAAAGGTGAACAGAGGGGCTACTATTTTGTAAGTCAGGTAATGAGTCCATTTGTTTTTGAACAATGTCGTCCCTTCCCTCATTCTCTCCTAGTTTTTCCCTCCCATCCCCGTCCACATGTTGTAGAGTTCATTTTCAACATCCTCTGAATACCACTGCTGCATTTGTTCAAGTTTTTCTCACTAAGAAATATTTGAATAATAACTTTTTGGATTTTATGAATCAGTCTGTTTGGCAGATCTAGGTAGCCAAATCAGGGCAAACTTTCTACTAGTTAGCCATATCCAAGACTTTTATTTTATTTTATTTGACTTTATGTTATTTTGTATTTATTATTATTATTATTAAGTAGTTATACAAAGGGGTTACAATTCCATAAGTTAGGGTATGAGTATAATGCTTCGTGACAATGTCAACCTTTTCTTTATCTTCCCCTGTTTTCCCTCTCACATCCCTACCCACAAGTTACATAGTTCATTTTTTTTTTTTTTTTTGGTTGGTCATGGGGCTTGAACTCTGGGTTTGGGCACTGTCCTTCAGCTCTTCAGCTTAAGGCTAGCTTTCTACCACTTGATCCACAGTGCCACTTCCGGTTTTCTGGTGGTTTATTGGAAATAAGAGTCTCATGGACTTTCCTGCCTGGGCTGGCTTTGAACTGCGATCCTCAGATCACAGCCTCTTGAGTAGTTGGGATTATAGGTGTGAGCCACCGGCGCCCGGCTACATAGTTCATTTTGTTCATAGTATACATTGAATACAATTACTGCATTTGCTTACTCTTCCCCCATCATCCTTGAGTCCCCCATCTTATTTTGTATTTTATTTTCATTTTTGATTATTATTATTAGTGTTGTTGTTGTTGTTGTTTGCCAGTCCTGGGCTTGCCTGTCCCTGAGCTTTCAGGCTCAAGGTGAGCCCTATATCACTTGGGCCACAGTTCCACTTCTAGCTATTTTTTTTTGTCAGTTAATTGGAGATAAAATTCTCACAGACTTTCCTGCCCAGGCTGGCTTTGAAGCATGATCCTCAGATCTCAGACACCTGAGTAGCTAGCATTGCAGGCATAAGCCAGTGGTGCTCAGCAACTTTCAAATAATTTCTGAAGTGAGAACTACCCATCCTTTGCTTTGATATTGCTCTCATATCTATAAGGTAAACTGCTGAGTAATGTGCAGGGTGAGACCCTTAGCCCTTACACTGGATTCCTGGAGGCGCTACATGGTGAGTAAATTGTAAATGGACACACAGCCCAGGCATACGGGGTTTGCTCTTTCTGAAGAAGCCGATAACATCCCAGTGCCTAAGCTGGTCTCTACTGTAGAACTTAGTTTAGTTCCTGGATTGCGAGCCTGAGTTCTAACTAGATGTGGGCAAATCACTGACCTTTTGGTACTCGTGCTGGAGATGGGAAGGTAGTCCATGACTGCAATGTACACATACTGCTTGGCATCGTCAATCACACTGTAGATGGCATCTATGTCAAAGCTTCTGTTCTTAGGGCAAAAGAGTTTGGGAGAATTCTGTGACAATACAAGAATGAAAATGTTATCGTGTTAACTGAGGATTTAAAACGTTTCTTTATTTTTTTTTCCCCAAGGACCTTGGCTTACCCTTCCTAAATGTGTGCAAACTTTCTATTTTTCAATCCTATTTTCAGTCTCATCAAAAGTTGAGGCATGAGAAAATAAGGTGAGGTGAGATGGGTCTCAGGTCTTTTCTTTAAGGCTGTCTTGGGAGAACATTCTTGCATCAATACAGACATCTCTTCTTGGAGGAGTATTCCAGCTCCAGAACTATGTAACCCCGGAAAGTCTCCCTGTTAGGCACAGTTCTATAATCTTATGCACATATACAACAAGTAATTTATTTTATTTAAGAAAGCATACTTCCTGAGAGATGATAGGGACATGAAAAAATGTAGGACACAAAAATCTAAAAATCTCTTTCCTTCTAAATCTTTCATACATTCAGGAAGAAGAGTGTTGATTGGTGAGAAGAAGTCATCAATAATCTTCGGAGGAAAACTAAGTAACTTATTAACAATGCCACAAAGCATCAGCAGAATCAAAAAAGAAGGATAATTTTTTAGACTTCAGTGAAATGCAGAAAAGAGGAAAATTATGCTTGAGGTATTTTTCTTATGTTGCTTAAGTTTCCATCTTATAAAAATACGATGTTTTCGATGGAGTTGTCATTGAAAAAGAAAGAAGTACTGTGGAATTTTTCATTATTTTTTTTCCCTGCCAAACAGGATTGAAAACAGGGTTTCCTATATCTCCTACCTTTCTCTGACGAGCAATACACCATGGCATATCCAGAAGCACAAATAATGTAAGTAGTATTCAATACCAAAAGGCTGAATAAACAGCTTTCTGGAACTGCCTGGAATATATGGTCCTCAGGGTCCTTCATTGTCAAGTTGACTGGATTCCAAAATACCTCTGAGTTTAGTAAAGCACAAGTCTGAGTGTATCTGTGATGGCACCAGACTATCCTATAATAGGGCCCTGACCTAATGAATCCAGAGATTCATAATACTATTGGGGGATGGTGAAAGTTAGGGGGTGAGGCTTAGGATGTCACTGGAGGTGTTTGTCAGGCTAAAAGCCAGTCCTGGGGCTTGACCTTGGCATTGTCACAAAGCTTTTTATTTATTTATTTATTTTCAAGGCTAGTGCTCAACCACTTGAGCCTCTATGCCCCTACTGCCATAATGCTGTTTCATAATTGGCCCACAAAGCCAAGGTGATTAGGGAATGAATACTCTGAAACTATTATCTAAAGTAAATCCTGTCTCTGTGTCTGTGTCTGTCAGACATTTGGTCACATGGATGCAAAGGTAATTAACATAGTTCCAAAGTCATTATATCACTATAATTCCTTACTCTGTGTTGGTAAGAATCCCCATCCTAACACACAGGTCCATGGAATGAAGTTACTGGAATAGATGCCCACCTAGAAGGAACAAGGGGTATGTATGAAAGGAAGGGAGCATACTGAAGGTCACACACCTTCCAGTCATCCTTTTCCAGAAAGCACCCTCAGCGGGTGCTGGGAAGAATTATTTAACTTGCTTTTTGGTGGGAATAGGATAAACTTTCAAGGGGTGTGTGTGTGTGTGTGTGTGTGTGTGTGTGTGTGTGTGTGTGTGTGTGTGTGTGTGTGTGTGTGTGTGTGTGTGTGTGTGTGTGTGTGTGTGTGTGTGTGTGTGTGTGTGTGTGTGTGTGTGTGTGCGCGCGCGCGTACACTTGTGCTAAGGTTTGAACTCAGTGGCTGGGTGCTGTCCCTGAGCTTTTATGCTCACGGCTGGCACTTGATGATTTGAGCCACAACTTTACTTCCAGTTTTTTGGTAGGTTAATTGTAGATAAGACTCTCACAGACTTTCCTGCTTGGGCTGCTTGGAACTGTGATCCTCAGATTTCAGCCTCCGGAAGTAGCTAGGATTATAGGCATGAATCACTCAGCACCCAGCAGCTTTCAAGTTTTTTTTTTGTTTTATTTATTTTATTTTATTTTATTTTTTTGGTCAGTCATGGGTCTTGAACTCTGGGCCTGGTGCTGTCCCTCAGCTCTTCAGCTCAAGACTAGCACTCTGCCACTTGAGCCATAGCACCATTTCCGGTTTTCTGGTGGTTGATTGGAGATAAGAGTCTTCCCTGGCTAGCTTTGAACCATGATCTTCATATCCCAGCACCCTGAGTAGCTACAATTACAGGCATGAATTACCAACTTTCAAGTTTTAATAAAAACAAATGCTATAACAAGAAGATATGTACTGAAGAAACAACAGAACAATGATAGTTCTGCACTCTCCTAGCATATAGGTAAATGGATATTCCAGGTACACAGACACTCCTGCTCTGCAGTGTTTCCGGTGTGTGCTGTACTTACTCTTGCTTGCTTTTGCTCATTCTCATTGGTGCTATTTCCAGGGATGCCCTCTTAATACTTCCCTTATCTCCATGATGCTTTCAAATGAACCCATGCCACTCTCAGGATGGACTGAATCTTGAGCTCTGAGACTTTTGTTGGAGTCAGTTGAGTGGGTGGGGGATTATGCACAGCTGTTGCTCTGCCTGTGTAATTGCTGTAATTCTATGCAGTTTGTGCTCCTAGACTGAAATACCCAGCAGCCCATGGCTATAGCCACATTGTATCTGCCTCTGGGCATTTTCCCAGATGGTTCTTACACTGAAATATTTGCCTATTTTGGCTACCAAAGTCGAACTGATTCTCTGTTGTCTAAATTTCAGCTCAAATATTAATTCCTTCCTTCCATGAATTTTTCATAGATTCCATAACCAGAGGTTGCTTCTCACAACTCCAAACTCCCACGCTACATATTTCTTTTTATTTTTTAAACATTTTCAAGTGTACTGTTAGTTCAATGGAATCAATTTTATTGACATTGTGCAGCTTTTAGTATAGCCCACCCAGAATTTATTTCCTATCTTATTTAGCATACTCAAATTGATATTATAATTACTTGCATTTACTTCTTCTCACTTGATTTTTGAGAGCATGCTTTTCATTATCTTACCCCATTTAATTCATGATTTAATTTTCTCAGCCTATTGGGTCTATTTTAAACATGGTTTGGGATCCATGGAGATGATTTTATCTCCCCATGGGCCTCTGGCATAAATCTAAAATACATCCAATGCTAGCATTGTTATTTCAGTTAACAGTTTCTGGAATTTTGTCACATCATCCATGTTAGACTAGTTTGGGGAAGGAATAAATTTAGATAGTTGTGTTGATATGTTGATATTGTTATTATCTGACAAATCTGGAGACTGTTCCCTACTCTAGAAGAAGGAGCGGGAGTTTGGGTGGTACAGCACACATAGCCAAAGGCATTGTGGCCTCGCCTTCATGCTTTTGAGCTTCTATTTCTTTTTTAATTTTTCTAATTGTCACCGTAAAGGTGATGTACAGAGTGGTTACCCATTACATAAGTCAGATAAAGAGTATATTTCTTTTTGAACAATGTTACCCCTTCATTTGCTCTCTCCCAGTTTTTTCCTCCCCTCCCTACCCACAAATTGTTTAGTTCATTTTCATTTTGTATGTTTTTTTATTGTAAAAATACTGTACAGAGGTGTTACAGTTACATGAGCAAGGTAATGAGTACATTCCTATCAAGCATTGTTGCCTCCTTCTTTGTTTTTGTATAGTTCATTTTCAACATAGTGTCTAGTGAGTATAGTGTCTAGAGTTCATCCTTTGTCCCTCCATTTCTGTGCCCCTTTTACCCATCCAAAGACAGGTAAGTGAACAAACAAGACAAAAAGAAAAGAAGGACTAGGAATATGGTAGTGGTAGAGTGCTTGCTTTGCATGCACGAATGAAACCCTGAGTTTGATTCCTCAGTACCACATAAGCAGAAAAATCTGGAAGTGGCATTGTTGCTCAAGTGGTAGAGTGCTAGCCTTGAGCAAAAGAAACTTAGGAATAGTGCCCAGGCACCGAGTTCAAGTCCTAGGACTAGCAGAAAGAGAGAGAGAGAGAGAGAGAGAGAGAGAGAGAGAGAGAGAGAGAGAGAGAGAGAGAGAGAGAGAGAGAGAGAGAGAGAGAGAGAGAGAGGGAGAGGAAAACAAGAACAAAGGAAAAAAAACCCTCTTGTTTCCATTTCCTGGAGTTCTATTTCTTAACAGGATTAATAATAGTAACATACTGAACCTCTTTGGTGTTTGTTTTCATTAAATATATGTATATATTCCATTATATAATATATATTATATAATACATATATACACATACATACATACATACACATTTATTTATTCTGCTTTAGTTTTTCCCAATACTTCCCTCAGTTGCCAGTTTCTCTGAGGTTATGTCTTTAATGAATCACTTTCATTGAGTCTTTGCTCAGGGTCTGCTTCTTTAAAAATCTGACTGAAAGTAAGGCTTATCTACAACCAGAATCTATTAGAGATGGCTACTTTGATCTCCCTCCTGACCATCTGCTGACCTGCTTGACAAGATATCTCTTTCCATCATTCTCAATGGAGAAGCCTAGCTGTGCCCAGTACCTGCTGTGCTCCAGGCAATGATCTAGGCAGGTGGCATCCATCAGTGATCAAGGTAAGATCCTTGTTCTGTGGACCTCTGCTGTATAACATAGCATTGCAGCGATCTTTCTTTGCAGTGATCCACTCAAACAACTCATGAGCTGTTTGCTATGTGTCTTTATACCATGAAAATATACTTGTAGAATTAATGTAAAAGTGTTTCCTAAATATATGGTGGAGTTTCGATGAGCCCAACGTCCATTTTAGGTATTTCAAGACACGTGGAATCAGATCTTTACTAACATTTACCTGCTGTATTCTTTCCTGTATTCCGTTGCCTAACTCAAAGGCTAAAACACTGAAGTAGATATTTCACGTCTACATGCCCCTTCATCTGGGTCTTAATAATACTTCCTTGTGTGTGCTAAGTGTGTTCCACAGTCCTTGGCCTTCATGAAGAACTGACTCAAGTATAAATGAATGGAAAAGAATCTCTGACTACTTTGGAAGAGGACATCGACTAGTTCCAACTGTATAATTAGAGAGAAGGTTGTTGAGTTTCCCCCTTCGGACTCCAGAATGAATTTTCTGAGCCTGGTACTGTGTATTCCTTATTTCATAGTAAAGTTGAAGGTGAGTGAAAGTAGAAATCCTCTTCTATATTTCAACTCTTTGATAATGCATTAGCAATCAAGAATTCTTAAAGTGCTTTATTTCTAGGTTTCTCAATTAGATAATAAACACCTTATACGTGTACATAATTTGTTAGGTATATCCATCGAATATTTGCCTTGAAAAGACATTAATGGATTTTTAAATTTATTTCATGATGCTCTTCTGGCTTTTCAAAAGGCTACAATATTTCTAGGAAGCTTCAGAATAAAATATAACAAAATTTGACAGGAAAAACCACAAAAGGGAAGAAAATATTTGTAAATCATATATCTGATAAGGATTCTGTGTGTGTGTGTGTGTGTGTGTGTGTGTGTGTGTGTGTGTGTGTGTGTGTGTGTGTGTGTGTGTGTGTGTGGTGTGTCTGCTGATCCTAAGTCTTGAAATAAGGTCCTGGGTGCTGATCTTGAGCATTTTTGCATGAGGCTCTACCACTTAAGCCACAGCTCCACTTCTGGCTTTTTAGTGGTTAATGGGATATATGAGTTTCATAGACTTTCTTGCCTCAGTTGGCTTTGAATTGAACTCAGATTTCGGACTCCAGAGTAAGATTGCAGATGTGAGCCGCTGGTGCATGGCTTGATAAGGGTATTCTATACAGAATGTAAAAAGACTTCTTACAACTTAATTACAAATTTAATTCTTGAAAATTTTAATTAAAACAGGCAAGTTATTTAGTAGCTATTTCTGCAAAAGATACACAAGTGGCTAATAAGCACACTAAAAGATGAAAATCAAGACTACAATGAAATACATTTCATACCTACTAGGAAGGATAAAATGAAACAGAAGATAACAATTGTTGACAGAATGTGAAAAAATGCAACTCTCATATATTTTGCTACTAGGATTATAACCTGGTACAACAAAGTTAGAAAACAGCTGGGCAATTTCTTTAAATGTTCAAAGAGCATAAAGTACTCAGAAATTATATTCCTAAATAGAAGTCCAAAAGACTTGATAATGACAATCAAATAAAAATATAGCTATAAATGTTCATATTTGCAATAGTCACCATAACCAGAGGTCAAAACACTAAAATGTCTATCCAGTGAGAGATACATGAAGAAAATGTGACATATCCAAAAAATGTTATTTGGACAGATAAAGCTTGAGTGTGATGGCTTGTACTTATAATCTCCCAGATACTTGGGAGATGGAAAGAGGATCAACATGTAACAATTGGCCTTGGCAAAGTTAACATGACACTATATGTAAAAAAAAAAAAGGAAAACTAAAAGCAAAAGAACCAGCAATCTGGCTCAATGATAGAATAATTTTTAGAAATCATGAGTCTGGTCTTCAGTACAACCACTACCACCACCACCAAAACAAACAACAAAAGAACTGGTTCATGCTACAATATGGATAAACCTATGAAACATGCTAGGTATGAAACATACTAGATAATATATTGTATTTTTGTATTTAGAAGAAATGGCCAGAAAAGATAAATCTATAAAGTAGATTCGTGTATGCCAGAGGCTTGGAGATGCGGAAAATGGAAAGTGTCTTCTGTTTGCTAATGATTATGGGCTTTTCTTTGTGAAGGAATGTTCAAAAACTAGATGGTGGCAATGATTGAAAAGCTCTCTGACTATACTAAAAATCATGAAGGGTATACTTCAAAATAATGAATTATTGCCCAGTAAAGTTGTCAAAATGTAATGAATAATATACACTGGAGACTCTAAACAGGGAGGTATTTATCACCTAGCAACCCAAGGACCCTTTCTAAATAACTTGGTCTACATGACTGATGGTTGAATGAACTAAATAATAAACAAGAAAAGATGAAGTCTGTCTAGCATCTAGATGAATAAAAATGGACTGTGAACTAGTTATGCTTTATTCTAGAAAGCAAATGTGCATTATTACTTTTCAGTACATTATTTTAAAGTTTCTAAAAGTGCATCTAGCTATCATTCCCATCTTCAAGGGGAGATATAAGATATTTAGAATTGTCTGACCCCAAGTTACTAACAATCATGTACTTAAATCTATCCAAATAATTCCTTGTATTCCATGAGAAAATTAGAAATATCCATATCATGGGACCTATGATTCTTTGAGTCTAGCTTACTTCTAGCTTACTTAATATAATTTTTCCAAGTCTTTGCATTTCCTAACAAATGGGGCGGTGTCATTCCTTCTGATGGAGGCATAGAATTCCATTATATATAAATAAAATTCCATTATATATATAATTCCATTATATATAATTCCATTTTATATAATATATAATATATATATATGTTGCATTTTCTTGATCCATTCTACTGAGGGGCATCTGGATTGGTTCCATATCTTAGCTACGGTAAATATGATGAAATAAACATAGCAGAAGAGGTCAAAAGCTATGCACATATGAACACATAACCTGATGCCAAGCGAAATGAACCCCAAGATAGAGACACAAGAGATTTTATCTTTCTTGTTGCTCTTTTTAATTTATTTATAATGTGCTATGTGATTTTTTTGTTTCTTTGTATCTTCTTCCCCCATGGTAAAACCCCTGTCATCACTGTATTTAGTTCTGGTATCCTGTATATACATTTCTGGTGTCCTTGTATATACATTTTTCTAATTTGGGGAGGGAAAGGGAAATAACAAAATGCCGAAATAAGGATACAGGATGACCCATTGTAACAATGAGATGTACAAGACACTATGTTGAAAATGAACTTTACAATTTTGCGGGGTGTGGGGGGGGAGAAAGGAGTTGGGGAGGTGGGGAGGGAAGGGTTGGGAGGGGAAAAACAAAGGAGGAGGTAACAATGCTCCATAGAAAATGGATTCATTTCCTTGCTCATGGAACTGTAACCCCTCTGTACAGTATCTTTACAATAAAAATATATATTAAAAAAGAAATATCCATATCATAATTTGAAATTTATATTTAACTATGCTAACATAGCAAAAGAAGCTCAGGGACAGAGCCCAGGCCCTGAGCTCAAGCCCCATGACTGGTAATACATACATACATACATAAATACATAACTAAAATAAATAAAAGAGATACTTCTTAAATTATTTTATAAATCTTTCATTACCCATTTTTCCTGTTCATATTAAGGGAGATCTGTTATTCAATAGAAACTACTTTGACCTTTTGTTGTCCCTTCTAGTAGTACTTTTATACATGTTGGAATGTGCTTTCATGTGAAAAGGCAAAAAGGATATAATCCGACACTATTTCAAATGTTCTTTAGTAGGTAAGCATCATTGTTATAAATGTACTGATATCAACCAAGAAAAAAATAGCACGAATAAATTCAAGGCATGCATTAAGAAAGTTCCTTGGAGCATCAGAATCAATCCAAACGCTTGATTCATAACACACTCCTAAGGTCTCACCTCAGATGCAATAGGTCAGCTCAGAGTGAGAGGTAAATCTGCATTAAACATCAGTCCCTAGATGACTTGAAGCTGTTTAGAGTTTACTGACTAGGGCTGCAGAGCCAAATATTTACACTGCCTATTCCCAGTGACATTGACGGCTAGCAGTGAAGGGATGTACCACGGTGGTGAGGATGGGGTGGGAGTTGTGAATTTTGGGTGGGGACAGAGGCCTTGGAGCTCAGTGCAAATAGTCTTGTGCACTGAGTGGACTTCTTGACCTCAAACCCTAATCAAAGATAGCAGTACTAACTTTGGTCTCCTTTATATACTGAGATTTCTTCAGATTCGTCTCATCAATGCGTTCCCTAGTCATCATAATGTGCAGTGTATATATGTGAAAATGGAAGCTAGTAACTTGAGAGGATAGATAGGGAGTGATGGAAAGGTCCTGTTAAGGACCTTTCAGAATCACACATGGAGTGTGGCTAATTGGCTCTAGAATCAGAAGACAAGGGCCTGGTGGCTCCTTGAATTCACATGGGACAGACTTGGTACAGTAGAAAACTTTTAGTTGTTTCCTTTGTAAAATAGTCACAACCCCATGCTTATGGACTATGGATCAAAGTAGGCAAGTTGAAGTATCTAAAACTTGTTGATTATTAAGATTCATTAATGTGAGCATAAGCGAGGAAACCTACTAGGGTTGGAAGCATGGGTCAGTTGGTAAAGTTCCAGCCAATGAGCAAAAGCATCAGGTACTGAGTTTGAGTACCAGGCTCCAACCAAAAAAAAAAAAAAGAAAAGAGACGACAAATGTTAAGATGTTAAGTATTGAGGAGTAGGCCACAACTATTCTTTTAAAATTTTTTTTCTTGTAAAGATGCTATCAGAGGGGTTACAGTTACATGAGTAAGGTATTGAGTACATTTCTTGTTGAACTTTGCTACCCCCTCCTTTGTTCCCTCCTTTGTTTTTCTCCCACTATCCCTTCCCATCACCCTTACTCCACCTCCCCCCCGCCCCGCCAAAGTACTAAAGTCCATTTCCAACATAGTGTCTTGTGAATATTTTGTTATTCTCCTTCCCCTCCCCAAATTAGATAAATGTATATACAAGATGCAAGGTACCAAAATCAAATACAGTGACAACAGGGATTCTATGCTTCCACCAGAAAGAATGACACCACCGCATTTCTTAGGAAATAGAAAGACTTGGAAAAAAATTATATTAAGTGAAGTAAGCCAGACCCAAAGAAATATAGGTCCCACATTTTCCCTTATTTGCAACAATTAGTATATGTCTAGGATAATTTTATCAGATGAGCAGAAAAGCTCAAAAGCTATGTACATATGACCATATAAGATGACGCTAAGCAAAATAAACCCCAAGATACAGATACAAGAGGGTTTCCTTTGTTGTTGTTTTTAATGTACTATGTAATTTTTTTTTGTTTCTTTTGTATGTTCTTCCTCTTATGGTATATCCCTGTTGTCACTGCATTTTTTTTTAAGTGCCTGTTCTGGGTCTTGAATTCAGAGCCTATGTATTCTCTGAGCATTTTGAACCTAAGTGCTCTACTACTTGGGCCACAGCTCCACTTCTGACTTTTTTGTAGTTAATTGGAGATAAGAGTCTCACAGACTTTTTCTGCCCAAGCTGTCATTGAACTGTGATCCTCAGATCTCAGCCTCCTGAGTAGCTAGGATTATAGTCATGAGCCACTGACATTTGTCCCATTCTAATTTTTTTAACTTTAAACAATTATATCACAACATTCCAACTTGACGAAGAGCTTTTAAAGAAAAGAGAGGGGAAAGAAGGGAGGAAGAAGGGAGATGACAGACAACTCACCGACACAAATGCTTGTGACTTGGTTTCATTCAGCTGAAGCTGCAATTTCTTTTCATTGTCATAGACTCCGTAGAGTCTCTTGGACCAGGTCTGAGGCACTCTGCTCTTGAATTTTAATGAACTATATAAGGCAAATATCCTTTGTAAATCTAGGACTAGGCAGCTGCAGTTGTAGAAGATGACACCAAGTTCTTTCATCTGTGAAATTAAAATGGAGAACATCAATGCCGGGTACATTTGATGATGTTATTTTCAGGGGGAAAAATGCATATGAATGCAATAGCAATGACATCTTTTTCTTCGCATTTGTTTTTAACCAGAAATATGTAGACATAGTCATCCATATTATGACATAAGAAAATATTTTTTAAATGCTTAAGTATTTAAAGCAAAACTTGCCCTGTCTTGTGCATTTTGGCAGAATAATATATTATTGTATAATATTATATTATAATAATTTTCTCTGTATTCATATGTACTTTTTATGTAGAGTCTTCAGATTTGTTTCATTAAATATTTGTTTTTTGGGA
Organism: Dipodomys merriami; assembly: GCF_024711535.1. Taxonomy (NCBI): domain Eukaryota; kingdom Metazoa; phylum Chordata; class Mammalia; order Rodentia; family Heteromyidae; genus Dipodomys; species Dipodomys merriami. The sequence continues at coordinate 13,463,667 of NW_027203826.1, read as the reverse complement.
TGGATCCTTAAATCAGCAAGATAAAGACCTTTAACTCTAGAGCTGTGGGGATGAGCTGAACAGGAGAGGAGAGGATGTGTAAAATTGGTAAATATTTATCTCTGATGATGGAGGTAGAACTGGTCGAATAAGGATGTAAGGTTTGCACTTCTTTTGTGGCCAGAGATGTTGAACATTTCTTCATGTGTCTATTGGCCATTCTTATTTCCTCTTCAGAGAAGCCTCTTTTTAAGTCTTTATCCTCCTTGTTAATTGTGTGGTTGTTTCTTTGATAATTTGCTTTTGGGGAATTTAATTTTTTGAGTTCTAAGCAGATTTTAGATTTGAGGCTTTTGTCTATTGTATGGCTAGTGAAGATCTCCCATCTGTGGGTTTTCTATTTATCTTGCTAGCTAAGTCCTTTGCCATGCAAAAGCTCTTCGTTTTAATGCAATCCCATTTGTTCAACTAGTTTTTGATTTATTGTGTTTTTGGGTCTTTATTAAGGAAGTTTCAACCTGTGCCAAGCAGCCCTAGTGTTTCTCCTATCCCTTCCTGTAATGTTATCAGGGTATAAGCTTTTACCTTGATCCATTTGGGATTGATTTTGGTGCAGGGTGATATATAAGAATCTAACTTTAGTTTTCTATATGTGTTTAGCCAATTCTGCCAGCACCATTTGTTGAAGAACCCAGGGACCTCTGTGGTGTGGTGTGATAAGCAGTTTCATGCCTATATTGAGTTATGAGGAAGCAGGTGGTAAGGAAAGTGATATCATCAGGCTATGAATTGACAAAGTCCCTTTGGTTGTGATATGGAGAAGGATAAAGGATGAGAACAGCTGGAGATAAGACTGTTTAGCCAGGCTTTGGGGAGGGCTGAGGGAGAGTCATGTTCATGTTTCTTTATATATATATATATATATATATATATATATATATATATATATATATTTATTTATTGTAAAGATACTGTACATAGGGGTTACAATTACATGAGCAAGGTAATGAGTCCATTTCCCATAGAGTATTGTTACATCTTCCTTTATATTTCCCCTACCATCCCTTTCCTCCCCACCACCCCTCCTCCTCCCCTCCTCCCACCCTCCATATAGTTGTAAAGTTCGTTTTCAACATACTGTCTTGCACATCTCATTGTTACAATGGGTCAACCTGTATCCTTATTTCAGCGTTTTGTTATTTCCTTTTCCCTTCCCAAATTAGAAAAATGTATATACAGAATCAAATACAGTGACAACAGGGGTTGTACTATGGGGGAAGAACATACAAAAGAAACAAAAAAAATCACATAATGCATTTTAAGTACATTAAGAAGACCAGCAACAAAGATAAAACCTCTTGTGTCCTATCTTAGGGTTCATTTTGCTTGGCATCAGGTTATATGGTCATATGTTCAACCACTTTGGAAAGCAGTATGGAGCTTCCTCAGAAGACTCCACATAGAGCTCCCCTATGACCCAGCAATCCCACTTTTAGGCATTTATCCAAACGATCACAAACAAGTCCATACTAAAGCTACCAGCACAACTATGTTTATTGCAGCATTATTCATCATAGCTAAGATATGGAACCAACCCAGATGCCCCTCAGTAGATGAATGGATCAAAGAAAATTCCATTAAATATATATATATTTATCTCCATCAGAAAGAATGACACCACCCTATTTGTTAGGAAATGGAAAGACTTGGAAAAATTATATTAAGTGAAGTAAGCCAGTAAGCCAGACTCAAAGAAACATAGGTCCCATGGTTTTCCTTATCTTTTTTTTTTTTAATAAGTTTTTTATTGTGAAAATACTGTAGAGGGGTTACAGATACATGAGCAAAGTAATGAGTACATTTCTTATCAAGCATGGTTGCCTCCTCCTTTGTTTTCCCCAACCATCCCTTCCCTACCACCTCTGTAATAACTAGTACATGTCTAGGACAAGCAGAAGAGGTCAAAAGCTATGTACATGTTTATGTTTCTTGAACTCAGAGATTTCTGGAAACAGCCAAGAGTAACTAATAATGACTCATTTCGTTCCAGGTTAATGGCTCCTCTATCTGCAAAGTCCTAGCTGACCCAGCCTCAGGGTTTTAAACAGCAGAATTCTTACTCATTTGTGTCATTTCCCAGCTTGGGTCAGTACTGCCACCTTCCTTCTCCAGAATTGCCTGGAGCACTTCACTATTTCTCAACTCTTTGGCCTCTGTAGTCTTTATTACAGGATTCTCTTGTGGTAGTAGTCGGGGCAGAGCTGATGAGACATTGTTTCTACCTCAGTCAGTAAGTGACCTACAGGACCAGGGCCTTGCTGTCTTCCAAATAAGGCTAAGGAGAGGCTGAGTTTTGTTCTTCTGATCTTGCCTAGGGCCATTGTTGGGAAGAAACAAAAAAAAAAATGAAAGTAAGTCCTAGATCTTGAGGTTAAAGAGCTGTGTTGAAGCCAAGGCTGGTGAATAATCCAGGGCCTTCTATGAGCCATTCAATTTTATCAAGTCTTTTGTTGTTGTTGTTTTTGTTGGTAAAGGGGCTTGAACTCAGAGCCTGGGTACCATCCCTGAGCTCTTTTGTTCAAGGCTAGCACTTTGGAGATAAGAGTCTCAAAGAGACTTTTCTGCCTGGGGCTGGCTTCAGACAGTGATCCTCAGATCTCATCCTGCTGAGTTGCTAGGATTATAGGCATGAGCCCCTGGCGCTTCAATGATTTTTATCAAGTCTTTGAGAAATGACAGGGTTCTGTTTATAAAGTCTGCAAGTGCTTTCCAGCCTGGCCATTTATGAATTTGAGTTGAAAGCACTTTGGTGGTACAATTTCATGCTCACTTTCAGACCTCTTTCTCCTACTTTTCTTCCTTTTCCCCATATTGTCTAGAGAACATCTGTCTCCTTTTGGTTTTCTGGCATGACATAGCTGGTGACCCTCTTGGGTGTCAGTCAGACGAGCTGAGTTTGCAGGTTGGCTCTGCCCTTTGCTTGCTGTATAGCTTGGAGTATATTGCTTAACTCTTAAATTCCAGTTTATTGTTCAATAAGGATAATCTCTGTCTCCAAGTTTGATTGTTAGAATTCAATAATAATCATACTTAGGATCAGTAATATTGACTGAGTGCTTCCTTAGTATGTAAATTAGATTTATACCTCCTCATATCTGGGAGTGTGATCTTATTTAGAATATAGTCTTTGCCGATGCAGTCAAAATAAGATGAGGTTATATTGAATTAAGTGAATCCTGAATCTAATAGGATGGATAACTTCATGAAAAAAAAGGAAAGGATGGACATTGATACAAAGCACACAGGGCATGGCTATATGAACCCCAGAGTGACAAATCTGCAAGCCAGAGAACACTGCGGATTTCCAGCAGCTGCTAGAAGCTGGAAAGACACAAGAACAGATTCTCTCAGAGAGCCTTCGGAGTGCACACGGCGCTTGTTAGTATCTAGCCTCCAGCTCTGTGAGAAAATTAAGCTTTTCTTCTCTGAAGGTAACAAGTGGATAGTAATTTGTTATGGCAACCCCAGGAAATGGAAGCCTAGCATATACTCCTCACCTTCTTTAAACATGACATTGGATCACTTAGATGTAATTTTTATCCCATCTAATACAGGAGGAAATTAAGGCTTTAAATCAGGATTGGAGAACATCCAGGCTACTAGCTGTTGAACAAGAACAAACATGTATGCTTCTCAAGTTAAGTTCTCATTAGATGCTTATGGAAAATGGTTATATTAATAATTTAGTATAAGTTATAAGTTCAAATGACCCTGGGTAAAAAAAAGTTCCTCAACCTTGCTAGATTATCATTCACCTACCTATAAATGATATGGTTGGTTGACATTTGAGGCTTGTTTTAACTCTAAAGCTTGTATATATAAATCACTATGCTATATTTCCTTTAGCATGTGGCAGTATATAATCCATTTTGTCTATTGTTATTAATTCTAACAAAATCTTTTCTGGCATCTGTGTTTCCTGCTTTGTTTATCACTGAACGTGACACATATTCCTCACGTGGCACATAATACACTGTATTATGATTTTTGTTTTGGTTGATTGTAGGTCCTGAACTCTGGGCCTGGGCACTGTCCCTTAGCTCTTCAGCTCAAGGCTAGCACTCTACCACTTGAGTCACAGCACCACTTCCAGCTTTTATTGCTTATGTGGTACTGAGGGATTGAATCCAGGGCCTCATGCATGCAAGGCAAGCGCTCTACCACTGAGCCACCCTCCCAGCCCCTGTATTATAATGTTTAAAAATCTGTTATTGTCCCTATGTGACCTCACAGTGTCTAGAAAAGGGACCATATTAGGGTCATACTTTTATTTCCAGGACTGGATTCAGAGTTGATAAATAAATATCCCTGAAATGAATAAATGACAGAGATGAAAACAAACTCCATTCTCAACCCAGGAATCCAAGCATAAGGCCTACCTGGTGCCCTCTGATCCTGAGCTTATGCTATAAAAGCCTGGAAGCAGAAAAGCTGGAGATACCACCATGAATCTGTCTGGCCCGGCCAGCTCAGAGACACACCTGAATGAATTTGACAAGCATGGTGCTAAGTAATCAGTATCCCTGTCAGGCCTTAGATTGATCCATGAGCCAAATTTCCACTAAGCCAGCAACAGTGGGGTGCAGAGACCAACACAGGGTGTGTTTTGCATGGGGTGAGGGGGCTGTCTTAACAACACCAACATTACCCAAGTCCCAATGAAGCCAAATAAAAGAAATAGGAAATACAGGGATTCAAAAGGCAAACTCAGTGGCCATGGGTTTCACCATGATTAGATCTCTGGCATCCTTTGGTTTTAAGTGTATCAAACTTATCTGACCTTTTCTGCTTGTCTTAGATATATACTAGTTAGGTGAAATGAACCCCAAGATAAATATTCAAATGTTTTTTTCTTTCTTGTGATTGCTTTTAACATGTTTATAAGATGATTTCTTTGTTGTTTTGTTTGTCTCTCCCCCACAGTATAACCCCTGCTGCGTTCATTGTATCTGATGTTGGTATAATTTGTGTGTGGGGGGGGGGGGAGGAAAAAACAAATCGTTTAAATAGGGATGCAGGTGGACCCATTGCAAGAATGAGATGTACAAATTGTTATGTGGAAAAATGAACTTTACAACTTTGGCCTGGGGAGGGGGCAGGGTGGAAGATGGGAAGGGGAAACAAAGGAGGAGGCAACAATGCTTGATAAGAAATGTACTCATTACCTTGCCCATGTAATTGTAACACCTCTGTATGGAATTTTCACAATAAAAAACGTGTGTCAAACTTTGAGTGCTTCTAGAGTTTGAATCTAATAACAAGAGGAAATCAAGTGTGGTTCCTGCTCCTAGCAGGCTTAAGAGTACAGAGCACAGCAGGAGTCAGAAATAGTCTGTGAAGATAGTGAAGGTATCTTATGTGAATAGTACAATCTAGTTCCTATTGCAGAGAACATTGAGGCCATTCATGTCCTTTAGGTAACTTTGCTATTTTGTAGCAGAATTCACATGTGAACCCATTTGTTTTTGACTTTTGTGTTTCTTTTCACTGCATAATCTAGTGTAAACTATCAGTATTCTCATATCTCTGGTAGGGTTTCCCCAGTAATTTCTATCATACAAGAAGAATTTATTTACAAAGGAGTTCTCTGACCCTGTTAATATGAGAACAATTACTTTTTTTCTGTAAGGGTTTCACTATGTAGCTCAGTCTGGCCTGGAACTGAACTGCTTCAGCATCCCAAGCACAGAGATTACAGATTTACACTACCATGTTTGATATACTTAACTCTTCCAAATTGGCTAGCTAAAGCTAAAAGCCTGGCAATCCTCAACTAGAGATTTGTATTTGTAAATATGAATATATGCACAAAATGTATCTCCAACAAAGAAATGGAAGGAGGAGAGAAAATGGGCATTATTGAAAAGGAATCTAAGTAGATAAATTAGGCTTAGAATTCCATGGAAGTCAATAGACAAGGTAGTGGGAATCCACTTACAGATTCTGTAAGTGATGAGACTTGGGGGGGGGGACCAGATAGAGTTTTATAAATATTATAGCTCATTTCACTTGCTGTGTGATTTTGGACAAGCTCTTCAACTTCTTTTCCTACTGAGTAAAGAGAAAAATGACCTATGACAACTGTGAGCTTGCGTGGACTCTCAGCTGGGTCTTTGTGTTTCTAGGAGCTGGGCTAGCCTGGCTGGGCCGCCTTTGATCTCTTGCAAAAGCATTCCACAAAACATCAAGGTCAGACAAGGCTACACTGCGACCATCCATGATGGATCTAGACAATAAAAGACCACATTGTAATAATGACTGACAGAAAACAGACAAAAACCCAATCATGGCTCTACATAGACCAAAGTATGAACATTGTTCAAGCTGTAAAACGGATCAAACATTTTCATACGAGTGATTGCTTTTACTTTACTAACTCCATTTTCCTCAATTCTTACTTTAAGATTTATTAAAATATCCAATCATAGAATTTCCTCCAGTTACTAAAGAAGCTGATATAAACAAAGTCTTGTCTTTAAAAATATGTTCCCCTAAATTAGTTCAAAAGAACCCAAATCCTATAACTTATCCTAAAACCTTTTTAGTGTCTTGCCTTACAGTTTGCAAGGTGCCCACTTTCCTTCTTAACAAGCGATGTGTTCAGTTCCCCCATTTACTTAATTTCTTTTTCATTTTTTTTGTGCTGGTTGTAGGGCTTGAACTCAGGGCCTCATACTCTTACTTGGTCTTTTTGCTCAAGGCTGGTTCCCTCCCAGGTGAGCTACATTTCCACTTCCATGTTTTTGCCAGCTAATTGGAGGTAAGATTCTCTGCCCAGGCTGGGTTTGGACTGTGGATTCTCAGATCTTAGCCACCTGAGTAGCTAGGATTACAAGTACGAGCCACCAGTGTCTAGCAACCTCCCCATTCTTGCTGGAACTTTGTCTTGGGACAGTGTACTTACTTCTCCCACTAAGATTATGTCATAGGGTGGTGAAGAGAGTGTTTGGTGCAGCAGGATAGAGTGACGAACCCTCAGTTCACTGACTCAGTGTCACTTTCTAGATGGAATGGGAGTAGAAGGCATTCAGTATAACACTATTTAGAATAGGACATTGCTCAAGTAGCAGCTAAGAGATACTTTGGGAAAATCACTAAGAGAGGGAATAATGACATTTATTTATAGGCATAAAGAAGTAAAGCCTTCACTCATGAGAACCGCAGACAAACTGTTCACGAATCATTTTCAGTGTCACTGGCTCCTCATCTCCATTTTTGTTACCTCATTAGGGAATACATTCCATTACCTACTTTACTCTGGAAATCTGGTGAACTGAAAATCTTGAGAAAGAGAGCATAAAATTGCAGTGTCTTGTGTGGGTGGGGTGGCAGTATTGGGGTTTGGAACTCTATTAGGCCAACATTCCAGCCTTTGGGCCACACTTCTAGCCCTGCAAACATTAAATAAGAAATTAATTTAATGGCATCCTAAATGCGAGTGCTGTTGGATTTGGGGTAGGATTATATGGAATGAGTCATACTCAGGAACTTTCCCATACCTACGAACACTGTTCCCCGCTGTCCTCATGTGCCACGCACCATCAGCATGCAAGTGGGCATTGTCTCTCCATGCACTCCTAGAATTTTCTCTAGCTACCAGTATTTCTAGGGACTCTATTTTAAACAAAGATTTCATGTTCCTTTTCCCATTGTGTAAACTAAGTGGCAGATTTGGTACAGATTTGGAATCTGAAGGCACAGGAGGAGGCCAAACCCCACTCTCTAGAAATGTCAGGAGAATTAAACTTCCTCTTATATTGTTGTTAGCTTAGGATAACTCAAACCCTTTTTCTAACTATGTACATATAATTCAGACTACTTTTGAAGATGAGAAAAATGAAACTGGCTTTTGTTTTGCAGATTGTTTTTACCCAGAGCAAAAATTCTGTTCAGGTTTCTGAACAAACCTTTAAAAAAAAAATCACTGGTAGTGGGAAAAATCAAAGAGAACTGGGCTTCTGGTGCTTTTCAATGTTCAGACGATCAAGGGAAAGAAGGTTTAACTTCCAATTGATTCAATAAGGCAATTTTATACTTAGGAAAAATACAAACCTTACTTGCTCAAGACTAGCCCCTGCCTGGTGGCTGCTCAGCTCTGTCTAATGGTGATGGACAGTCATGCACTGCTACCCATCCTGACTTTTCAATTAAATCTTATAATTATGACTGATTGATGCAGTCACAAATAAGTCAAATGGTAGTCCCACTGACTGAAATAAAATCATCTTGAAAAGCTTGAGGTTTATCAGCCAATTATTCTTTGGAAGGAAATAAGAAGAGATGGATTCTCCCCCCTCCCCCCCAAAAAAGTGGGCAAAATGTTGGTGATAAAAGAAAAAGTCTAAGAAAAGTGTAATGCTTAAACTCCTGCAGCCCTACAAGAGAGTGTTGTAAGGGCAAATGTTTTGTTTAATGCTCAAGTTATAGCATTAGTTCTTTCTTTCTTTCTTTCTTTCTTTCTTTCTTTCTTTCTTTCTTTCTTTCTTTCTTTCTTTCTTCCTTCCTTCCTTCCTTCCTTCCTTCTTTTTGTCTTCTTCTTCTTCTTCTTCTTCTTCTTCTTCTTCTTCTTCTTCTTCTTCTTCTTCTTCTTCTTCTTCTTCTTCTTCTTCTTCTTCTTCTTCTTCTTCTTCTTCTTCCTTCCTTCCTTCCTCCCTCCTTCCTTTTTTTTTTTTTTTGCAAGGCTAATGCCCTTCCACTTGAGCTATACCTCTGCTTTTGGCTTTGTGCTGGTTAGTTGGAGATAAGCATTTCACCGACTTTCCTGCCAGGGCTGGCTTCAACCTCCATCCTCAGATCTCAGCCTACCAAGTAGCTAGGATTCTTTGTTTTTTGTTTTTGTTTTTTCCAGTCCTGGGGATTGTCATTGAGCTTCTTTTGTTCCAGGCTAGCACCCTATCACTCAAGCCAGAGGGCCATTTCTGGCTTTTTCAATTTAGGTGGTACTGAACAATCAAACCCAGGGCTTCATGCATGCTAGGCAAGTACTCTACAATTAAACCATATTCCCAGCCCTGATGATGCATTTTCAAAATGAAGTTAGGGAAAACATGAGATTACACTACAAATATTTTTTTATTTATCTGTTTGTGTGGATTAGAAGATGGCTATTAGGGAGGATGCCATGAATGAAGAAAGAAATTTCCTTTAGCTGAGGTAGGAAAGGAAGCATAACACAGACAGGCTTATTTCGAAGGGTGTTGTAGAGAAACAGAAACCAGAGCCAGCGTCTGATGCATGCTCATGTCAGCACTCCAGGAAGAAGAAAGGAGAGAGTCATTACCATCATCTCTACTGTAATTCAGAATAATTAACACATGTGAGCCTAACTACAGCCTCATTTGTCACTCACAGATGCCCAGTCTGTTGCTTTCATAATTTTATAGAAATGTGAGTAAGTATGTCTTTAATTTTCTTGACAAAGACAAAAGGACCCAAAACTGTGAGCAACTTACTGTTACACACTTAGCCATTGATTGATATGCTGAGTTATGACAAGAACTTTAATTACTAGGAGCTCTGACTTCATTTTATATTTGCCCTTCAGGTGAAATTTTTGTTACCAGAGATTAAAAATGTAGACATTAAGCTTGGGAGTTCAAAGACAGAAGTGTACTTAATCTCAGAAGTGTACTTAATCTCCTACTAACTCACTCCCAAGTGGGTGGCTAGTACCACTGATATATTATTTTCTGTATTTACTAAGTGGGAATGATGCCACTGTCCATAAGGATCATGACTGATCAAAGAGATATGAGAAGATGGAAGAATCTCAGAGAACACTCATTCAATCTTCTTTCAAAATGAAAGAAACTGAAGCTCCCAAATGGAAAGTGACTTATTACAAAATAATCACCCAGAAGTTCCTCTGTCCAGTAAGAACGTGCAGATACAACACGGTTTACATATAAGATGAATGAGAATGAGGACCTTTGCCTATCTATCTATCTAACTAACCTCCTCCATGTCTCTCTTCCTTTCTTTCCCTTCCTTCCTTCCTTCCTTCCTTCCTTCCTTCCTTCCTTCCTTCCTTCCTTCCTTCCTTCCTTTCTTTTTTTCTTTCTCCTTCCTTCTTTCCTTCCTTCCTTCCTTCCTTCTTACCTACCTACCTTCTTACCTTCCTTCCTTTCTCTTTCTTTCTTTCTTTCTTTCTTTCTTTCTTTCTTTCTTTCTTTCTTTCTTTCTTTCTTTCTTTCTTTCTTTCTTTCTTTCTTTCTTCCTTCCTTCCTTCCTTCCTTCCTTCCTTCCTTCCTCTCCCCTCTCCCTCCCTCCGTCCCTCCTTCTCGCCCTTCCTTTTCCCTTCCTCTCTCTTCTTCCCTTCCTCCATCCTTCTTCTCATCTTTCTTTCTTTTCACTTTAATCTATGCTTCATCTTTAATAAGTGTCTGAAAACTTTTCAGGGCATCATTATTTATTTGAAATCTTTAACTTCTAGCTATAAAAAATCCATACAACAATCTCTTGGCTTTATCAAAGTAAAATCAGTAAATAAAACACTGGCTAGACAACAAGATGATGTGTATGGGAGGCAGTTGGGAGATTCCTCAGAGAACTAAACATAGAACCACCCTGTGATCCAGCCACGACACTCTTAGGCATCTGCGCAGAACATTACAAATCAGGATATGGTCAAGATACTTGCACATCCATGTTGATTGCTGTACTATTCACAATAGCCATGTTATAGGAACAACCTAGATGCCCTACAATGAAATTGGATCAAGAAAATGAGGTATATGAAAAGACTTGGAAAAAATTATATTAAGTGAAGTAAGCCAGGCCCAAAGAAACATAGGTTCCATGGTTTCCCTTATTTGCAATAACTAGTATATGTCTAAGACAAGCAGAAATGGTCAGATAAGTTGATGTTAAGAGAAATGAACCCCAAGATAAGGACTCAAATATTTTTTATTTCTTGCTATTGTTTCTAACATATTTATAAGATGATTTCTATGTTGCTTTGTTTGTCCCTCCCCCACGGTATAACCCCTGCTTCCACTGTATTTGATGTTGGTATAATTTGTGGAGGGGAAGGGCAAAACAAATCGTTTAGCTAGGGATACAGGTGGACCCATTGCAACAATGAGATGTATAAGTCGTTATGTCGAAAAATGGACTTTACAACTTTGGTGGGGGGGAGGATTGGGTGGGGGGAGGTGGGGGGAGTATGGGAAGGGATGGGAAGGGGAAACAAAGAGGAAGCAACAATGCTTGATAAGAAATGTACTCTTTATCTTGCCCATGTAATTGTAACTCTTCTGTATGGTATTCTCACAATAAAAATAAAAAAATATTTTCATAAAAAAGAAAATGAGGTATATTTACTCAGTGGAATTTTACACATCTATCAGAAGAATAATATATCATTTGCAGGGAAATGGATGGACCTAGAACAAGTGAGCTAAGTCAAGCCCAGAGAAAAAATAGAGCATGCCTCTCTTATGATAAAGTATATGGGGCTCTATACATTTATGCAAACTGACTAAAGTTGTGCATACATAGGGTTGAATACAATGTGTAACTTCTCTGACTAGCTAAAGTGCTATTAATCAAAATAAATTCTCAGAAAAAACATTTTTTTTGTTTTTTTCCTTTTTTTGGGAATGGTGCAAAGGGGACACAGGCATGCAGGGAAGAAGGGTGAGCAAATGCAGTCATTGTATTCAATATACACTATGTAAATTATGAGCTATGGAACTTGTGGGTATAGATGAGTGGGGGAAAATGGAGGGAAATGAAGGAAGAGGGTGCCACTGTCCAAACAACATTGTACTTAAAACCTAACTTTTGAAATTATAACTCTTTTGTACGACTCCTTAAAAATAACAAGAACAAATGAATATAACTTTTAGAAGATATTCTTGGTGAATATTTTACATGCTTCTGCAGGATTTTCTCAGAATTTCTGCACCGGATGTGTGAGGACAGACATGTATACCACAAGTAAAATGCACACACACACACACACACACACACACACACACACACACACACACACACACACACACTCAGAGCTGAAGATTTTCTTTGAAAGATTTCACCCTGCTTATCTTCCTTTGTGTTCTTTGTTTCTTGTAGTGGCCAAGATCTCTTTCAGAAGTAATGTACATTAAGAAAGACTGCAACTTTCTTGCATGAGCTACCAGACATATTTTTGAAGGCCTTGATGATTTCTTAGTCAAAACAAGGCACACAGAAGCAGAAACAAATGGAGAACTGGATCTGCTATGGCAAAGTTCAGTTCCTACTACTATTTATATCACAAAACCTTGTGAGTGAAACATGCTAGCACAACCATGCGACTGCTCAACTCTGGCAGTGGGCAAATACCATCGAAAGCTACATACTGTCTACTTCATAGGCAAGAAAGAAATCTGGCATAATTTTTAAATAAAATGAACTTCATTGAGAAGCTGTGATCATGTATTCTACTAACAAGTTGGGATGGAAAGATAGTCTCTTTTGAATCTTGAACAAAATGAAATTTCCAATTAAAATTTCCAAAGATGGCCATCCCAGAAAAAGAAAAAAACACAGAAGTTTTTGCTTGGATTCAGTAGGAAGGAACATTTCTTTCTTTTCTGGGTAAACTAGGTGTTTTTTTTTTTTTTTTGCCACCACTGAAATGCTTTCACATTGTTACACTCCATCAATCGTTTTCTCTCAGCAGGTCACTAATTTACCACATGAAAGCAACGAGGCAATGACTACAGCCATTACCTAGGAAATAGGTCAATATGATTATTGTCACTGTAACTGAGAAGTCTAAAATACAAAGAAAACTGTCTAGTTCAGAATTCCCTCCAAGTCAATACCTGTGCTATTTCCTAGGCTGAGCTATTTCCTTGGCTGAGCTCTCTCTACAGCTTTAATGCATTAAAAATTGGCAAAGGGATGAGACCCTAGCAATTAGTCTACTACTGTGCCTTGCTTTGATTAGTTCTAACTTCTTTCTTGGGATCAAAGTTGTAGTATTACAAGGATACAAGGAGCATTGTTATGTCTCACTATAATGAACACAGCTTGCACAACAGAATTTTTTTTTACTACAAAGAATAAACAGCCCCAGGCATATAAGAATCACAAAGCAGGTACATTTTTATTCTTAGGTAGAAGCATTTGCAAGTGGGCAGTAGATGGTAGTATGCCCACTAATCTGCCAAGATAGAAGAGAGGCATCAATGTCCCCCATTTGTGTTCTGAACACAAAAGAACAAAGCCTTGAATGTTAAGAAAAGGCAGAGAAGAAAAGATATAGGTCTTTCCCTAGCAGGTGAAAGACCTTGCAGTGATCTGATTCAGTTCATTCTGCTATCTGTACTTACCAGGGCTTTATCAGGTATGTTCTGGCTATGAATGCCATAGTATCTTAGAACTACACAGAACTGTAGAATTGATGGAAATATAGTTAAGGGAACATGGAACTACTTTCCTCAAGTCATCTTTATTATTGAGAAGTCAGAGCTTTTGTGTGAAAACTAAAAATCTCTTTTTTCATAAATCTGAACTTGGACATCTAGGTCATTATGTATGCTAAATATGTAACATAAAACCTGCTTTACATTTCTGGTTTTTTTCTTGTCTTTTTGTGCCTAAACAACTTGGGCTGGAAGCTAGGTGCTGCTGGTTCACTTCCCAATTCCCAGCTACTCAATAGACTAAGATGTGAGTGAGGATCGTGGGTAGGGCTATCCATATGCTCTTATCTCCAATTAACCACAAAAAGTGGAACTGTGGCTCAAGTGGTAGAGGGCCAGTTTTGTGCAAAAAAGCTAAGGGGCAGTGCTCAGACCCTGAGTTCAAGTACAGGCACACATGTAAGCACACTCACACACACACACACACACACACACACACACGCACACGCACACATGCATGCACACACACACACACATTGGCTGGGTTGAATTTGAATATTCCTCTACTCATTAGAGTGAAAAGAGTAAAAAAATAAAAAACAATAAGGAAAAAGGAGTTTGAGAAGATGATAAGAAAATAGGATAATAAGGGGTCAATTGTCTTCATTTGAAATTATATGTGTATATATAATTTCATACATGCAGAATTTTTTTTTTTTTGCTAGTCACAGGGCTTGAATTTAGGGCCTGGGTGCTGTCCCTGAGCCTCTTTGTGCTCAAGGCTAATGTGCTACCACTTGACTGGCTTTTTCTGAGTAGTTTATTAGAGATAAAAGTCTCATGGACTTTCTTGCCTGGGTTGAATTTGAACTGCAATCTTTTGACTTAAGCCTCTTGAGTAGCTAGGATTATACACATGAGTCACCGGTGCCTGGCATATGTAGTTTCTCATATACACATATTCAAGAAAATATAAGTAATTTCATTATTTAATTTCCTAATGTTGGCAATATCTAGTGTTTTTAGAAGAAGTATATATACTAACAATAAAACCTTTGTATTACTATTATTATTATTTAGTTTAAAGATGCATTTGAATAAAGGAAGCACTACTTCTAGTACCGAGACATTGGTCATGCTGAAGGAAGAGAGAAAGAAATGTATGTGTTTATTTGTATCCATGGAAAGTATTAAACAAACCATTCCTTCTTTGATACCAAATCTCCCTCAACTTCATTGAATGTTAAAAAAGAAAAGCCAATGTGAATATGGGAGAATTTTACACATAGAAAGTTTTTGTACTTTCTGTAAATGAAGCTATGCACCCTGGAAAATTCTACCATATTTTTGCTAAATGTTTTAGAAATTTAGAACACTCTTCAGCTTGGTTCTGTAGTACATGCCTGTAATACCAATATTTTCCTGAGGCAGGAGGATGAAGAGTTCAAGGTTAACCTTGGCTATATAACTAAATTTTATCTTACAACATAAAACAAACAACAATATCAACCAAACACTGTCTAGTATTGTTCTGGAGGTTCTTGAGACATATCCACTCTCCAGTTCATTGATGTCTTGTAAATACTCAACCATATTAATCATCAGAATATGAAAATTTAATTTATCATATAATCCAACGTAAGAGAAAGACATGGGAGGCAAATAAAGGGTACTTTAGAAATATTATTATTTTTAAGTGGTATTGAAGTTTGAATTCAAGGCTCACACTTGATGCTCTTTCAGTTGAGACACAATTTCAGCCCTTTTCACTCTAGTTATTTTTCAATAGGTCTTTGGTTTTTTTACTCAGTGTCTGGCTTCAGACCAGCCTTTTGAATAGCTGGAATTATAGGCACACATAAGTATACCTGGCCCTAGGAAAATGAAATTCAAATTTATCCTTTGGTTTTAAACATTTGATAAGTCTGTTTTGGTAGACATGATAGATCAGTTTAGATGGGTATATTTGGGAACATGCCTCCTTTCTCTATTTCACTTCTGGAATCTTTTCTCTTGAAAAACCTCCATGCACTGTTTTTGGGAAGCATTATTAGAGCCTCCAATTATTCTACAACTTATCATACTGCTGCTTAAAACTTCTATACTTGGTTTACAAATGATTAATTTCCAAGTGTTTATATATTACTTGTAAATCTTTAAGAGCCCTTTCTTTTATGTCTTTCCTGCTGCTCTAATTAAAATGCAAATTCTGTTTCTGTGCTTCCACAGACACATGTCTGACTGTTTTACCATCTGTTGGTATTATAGGAAATTCATCATCCTACAAAGGCTTTTCCGAAGGAGGAAAAACTCCCCATGGGAGCAAATACTAAGACTGAGACTTCTTTTTTTTTCCTGATAAATTTCTTTCTCATCTTTCTTTTCATTCTCATCTTCTCCTACACTCCTGGAAGCAGTGTTCTTTCTTAGGAAGGAGCAAGGACAGGGCTCAATATTCTATCTCAATAAGAAAAGCAAACCATTGTCGACTAAACCATGTTTACTTGCAGCAATATTTCTAGGACAAGCTGCTCATCCTAGCTTGAGGTTTCAGTGACCTTTTGTAAAAAGGTATCCTCTCTAGCACCAGCTGTAAGTTTTATTTGGGGGGAATGAGAAAAGCTTGTTCACATCCTTAGCTTGATGAATAGGATGTGTATGGCCTTGAAGAAAACAATTGCCTGACAGCCACCAGCTGAGACGAAATAGAGACTGTGCAAAAGATAGCTCGCAAATCTCTCACAGAGAGACATGCAGGCACCAGTGAGAAATTCCTATTACCTGACCTGAGATATGTGATTAAGAGAGAGAAGAAAACAATGCTGTTCCAAAACACACTTGCTACTTCTATGCACCAGTGTCCTGTGGGCCTCACACAGAACTTCTCTCTTTGCCTAGAAGTAACATTTAATACCCAACCCGCAGACAAATTCTAGGATGACTGAAATGAAACTTGTCAGGAAAGACTGATTTTATTCAGTGATTCCTTACCTCTCTCATTACATTTGTACATCTGTATGTGAGATATTCAATACATGTAGTGTTATATATGCAATGTTAATAATCTTTCTCTTCAAATATGTTAATAATCTCTCTCTTCAAATTCAAGTACTTTGTTCTTCTAATCATTTTGAAATGTATTATGGATTGATTTTCTATAGTCATATAGAAGATAAGATAAGAATTAATTCCTATCTAGTGTTTTCTTGCTACTTATCCAACTTCTTTCCATATCCTTCCTCCCTACCATTTCTGTTCTCTAGTGACCACTATGCCAGTCCATTCTTCAATAAGATTAAGGTTTAGTTTCTACAGAAGAATGAAAATATATGTCATATATATACACATGTATATATAGATCACACACACACACACACACACACACACACACACACACACACACACACACACACATTTAGTTAGGGGCTTGAACTCAGGGCCTGGGTGCTGTCCCTGCCCTCTTTAGCTCAAGGCTAGTGCTCTACTACCTTGAGCCATAGCTCTACTGCTGGTTTTCTGATAGTTAATTGGAGAAAAGAGTCTCAAGCATTTTCCTTTCCTAGCTTGCTTTGAACTGTGATCCTCAGCTCTCAGCCTCCTGAGTAGTTAGAATTACAGGTGTGAACCACCAGTGTCTGGCTTCTACTTATCCTTTTGTGTCTGGTTTATTTCACTTAATATAAGGACTTTCTGTTTTATGCATTGTGCTGTAAATGACAGGATCTTAATCTTTTTATGGCTCATTGTGGATGCATACCAAAAAATTTCTAAACCATCCAGTGCAGATTACATTGATGGACTCCATAGCTTAGTTATTGTGAATAGTTGTAAGATGAACAAAGGAATGCAAGTATCTTGTTGATACAATTATTTCATCTCTTTTGGATATATACCAAGTAGTAGAACTCCTTTTAGTTTTGTAAGGAATTTCCATACTGTTTTCCATAATGGTATATTATTAATTTATACTCCTAGGAATAGGAGTATAAATTTTCACTCCCAATATTTGTTACTTTTGTCTTTTTCATTAAAAAAAATGAGATGTTACCTCATTGTGGTTTTGCTTTGCATTTCCTTGATAACCAATGCAATTCAGCATTTTTTTTTTCTTTGTAGAAATTTGTAATTCTTCTTTGGAGACTTACAAATTCAGGTCTTCAGCCCATTTTTATTTTTAGTTCTTTTTTGCATTAAACTTTTTGAGTTCCTTACATACTGTGGATATTAAGCCCTTTTTGAATGAATAATTTACAGACACTTTCTCCTGTTCTGTACATGGTCTCTTTGTTGATTATTTCCTTTGCTATGCAGAAACTTCTTAATGTCCAGTGAAAGAGCAAAAACTAATAAAGGTTCCCCATGTAAACTTGAAATGTGCTGGGATATGGTTCAAGTAGTATAGTGCCTACCTAGCAAGCATAGGCCTTGAGTTCAAAACACTAATAGACACTTCAGCACTCTCCCCCTGACCCCCCCCCCCCCAAAAAAAAAAGAAATCTTGAAGTTCTTGGTTGCTAGCATAATTACATTTATTCAGGAATGAAACTACCTTGGAGAAAATGGAAGAATTTACCCTTCTTTGAAATTCATAGACACTCTGTACATCACCATTATAATAACCATAATGATAATGTATTGTGAAAGCTACTCTGGCCAGTAGTATAAGGTGTTTGGATGTCCCACTGAGTTGAGTTGAGTGTTGTCCATATGACTTTATTTCTGATAAAATGAAAGAGTGAAAGACTGAAAAGTACTTTGGCTTCATAAACTAGAGTTCCATTTACTGTTTTCCCTATTGTGAAGGCACAGACACTCATGTGTCGTCAGGTAGCCCTTTGAGAATGAAAGTGATAAAGGTAGATGAATAGCTAGCTCAATTTGGCCTGAGCAGAATCTGGAGTAGCAGAAGTAATAGTAACAACATTACTGACAGTGACAAAGATAATAATGCAAATGCAACCTTTAACAAGAGCAGATAATGCCCTATGTAATTCATACAAATTTTCTTAGATCCTTACAACACTATGAGGTAGGTACTAGCTTGAGTTCCTGTTTTTCAGAGGAGACAACAAAGTCCTAGAGAAACACAGGGTCTTTACCCAAATCATAGATCCAGTGAATACATCCAGGGGCACAAGCTGTTTACATAAGTCAACTCATGAAGTGTATCATGCCAGAGATAGGAACAATATAATTTTGTACAGCACAGGCACCCATTCTGCTAAGATTTGGGATGATAAGTTGCTGGGGCTTTTTCACTGATCTGTAAATTTGCTTTTCACTGATAGTTTACTCAGTAAAATTCACAAAAATTTGTGTCACTACATGTAAATGTTGATTGTTTGCTTGAGAAAATGTTTCTTCAGTAGATTTCAGAATGAAATACAAGGAGTATTTTATATATATATATATATACTGGTGACCCATGCCTGTAATTCCAACTACTCAGGAAGTTGAAAGACCTGGAGGATCATAGCTCAAAGCCAGCCCAGGCAGAAAAATTTGTGAGACTACATCTTGAATTAACTAGCAAAAGGCTGGGCTTAAGGCATGGCTCAAGTGATAAAACACTAAGCATGAATAAGCAGACTGTGAGGTCCTGAGTTCAAGGTTAGGTACAACTACAAATAACATGCACACACACTCACACACACTATTTTCACAGGCTATGGTGCAATCCCAAATCAATGAAACCAGAATCCCTAGTATTTGTAAAAACAAATCAACCCATAGTGATAAAATCCTCAACTTAAGAACAACTAACATTTTTATTAGGATTATTATAGTTTCTTTTTCTTTTCTTCTTTCTCTCTCTTTCTTTTTCTTTTTTGACAGGTTCTCACTAGGAAACCTAGGCTAGCCTTGAAGTCATGATCTTCTTGCCTCTTCCTTCTAAGTGCTGGGATTACAGGCCATGGATCATCATTGCTAGGATTACAGGTATGTAGTACATTGCATGGCTAGCTGGTCTTTTGATAATCCTACAGAAAGAAATGCGTTTGTCTATCATGGATAGCCTAAAGGCCCTCAGGGAGTCTTTGAGTGAAGAGAAAGAATTTATTAATTTGGACAACAAATCAAATTTGTAATTTATAATATAATTTATAATAACAGAGTAATATGAACATATCATTGTAGAAAATAAATCTCAATTATGGTTCTTTGCTTAGTGAATATATGTTGCTAAGAATATGATTTGCAATTACCTTTTCTTAAAATTTTCTTTTTTTATGGTGAAAATACTGTACAGAGGGGTTACAATTACATGAGCAAGGTAATGAGTACATTTCTTATCAAGCATTGTAGCCTCCTCCTTTGTTTTCCCTTATCTTGTAAATCCTCACAAACAAGGTAGATTAATACTGAAAAGATTTTCCTAGGGCTGGGAAGGTGGCTCAGTGGTAGAGCGCTTGCCTTGCATGCCTGAGGCCCTGGGTTCGATTCCTCAGCACCACATAAGCAAAAGGTAAAAAAGCCGGAAGTGGCGCTGTGGCTCAAGTGGTAGAGTGCTAGCCTTGAGCTGAAGAGCTAAGGGACAGCACCCAGGCCCAGAGTTCAGGACCCACGACCGGACCCAAAAAAAAAAAAAAAAAAAAAAAAAAAAGATTTTCCTAGTACACATTAATTCTTCCTTTCTTGTCCAATCATCAGTAGCTCCCAAAACATAGAAAACATTTCCAACTAAATGGTTTTAATGTATAGCAGGTTAACATAATTGGCTTTCACTTTTCAGACTGGAAACTGTTAAGATTTTTACAATTTTCTATAAAATCTGGAATATTCCTGGTGCTGGGAGGCTCATGCTTGTAATGCTAGCTACTAATTAGGCTGAGATCTGAGGATCGCAGTTTGAAGCCAGCTCAAGCCAGGAAAATCTCTGAGACTATTAACTCCAATTAATCACCAAAAAAGCTCAAAGTAGAGCTATAGCTCAAGTGGTAGAGCACAGTCTTTTTTTTTGGGGGGGGTCCGGTCTTGGGGCCTGAACTCTGGGCCTGGGCGCTGTCCCTTAGCTCTTCTTATGTGGTGCTGAGGAATGGAACCCAGGACCTCAGGCATGCAAGGCAAGCACTCTACCACTGAGCCACCTTCCCAGCCCATGTCTTGAGCACAAAAGCTAAGGGACAGCACCTAGGCTCTGAATTAAAGTCTCAGGACAGGCACACACATAAAAACTGAACTATTTTATTTTAAGAAATATTCTAAGATTTCTCTCCTGGGATCTAGATTCCAGTAGCTAATTGGGTGGGAATTTTTGTTGTTGTCTATGGCTTTTTTTTGGTTGCTATTATTTTGGTGCTGGTACTGGAACTTGTACTCAGGACCTTGTGCTCATATTTATCTTTCACTCATGGGTGGAGCTCTACCACTTGAACCATGCCACCTCCACGTCTGGCCTTTTGGTGGTTAATTGAAGATGAGTCTCACAGAGTTTTCTATTAGAGCTGGCTTCAAACTGTGATCTTCAGATCTTAGATTCTTGTGTAGCAAGGATTACAGGTATGAGCCATTGGCCCCAAGATTGTTAATAAGGTTTTGAGATCAATGGAGAGATTATCATCCATTTCTTATTACTACTGAGCCCAAAATACAAGTACTTCATCAGTGTAACCTCCTAATGTGTCTTCAAATCTACCCAGAGAACATGGCAGGGATCCAGAGAAAGTTTGATGCAAAACTTTGGCCTCTGACACTGGAGTCTAGACAGGAACTAAGAACTATTAATTAATTCCTTGGCATCTGGTTAAAATGGGCTAGTCTGTCACAAATTATTCCCTTACTTGCCCAGTTTAAAACCAGCCTTCCAGATTAAAATTTATCCAGTGTCTAAAATTATTATTGCCCCATCTCTCCAGACTGAAATGTGCCATGAATGCCACATCATAGGCACGTACATTTCCCCACTATTCCATCTTCGTGCAAGTACCATGTGTGCCTACTGTAGCTTATGTTTTAACTTGCCTTGTTCTACTAGAGGTAAGATAGAAGCTTCTGCTTTATTCCTATTATCATCTACATTGCTTTTGTCAGTGAGAGCCCTCATTGTGTCCTAGAGAGAAATGAAGACCAAAAACCAAGAATCTTTTTCTTCATAAACTCATTCTAGGGCCCTATTTTTCTTCCTAAGTACTTTGCTATTTTTACTCTGGTGTGGGGTTTCCCAGACTATTTGCAAGTCTAAGTTTCCAAGTAAGACAAGATGGTGTGTCATTTCAATCAATGATGATCTGCTTAGTGAGTAGGATGTTTCTATTTTGCTGTGAGCTATGAATGCATTAATTATCACTCAAATCACAATGTAATCTCCACCGAATTACAGGCCGCTGCCATGTTGTAGAGACTATTCTAGAATGAAACAAAAATGATTGACTTGGACAAGTAAGTAGTAAATCAGACCTTCTCATGGAAGCAACAATGCTTGATAAGAAATGTACTCGCTATCGTGCCCATGCAATTGTAAACCCTCTGTATGATATTTTTGCAATTAAAAAGAAAAGAACAGATATTTTATAATTCCAAAAACTGCCTGGCTTTATGTCTTTACTCTGCTGCTCCAGTGAAAATACACTTGGCCATAGAATTGATAACAACAACAAAAAACAGACATTGTCAGAGCTCTCGCCAACCCTGAAATATATGCAGATAATAATGTAGGGGCAGGCTGCTGCTGAAGAACTTCAAGAGAGACTCGGAGCTGTTGATATAATTGCTCTGTATCACTGCACGAGCCAACACTGTCAGGAGAGCCACTCACATGAAAGTACGTGAGGTATAATTCAGAGGTCAAAGAGCTCTCTCAAATAATTTTTGTGGAGGCGATTTCTTATGCCCTCATCAGTGAAACATTTCATACCCAGAGAAAGCTCCAGGAGAGCCCCTTAGTGAAATGCGCTATTACTGTGTGAGAGGAAGTGGCAGAGCAGGGCATAGAGGGCGGAGGGAGCAGCAGTCAGCCTAGGGGAATGAAAGAGGAAAACTGTCTGCACGTAAATTAAAAATACTAGACCTAAAAAATAAAATAAAAGCCTCATTTGCATCTGCAATCAGAGACTAAGTCAGTAGTTAAGTCATCTTCCCTGATAGGCAGAAGGCTCCATATCTTCACCCCCATCTTTAGGCCCTCATACTGAAGCACTGCTGTGCACGCTGTGATGCCTTGGCTTATTTATTATTTATTTTTAAAGCAGGGGCTTACTGTGGCTCCCAGGCTGGTCTTGACTCATGATTCTTCTGCTTCATCTACTCCAGTGCTGGGATTTTAAGCATGTATGTCACCATACCCAGTTGTGTTGCCTGGATGGATTGTTGTCTTTGAATGTGAAGTTAGTATATGCACCAAATGGTAGAATGAATGAGTGCATTCATGTATTTGTGTGAGTGTGTGTGTGTGTGTGTGTGTGTGTGTGTGTGTGTCATAGTGAGAGAATGAGGCAGAGAGAAACATAGTCAGAGGTAGACACGGTTAATTTTCATAGTTAACCTGTGACCTAGCTCCTTTTAATGTCTTAAATGTCATCACACATTCAGGTGAACACTTACTAAAGCCTGAAGTGCTTTGGCTTTTAGGTTAAATTATTTAAGCTTGGCAGGGTAATGCTGAGACAGGATGGTATGGGGTATGCACAGGCTTTGATAAGAACTAAGTCATCCTCTGACGTCTGAGTCCAAGACAGGTTGAAGCTGTTCCAAAAATGAAGGGCTTTATAGGGCCACTGACTACTTTGTGCATGTCTCTTTCATTTTGTTTTTAACTTCATCTCTCAAAGTATTGCTTTCATTATGTCAAGGTCAATGATCTTCAATGGCTGCTGAAAAGCTAAACCTTTAACTTTAATTTTACTCTTCCAGCCTATACAGTCTGTCTAATCTTTGTTCCCAACTTATGTATAAATTGCTTGCCTAAAGACAAATCTCAGAAGACATTTGCTGTTTAATGATGATTTTGATCAATATTTTAAAAAGTGCATTTCTTAGCCAGATACCAGTGGCCCACATCTGTGCTACTCCGGAGGATGTAATCCAGAGGATCTCATCTCAAGTCCAGTCTAGGTAGAAAAGTCTTCTAGGTTCCAATTCCAAAATACCCAGCCAGAAGTTGGATTGTAGGCAAAACTTAAGTGGAAGAACACCAGTTGAGCAAGCAAAAAGAGCAAGCTCATGGCCCTGAGTTCAGATCCCAAGACCAGAAACAAACTAGAGCGGATTTCTAGATGAGCATTACCTATCACATGCCTTTAAGGGTGAATTATTTAATTGTTACTTAGCTGTAAAAGTCTTTCATTTGCATCAGTAATCAGTGCTGACGTGAAAATTTATTTTGATCATATATTTGCATAGAGACATAGTGAGTTTCCATTTTTTCCCCCTGGGATTAAACAAAGATAAACGGAGGATCCCATTTTACATGGAAAATGCTCTTCTGTTCAACTGCCTCTCATTCATGCAGTTGCTTCCTGAGGGCAGAAGTTTTGGGAAGTGAATCATCTCCCAGTGGTATGCATCTTTCAGATTCTCTGTTGTACAGTTTAAGTACAACAGGCTGAACTTTTGACACTGGGTCATAGGCATGCTTAAAACTCCAGAGCAATTTGAAGATCCATGGCTGTAAGTCTTTTGTGTTTTTAGAAAACGGTTGCTCTCTGTAATATGATGAGATTGTTTAAACCTATTTCAGTATTATTTCTTAGTACTTTTCCGTGTATCTCTTGGTTGTGAATCGTCATCACTATATAAGCATCTTTATTTCCAAATTCTCACGTAAAATCAAGGGCTAATAGCCAATCATAGTACCATAGTACTATTTAAAGAGAAGAGTATGGGAAGTCTTATTTTATTTTAGCTTAACTTGAATCAGAAGCAACAGCAGTTTAATAATTGGAAATTTATTTTATTTTATATTTTTGGGTACGCTACTGGGGTTTGAACTCAAGGCTGTATGCTTTAGCTTTAAGCTTAAGGCTAACACTCTACCTTGAACCAAACATCTACCTTCTGGATTTTCTGCTAGTTAATTGGAGAGAAGAGTCTCTTGGAATTTCCTGCTGGGGTGGCTCTGAACCCCAATTCTCAGATCTTAGCCTCCTACCTAGATAGGAATACAGGCATGAGCCACTCGTACATAGCTTCAAGTACTCAAATATTCATTTTAAAACACAATTTGTAAACCTCAATGCTGAATATTGCTGGCTATAAATTGTAGTATATTTGAGTGTCTTATCAAGAATGACTGGACTAACTGAGTTCTAAGGCAACTTTCTTAGATTACAAAAGTTTTACAGCATCCCCAAGCCAAAAGATATACTTTAAAATTAGAGTTATCAAGTGTCAAGTATTGTGGTCCAAATCTGTGTGTGTGTGTTTGTGTGTGTGTGTGTGTGTGTGTGTGTTTGTGTGTGTGTGTGTGTATCTGCCTTTCTGTGTCTGTGTGTCTGTGTGCCTGTGTGTGTGTATATACATATATATATATATATGTATATATGTATATATATGTATATATATTCTAACAACAACTAGGTAGCAGAAAATAGCAAACACAAAAATTAAGAAAAAACACATCTTTTCTCCATTAAAAAGTAACCACTATTAACTTGCAAACGGGAGGTGTATAACTAATGAATATTGCATAGTCTTTCTCAAACCTTGCCTCATTTTCTGTTCCACAAGGACTGCTGCCCAGTACCTGGCTTTTATGACAGCAACCAGCAAAATCCTGCCTTAAGAAAACAGAGAAGTGATGAACTATTTCAAGATAGAAACTTCTCTCATGACCACAGCAACATTATTTTCCTGTGCTTGGGTTGGAATTTTAAACTATTCCTTAGCATTTCTGGATTTGCCACTCTGTTTGCAGTGCCTAGACACACAGTTTAGGAATCATGCCTATATATTATCTTCTGACTCAGAGTAACTCCTTACTCTACACTGGTGGTACTCAGGATCCAATGCACTTCAGAGAAAAAGAGGAGTATGAGTAAACAGTAGGGTATTTTACCATTTTTCCAATGGGATTGGAGAAATGGATTCTACAGATAAGCACAATCAACAGATACCATCAAGAAGTCAGAACACTGTGGTATGCAATCACATCCTCCTTCCCACAGGCTCATAGTGTACAAAAAAAGAGAAAGAAGGAAAACCTAGACAATGTAACTTACTAAGAAAGCTGGTATTCACTACATCTGTTGTCTACCTGTAAACAGTAGATTTTTTGGTAGTTATTATATATACATACATACATACATACATACATATATATATATACACACACACACATGTATGCATACACATGCATGTATATATGTAAGGTCCACTCCTCGATGTCGAGCAGACTCCACCCTCCTTGCAGCAAAGTATCTGCCTAGTACCTGCATTACCTAGGCAACTGGCACACTAGGAAGAGATCACATCTGCATCCCCTGAGGTCTCCTCCGGATTTGATGAGGCTACGCCTTTCCCCACCCCTACCCTAGATAAGGCCTAGCCCAGAGCCAGACTCTCTTTCCCAGGCCTTTTCCCAGCCACATGGAGGGCCAACATGGCCTAGTGCCAGCAGGAATGATGAATAAATCTACCCCTTACCTGAATACCACGTGTGTGGTGCTCTTCTTATTAGGCCTCTTCTTTAAAACCTAACATAAATGGTGCCTTTTGAACTTGGGAAGGGCTTAAAGTCAGGATAGGTGGGATTCCTCTTTTTTCTTTTCTCGTTTTTTGCTCTGAGGAATACCCACAGTTCTGATGCCCTTTTTGCGAACCGTTCTGTTGCAGACACAGCGCATCAATACCATTGCTGGCCTCTGCATCCACCTCCATCCTTCTACATTTTGGTGAGTGAACTACTCTCTAAGGGTTCTCTGTTGCTCAGTCTCTCTCTAGATGTGGTACCACGCCAGAGAACCTGCTAGGCCTTTAACTGAAAGGCCAGTCACCTTGACTCTGGTTGCTTGGCCACTCCTCCCTAGAGGCCTCGGTGGTAACTCTAAGTCGGGATGCCACTTCCATCTGATAAGCCCTCCTTTACTCACTAATTTTTTTCTCTCCTATGCCTTTACTGAGGTGCTGTGTGTCACTCCTGAGTCGTGAAACCCCTCTGAAATGCCTCCTGCTCTCCCTGGAAAGCCAGAGCACCTAATTTTTTATGCTGTTCTCAGATTTAGACAGTTTTTTCCTCTGCAATGGTACATGGTCAGAAGTCTGTTTACCTTCAGGCTCTCTTTGCTCTCTGCTAATCATGTCCAACTTTCTATATCTCTCCCTTTCTTTTCTAAAACTTTTTGGCTTGTGCCCTGAAGAGTGCGATGCAGGCTGGGTCTTGGGAACCCCCCTCTAGGTTCCCTCTCAAAGGCTAGCCAATGTAGGCTTGATCTATTTGTTCAGGGTTTCTTTGCATTTTTTCAGAAATTCGCCATCATGAGTTTGCCATCTTGGCCACATGGTGGGTTAAGGGTTTGGCCCCATCTGACCCTTAACTTTCCACCAAGCTTACTTACTCTTCTATCCATATATTCTAATATGCCTTGCTAACGAGTTGCTCTTTTCACAGGCCCTGGTAACTGAGGCCCAGCCATCTGATGTGCTTTGTTAACAAAGATGTCTAAATATTGTTGTCAAAAACTTTAGGTTTTGAGTTTTGCCTTTTTTGTTTGGTGATGTGTATTCTACTACTGACTACGTGGTTCTAAAATATTGGGCCTATCTGTGCTAAGATTCTCATCACATCTAATGAGTTTTGTCATTGCAGAATATTTGTTGATCAATTCTTGATAAGGAGCAGGTAAGCTCTACTTGTTCTATTTGATCTCCTTGTTGCTTTAATTGGAAATAATAAAGGTTTTTTGTGGTAAAGATTGCAGTTCAAAGCCAGCCCGGGTGGAAAAATCCCTGAGACTCCATCTCCCAACTAACCTGCAAAGAGCCAGACTGGAAGAATGGCTCCAAACTCTTATCCCTAATTAACCAGCCAAACACTGGAAGTGGTACTGTGACTCAAAGTGGTAGAGCACTAGCCTTGGGCAAAGTGCTCAGGGACAGTGCCCAGGCCTTAAGCTGAAGCCTGTGAATGCCAACTGGTACGAGCCATCCAAGCAACAAGCACCTAGACTCCTCGGACTTGGCCAGTCTGGGGAACAAGGGACCATGGAGAGGAGTAAGAGGAGATGATGTCACATCAGCTACTTTGTGCCTGCCCTTTCAAAATTAACCAGAGCTGGGAGGTCAATAGAAGTAAGAAGCCTGCCCATGCAATGTCCATAGCTGTTTACCTTTCAACTGGACAGGAATTTACATTCTTGCCTTTGTTACCTGACTTCTCTACTTAGTCGCCAGATGTCAGAAGTACCTAGGGACATTTCTACCAAACTTTTCAGCCCCAAGTCCTTCCTCTTGCCACTTATTTAGTCTCTAGTATTCTTTTTCCAGCCCCTCAATGCCTCATGAAACTTTCTCCAGACTTCAATGTCTACCAAGGGACAGCTGCTGCTCACTGCCTTCTCTGGGAGGGGAACACATTCCGGCCTTTTACCCCTATTGTCGACGCCCCTTGTCAGCAGGAAGTAGCCAGAGAGAATCTGCGCCCTATTTCATAATTATTAGAAGGCTGGAATGTAAGGTCCACTCCTGGATGGCGAGCAGACTCTACCCTTCTTGCCCAGGAGTCGCTGCCCCATACCTGCATTACTAAGGCAACTGGCATACCTGGAAGAGGTCACATCTGCATCCACTGAGGTCTCACCTGGATTCGATGAGGCCACACCTTTCCCCGCCCCTCCCTAGATAAAGCCTAGCCCAGGGTCAGACGCTCTTTCCTAGGCCTTTTTCTAGCCACGAAGAGGGGCAACATGGCCTAGTGCCAGCTAGAATGATGAATAAACCAAACCTTACCTGAAAACCACGTGCATGGTGTGGTTCTTACTCGGCTACCTCTTTTTAAAAACCTAACAGCACAACTATGTTTATTGCAGCATTATTTACCATAGCTAAGATATGGAGCCAACCCAGATGCCCCTCAGTAGATGAATGGATCAAGAAAATGTAGTATATTATATACACAGTGGAATTCTATGCCTCCATCAGAAAGAATGACATCACCCCATTTGTTAGGAAATAGAAAGTCTTGGAAAAAGTTATATTAAGTGAAGTAAGCCAGGCCCAAGGAAACATAGATCCCATGGTTTCCCTTATTTGCAATAACTAGTATATGTCTGAGACAAGCAGAAAAGGCCAGATAAGTTGACGTTAGGCAAAATGAACCCCAAGATAAGGATTCAAATGTTTTTTCTTTTATGCTATTGTTTCTAACATATTTATAAGGTGTTTTGTTTATAATTTTGTTTATAATTGTTTTGTTGCTTTGTATGTCCCTCCACCACCGTATAACCCCTGTTTTCACTGTATTTGATGTTGGTATAATTTGTGGAGGGGAAGGGAAAAAAACAAATTGTTTAAATAGGAATACAAGTGGACCCATTGCAACAATGAGATGTACAAGATGTTATGTCGAAAAATGAACTTTACAACTTTGGCGCAGGGAGTGGGGGGAGATGGGAAGGGATGGGATGGGGAAACAAAGGAGGAGGCAACAATGCTTGATAAGAAATGTACTCATTACTTTGCTCATGTAATTGTAACCCCCCTGTACAGTATTTTCACAATAAAAAAATAAAAAATAAAAACCTAACAGTATACACATATGTACATATATATTTTTTTGGTTGGTTGTGGGACTTGAATTCTGGGCCTGGGTCCTGTACCTGAAGTTTATTTTTTTTTTTTTTTGTTCAAGACTATTGCTCTACCACTTTGAGCCACAGTACCACTTACGGTTTTCTAGTGATTAATTGATTAATTGGAGATGAGTGTCATGGACTTTCTTGCCTGGTCTGGCTTTAAACTGTGAACCTCAGATCACAGCCTCCTGAGTAGCTAAGATTACAAGCATGAGCCACCAGGGCCCAGCATACTTATGTTTTTGAAATGTGTCTGGATACATCCCAACTGGCCTCATGTAATCAAAGCAGCCCAGCTCCACGCTGCTACCAAAATGAATAATGCTCCATTTCCCAAATGCAGTGGCAATCTACCATAGGCAGGAAAAGGCTTCCAAACATTAATTGCTAAAGAGAATAAGAGAGAATGAGCCTAGATAAAACAAATCATCAGGCCATTTGACCAAAATCTTCTAAAATGGAATAATAATGCATTTACTACTGGGAGGAGTAATGACCAAGTATACTAATAAAATTGAATAATGTGTATTCTTTTCATAATCTGGACTTGGGGAAAACAGGAGAAAAGTAACTGAGCCATTTTCCGGATGTCCATAGACAAAATTCTGTAATATCTTCAGGTAAGAACAGCACTACCTGCTTCTCTGGAAGGTAAAGCTAATAAGGAGGGGAAACTGTCAAAGAAGCAGATTCACCATTGATCTGAGGGTCTCCTAATCTCTGAGTAGAACTTCAGTGGCTCTCTTTTTCATGTTCTAATGTAAGTCATACTGACTCTGCCACTGAGATGAAGTGAAAAACAGTAAGTCATTCGGTTATTTATTTATTTTGTACTTTTGAGATAACTTGGGAATCTTCTGCTTCTTACTTTTATGGAAAGAATGAAAGAGCGTAACAGCATGGGGTGTTGAGAGTCTTCCAGAAGACCCTAGACCCCTGTGGCTTCCTGTTGATAACTGTGGAGCCAGCATCTGTCAGTGCAAGTGTGGATGATCATCCACAAATAGGTACTTGGCAATGGTCCCAATTCATTACCCACATCATAACCCAGAGCGTGGAGGAAAGAGCTGAATGATCAGTTTCTTGGCAGTTATCCCATGATGGATAATGCAAGTACTTTTCATAAAACAGCAACTCAATTTCAATATACTTATTTGTCCATGTATTATGGGACTAGGTGCTCTTCTGTATTCTCTAGAATATTTATTTTTCTTTCATAAAGGAGACGCATTGCCTCACAAGGAAAAGCTGAGAAATGACAAACTATGCAGATAGCTAAAATAGAAGGCAAAATGGAGGTAATATGAGAAAGATATTTATAAATTTCTAGAAGCAGAAAGAAAACAAGTTATTGAAAAATTACCAAATCTTTTCCATACTTTCTCATTTGTTTTCCATATACTCTTCAAGAAAGAAGACAATATAATCACCACTATTTCATCCCAGGAGACATGTTTTTCAAAGATTGTATAATCTAGTCATAAATTTTATCCATAAAAATCAAATCTATCCTCTTTCCACATGTTAGTAGAGGTAAACAAATAAGCAAATACATCATCCGCTAACTAAAACATGCTCTTATGCAGTGAGATACTATTATGAAATATGAAGAATTAGTAGTTTCTAAAACATTTTCAACTGAAGAGCCAGGCACTGGTAGCTCATGCCTGTAATCCTAGCTACTCAGGAGGCTGAAATCTGAAGAACATGGTTGGAAGCCAGCTTGGGCAGAAAAGTCTCTGGGACTCTCCAATTAACCACCACCAAAAATGGAGCTATGGCTCAAGTGGTAGAGTACTAGCCTTGAAAACAATAAGCTCAGGGATAGCACCCAAGTCTTGAGTTCAAGCCCCAAGTCTGGCACTAAAAAAATCAATTTAAAATGTTTTTCTTATTTGTCATTCATATACAAGTAATAAATGTATACCACTCTAATGTAACCAACTAAAAATCAATCTTTAAGTTAATTTCCCAGGCATATCTACTATAGAAAACACCATTGGTTGGTTTGTTCAGTGTTCAGCCACACCCTTTCCCCCCCTCCACAGTTACCTGAGATAAAAGGGAAGTGATGAAGGAGAGAACCTTCCTGCTCAAAGAAAGAGTCAGAGACTCAGTAGGTGAAGTTACTTTACCCTCTGCAGTGTACAATATTGTTCTCCTAACTATTTGCTTCCTAGAATATGGATTTTCTGCCACATTTTGAGAGCAATATAGCTAGCATGAAGACAGAGACAAAAAGACTCATGGTCTTCAATTATATCCTTGAATCCCCATGTGAGTTCTGCACTGTGTCCTCAAGGCCCCCTCCTCCCCCCTCCCCCACTACACACACACTCCCTTACAGCTGGCTGGTGCACTACCAATTTAGCTACAACTCCATTCTATTTTCTTGTTCTGGTGGATATTTTTGGGGTTATGAAGGCTCAGAGATTTTCCTGCCCAGGCTGGCTTCAAATTGTGATCCTCTAGATCTCAGCTTCCTTGTATGAGTCATCAGTGCTTGTAATTTTTCTTCTATAAAACAACTAAAGTCTGATCCACAGAAGCCAGTATTACCTTTCGTTGTTGCTACTTGTAGCTGAATGTATTGGACCCTGACATAATGTTATATAATACACAAATACAAATATCATCCTTCATAGAAAATTTTGAAACTTTCCCTTTCAATTAAGTATGTCTTGACAGTATAATATTTAACATCTGTATGGCAGTTCATTAAATATTTTTACCATTGTTTGCCTCATAGGTTGTTACCTTGATTTCCTTTTTGGACGTTATGAATACATCTTTGCATGGGTATGAAGTGGGTAGAAATGTCCCCAGGCAGTAGGAGAGAGAAAAACATTCTATGTAATGTCACTTGGCTAGTGGAGGGACCATGAATGGTATGGTAAGAACAGTGGCTAGACAGAAGTGAAGTCAAGAAGAACTCTGAGTGTCTGGATGAACCCAGTACCTTGGAGGTTTTGAAAGCTGGGGAGATGAAAGCAGGGACAACAGGAATAGGAACAAGTCACAGGGGCAAACCAGTCCACTGAGGGCAGACTTTAGAGGACATTCATCAGCTCATACTTTACATGTATTATTCATACACATAAATGGCAAAGTGACTGTTTATGGGTTACAGAGTGAATATGAATGTTCATCAGTTAGAAATCAGTTGGGTGCATGGAACAGGAAGGAGAAGGAGAGAAAAAACTTGAAGATGGCTGCAGTTTTGAGCTCAAGTAGTTGAAGAACAGTGAGGGTATAGACAGTGATGCTAACCTGAGAAGGAGTTGATAGGGCAGAGAAAAGCAGAAATTGCTTCTCATTATTTTTTGTCTATTTATTTATTGTATGTTTTTATTGTAAAAATGCTGTACCGAGGGGTTACAGTTACATGAGCAAGGTAATGAGTCCATTTCCTATTGAGCATTGTTGCCTTCTCCTTTGTTTTCCCCCTACCATCCCTTCCCTCCCACCTCCACATCCACTCCCCCTACCACTGCCGAAATTGTAAAGTTCATTTTCATCATAGTGTTTTGTGCATCTCATTGTTAC
Source organism: Dipodomys merriami (assembly GCF_024711535.1). NCBI lineage: Eukaryota > Metazoa > Chordata > Mammalia > Rodentia > Heteromyidae > Dipodomys > Dipodomys merriami. Next base: position 13,431,002 of record NW_027203826.1, on the reverse strand, counting down.
AATGGGTCAACCTGTATCCTTATCTAAGCATTTTGTTTTTAAGGCAGAGATACAGTGGAATATGTAGAAGGTAGAGATCTGGGCTCGCAAATTGAATTTAGATTTGGGAAAGAGGATGGGCATAGACTTAATGCATAAGCTGTCTGTGACACAGAGATAGATGTGAAGGTGAGGTAGTGATGACAATAGAGTGAACACTGAAGGAGAGAGAAGGCTGAGTCATGTAGACTAGCTAGCTCTTGCAGTCAGGAGGATGCTGAACCCTGCCGGCCACAGGCTAGGCATTCAAGGTGAGTCATAAAATAGAAACCACGGAATGCAATGGCTTAAACTCAAACTGAATTGTTGAGATGGAACTGTAGAATATACTTCATGATACATTCACATTGATAGTGCCATGTTGAATTGTAAGAAGGTGTAAAGTGATTACTATTTCGCAGGCTTCAAGTACAAAGACACTGAAGCTGCTGTTTCCAAACAGACATCGTAGCCAGACTGTTGGAGAGAAACCTCTTTCCTAATGAAATCTTATTTTGTTGTTAAAGAAGGAGACAAAGAGGATGAGAAAGAAGAGGATGAAAGGAGAAGAAAGGGAGAGAGAAAAATGAGAAGTGGACTGGTTTGAAGTAGTCTGTGAGCAGATAGCGATAGAGGATAAGCTTGCAGAATTTTAGTATTATTTCCAGACTGGTGGAGTGTTCATCAGTAAGTTAACCAGTATTTTTCATTTATTGAGTATTTTCTGTGTGAAAGTGTTTTAGGTGCTTGGAGCTATTGTATTTTTGAGAGAGGGAGAGAGAGAGACAGAGAGAGACAGAGACAAAGACAGAGAAACACAGAGGGAGAAACAGAAACGGAGACAGATAGATTTTCAAAAAAACTGAATTTGAGAGGAAGAATTATCTGTAGCTCATTTTCTAAAATGGCCACCAACAAAATTCTCTCTTATTTCAGAAAACACAAGAAGAATGAAAAGACAGCACCACAAGGCTTGCCTGAGGCCTAAAGCTATCATGGAAGTGAAATTCTGTCAGAAAAATCAGACATAAGATTCCCTTTTGAGCTTCTTAACTTCCCTAATTAGAACTTGAATAGACCTCTTATTTTCCCATAAAACTGGGTATGTCATTGGCACAAAATGAAAAAAAAAAGTTTCTTACAGAGGACAAAGAAGAGCAACAAACAATTGCAGAAGGAAATCTTAGGTATAGACACACAGTGAGGAGATATGATTGGATTGCCAATGCGGATGAATGATGGGTGGGCAGGTTGAAGAGAGAAGGAGGGCTGCTCTGATGGGGGAACTGAGTGCAGGATAAATGATGTCCATATGGACGAGGCAAGGGCCAACAGGAAGAGCGGCAAGTGCCAAGCCTAAGGAGGAGACCAACCTTGCCATGGTCAAGAAGCAGAGAGGCCACTGCTGTGGGAACACAGTAAATGAAGAAAGTGGACAAGGCTGAGCTCAGTGACGTGGCTGAAGTTATCACTTGCAAAATTCAACTCAAATATCTAGTACTGCCCTGCCATGAGGTCCTTTCCCAGGCAGTGCTGGGCTCTCTCAGACCTGGTTTATAGATTCTTCCACAGGCAGGTGCTCCACAGGCAGGACCATGGTCATTCATCTCTCCACTGGTAGAAGTCACAAGCATTCATTCAACTTAGGTCTAGTGAATGAGTGTTTGCAGTTATATACTTAAAAAGTGGGAAAGACAAAGAGTTGAGGATGTGGCTCAGTAGCTAAACACTTGCCAAGCATTTGCAGGGCACCGAGTTCCATCTGTAGCATGCATGTACACATGCACATACACATTCTCATGCACACAAGCACATAGGCATGTACACACATGACAAAAGATGCCTCTTGGTATTTGCTTTTTTTTTTTTTTTTTTTTGGTACTTGGGCTCAAACCCAAGATGTTGCCTTTTCTAGGCAAGCACTTTGCAACTAAGCTACAACCCAGGCCTGATGTTTGCTTTTACAGAGCCCTGAAGAAGCTTTAGTGAAAGGTAGTACTTGTAACGTAGACACCAAATAATCAGAATGTCTGTTTTCTATTGATTTTTCACTAGGGTTAAATCAGAGGCAGCTCTGTGAATGAAAGTTTTAGTTATTTTTTTTCTCTCAAGGCCAGCACTCTACCACTTTGAGTCACAGCACCACTTCTGTTTTTCTGGTGGTTAATTGGAGTTAACAGTCTCACTTTCCTGCTTGACTGGGCTCTGAACAGTGATTCACAGATCTAGTCTCCTGAGTAGCTAGGATCTTGGTGTGAGCCCCTGGTTCCTGGCTGTGAAAGGTTTTTGAGTCTGGCTTCTTATGTAACCTGTGAACTGCCAAAGATGGTGAAAACAGGACAAATGACAGCGGGTGGAAGGAAGAGTGTAGGCTGCGACTGAATGTCCAAAAAGAAAATAAGCTGAGATGTTGCTTAGTTGTAGCGCACTTGCTTAGTACAAGTTAGGCCTGGGTTTGATTCCTATTATCACAAAAAATATTTTTCAAAAGAAGAGAAAAGAAGAGAGGACAGGAGGGGGAAGGAGAGAAGATCGGAGGGAAAAAGAAGGAAAGAGAAGGGCAGGGATGAGATATAGATGGAATGGGGAGAGTAGGAGGCACGGTGGGCAAGGAATGGTGTAGCGTGAGGGAAAACGCCACAGGAGAGAGGCAACAGAAGAGAGACAAAAGAAAAATCATGCCCTTGGCCCAAAGCGCTTGAAGGCATGAGCCCATCCAAACAGCCAGCCTGCAGGAACACCAGCTTTGAGGCTATGCCAGTGAGCGAGGTGCAGGTTTAAGTCCTCACCCAGGACTCCCCTCTCAAACTGCTGCGTTGATATTGCCTCTTGGATTTCTTGCAGGTCTCTCTATCTCTTCCCCCTCCCCCTCCCCCTCCTCCCCTTCCTCCTCCTCCTCCTCCTCCTCCCCCTCCCCCTCCTCCCCTTCCTCCTCCTCCTCCTCCTCCTCCTCCTCCTCCTCCTCCTCCTCCTCCTCCTCCTCCTTCTCCTTCTTCTTCTCCTCCTTCTCCTTCTCCTTCTTCTTCTGCCAGTCCTGGGGTTTGAACTCAGGGCCTGGGCACTATCCCTGAGCTTCTTTTGCTCAAGGCTAATAATCTAACTCTTGAACCACAGCATCACTTCTGGCTTTTTCTGTTTATGTAGTACTGAGGACTCATGCATGCTAGGCACTCTACCACTGAGCCACATTCGCACCCTCTTGCAGGTCTTTTAAAATAAAAATGTCCAAACGTATCCCTGCCACCCAGTTTCCTGGTCCAAGACGCTGACTGACGTGGCTCCCTCAGCCCAAGCTTGTAGTTTCAGTAAGTTTTTCTTGTTGTGTTGTCAATTTTATATCATTATTGTAGAGGCGATGTACAGAGGGGTTGCAGTGACATAAGTCAGGTACAGAGTGCATTTCTCTTTGGCCACAGTCACCCATTCTCTTACATTCTCCCAGTTCTTCCCATCCCCACACACAAGTTGTGCAGCTCATTTCCAGTAGGCTTTTGGATGGCTGTCTGGAAGGCAAGTCACACACCCGTCTCTCTCCTTCCTTGTTGTCAAGGCCATTCTGACACCTCATCCCATCCTGGCCCCATGCAAAACAGATCTGAGTTCTCTTCTTACATGACAGTCAGATACTAGTCCTATGACATAAACCCTTTTTACTTCATATAAAAGCTCAAAGAAAGTCTTGTGGGAAGAAATGAAGCATCTACTTCCATTGGGTCTGCTTGCACCATTTTTAGGGAAAAAGTTCCTCCAAGAAACTAGGGAAAAGTTTGTTAGCAACGATGTAGTTTTACCTCTAAGTTACAGAACAGCTGTGGAACAGAAGTGGTAATTAAATGGGTTTGCTCAAGCACTGGGCTTGAAGAAGAAGTAGGGGATGACACAAAGGCTCTAGAATCTCAAGAAGAAAAAACTCCATTGACGGAGTGCCCAGGTGTCTCCTTGGTGCTCTACTTATGTACTAGTGTTGGTTCCTTGGGTGTTTTCTATCAGTTTCTGGTTAAGCCAAGCTAGGAAAGTTCTCTGGGCCTTTCATAAGCTGTTCATTTTTCCTGGAATTCTCCTTTTCCTCTCATACTCACAACTCTTTCAGGTGACACTTTCACATCCTTAGATGGGAGAACTACCATTGCAGATAAAACTGATCACCATCTCTTCTCCTATTACCATTTATCACAACACTCATTTGTTCTTATCTTGGCATCAACTTAAAATTATTTTATTCCTTTGTAATTCTGTTTTCTGGCTTTCCCTTTAAATTGTTAGTTCTCTGAAGGCAAGTCTGTATTTTTCAACCAGTCTATTTTTATCTTTGATGTATGGAGTTCAGATAAAACAGTAAGGAAATCAGTTAAGGTAGAGAAGAATAGAAATAGTTTTTCACAGCTTGTCTCTTCTGGAAATGCTAATTGCTATAGTTCAATATGGAAGGGCCTTGTGTTAAATATATGTACTCCACAGTAGCACTGTTGGTTAGAGGGAGAAACCTTTTAGAAAGTGAGGCTTATTAGTTTTGGGTCTTGAGGTATTTGAGTGTATGCCCCTGAAGTGGAGAGTGGGACCCTAACCCCTTGCTCTCTTCACTTCCATGAGGTAGTTGTTGCTTCTCCAAGCCCAACCAAAAGTTTCTGCCTTGCTGTTGGGGACCTGAACCAATAAAGGTGTGAGCCAAAATAAATACTCTCTCTGTATCACAGGTACTTGTTATAATAAGGGGATCAATGCATAGAATTCTGTTTCCTATGTGAGAGAGTAAGTATGTACAGAGAGAGAAGAGAGCAGAGGAGAGAGAGAGAGAGAGAGAGAGAGAGAGAGAGAGAGAGAGAGAGAGAGAGAGAGAGAGAGAGAGAGAGAGAGAGAGAGAATATCCTGTGAAGATGAGCAGTTGTGTCAGAATAGTCTTTCCATCTAGAGGCTCAACTTTTCAAGGCAAACACAGCTGGAGGTGTGGTGTGGTGTGGTGTGGTGTGGTGGGAATATATGGCAGAGAAATGAGGAGGTGTTCAGATTAAGGGTTTCTAGGATTGGGACCCAAAAGAGCATTTTCCTTATTGTTTATTACATGTAGACTATCTTTGTAGACTATCTTTAATCATTAACTATATGAGCTATAAATCATTATCCTATCTGCCTTTTTAACTAAGATGTCATCGATATGAAGAATGCTTTGGCCGGGTGCTGATGGCTCACGACTGTAATTCTAGCTACTCAGGAGACTGAGATCTGAGGATCGCAGTTCAAAGCCAGCGCAGGCAAGAAATTCCCTGAGACTCTTACCTCCAATTAACCATCCGGAAACCAGAAGTGGTGTTCAAATGGCAGAATGCTTGCTTTTTGAGCTGAAGAGCAGAGGGACAGTGCCCAGACCCAGAGTTCAAGCCCTACTACTGCCAGAAAAGAAAAGAGAAAAGAATGCTTTGTTTTTCTCCTGGAGGGGACTAGAGAAGTTGTCTCAGTTTAGCCAGTTGTTCATACCGGTCTTTGGGCAAGCTATTTAGCTATTGAGTAAGATTTATCTCCACTTTACATCAGGAAAGTAATCAAGGCCCTGGTTGCCTTCACAGGCTGTGGGAGGATCCGATGGATTAAGATAAAAGAAAGCATTTTATAAAATGTAGACAATTGATTGAAATGATTATTCTTATTTGTTACAAAAGCATTTCACCTATATTTTATTTTCCTATGTGTTAATGAGGTGGTAAATTTCTTAGAGGGGAAAAATGAAGTCTTGGATATGTAACCAGTAATGATGGCTCTATATGTGTGCAGTAAAGTTGAGTCTGAAGGATACAACCTCCCACCCCCATTACCCACCCTCCAGGGGTAATGGGGATACATTACTGGCAAAAAGTGGACCACAAGCTCCTTCACCTGCCTGTGTCTCTGACTAAACGCCTGGGCACTTACATTTCAGTTCTCTGATGAGATGAGCACTAGATGCTCACAAATTCCTGAGGGTACAGTCACCATTTTGCCAGAGCCCTAAAGAACATGTGCCCCAGAACTGGGACAAAAGACTTGGGAGGCAAATTTGAGATTAACATTAAGGAAAATGAAGAACTCTAATAACAACAGATGCTGGAGGGGATGTGGACAGAAGGAAACCCTACTGCATAGTTGGTGGGAGTGTAAACTTGTTCAACCACTTTGGAAAGTAGTATGGAGATTCCTCAAAAGACTCCACATAGAGCTTCCCTATGACCCAGCAATCCCACTTTTGGGCATTTACCCAAATGATCACAAACAAGGCCATACTAAAGCTAACAGGACAACTATGTTTATTGAGCATTATTTACCATAGCTAAGATATGGAACCAACCCAGATGCCCCTCAGTAGATGAATGGATCAAGAAAATGTGGTATATATATACACAATGGAATTCTATGTCTCCATCAGAAAGAATGACATTGCCCCATTTGTTAGGAAATGGAAAGACTTGGAAAAAATTATATTAAGTGAAGTAAGCCAGGCTCAAAGAAACATAGGTCCCATGGTTTCCCTTATTTGCAATAACTAGTATATGTCTGAGTCAAGCAGATAAGATGATGTTAGGCAAAATGAACCCCAAGATAAGGACACAAGTGGTTTTTTCTTTCTTGCTATTGTGTCTAACATGTTTATAAGATGATTGTTTTGTTGCTTTGTATGTCCCTCCCCCATGGTATAACCCTTGTTTTCACTGTATTTGATGTTGGTATAATTTGGGGAGGGGAAGGGCAAAAACAAATTGTTTAAATAAGGATACAGGTTGACCCACTGCAACAATGAGATGTACAAGATGTTATGTCGAAAAATGAACTTTACGACTTTGGTTGGGGGTGTGGGGGGAAGGGAAGAGTATAGTTGTGGAGATGGGAGGGCAGGGATGGTAGGAAAAAACAAAGGAGGCAACAATGCTTGACAAGGAATGTACTTATTACCTTGCTCGTGTAATTGTAACCCCTCTGTACAGTACTTTCACAATAAAGAAACTTATTATAAAAAAGAATAAGCTCCTCAGGCAGAAGTGACCCCATCTCTTCAAATATTCTAGCAAAAGCTTGTCACTCGTGAGGGATGCTGGCTTTCTAGGAGAGCTCAGATAATTAGAAGAGAGCTCCCTCACAAACCTGTTTTTCTTAGAAAATGTTTCAAGGTGTTCCTTACATAGCCTACATTCTCCTTTGCTCTTTGATTATATTTGAACCCACGAGCCATGATTTTCCTTTAGCAAGCTCTCTCACTTATTTTTCTTAGTGCTGGATGTAAATGCCAAGTAACACCAAGAAACTGACAATGACAACTAAAAATAACTTGAAAATAAAAACATTTAGGCTGCTTTGAATATGGTATTTTCCATCTGTTTGAAATGTAATCCCTGAAGACTGTCTGGCAGCAATTTTAGAGTCAGAGAACCACAGGGCCAGTTTCTTGGCCCCCTCTGAGTATATGTGCCTCTGTGTTTCCTGGAGGATCCTGCTGGGAGCTCCACACAGTAGGGGCTGTCATCTTCCTCCACAAGAAAAAACATCTCTCAGAAGATTACTGAATGTGAAATAAGGGAAGAGTAAACCACCTTCTTATCCTATCCTCTATTCAAAGGTATAAATAAGTAAATAGCCTTGCCTTATTGTGATGCTTGATTCCTTCCACATGCTTCTCAGGCTAAAACTCAGAAAGAATATAGCTAGCACTGCAGAGTATTTTTAGCCAGTTCTTAACTTCCAAATATGGTATGATCAATTTTGAGGAAAAGCAGGTAGAAGTAACTTAGTAATTTGTGGGTGGGAGTTAAGGAGGCCAGCTTAAAGCAAAGCAGTACACACACACACACACACACACACACACACACACACACACACAAACACACTACACAGAATATTAAAGCTGCTGAAAAAGTTTAAAAAATATGAGAGAATTGTTGCTGGTAAAGAACTCAAGTGAGAGGTAATTATAATAATGAGACTTGAACTGCAACACTTGAAGTACACAGGATAATGTGTAAGAGTGATACTCCTGCAATTCATTATATTAAGAATATGCAATCATTTTTTCCAATTCAAATATGAAAGCCAGGAAAGAAAATGGAGCCATAAAATTCACTTAAATGAATCTTTGTTCATACAATTGTTAGAATAAATGCATTTTTTTCAGGTGTGACTGAGTCTTTTAAAAAATCCATTGAAATTTTTTGTGTATGTTCTGAATACTTATCTTTTTCTTTTTATTATTTTCTTTAAGTAGTTATACAAAGGAGTTGACCTTTAACAAAGCAGTTTATGAATACAATATATCTTGATCAATGCCACTCTTTTCAACATTCCCATTGAAATGTTTTAAATAAACTTTTGTTGTTAGAAACAAAATCTCTATGTATGTGTTCAACCAGCTTTGGCAGTTAGAGTTTAACTCAGTATTATCTAAAAAACTTTTCCATGGGATTTTCTGCAGTTTTTCATAATGAATATTCTCAACCATGGGGAAAGGATTGTTGGTAATTGGTACTTAAATTGGCTTTAGGAAAGGTCACTCTTTGGTCTCCAGGTCCAAAATACAGGGTGCATGTGATAAGGCTCTTGAATATAACATTTGATCTAGAGTCCTCAGATCAAGAGAGGGAAATACGCCAGCACAATCCAAGCTGCTCTGTGAGGTGAGATCTGGAAGATCATGGTTCAAGGCCAGCAATGGCAGAACAGTTCATGAGATTCCATTTCTAAACAATCAGCAAAAAGCAGGACTGATGGCACAGTTCAAGCCTAACAAGTGCAATGCTCTAAGTTCAAACCCCATATTACTAATAAAATAAAAAAGAGAGAAAAGCAGAGACATATTGAATCCTTGCTGACAAGTTTAGCAGGTTGTGGAAAATTAATGAAGATGATATGAGGTTACATTAATTTGAGCTTCACTGTTGCTCCTACAGCTACTTTACCTCTGTTTTTCCTGCCCTTAAACCTGGATCCCAGTCATTCTGAATCATTTTTAGACATCATAAAATTTCTTGACTAAATTTCAGGAAGGGAACCATTCAGAATCAACATGGTCACAAAACTGGCCTGTCTATTTACTGGACAGCTTTGATGTCAGAAAATGTTTGCTTATATTGTTGCAAATCTTGTCTCCTATAATTTCCAACCTATAATTCTAGAAATTCTCATATGATACAGCTTTCAGATTTCCTTGATAATTAACACACTCTAGTTTGTTAATGCATACATTTATTCCATAACATTTCTTAAACACCTAGAATGCTGAGGGTTCATGCGACAAATCACAGTACAGTGAGAGGAACCCATCCAGGTTCTTACTGTGAGATCCCAGACCTAATTGGGAGGAGGTTGGAAGTAGACATGGATGTTAAGAGAAGGACATTGTTACTCCTGAGAGTCCTCCACTACAACACTTGGCCAGACCACATATAGAAGCAGAGCTCTCTTCCCATCCACAACCCAGAGCCTATGGAGCTGCTAGCAGATGCAGTCGTTCCTGGGAACCAGCAATGACTTCTTAGATCAAACAGCCCCAAATGTCCAATGTCATAACTGCCAGTTTCCTTCACTTTGCCCTCACCTCCAACTTCAGATCAGAGAAAGCCAAATATGCTCCTGTAAACAATCACACAGGCTGGCTTGCTTCCAGTTAGAAAAGTTAGACAGACAATCCCCCAACCAGAGTCCATGTGAAACATTTTGTTTTTTACCCTAAGCTTTCTCACACTAATGCTACCTTTGAATCTCTGTCACCCTCAAGTAGTGGTAGCCGCCTTTCTTCCCTTGCTGCAGCCCTTGCTTGTTCTCATGTGAATGGTCTTTATTTCCACACTCTTCTTCAAACTCTTCTGGTTAGAACTGGTCTGATTCACTCATTGATAACCTCAGTCTTGTTCTACAGCTCATAGTCTTAGATCTATCTTTCAGATAGTAGCCAGTGCTGGCCCATTTGCTTACAGGCCTTTTAGGTATTACCCTTGATAATGGTGGTAGACTAAAGCTCTCTGACATTACATTAAAGACCTCCCTTCAGAGAATGCTAACTGGTCCATGTTCCCTGAGTATCACTGCCTGCCTTACTATATATATTACCCAGGGAGACTTATGACATCTTTGCCAAAGACAATAAATAACCTCTAACCTCCTCTGCTGTTCCCTGTTTCATTGGCTCAGACCACTTAATAAATTCCCTTGTCATTCATTCAATGGCTATAATTTATTGAGTAGTCTCTGTGCTGCAGAAGTAGTGGTAGGTAGATTTTAGTATCACATTTGGTCTCCTAACAACAGCATGAGGTCACTATTATCAAGGCAATTATAGAGATGAAGAACTGGAAATTCAGGGGGGTAAAGTACCTTGATAGGAGCCATTTAACTATAAAGGGTAGAAAAAAATTCCATCTCAATTCTTACTTCAATCGCTGTATTCACTGCTGAATAATGAGCTTAGAACCAGCCAGCAAAAATAAGCCTGGCAAACAATAAATCTAGATGCTGCCTCTGTTTTCCAGAAGTGTAGAAATCTTATCTGACTAGAAGTGAAGTCCATAGGGGGGCTATTTTTGAAGTATGATACTTGATGTTTGGACATTGCATTTTAAGAGGGACTTAACCAAATAAACTGTATCTAGGGGCAAAGGTGACTAGGATAGAGTTTATGTCCTATAAGGATATCATGGGCTATCTTTGAGAACATCTGGAAGTGGGGGTTGGAAAAAACACGTGAGAGAAAATTTCAGACATAAATACATTTCATTTGGCAATGACCTACTGTCTAAATTTCATCTTAGGAAGGAGAATCAAAAACAGTCAAGTGATGCTCTGATTTATTTATGTAACTGCATAAATTGAGACTACAATGAGGCAATAAGCTAGCTTTGTAAGAATGCTTCCTATGGGAAGCTAGGAAAAAAAAAAGAATTTCTGACTTATACTTCCTTTAACCAGAACTACTGGCTAAATTGTCACTGCAGAAATTGTTGAAATATGTATGACTTTATGTTATCAAAAGTGCAGTCTGCTAATACATGTATATTACAAAAGTAGGGACATTTACCTCCTCATTTATTTTAAAATGCATGTGTAAACAAAAATGACCTTTCTGAGCTGCATAGACAATCTTTTAAGTCAATAAGGGAAAATGAATCATTTGTTTTCCTTCATGAGACATTCCCAAAATGTTAACTATTCTATGTTGTGTATGCTGTGGAATTTCCTTTTGCTTTGCTTCATTTTCATCGTGATTCTGAGAACTAGTTGTCATATCTTTATGTTCTCAAGTCACCATCTGCATTAGTCAGGGTTTTCCAGTAAAACAACTAATAGGACACGTAACCTTAAGGGCTATGAAACTCTGCAAACACTCAAGTCCTTTCTGTAAAATGCTATAGTATGTGCATATAGTCTACATATATTCCCACTCATATTTTGAACATCACTCGTGTATATATATCACCAAATGCACTGTAACTTATATTAACATTGATACTCATAAGTAGTGTGATACTCTATTGTTTAGGGAATAATGATAGGAAAAAATTTGGTGCCCTGATACATTTTAAGCGAATACTTTAAAAAATAGAATTATGTTGTTATTATCAAGGTGTTCTATACAAGGGTTATCATTTCATAAGTCAAGTAATGACTACATTTCATTTTTGGACAATGTCACCCCTTCCTTTGCTTCCCACCCACCTCATTTCCCCCACCTGTTCTGGCCTACAATTGTCATCATTTATCTTCCACATAGAGTATACTGAATACCATGACTGCATTTGTTCACCTTCCCTCCCTCCTTTCCCGTGACCCAATTTTGCTCTCCACAAAAGACAAAAATCAAAACAAAAAATTCCAAAGCCAAAACAAACACCACCACTATCACCACCACCAAGCACCGCCAAAATAAATGAATATTTTTGATCTGAGTTTTTTTTTTTGACTCTATGGATGTGAAACACTTCAATTACAGAGGGCTGACTGTACATCGTGTAAGAGACCACCCACAGCCCACCACTCCGTCTGTATAAATAAATACATAAAATAAATCATTAACACATTTCATGGAAAGCCAGGTTTGATGAATACTACATCCCTTTGACTCTCTCCGAAGACACTACATTGTTAAAGTTTCCCAGGATGAAATCCACTTAAACTAAATCTGTTTAAACCTATAGTTTCTCAGTCTTAGCCAGCATAGAGTCCTTTTCCCAGGTAGTGGCACCTTAAAAAGTATACCTTGAAAAACACTAAAACATTTGGTTATTCTTTGCTGCAATCTCCTGGTCAAAGATGAGTGGTGTGACATTCCAGTTACCACACAGATCCTGGGCTGGTCAGATGGCTATGCTCCACTTCCTCCTTCACCACTCTCCATCACAGGAGAAGGTCAGGGCAGGGTGCTTAGCTGGATCATCAGCCTGGGCTGCTATACGGTTTAATCTCCATTATTTTACCCTTTCCATAGTTATAGACCCAAGAGCTCATCTATTCTCATATATACCTTTTAATTCTTTTTATAATAAAGGTGGGCTGAGATTAAAATATGAACATTCACAAAATTTAAATAAGACTTTTCTTATTCTATTTTGAAGTTCATGATTAAAAATAAACCCTCCCTTTACTCTCTTCACTTATTCAGTGTATACATATGAAAACAGGACTAGGTAATTGAGGGTATGGCTGGAAGGTGAGAGACGGGGAAGAATAGTTAAAGAAGTAACATTGATCAAGAAATGCTGTGCTCACAACTGACCCAATTTTGTATTTGATTTCTGTACCTTGGGTATTGTATATACACTTATCTGCATTAGAGAAGGGAAGGGGAACAACAAAATGGTGACACAAAGGACAAAGGGCGAACCAATGGGACATGATACTCACAAGATAATCTGTTGGAAATGAACTTACAACTGGGGAGGGGAGGGAAAGTGGGAGAAAAATGAGGGAGAGAGTAACAAGTTCAATAAGAAATGTACTCAACACCTCACGTATGTAACTGTTACCCCTCTGTACATCACCTTGACAACAAAATTAAGTAAAAAATGGACACATTGAATTAAAACCCCTTTGTACAGCTACCTAAAAATAATACATTTAAAAAGTACAAGTAAAGAGTAAATAAAACAAAACAAATATCTCTCTAGAGTCACTGGTTTCTGGCCAATGGAATTAATGAATCCCACTGGACTCCACAAGCTAAAAAGGTGTGTCCAAAAACTCTAAATGTAGCCTTTTTCTAAAAGCATGATTTTCGTATTTCCTTTTCCAGCTTCTCTGCCGTCAGTATCACGCCTCCAGAACCCCATGGTTTGAAGACTGCTGTGCCCTTGCCTTTCAGCTTCTCACGCTGGTTAGTCTTTTGTCTGCTGTGTGGTGCTGTATTTTGAGGCTCTTGTGAAATTCACAAATTCAGGCTCCTGGGCGAGAAGCATGTGGTGATATTCTTTTTCTTCCCACAAGACTCCCCCTGGCCAAAGATTCTAAGGGAACTCCTGATGGATCCATGGGAGGTGAGGAATATAGAAGCAAACAAAAGTCAGGTTCTGGAGAATCTTAACTAATGCAGATAGTGACGCATGAGAAGTGGAAGAAAGGTATAACAGAAGCCTTTGAAATTCAATGCAAACTTGATGTGAGTTCGCAGAGCACAAATAGTGAGCACTAGCAGGCCTCATCCATGAGTATCATAGCATCATGGGTTTGCGAGGTAAACTACCAATGGCTTTCTTGATGAACTGTATTAGAATTTTTCTTAAAGAAAAAGATGAGCAGGAAATCTCAAAAGGTATGTACATATGACCATATAAGACGATGGTAAGAGAAATGAACCCCCAAGATATGACACAAGAGGTCTTTCTTTGTTGTTGTTGTTTTTAATGTACTATGTGATTTTTTTTGTTTCTTTTGTATGTTCTTCCCCATATGGTATATCCCCTGTTGTCACTGTATTTGATTTTGGTACACTGCATCTTGTATATACATTTATCTAATTTGGGGAGGGGAGGAAAAATAACAAAATGCTGAAACAAGGACACAGGATGACACATTGCAACAAGATACTCAGAAGACACGATATTGAAAATGTACATTACAACATCAACAGTGGGGCGTTGGGAGGTGGGGGAAGGAAGGGACTGTAGGAAAAAACAAAGGTAGTAACAATGTTTGACAAGAAATATACTCATCCCCTTACTCTTGTAATTGTAACCCTTCTGTACAGCATCTTTACAATAAAATAAAATTACAAAAAGAAAAAAAACCTCTATAACGGAAACACTACAGCAAGATCAGAGAACAGTGATCCTTCCTAAGTGTAATTTTTGCTAAAAGTTAGTGACAGTCAAATAACTGATTTTTTTTTGGTCAGTCATGGGGCTTGAACTTTGGGCCTAGGCACTGTCCTTCAACTCTTCAGCTCAAGGCTAGCACTCTATCACAACACTACTTGAGCCACAACACTACTTCTGGCCTTTTCTGCTTATGTGGTGCAAGGAATTGAACCCAGGGCCTCATGCATGTGAAGCAAAGCACTGTACCACTGAGCCATCTTCCCATCTCCTGACAGTCAAATAAGGAGTGAGGTATTTAATGCTAAAGAGCCTGGGTTTGAAGTCTAGCTTTGTTGCTTCATGGAAGGTGACCTCATCATTTGCTGAAGGTGTCTTACCTTCTTCTGTGTAAAACAAAGTGATGATAGTATTACTTACAAAATAATCATTACGAGAATTGAAATGAGTTCCAACTCTTAAAAGACACTCGAACATACCAAAAAGCCCACAATGCATCAGAGCTATTACCTATTAGTTGTATCAAGCCCCATACATAAAGGAATTAACACTTGGGAAAATGTATTATAGTTCTTTGTGTGATTATTAGCCTCACATACAAATAAGTGTCCTCAAATTAAAATCTGTTCTCAAAGATTCCTGTCATCCTGAGGAAGGCAAAGAAAACCCTACCTAGTCAAGCACAGTCAAAAGAAACATTAATTTAAAGTAAATGATGAAATGTAATAACATGGCTCCCAATACAGAGTGTGATGGAGACTGGATGGAGCCAATGTGTCCACAGGTGTGGAGAAGAGGAAGAGAAAGAGGAGAAAGGCAGGGGTTGCTAATGAGAGGGAAATCATGAGTAGGTGGGCAATTGGCCTGAAGAAGCATGAAGCGAATGCTAGGTAAATGCTCATGAAAGGCAGTTTTTTTAAAATAAGTTTTTTTATTGTGAAAATACCGTACAGAAGGGTTACAGTTATATGAGCAAGGTAATGAGTACATTTCTTATCAAGTATTGTTGCCTCCTCCTTTGTTTCACCTTCCCATCCCTTCCCATCCTTCCCCCCCCATCCAACCCTCCCCCCCCCACCAAAGTTGTAGAGTTCGTTTTCGACATAACGACTTGTACATCTCATTGTTGCAATGGGTCCACCTGTATCCCTATTTAAACAATTTGTTTTTCCCTTCCCCTCCACAAATTATACCAACATCAAATACAGTGAAAGCAGCGTTCTTATAAAGCATTGTTGCCTCCTCCTTTGTTTTTCCCCTACCATCCTTTCCCTCCCACCTCCACAACTACACTCTGCCCCTGCCCACCCCCACCTACATTGTAAAGTTCGTTTTTCTACATAGCGTTTTATACCTTTTACTGTTGCAATGGGACAACCTATATCCCTATTTAAACAATTTGTTTTATGAAAGGCAGTTCTAAACCTTGCCAGCCCTTCCCAGCTTGTGTCTCTTCCCATCAAAGAATAACTTCTTCTAGGAGAAAAGCAGGAATAATTGATAAGAGAGTAGGAATGAGACTTATTTGAGTTTTTAACAAGTAAAATGAGAAAATGGCAGTAAATTGTGAAAATGCTTGGTGTATATGGGATTCACAATTGCTAGAAATGAAATGAAGATGTAGACTTCATTAACTTCACTCTTAATCAAAGGACATGAGAGTTATCTCCACATGTAGATATTTTGCAACAGAGCAAAGCAGCAATGGGATCTATTTTAGTATTGTTTTTTCCAACGTTATCTTAAAGGTAGGGAAGGGGGGCGGGAGAAGGTGGGGGAGGAGAGATAGGAAGGGATGGGAAGGGGAAACAAAGGAGAAGGCAACAATGCTTGATAAGAAATGTACTCATGTCAGATTAGGTGATGTTAGGAAAATGAACCCTAAGATATGTATTTAAATGTTTTTTTCTTTCATGCATTTGTTTCTAATGTATTTATAAGATTATTTCTTTGTTGCTTTGTATGTCCCTCCCCCACAGTGTAACCCCTGCTTTCACTGTATTTGATGTCGGTATAATTTGTGGAGGGGAAGGGGAAAAACAAATTGTTTAAATAGGGATACAAGTGTACCCGTTGCAACAATGAGAAGTACAAGTTGTCATGTCGAAAATGAACTTTACAACTTTGGTGGGGGGGGATTTGGTGAGGGGGCAGGAGGAGGCTGGGAAGGGATGGGAAGGGGAAACAAAGGAGGAGGCTACAATGCTTGATAAGAAATGTACTCATTATCTTGCCCATGTAATTGTAACCCCTCTGTACAGTATTTTCATAATAAAAAATTAAAAAAAAAGAAATTTAGTCATTACCTTGCTCATGTAAATTGTAATACCTCTGTATGGTATTTTCACACACACACACACAAAGGTAGAGATGATGCCATAATATCTATCTAATAACCTAGGGGCAGTTTTGCCACATGAAAATAAATACATAAAGCACAGATATGCATACAAATTGTATCTTTAAATGTTTTCTTAAAAAGATTTAACCTGTTTGTCTCAATTCTCTGACCTTGAAGAAGTTGAATGTGATATTAAATTTACAACCAACACAAGAACACAAATTTTCATAAAAGAGGCTAATGAAAAGCATCAGATAGTATAGTATACACTTATGGCCCTTGCTTCTATCTCTCGTTTGTGTCCTCTCAGAAGAAACAGATGTGAGAAATGCTCAACTTTTTTTCATGGCTTTCCTACTAGTGAATTTATGCTGAGCCATATTTAAATAAGTTAATTTTTAACTTTTTTTGAAAACTTCAATTTTATTTTATATATATTATTTTATTTTTTTAAATTTTATTTTATTGTTAAGATGTTGTACAGAGGGATTACAGTTGCATGAGTAAGGCAATGAGTACATCACTTGTTGATCATTGTTACCCCTTCCCTTCTTTGTTGTTATCCTACTATCTCTTCCCTCCCCCAGCTCCCATACTCCTTTTTTTTTTTTTTTTTGGGTCTGGTCGTGGGTCCAGAACTCTGGGCCTGGATGCTGTCCCTCAGCATTTCAGCTCAAGGCTAGTGCTCTACCACTTGAGCCACAGCGCCACTTCC
Organism: Dipodomys merriami; assembly: GCF_024711535.1. Classification (NCBI taxonomy): domain Eukaryota; kingdom Metazoa; phylum Chordata; class Mammalia; order Rodentia; family Heteromyidae; genus Dipodomys; species Dipodomys merriami. The sequence goes on along the minus strand of NW_027203826.1, from coordinate 13,413,673 downwards.
GGCTTTTTTCTTTTTGCTTATGTAGTGCTGAGGAATCGAGCCCAGGGCCTCATGCATGCAAGGCAAGTGCTCTACCACTAAGCCACCTTCCCAGCCCTCCCATACTCCTATACGCCCTCCTCCGCTTGCTGCTCGAAGTTATAAAGTTCGTTTCCAATGTACTGTCCTGTGGGTATCTTTGTTGCAATGGATGATCCTGTGTCTTTGTTTCAGTGTTTTGTTATTCCTCTTCCACTCCTCAGATTAGACAAGATGCACAGTTTCAAAATCGAGTACAGTGACAACAGGGGATATGCCATAGGGGAAAGAACATACAAAGGAAACAACAACAAAAAATAATAAAATCACATGGCACATTTAAAACAGTAACAATAAAGACAGGCCTCTTGTGTCCAAATCTTGGGGTTCATTTTTCTTAGCATCATCTTATATGGTCATTTGTACATGGTTTTTGAGCTTTCTAGCTTATCGGATAAGATTATCCTATGACCCAGCAATCCCACTTCTGGACATTTACCCAAACAATCACAAACAAGGCCACACTAAAGCTACCAGCAGAACTATGTTTATCGCAGCATTATTCACCATAACTAATATATGGAACCAACCCAGATGCCCCTCAGTAGATGAGAGGATCAAGAAAATGTGATACAAACATACAATGGAATTCTATGCTTCCATCAGAAAGAACGACACCACCTCATTTGTTACGAAAAGGAAAGATGTGGAAAAAGTCGTATTAAGTGAAGTTACTCAGTCCCAAAGAAAGTTAGGTCCCATGGGTTCTCTTATTTGCAAGAATTAGTATACATATAGGATACTCTTATTTTTTAACATTTATATTTACTTCAGAACTATGAAATATCATGTTATTCCACTGGGGTTTTAAAAGTACAACTTTGCTAGTATACTCAAGCTAAAGGAGAAAAGCCTAAAAACATTTACTTTGTTTATTTTCTCTTTTATTGAATGGCTTAGAAAGTGAGAACAAACAACCTTTTTGACAAATCTACAGTGATGATCTCCATGCAACAATGTAAGAGAAAGGTTGCAATTTTCCATTTCCTATTGAGAATGACATTAAGGGAGCTACAAGGAGCTAGCTGGTCTAGGAAAGGTGAAGCTGTTTGGAAGACAGAAATAGGTCATGGCGCTTTCTAACTTTCCTGGCCTAGACAATTCTGGTCTCCTCTATACTATGGAAAGAAAACTGGTTACTGTTTGGGAATATGTAAGTAGAAGAACTTACAGCTTACCCTTGTGCTGAATTCACTATGCTTAAGGTAGGGGGATTTTCATACTTCACAATGATGAGCCATTTCCAAAGGAAATACTATCCCAATGACTAAATAAAGAATTAATATAGTAAAGATCAGTTTTCTTTTCTACAAAATAAACAACCAACCCAAAAAGACAAAGCAGTAGTCTTCAAGTAGAAAAAACAAGACTTGAAAATATGATGTCTATATATGGAGGAAAGCAATAGGAAATAAAGGAAATACAGATACTGCTTTCAAAATTTGAGAAAAAAGTCTCCAAATCTCAATCAGCCAAACTTTAGAGACTATCAAAAATAGCAGAGGGGCTGGGAAGGTAGCTCAGTGGTAGTGTGCTTGCCTTGCATGCCTGAAGCCCTGGGTTCGATTCCTCAGCACCACATAAGCAAAAAGAAAAAAGCTGGAAGTGGCTCTGTGGCTCAAGTGGTAGAGTGCTAGCCTTGAGCTGAAGAGCTGAGGGACAGTGCCCAGGCCCAGAGTTCAGGCCCCACGATCGGACTCCTCCCCAAAATAGCAGAATACTAACAACTTTATAGCCTATCAAATATAGTAAATAACACAAGAAGTATTTGATGTTGGGAGGCAAATTTTCCAAAGATAAACAAATAATAAAGTATGCTCAAGCTAAAAAAACCCCTAAGAGTAGAATTTACATGTAACCAATATTTTTATAAAATCAAGTTTATGAATTAATTACAGGAGGTCCAATGGAAAATTCCTACAGTTACTGGGTAGAAGATGTTTCTTAATGAGTGCTTCATAAGTATGAAAAAGGCAAAGGACAAAATGAGCTACTTCTGTGAGTTAGAGTACTTACTCCTAAATAAACTAATAAAGCTTCCTACCATTAGCACCTTATTTTTGTCTCTAAAGCAAGCGCATGTTCTTCTAATCAATATTGTTATATGTTTGAAACATTATCAGATATAAGACATACAGAATCAAGATTAGTATTTTTCATTTCAAAATTATTATTGAAGAAGGAAGCTTTATGTATTTGATATTTATGCCCGGGAGCCAGCAGCTCATATCTATAATCCTAGCTACTAAGGAGGGTGACATCTAGAAGATTGTGGTTCAAGGATGGCTCAAGAAGAAAAATTCATTTTCAAAATAGCACTCCATTTCCACAATAACCAGCAAAAGTAGGCCTGACGGCATGGCTCAAGAGTCAGAGTGCCAACCAAGGAAGCATGACATCTTGAGTTCAAACCTCAATATCATTAAAAAAACCCAAGATCTGGTATTGAAACTCAACTCTGGGCTCAAGCCTATTTCTCTATAAAATGGACTCAATAATGGTCTTTACCTCATAAGATTGTTGTGACATATAAATATTGAATTAGATAGTTTCAAATAGCACCTGATATTTAACACATGGTAATTATTTCTACCATTATTATTATTATTATTATTATTATTATTATTATTATTATTATTTGGTCGGTCATGGGGTCTGAACTCTGGGCCTGGGCGCTGTCCCTCAGCTCTTCAGCTCAAGGCTAGCGCCCTACCACTTGAGCCACAGCACCACTTCTGGCTTTTTCTTCTCATGTAGTACTGAGGAATCAAACCCAGGGCCTCATGCATGCAAGGTAAGCACTCTACCACTGAGCCACCTTCCCATCCCCATAATTATTATTTTTATTAATTAATTTATTATTATTTTTTAATGTTATTTGGTTTATAATCTTTTTTTTAAGACAGGGTCTTACTCTGTAGTCCAAGCTCGCCAAATACTCTCAGTACTCCTACCTCAGCTTCTCCAGAGTAATTTGTTTTGTTAATGTATAGATAGGATTTTCTAATTTCCTAAACAAAACCCCATTCTTTGAGGGTAATTTTTTTCCTGGTCCTGGGACTTGAACTCTGGACCTGGGCACTTCCTGAGCTCCATTTGCTCAAGACTAGCACTTTAAATATTGAGCCATGGCGCCACTTTTTTTTTGTATGTGTTGTGATTAATTGGAGATAATTGTCTCACAGACTTCCCTACTCGAGCTGGCTTCAAACCAAAATCCTCAGATCTCAGCCTCCTGAGTAGCCACGTTTACAGGCTTGAGCCACTGGTGCCTCGCTGAGAGTATTCTTTTAAGGAATACTTAATCTGCTTTTTGCTGAGAATCACTACTTACTCAAGCCCACAAATTAATTAACAGCAGAAGAAAAGCTTGACATTCATGACGCCATGGTGTGTGACGAGAATCAGTGATCCAGGAACTTGTATTACTTAAACCTTTAGTTTTTTAAAATGGTATTTTTAACTTTTAATTTTAATTTCTATATATGTTTTTATTGTAAAAATACTGTACAGAGGCGTTACAGTTACATGAGTAAGGTAGTGAGTACATTTCCTATGGAGCATTGTTATTTCCTCCTTTGTTTTTTCCCTACCATCCCTTCCTAACTTTTAATTATGAAACTATGAAAACCCATTGTGGCTAAATAGTCCTTTTGCTATATAGTGTCTATTTAGTGGATAAGGAAACACATGGATTGTGAGCTCTAGATGGTATACTTTGCCTAACTCATCATATAAAGGAAAAGTAGGTGGAATGACAGAGCTGGAAGGGCAGAAATAACCATGGAGGTAGGTGGTGGGAAGTGTGAAAAGCCAACAGTATAAATATGAGATCAATCTCAGCTTTATCCTACATGATGTTGGTTTTCTCTATAGGGTCCATCAGAGATCTAGCTGTTCCTCAATGACATCTTTCCCCTAAGGGATAAACTGAAGTGGAAGGCAATTCACTTGGTAAACTCGATGAGCTTGGCAGAGACTGAGATTTTCTTAATAAAGACCCAGAAACACAATAAATCAAAGAAATTTTGGGCAAATGGGATTGCATGAAACTGCAGAGCTTCTGCACGGCAAAGGACAAAGTTAGCAAGATCAATAGAAAGCCCATGAATTGGCAGAAGATATTTACTAGCTGTATAACAGACAAAGGCCTCATACCTAAAGTATAGTTAGAACTCAAAAAATTTAATCCTCCAAAACTAAATCATCAAAGAAACAACGGACACATGAAGAAATTCTCATCATCTATGCCATAAAAGAAATGCAAATCAAAACACATTGAGATTCCACCTCACCTCAGTTAGAATGGCTATAATGAAGAAATCTAGCAACAACAGATTCTGGAGGGGATGTGGCCAAAAGGGAGCCCTGCTGCCCTGTTGGTGGGAGTGTAAACTAGTTCAACCACTCTGGAAAGCAGTATGGAGGTTCCTCAAAAGACTCCACATAAGCTCCCCTATGACCCAGCAATCCCACTTTTGTGCATTTACCCAAATGACCACAAACAAGACCATACTAAAGCTACCAGCACAACTATGTTTATCGCAGCATTATTTACCATAGCTAAGATAAGGAAGCAACCCAGATGCCCCTCAGTAGATGAATGGATCAAGAATATTTGGTATATATACACAATGCAATTCTGTGCCTCCATCAGAAAGAATGAGATTGTCCCATTTGTTAGGAAATGGAAAGGTTTGGAAAAAATTATATTAAATGAAGTAAGCCAGGCCCAAAGAAACAGAGGTCCCATGGTTTCCCTTATTTGCAATAACTAGTATATGTCTAGGATAATCTAATCCGGTGAGCAGAAAAGCTCAATTTACTAGTTCTGGGGGCGGAGGAGTGGGGGATATGGGGGAGGGAAGGAGGGAAGGAGAAAAACAAAGGAGCGGTTGTACTCACTACTCTACTCATGAAATTGTAACCCCTCTGTACAGCATCTTTACAATAAAATAACATGTAACAAAAAGATATAAAATGGTGAGTGTGGGCTTTGTACCAAACACACTGATCACCCAGGTTTACTAAATACCTAGTAAGTAGGGACTTATTTCATCTGACTGACAAATGGAAATGATGGTGATTTTGCAATCTATTATGGATCATCTCTGGGAAGGAAAACTATATGAAAATTATGTTTATCTGAATGCGTTTTCAACACACTTGCAGTTAATCATTTGCAAATAATTAGAGTATTTTCATGTTACCATTTATTCATCGAATCACTCAACTGATTACTGTCCCAAAACATAACATCTTACATTGGGTTTGTAGGTTTTCCTGTCTTATGGATTATGCAATATCATCCTGAAGATTTAAGTTGAACAATGAAGATCCATGTTGATCTGCTCTAAAGACACCCAGACTGAGGGGAGAGGCTGGGTTGAGAGATTGGGCAAGAATGTTGAAAGGGGGGCTGGGAAAGTGGCTCAGTGGTAGAGCGCTTGCCTTGCATGCCTGAGGCCCTGGGTTTGATTCCTCAGCACCACGTAACCAAAAAGAAAAAAGACGGAAGTGGCTCTGTGGCTCAACTGGTACAGCTCTAGCCTTGAGCTGAAGAGCTGAGGGACAGCTCCCAGGTCCAGAGTTCAGGCCCCATGACCGAACCCCCCCCCCAAAAAAAGAATGTTGAAAGGGGTGACATGGATCAAGATGCATTGTATTCATAGACTGCTTTTTCAAATGGCAAGTCCTTTGTACAATGACTTAAAGATAATAAGAATATCATTCAAAAGTGATAAAAAATGAGTAATAATGATAAAAATAAAGACTCCGAGAGTAGCATCTGAATTACAAAAGCATTGAAAACAACGGCAGTTATTTGTTTGTTTGGTGAAATGATTCTGAAAGGGAAAAAAATCTGTCATTTCATATTAAATAAAGATGAACTTCTTAAAACTATGCAGCTAAAAATACTTAATGTTAGAGGTTTTGAGTTTGGAGCATAGTGTTAACAAGTCTGCTACCACCATGCATGAGGTCCTGAGTTCAATTCCCAACATTACATTACAAAAACTAAAAGTAGAATCTGGTGTAGGTTTCAATTCCCTCAACCACTTAGGTGTGGGTGAGTGCTTTCTGGAAGTACAACTTTAGGTGTTTATTGAGTTTGAATTTAGACTATGTAGAAAAATTTTGTAGAAAGATTACCTGTCCTAGGGATCGCCAGTCCAAACCAGCACTGCCGATATACACGTGCTGTTTGTCCACAATCCAGAAGGAGGACTGCAGCCGGCCCTTGTTGTAGGCGGTCATGTTCATGTAGGTCACCTCAGCTCCTAGAAGGTCAAAGAGATACCTGTCAGCCTCTGCATCCAGGCCCTGTACTGGTAAGCACCATCTACCAGTAGCAATACTCACAATCTGCTATAGGTCCCAACTGACATTTCAGAGAGCCAAATATTTACGTTCATTTTTTACAGAAAAGTCCCTCAAAGTGCTAAAGCAAAAGGAACAAAGACAACTTTTCCTGTAGAGACTGACAAGACCATGGATTTTCAAGTCCCCAAACTTCATATGAACATCTTGCTCCCCAACGCTGGTCATCTAGAAGGTAACACAGGTATAAATATCCTTTGTTCTTATTGTGGAGTAATTTTAACACAATTTTTTTCAAATATTCCTTATTGAGATTAAAGTGACTACATATGTTTCACAATATTGTGGAATAGTTATACTTAGCTAAGGTCACAAACACATGTTAACCTTCACAGTTATAATCATCAGTATCTTAATCTACAAAGTTTATGGACTCTAAGAACTTTAACTATAAGACTATTTCTTCCAAATTGGGTGATAGGTACTTTTCCTTCCTTTGCTTAGTATCAGTTGTTCCCTCTTCCTCTCTCATTCCCTCCTTCCCATCACTGCCCTTTAGTTGCTCAGTTCATTTTCATCAATGTCCGGTGCAGCTGATGGGCCCCTCTGTTGTATTTTTCACCTGCTCTCCACCGATTGTGTGACCTCCTCTCAGCTTCCTTCAGATGTGCATGCATATACATCATATATGAGGGAAAGATTATAAAGGCATCTAAAGACAGTAAGACAAAGTCCTTTGTTTCCTTGTCCCTCGGTTCTTTTTACCTGTATTATTTTATGCACATATGAGGAGATGCTTGGGTATTACAATTTTGTGCTTTTCTCCCAAGACTGACCTCTTTTGGTTTCATTGTGTTTGGCTGTCTTGAGTCCTATTTGCTTTGTCCTATCTCATTGCATTTTGAATCTAACATCAGGGAGACTATGTGCCATTTGTCTCTCTGATCTTAGCTTATCTTGCTCAACATGATTTGTTCTAGTTCCATCCACTTCCTTGTGGATGCCATTATTTTGTCCTTTCTAATGGTTGTGTAAAATTCCATTGTATATAGGCACCACAATTTTTGGATCCATTCATCTGTAATGGGGCATCTGGTCAACACAAATTTTGTAATCAATCAAAGGCTCAGTCTTGGTCAGTATTATGAGTCTTCCAAATGAGAAACTGGATTGTTATTCCTTCTATGCCTTATGTAATCTTTCCACTTCTTTACTTGCCTTTGCTTCTGCAATAGTTAATTTAGATTTTGTCTCTTCTTGGTTTTTATTCAATCGTTCTTAATTTAAACAATCATTATTCAAGCTTTACCAAAATGTGGGCTTAAAAGTTTAAACAAGTTGCTCAGACTGTCATTAAGACCAAAAATACCTTCTTAAAGCTGAATTTGACCAACTGTTTAATCAGTGTATGGTACAACCACTCTCAAGCCTTTATGTATAGCTGCTTCAAATATTAGTATAATCTCTCATAAAAAGAACATTAGCCCCTTCAGTGCAAGGCCATTTTAGCTAAAGTTCCATCCTTTCTGAAAGAACAGACTTGCATGCATATCATTAATGAGCTAAGCTATTCTGCTCTCAGATGTTCAGCATTATTAATGAAGAGAGTATATTCTGGTGGCACACTTCATTGTTAGAATCTTCGCTACCAAGAATTCATAACATTGTTGGCATGCGAATACATGCCAGCAGTATCTAGAAAAGAGGAGTATAATTACACCAATAACTTAATCGCCACCTCTTGGGAAACCATGAGTGATGCTTATGGATGCCCAGTAGCAGGAAGATGCAAAGAGTAGTTGGCAATTGTGCAATGATCTGATGGGACCCACAAATGTACTCAGGCACATTTTCTCTGTAAGTGGAGTAGTCTCTTTATTCTAGAAGCATATGGCCCATGCTCCTCAGGCTCCAGCCACCTTAGCAAAGGGACACTCAAGGAAGAGTAATAGATCCTAAGGTGGGAATGTTAAGCAGAGCAGATTTTGGAAGCAGTAAGTTACCACCCATGACAATTACAGAGAGATGTGAGTCTGGAGATGTACAGGCCCTGGAAACATAGCTGCTGGCACTACGTGGATCAATTGTACAATGTCTGTCCTTGAAGACAGCATTCAAGGGCAGCCATGATGAAAAACCACGAACTGTGTGACTTCATACAATAAAAACTTATTCTGTCTCAGTTTTGGAAGTTAGCGGTCCAAAATTGGGCTAAGGGTACAGTTCAATGGTAAATTGTTTGACTAGTGTGCATGCAATCCTCGATGTTCACTCCTTAGTGATTCAAAAGAAAACCACCATAGAAAAGTATACCATCAGGCTGTCAGGAGGGCATGTCTTCCTCTGAAACCTGTGCATACGTCCTGGACCCTGGCAGGCTGAGAGGCTGTCAACTTAGGTGTGCTTTGGTTGTAGCAGCTCACTCCCAATTCTGCCTCTCTTGTCACATGGATCTTCCCCTGTGTCTGTTTTCTTTCTCATTAGGACACTAGTCAGGTTGGGTAAAGGGCTTACCTCAGTAATTTACAACCATATATTAACTCAATATATTTGCAATCATCTATTTACAACTAAGGTCACTTTGTATATTACTGAGTAACACAATTCAAATTCAACTGGTTATACTTTTTTTGGCTGGTTATAGACTCAGGCCTGGGCACTCTTCCCCAGCTCTTTTGTTCAAGGCTAGCTCTCTACTACTTTGAGCCACAGTGACACTTCTGGGTTTTTCCCCCCTCATTCTTCAACAAAATAGAAGAGGCAATCCAAAAATTCATACGGAACAATAAAAGACCCCAAATAGCAAAAACAATCCTTATCAGAAAGAACAGTGCTGGAGGAATATCAATACCAAATTTCAAACTCTCCTACAAAGCCATAGTAATCAAAAACAGCTTGGTACTGGCACAAGAACAGACCTCAGGACCAATGGAATAGAATTGAAAACCCAGAAATGAATCCACAGACCTATAGCCACCTAATCTTTGATAAGGGAGCTAAAAAAATAGAATGGAAGAAAGACAGCCTCTTCAGTAAATGGTGCTGGCAAAATTGGTTAATCACCTGTAGAAAACTAAAGCTAGATCCTTATATATCACCTTCCTTAAATATCAACTCCAAATGGATCAAAGACTTGGAGTCAAAGCAGATACCCTGAAAACATTACAGGACAGAATAGGAGAATCCTTAAGTCTCCTTGGGACAGGTCAAAATTTTCTTAAAAGAGACCCAGAAACACAACAAATCAAAGAAAGGTTGGGCAAATGGGACTGCATGAAATTGCAGAGCTTCTGCATGGCAAAGGACATAGTTTAGCAAGATCAATAGAAAGCTCACAGATTGGGAGAAGATCTTCACTAGCCATACAATGCACTTCTGGTTTTTGAATGGTTAATTGAAGATAAGAGTCTCACAGGGACTTTTCTGCCCAAGCTGGTTTTGAACCCATGATCCTCAGATCTCAGCCTCCTGAGTAGTTTTGATTATAGGCATGAGCCATGTCACCCAGCTTATACTTTTTTAAAATAGTGATAAAATGGCCAGTATGAAAAGAAGGAATTTCTCTTGTCTCTGGGAAGAAGAGAATGAAGATGATCTTGGTGTTAACACCACATTCCACCTTCAGTCAAATTCTGCATTGCCTCCCATTCAAATCCCTTTTTGACTAATTCAACTCGAACTCTTGAGATATTTATGGCCTTTTAGCTTTTGACCTCAGACATTGTCTGAAACCTTACCAAGAGTCAGTTACTGCTTTAGATGGTCTGCTTATTAGGTTGCTTAGAATCCTCATCTGTTCTAGTTAGATCTTCTACAACCCCAACCCACTGTCCCCTAGAGACAGCACTAAGCCTATCTATTGATTTCTCTATCCCACTATGAATGTACATTGCATTAAATTTAGCAGGTTATCGTGCATTGTAATTTGAGTCTGGAGCTTATGGGTATCTACAGTCTCTGTAGGTATTTACTGGTATCTAAAATTATTTTTTAAATAATTTTTTATTGAGATTACGTAAATTTCACAGTATTGTGCAATAGTGATACTTAAAGTCACAAACACATTATAACCTTCAGAAGGCAAATTGTCATTATCATGGTCTATAAAGTTTGTGAATCTATAAACTTTGACAATGCAACTATTTCTTCCAAATCAGGTGATACGTACATTTCCTTTTGCTTAGTGTGCGCTGTTCCCTCCCTCCCATCACTGCCCTTGAGTGGCTTAGTTCATTTTCATCAATACCCAGTGTAGCTGATGGGCCCCTGTATTGTTTTTTTTCCACTGTTTCCCTCTGATCCTGTGCCTTCCTCCTAGCTTCCTTCAGAGGTGCACATGTGTATACCCTAGATGAGGTCAAGAATAAGGAGTCATCTAGTAATGATATGACAAATTAAGTAGAGGTCCTTTGTTTCTTGAGTCCTGTTTACTTTGTCATATCTCATTGCATTTTGAATTTAACATCCACATATCAGGGAGACTACGTGTTATTTGTCTCTAATCTTGGCTTACCTCACTCAACATGATTTGTTCTAGTTCTATTATCCTATGAATGCCATTATTTTGTTTTTTGATCTGTTCATCTCTAGTGGGGCATCTGGGTTGTTTCCATATCTTGGCTATTGTGAATAGTGCAGCAATGAACATGGAAGTACATGTGTCCTTGTATCCTTGTATCCTGATTCCTGTTGTTTAGGATAGATGCCTGGAAATGGTATGGCTGAGTTATAGGGGAGGTCTATATTTAGCTTTCTGAGGACTCTCCAGACTGCTTTTCAAAGTGGTGGTATTAATGTACATTCCCACCAGCAATGCAGTAAGGTTCCTCTTTCTCCACAACTCCTCCAGCATTTGTCATTGGGGTAAGGGATATTTTTATTTGCATTTCCTTTATGGCCGGGGATGATGAGTGTTTCTTTGCCATTTTTATCTAAAGAGAAGTCTCTCTTTAGTTCCCTTGCCCATTTAGTAATTGGTTTGTTAGATTTGGGAGGGATTACTTTCTTGAGTTCCCTGTATATAATGGATATTAGGCCTTTGTCTGATATATCGCTGGTAAATATCTTTTCCCATTTGATTTGCTGTCTTTCTAGTTTGGTAGTTATGTCTTTAGCTGTGCAGAAACTTTATTTGAAGGTAGTCCCATTTGTTGAGTCTCTCTTCAATTTATTGTGACCTTGAGACTCTGTTCAGGAAGTCCCTGCTTGTGCTTATAAGTTCACGTGTCTCTCCTACTCTGTCCTGCAGTAGTTTTAGTTTTAGCTTTGATGTTGAGGTCCTAAAGTTATTCTTTTACAATGGAAAAATTCTTTTCCTTTGGCAGAATTTCATTAAGTAATTAATAACAGAATGCTGTTCTGGGTGAAAGTAGGGATAAAAGATCTAAAGTGACTGATTAGTATTCAGGCACAAAGTACCATAAACAGGGTAAATTATAAACAAGGGAAATTATGGCAGTTGTAGAAGGTAGGAAGTCTAGGATCAAAGCATTGGCAGTTCAGAATCTGGTAAGAGTTGGCTTTTTGTTCCTAGATATTACCTTCTCACATGTCCTTACATGTTGGAAACTCAGGGGTTATTTTAGTGCACCTTTCTAGTTCTTTTGTTTCTTTTTGTCTTTCAGCTGGCCTGGAATGTACAATGTAACCAAGCTAGTTTGAAACTCTGCCTGCCTGCCTTGTTCCTTCGTTCCTTCCTTCGTTTGTTCCTTCCTTCCTTCCTTCGTTCCTTCCTTCTTTCCTTGTCTGTTCCTTCCTTCCTTCTTCTCTTCCTCCTTTCTTCTCTTCCTCCCATGGCAGTACTGGGGTTTGAACTGAGGGCTTTGTGCTTTTTAGGCTGGCACAATACCACGTATGCCATATGTCCATCCCTTTTATTCTCTTGCTATTTTTGAGATAGGATCCCACTTTTTGTTCAAGTAGGCCTGAATTTGCAATCCTCCTGTTTATGTTTCATGCAGTTTTACTTTTTGGTCAAGCAGTCCTAGACTTCAATCTTCCTATTTATGTTTCATGCAGCTGGAAAGAGAGGAACATGACAGGACGTTTAGTGTTCTTCTCTCGAGATAGTGGAGTGTGTATGTCTTGATGACATTTCAATATAGGCTGTCCTGGAACTTCAATCTTACCGATCTCTACTTTCCATCGGATAACAGGAATATACCACTCTGCCCAAATATTGGTTTAGATGGAATCTCATGAACATTTCTTTCTTAGATTGGCTAACAGATTGAAATCCACTTAGTATGTGCCTCTCAATAAACTAGTTTTTAATATTTTTTAACAAATTCTAAAAGTCAGCAACCAGTTTTTATGGCATTAACAAGATAATATCATATGCATGCATAATTTTAGAAGCCCCACAATCTTTATGTGTGTGTTTAATTAGTTGCCTAAAAGTATTCGGTTTTGGACTAGAAGCTCATAGAATTTTAGTGAAGTGCCAGTTGCATCAGTTACATGACATAATTTAAAATTTGAAGATTTTAAATAAAAATTCATGCAAATAATCATCATAATGACACACAAGGAAAATGTTTTATGGTTTAAAAAAAGAGGAAAAATCAAGCTCCACACGATGAATCTTTGACAGATTCAACCTCTAAATTTATTTCCAGAAAAACACCTTTGGAAAAAAATGTTAGCAGCTTTAATAAACTTTATGACACTTAAACATAAATAATATACATGAGTAACTTGTAAGGCACAATACTATAATAGACACTTGGGAATTCCAGTCTTCCTAATAACTAGAAATACCTTGCCAATATGATGAGAGTAGTGTTTCTTAGTTTCTTAGCTGATTTCATCATCCACTATTTCTCACCCTCAGGGGATATGTGGCAACACCTGCTGATATTTTTTTGTTTGTGGGAACTATCAGGAGAATGTTATTAGTAGTCAATGGGTAAAGTCTAAAACAGTCTCCCATATTAGTCACTCAGACGCAGATAATCTTCAAGGGTCCTAGAAGCCTCCCCAGATCCCATAACCTTTCTACTTTCCTGGGAAAAAACCATTACCTCAATTCAATCTTTATCATTGTCTTGTCTCTAAAATACATATTCTTAAATATGCATGTATCTTTAATAGCATTATAAAAATAAGCTTGATGTTAGTTTTTGAACAGACAAGTTCCAAGCATGTATCCAAGGAAAACACCTCAGTATTCATAATTATAGATTTCTGAAAAGGCTTTCCAATGGATAGTAAAAGCAATTTTGTAGCAGAAATCTATCTTATCAATCAATATTTTCTTCTGAATGTAGTCTTTGTATGAACAGTGGAAAATGTTATATCTTAAGCTGGAGAGTTATAACTTTTATTGTTATTACTTTTACATTAATGGGCTTTGAACTCAGGGTATGTGCTTATTATGAAAATACTGTCCTTTGAGGCATACCCCAGATCTACTTTTATTACCAAGTACAATTTAATAAATTTAATTAGCAAGACTTTATGATTCATAGGTTTGAAGGCTGAAGGGGAAGACCAAAGTGTAATTCATCATGATACATTTTTAGCTCTTTTAAGCCACTTAGAAAGAGAGAAAAAAAAACAATAAACAGTTCCATGTTCCAGTTGTAAAAAACAGTGAATTTTAAGAGTACACTGAATTTTTTGTAAATTTTAATTTTAACATACTTATTTCATTGTGGAAGTATTTATAAGTTGCTTTTGATATTCTGTCTTTAGTGTAGAGGTTTAGACTTACAAGGATCATTTCTTGGAGTTGTATCTTTCTTCTTACAATGAGAATATTCTACTTCAAGCAAAGATATGGTACTTAGCCCAAAAGTTAAACTATCTATAAGAATGGCTGATTTCAGAAGCCATTAGGTTTAAAAAGCAAGCATTTTGCCTAAAAATAATTATTATAAATTTTGATTTAAAACTAGCATCTACTTAATATTTCCCCAATTAAGCTTAAATATAAAAAATTTTACACTCAAAATATATCAGTAAAAACATTCTCATAGTGGGTCATCAGTTAGGAAATATCAAGGTCAAGGAAATTTGTAGTTAGGACCTATGCTTAATACTTCCATTCTTTTTCCCTTCTACTGGTGCCACATAGAAACAGACACCAAAACAGGGAAAGTGACTGGTAGTTCAGTACTGGTTCCAGTGTTCTCTGAAATACAGCAGTCTTCGAGCTCACCATTTTAGCTAGAATGACAACCTTGTAATTTTGGAGGCAGTTTGGGTGCTAGAGCCTTCATTGCCTTACCACTGGGTGTCTAATAAGCCAAAGACTTTAAAGAACAATCTTCCAGGATTCTGAGATGACTCACCTGCTGACATTGTATAAGACACTTCATTTAGTGTATCAACAGCTTAGAGAAGAAGGCTTACTAGGTAGAAAAAAATACATGGCTATTGTAGACCACATCACAGTGAAGAAATAGAAATCTTTGGAACATTTACAAAGATACTTCAAAAGAACAATCTAGTAATAAGGCAAATATCCTGGTTTGGATCAACAATGTGACACAAAGGCTCTTAAGTTAAAGGCTTGGTTGCCAAATAAATCTTTGCTCCTAATAAATTATTTGTCTCGAGGGTTGTGAAACAGTGACAGAAAGTAGCAGAACAGTATTCTTAGAAATTAAAAAAAATTCCAAGTAAAACTTTAGTCAAACTGATTGTATGATTGTCAGCACTGAAAAACACTTCAAATGAAACAGTTTATGTACAATAAAGAGAACACAGAGATTAAAATGATGACTGAAAAGTTGATGCAGGCAGGAACTTTCTGGAGACTCTACTACCAATGAAAATCTCAGAAGGAGATGAACCTCTCAAAAGGAAAAAGATAGTAAGTGAAGCATAAAGGTAAGAAATTATAAAGTCTGACTAAGACATTTAAAATCCAATTATGGTAATTTAGAAGAAACCACAATCAGAGGGGAAGAAAGAAGTGACAGAATATGTAATGAAGTAAGACTTCTAGGAACTAAAGAATATGTTTCTCAGTTTCTCTTTTAAAACTTTTATTTTATGGTAAAGATGCTGTACAGAGGGGTGACAGTTACATGAGTAAGGCAATGAGTACATTACCCCTTCCCTTGTTGTTCTCCCATTATCCCTTTTTTTCCCACCTCCCTTACTCTTCCCCCCTCCCCGAAGTTGTAAAGTTCATTTCCAACATACTGTCTTGTGGGTATCATTGTTGCAATGGGTCATCCCTGTGTCCTTTTTTCAGTGTTTAGTTATTCCCCTTCCCCTCACCATATTAGATAAATGTATATACAAGATGCAGGGTATCAAAATCAAGTACAGTGACAACAGGGGATATAGCACAGGGGGAAGATCCTACAAAGGAAACAAAAAAACCCTACATAGTTCATTAAAACAACAACAACAAAGAAAGACTTCTTGTCTCTATATTTTGGAGCTCATTTTGCTTAGCATCATCTTATATGGTCATATATACATTGCTTTTGAGCTTTTCTGCTCATCTGATAAAATTATCCTAGATGTATTCTAATTATTGCAAATGAGGAAAGCCATGGAACCTCTATTTATTTGGGTCTTACTTCACTTAGACCGCTCAGCTTCCAGGCTTACTTCACTTAATATGATTTTTTCCCCAAGTCTTTCCATTTCCTAACAAATGGGTTGGTGTTATTCTTTCTGATGGAAGCAATGTTTTTAAATTTCTAAACCTACTTTCTCCTGGTAAGAAATAAAAAAAGACTTGCCCACATATCAGAGTAAATTTTTAGAATAGTAGAAATAAACACATTCTAAAAGCTGTCAGAAAGAAATGAACAAACACAAATGATAACAAAGATAAGCCAATCTGATTTATATGGATATTTTAAGAGTAACAATAAAAACAAGGATGTTGTCTGAGGGGAAATAAAACTTGTGTTTCTAGCAAAGACTGAAGGTAAAACAAAAAATATTTTGTCTTTACAACCACACAAGTTCCTTCAGGAAATGATAAAAGTTTTAACTAGTATTTATACATAGGGGAGTTATAAACTTGTGATTGAAGGGTATAAATCTTACTGGGAAAATGTTAATCAGGAACACAAAGCATACATGACCATTTTGGTTTTCCTTATTTGAATATTGTTATGTGAAAGGCAAAAGACATCAGATCTTAACTGGGCTTATTTAACTTCACTCAAACTTGGTCATAAATAGGAAAACCATTAAAACCTTGCTTTCTTGTATTTGTATTTCATTTCACATGTTATGATGAAAGTCATAGAATGATAAAGAATTAGACATGTACAAGGGATTAGTTCTTGATGTGCACAATGATGAACTCCCATAACTAAGGTATGTGTGTGTGTGTGTGTGTGTGTGTGTGTGTGTGTGTGTGCACGCGCGCATGTGCGTGCACATGTGTGTGCGCCAGTGCTGGGGCATGAACTGGGACACTGTCCCTGAGATTTCTGTGGTCAAGGCTAGCATTCTACCACTTGAGTCACAGCTCCATTTCTTGCTTTTGTTTTAGCTAAGTGGAGATAAGAGTCTCACAGACTTTCCTGCTCAGGATGGCGTTAAATTGTGATTCTCATATCTTAGTTCCCTGAGTAGCTAGGATTGTAGGCATGAGCCACTAGTATCAGGCTCATAACTAAGGTTTTAACCACAAATTAAGGAGTGCATTTACTTCCTGATCAGAAGAACTACACAACCATCTGAATTATTCTGACATCTGAAGCTCTGTTACTCTTATAAATAGTGATGGTTGAAATGAATCTATTAGAAAAGACTAATTCTTAGTGAACCTTCTATTTAATATTCTTCCCTGACAAAAGCTAAATGTTCAGGTGCCAATGGTTCACATCTGTAATTCTAGCTACTTAGAAGACTAAGATCTGAGGATAGTGGTTCAATGCCAGCCCGGGCAAGAAAGTCAGTGGACTCTTATCTCCAATTAACCACCAGAAAACCAGAAGTGGTGCTGTAGCTCAAAGTAGTACAGTGCTAGCCTTGAGAAAAACAGCCCAGGGACAGTGCCCAGGCCCTGAGCTCAAGCACTATTACCAGCTAAAGAACATAGCTAGCAAATTGAAAGTCTACAGAATAGGAGAAGATTTTTACCATATCTAAAATACACATAGAGCTCAAAAAATTAATTGCACCCCAAAAATAAACCCTCAAAGAACTAATGACTCAGTCTATAAATGGCCTAGAGAATTAAAGAGAGACTTCTCTGAAGAAGAAGTAAGAATGGTCAGTAGACACATGAAGAAATGTTCAACATCTCTGGCCATAAAAGAAATGCAAATCAAAACAATATTGAGATTTCACCTTCAGTTAGAATGACTATTATGAAGAAAACTAGCAATAACAAATGCTGTCAAGGATGAGCTCAAAAAGGAATTCTACTACAGTCTTGAGGAGAATGTAAACTTGCTCACCCACCCTGGAAAGTAGTATGAAGGTTCTTCAAAAGACTAAACATAGAGCTTTCCTATGACTCAACAAATCCTCTCTTGGGTATTTATCCAATAGAGCACAAACAAGGCCACACTAAATCTACCAGCACAGCCATGCCCACTGCAGCTTTGTTTACCATAGCCAAGATATGAAATCAAACCAGATGACCCTCTATGGATGAATGGATCCAGACAATGTGGTATATGTATACAATGTAATTCTATGCTTCCATCAGAAAGAATGGTATTTACCATTCAAAGGAAATGGAAAGATTTGGAAACATTATATTAAGTGAAGAAAGCGAGACTCAAATAAACCTAGGTTGCACGTTTTCCCTAATTTATGGTAACTAGAATGTGTCTGTAAAACCTACAATTAAAACACACTGGGACATGATAAATTTTACAGGTCTCTACACATTCACACAATGAGACCAAAGCAGGATATTCTTAGGAGTGGATCACAAAGGCTCAATAGCATATGATTATATAAAATAATATATTTTAAAACTTCGGGGGAGGGAGAAGAGTCGGAGAGGAGGGGTGAGGATAGGGATAGTAGGACAAAACAAAAGAGGGGCTAACAATGCTGGACAAGAAATGTACTCATTGCCTTACTCATACCACAGAACTTACTAAAACTTAAACTCCCAACAGTTGATTTCTCAATTGTTCCAACCTCTTACTCTTCTTCCGTAAAATATTACACTATTGTCTTTTATTGAAAATAAGAAATAAACTTTTGATTAGGTCCTCACAGAGAAAGGAAAAGAGGGAGGGTTTCTGTTCAATAGTTAACCTTTCATTCAAGATCCTCTGCTGTAGTTGAGGCTTCTCTGTTGCCACTGTTACAGATCTAAGGACCCTAAGCTCTGGGTAGCTTTTCTTTTTTTTATTATTTTATTTTATTTTTTGTGAATACACTGTACAGAGGGGTTACAATTACATGGGCAGGATAATGCGTACATTTCTTATCAAGCATTGTAGCTTTTCTTAAATCTTCAGGAGAATAAGGGCATCAGCCCTTATGCACCTATCAAAACTTTGCTCTGAGGCAAGGAAGAGTGAACTTAAAATCCTTCCTATAAAGGCCATTGTTAAAAGTGATAGTCCACTTGAGCAAGGACAAGGTAAAGCGACAATTCCAGATATCTGCTAGAATCAGGAAGCTGAGTGGACAGAGGAGCCAAGACCAGGAACTGGGGAGACAGAAAGTAGGGGCAGAGGAGTAAGTCTAGGTAGTCCAGTCCCATATCTCAAGATGAGTCTGCTGAGCACTCAGGAACCAATGAGGTGGAGCTCCAGTGGCACAATCGGTTAGCGAGCAGTACTTATAAGGAACCAGTGAGGTCTCCTATTTCTTGATAACCAAGGTCAATCAGGTTCCCCTCTCTAGCATGCTAGAACTTGACAAACCCGTATTCCTCCTCTAGTTTTCTCCTATCTCAACTCCTCATTCTACCAATAAATCTATTGAGAGTTGGAAAGAAGGGAGTACAAGGAGATGGAAAGGAGGTAAAAAGGCCCTGGAAGAAATAAACGATGGAAGATAATCAGCATGGTGACGTGATGACCCTGGTGTCAGACTTGCACCTTCACACTCTACGCGGACCCTTTAGTAGCTGCATGTGTTTCCAGTGCCTCAGTTCTCTCCTCTGCAAACCTGAAAGGAGAGAGGCTATTTTACGTAGTTGTTGTGAGTGTTAAATGAATTAGTAGACCGAGGCAGAAGCATGAAGGAAGAACTTGTCAATATGAATCCCGTGTGGTTATCACTTCCTGTAACCACTTTCTCCAGTCTTTTCTTGTTCACATTTTTCTTCCTTATTAGCTTATACGCTTCATGAGTCATAATGATATTCTGATACAGCTACATCTAGAGGAATTTGGTATCTGCTGAATATTTGGATAACTAAACCATCTTTCCTCACATTTTCCCTCAAAATTACCAAGTAATCAAGCAACTTATATAATCACAATAAATCAATTAGAATCACATTAAATCAATTATATAATATAATCAGGAGAAGTGTTCAGATTTTTCCCCTCAATATTAAGGCTTGAAAGCAAGGCCTGGGCACTGTGCCTCAGCTTTTCTGCTCAAGGCTGCTATTCTCCATGTCTGGCTTTTGGTGATTAATTGAAGATAAGACTCTTACAGACTTGCCTGCTCATGATCATCAGCTCTCAGCCACCTGATAGCTAGGATTATAGTGAGAGCCACTGGCGCATGGCTTGAAGTGCTGGTTTTAAGATGAAATCTTTCATGAGCAATATTGGCTCACAGAACCCAGCAGAAAACTCACTGTGAAACCTAACAAAGTCTCTAAGTCATGATTGAATCTGGGAAACTCAGAAATTTGAAATGAGTAACATTTCCTAGGCCATCAAAAGGAAATTGGAAGCCAAAATAATGAGATTAGTCAGGATTCTGTAGAAAGGGTAAGAAAGAACCTGGGTTATGAATCAGAAGTCTGAAAGCAGACTCAGACAGCAATTCGTGCAGGGAAGTGGAGAGAATAGACATGTTCCTTGCTCTTCTGGAGGTTGTCACTGGCCTATTTCTTTTAGCAAAGCATTGTGTAGCCAAGAGATGCTATTACATGTTTCTCAGATAAACATGTTGTGAACACTTTTTTTTTCATTGTGAGAATACCATACAGAGGAGTTACAATTACATGGGCAAGATAACAAGTTCATTTCTTATCAAGCATTGTTGCCTCCTCTTTGTTTCCCCTTCCCATCCCTTCCCATACTCCCCCCTCCCTCCCCCATCCTCCCCCCACCCCCCTCCAAAGTTGTAAAGTTCGTTTTTTGACATAACGACTTGTACATCTCATTGTTGCAATGGGTCCACCTGTATCCCTAGTTAAACGAGTTGTTTTTTCCCTTCTCGTTGTGAACACTCTTTACCAGGGACAACTCTGAGTGTCATTCCTTGCCTGGCTAGCAGTGCAATGAGTGGAAACAAGTGCTTCCGAAAACTACTGCCTTCTTGCTGACAATTCACAGGGAAGGAAGTATTTGGGCCCAGCTTTTGCTTATCAGTCATAATTTTTCATTTCACAAGTAGATGTGTAAAAAAGGATGGTGGTGGATACTCTGGTCTGAATGTGGTCCTTTGTGAATGGAAGAAGGTGCTATCTGTGAACCAAGAATTGGGTCCTCACTTGACCCTGAATCTGTTGACACATGATCCTTGACATTTCTACTTCTAGAGATCTGCAAAAGGAATTTTTATTATTTATAAGCCACCCAAGTGGTGGCTCATGTTTGTAATCCCATCACTTGGAAGATAGAGAGACTGGGAGAATACTGTTGAAGAAGAGCCCCGAGAAAAACGTTAGTGTGACCTCATACACCTGTCATCCCAGCTAGGAAGGAGGCATAGGTTGGAATATTGCAGGCTAAACTTGATTCTTGCAAAAAGCACAAGATTCCATTAAGAAAAAAAGCTGAAAACATAAACAAGACAAAACAAAACAAATTAGGGTAAAAAAAGGATAGACTATGTGTCTGGTATATACATTTATCTGATTTGGGGAAGGGAAGAGGAATAACAAAATGGTGAGACAAAGGACAAAAGGTGAATCAATGAAACAGTGACACTCACAAGACACTGTTGGAAATGAACTTTATAACTTGATGGGGGAGAGGAGTTAGGGAGAGGGAAAATGGGAGAAAACAAAAGTGGGGGTAACAATGTTTGACAAGAAATGTACTCATTCCTTACTTATGTAACTGTAGCCCCTGTGACATCACCTTTACAATAAAATTTAAAAAAAGCATGACAGCCTATAGTTCAAATGGTAGACCACTTGCCTGGCTAGTGTAAGGCTAGTATAGTACTGAGTTCAAAATCTAGTTATGGTATATGACTATTGCAGCCTGATTAGACTACCACAAGTAACACAGGTAAGTTAAAGAAATGCTTCAAAAATGGCCAGTAGAGCTTCCTCTTTGGGGCCTCTCTCCTGGTGGAGAGTTTCTGCTACTTCTTTCACAGCTTTCCATTTACTTTCAAATAAAGGTGTTCTGTTCACCTGAAAAAATGGTCAACATGTGAAGAAAAGGAAAACATTTCTGGCTATCAAGTAAAATCAAATCAATATAACACTGAGATTCCATCTTACCCTGGTTAAAATGAAGATCATCAAGAATGCAAACGTTAATGGATGCTGGCATGGATGTGGGGAAAAGAGACCTTAATACACTATTGGTGAGAATATAAACTGGTGCAACCACTGTGGAATGCAGATTGGAGATTCCCAAGAAAAGACAAAACTGTAAATGTAGATAGAACTATCCTATGATCCAGCAGTATCACCCTTGGACATCTACAAAAATATTACAAGTTAGGATACAGTAAAGCCACTTGCACAATCATGTTCATTGCTGCAGTATTCATCATAGCCAAGGTATAGAAACAACCCAGATGCCCTTCAATGGACCAAAGGATCAAGAAAATGTGATATACATACACATACACACATGCACACATGCATGTACACTCAATATGGTGTTTTACTCATCCATAGGAAGAATATTACATTACTTGGAAAGAAATGGAGAGACAAGGAAAGAATTATGTTAAGTAAAGTTAGGCCCAGAGGGACAGAGGAAGCATGTTTTCTCTGACATGAAGATATTGTGTCTGATTTATAGATAAGGAAATCAACAGATACAGGGTCATATGCACATATACACAAATATATTAATTAAAGTATACTATACACAGGGGAGAATTGAATTGGTGAAACTCCTTAGAGCAACTAAATCACAGTCTAACAAAATAAATACCGGGAAGATGGTACTCGAGGTATGTGGGGGGGGGGGAGTTCAAGGGTATGGGTGTAGACCAAGGTATTGGGGGAGAAAGTAGTCATAATATTCAGTGCATATTCTATGAAACTATGAAAACTGAGGGGATGGATGGGATTGGAGAGAATAATGTAAGGGTGATGTTGATCAAGATGCATTGTACTCATAAGCTGATATGTCGAATGATAACCCCTTTGTAAAAAAACTATTTAAAAGTAATAAAATGTCATTAAAAAAGAGAAATGCTTAAGGGAAGTTGGCTCTAAACCAATAGCTTCCAGAAACTTCAACCTATCCTAAAAATGAAACTGAATTCTTCATTTTCTCACATTTCTCAGTTGGCCTAAAGTTTTATGTAAGTTTTGTAATGTCAAAGTCTTTGTAGTGAGTTAATTACTATGAGTGATTTCACCCCAGTATTTGGCAGGAATTACTTTTGCTGTTAGAACAAACAAACAGAACAAAGAAGCCAACAAACCGACCTGCCAACCTTATGCTTGGAAGTCAATAAAATTTGAACACTGTTAAGAGATTTAAAGGGAGGTCTGCACCATGGGAAATCTTTGGTTCTACAACTACATAAAGCTTCTAAATAGAGTTTTCACAAACTATTCTGCCATAAAGATACATACCCTGGGGAAAAATCACCTGCTTCTAAAACTAAGGGTGGGGGCAAGGAGGGTTTGAATAAGTAGATCTAATTCCTAGATGCTCTAGTGCACACGCTCTAGTTTCTGTTCTTTCACAATGATGGAATTCTTCCTTCATTAGAAAAAAATGTAATCCCAGCTGCAAAACCCCC
Source organism: Dipodomys merriami (assembly GCF_024711535.1). Lineage (NCBI taxonomy): Eukaryota > Metazoa > Chordata > Mammalia > Rodentia > Heteromyidae > Dipodomys > Dipodomys merriami. The sequence continues at coordinate 13,390,249 of NW_027203826.1, read as the reverse complement.
TGTAGGTTAAAACTCATCAAGAAAGAATTTGGATTACAACTAACTGAACTTTCAAGTTGACAGCTTTAAATAAATAGGGAATTCACCAGACTGAAAAGTTATAATTGTTTTCTTCAGACATGTAATGAATAGATGACTCTTCTTCCCATTAAACTTGTGCTGTTAAATGGTAATCGTGCTGCTCGGGGAATTTTCTTAAACTTAGTTCTCCCAACTTTCTTTTCTTTTTTAAAAAAGATGGAAAGCATGGTATCGTGGTGAATGCCTGTAATATCAACTACTTAGGAATGGAGCCAAGAGGATTGTGGCCTGAGGCTGGCCAGCAAAAGGCTTAAGCAGCAGATCCTTGAAAACTAGATACCTTGAGTTCAATACCCATATATATATATATATATATATATATATATATATATATATATATACACACCCATATATATGTACATATATACACACACACCCATATATATGTACATATATATACATATATATATACACCCATATATATGTATATATATACATATATGTATATATATGTATATATATAGGGTTTGAGTATATCACTTAGTATATATTGAGTAAATAAATGACCACATTCCATGATCCAGTACCATATCCAGTCTGCCATATTTTGTAATGCATAATTAACATTTTACATGAATCACATTTTACATTAAAGAAAGGTCACTTGCTAAAGAATACATAATATAATTTCTGCAGTTGGCAGAGTAAAAATTAATTAGCAAATTAAGTACCTCTCCCATCAAATTCACCTTCTAATATCTGCTCTGCAAAAATGGAGGGAGTTCCTTTTAGCATTTCTCCTCTGCAACAAACACAGCTTAGTTTTCATGAGTCCAAGCGCTGGAGAGGGTGGCTGGTGCCTAGTGGACTGATGATATGGGCCTGAGGCCAGCCAGCTGGGCTCAATTCTAACCATAATACATGGTCACTCAGAACACTTACGTGCCTGGACTGGCCTCATTCAAACTTATTTTGTGTGTGGCTCTTTTCACATGGATACTATCTCAACTCTTGTTTGTGCCAGAACCCTATTCTCTCTGCTTCCTTGCATGCTGGCTAGCTACCATGGCCCTCCTTTGCTGTGATTGCACCTAAAGCCAGGGTTGCAGATATGCAAAAGCAAGATACATTTCAAATACATAAGAATGGTGTAAGCACATTACTTAACACAAGTATATCCTATATAAAGGCTTGAGTCATCCTTATTATGTGTCTCCTATATTTTCCCTAGCCGTTGCTCGCAGAGGAGGACTATTTGTCAGTTCGCGCGCCCGTCCACTGACTACAGACCACCTCCACTCTGGACAGCTTCTTTTCACTTGCCAGGGATGACAGAAGGCTCCAGCCCAAGAAAATCAGCTTACTTCTCTGCTATCCCCGGAACTGCAACAGTTCTTTCAGTATATCTGAACTCTAGCCTTAGGTTCCTCTCGCCCCAGACAATATACATCCTTTTCCTATTTAGTTACCATTAAATCGTGGCTAAGTAATTATTCACATTACATTTTCTTTAGTTTAAGATGCTGTGTGGCTCTAACTCTCAATTGGACACAGACAGGTACATGCTATTTTCAAGAAAAAAGAAAAAGGAGCATGTGAAAAAGAAATCCATTGGTGAGGATCTTCTACTCAGGTACAGATGTGATCTGATAATAACAATAAAGAATCCTGAAACTAGTAAAACATTTAATGGTGGCTGCTCTTCAGACTCAGAATTGTGATCTGTGGCCTGAAACACTAGCCATATTCCCTTCCCACACCTCATAGTTCTCCACCTCCCACTCTTTTTATCAGCCAGCCACCAGAGCGTTAATAGCAGCAGAAAATTGCAAGCAAAAGGCTCTTGTTAGAAAGGAGGCACAGGCTCACACCAATAATCTTAGCTATTCAGGAGGCTGAGACCTAGAGGATCATGGTTCAAAGTCAGTTAAGGAATGAAACTCCTCAAGACTCCATCTTCAAAATACCTAGCAAAAAGCCAGACTAGAGACATGGCTCAAGTGGTAGAGTACCAGCTATGCACAAGCAAGCCAAGTAATATTGTTCGAGTCCCAGTATGGGGAGACATTTATGATGGTCTTCTTTGGTGTCAGAAACACTTACTAGATACATGGAGAGGTGGTTAGGTCATGTTATCATCAAACAGGAGCTTCCATGATCCAACTAAAAGAAAGAAGCTTTGAAAACACAGATGAGGTGTAGAGAGAAACTTAATTACTGGAAACATTTTGTGTAGGAGACCGACAGCTGAGAAATGCCCATTCAAAGTTATGTGGGAAAGTGAAACTTTTTAAAAAATTGAATTTATTGTCAAAGTGATGTACAGAGGGGTTACAGTTACATACTTAAGGTAGTGAGAACATTTCTTGTTGAACAAAGTCATAACATCCTTCTGTTTAAAACCTCAGTCACTGAGACAGAGCTAGCCTAAAAGCTTGATACTTAGGCTATGCAAGGTGACAGATGCAACTCAATGAGCAGAATTCAGATGCCTGGAAGGCCCAATTAGGACCTCAGGGGAAGAGGTGGGAATGACAGCAGGCTCTCATTAAAGCTGAGGCGTTGCTAGGCTCTGCTCTGGTACCTGTCTACGCCTTCACTTACTTAGAGGCTTGCAGTCAAAGCCAGCTCTCTAGAACGGCCTCTGGCCAGAAAGCTGATTGCCCTGAGGCACATCAGCTCTTGGATTTTGTGTTGTGTTATGAAGTAAGTGGCAGTCATTCAAAATCCTTAGCAGTCTGAGTGCCGAGTATCCATCATTTCCCTGAACATAGTTGCTTAGACTTCTTTAAGATTTAAACTTGAGCCAAGCGCTGGGCTCACATCTGTAAATCTAGCTACTCAGGAGGCTGAGATCGAAGGATTGAGGTTTGAAGCAGGAAAGTCCATGAGATGCTTATCTTCAACAAACTACTCAGAAAAAGCTGAAAGTATTTCTGTAGCTCAAGTGGTAGAGTGCTAGCCTCAGACAAACAAATCTCAGGGACAGTGCCAAGGCCCTGCGTTCAAGCCCCAGAATCAGCATGCCTGCACACACACACACACACACACACACACACACACACACACACACACACACACACACACACACACACACACACACACACACACACAGAGAGATTTAAACTTGATAATAGGAAATCGTGCTTAGTTTAACTGAACCCCTCAGGGCCTGGTACATGCCATAGAACTTTTGTGTTCTAAGGAACAGGTTTGAGAAGTAAGAGCAGGCTCTGTAGCACTTCTTTTTTGGATACGCAGGAAGGAGTCCTTGGTGTACTGAATAACTGTGATGAGATACTCAGAACTCTAAAGTACAGCTTCATATTTACCTACATTTTGCCATATTTTTATGCTATTTCTCCTAAGATCAATGATTGTTTGTTTTTCAATGACAGGGTATCAAAGCTAGGGCACTCAGTCTATAACAGAAGTGTATTAAGAATTTCTTAGTTAAAACACAATGTTAATGTGGGATATATATATATATATATATATATATAATGTGGAATATATATATAATGTGGAATTGGAACTCTGTGCTTCCATCAGAAAGAATGACACTGCCTCATTTTTAAGGAAATGAAAAGACTTGGAAAAAATCTTATTAAGTGAAGTAAGCCAGATCCAAAGAAACAAGTCCATTGGTTAGTTAGGATAGGATAATCTTAGCAGATGAGCAGAATAGCTCAATAGATATGCACATGTGATCATATAAGATGATGCTAAGTGAAATGAACTCCAAGATATGGACACAAGAGGTTTTTCTTTGCTGTTGTTTTTAAGGTACTATGTGATTTCTTATTTTTTTTTGTATGTTTTTTCCCCTATGGTATATCCCCTGTTGTAACTGTACTTGATTCTGGTAAACCTGGTTATCTGAATCAGGGAAGGGAAGGGGAACAACAGAATGGTGAGACAAAGGACAAGGGGAAGCCAATGCAACAGGGATATACACAAAACAATATGTTGGAAATCTGTACAGCTTGGGGGGTGAGGGTCAAGATGGAGGGAAAGTGAGAGAAAAATGAGGGAAGGGGTAACAAGTTTGACAAGAAATGTACTTACTATCTTATTATGTAACTGTAACCCCTCTGTCCATTACCTTGACAATAAAATCAAATAAACAAAACCCCAGAATGTTAAAAGTGAACAGCACCAGTGGCTCATGCCTGTAATCCAAGCTACTTAGGAGGCTGAGACATAAATGATCATGGTTTGAAGCCAGACCAGGGGCAGAAAAGTCCAAGAAATTCTATCTCCAATTAACCATCAGAAAGCAGAGCTGGAGGCACGGGTCAAGTGGAGGAGCACCAGCCTTAAGGAAGAAAGCTGAGTGTGAAGCTCTGAGTTCAAGCTCAGAATGGGTACATGCATGTGTGTGCATGCATACACACACACACACACACACACACACACACACACACACACACAAGTGACAGAATACTTTACAGTCATTAAAATTGTCTTATACAATCTTCTGGAGATTGTGCTCTCTTTACTTAAGGCTACTCTGGTTGACAGAAACATTTCTATGTCAGGCAAAATAGAGTATCAAGAAATCCTTTTCCCTGGTCTCAGAACCTGGATCTAGCAACAGGCAACAGAAGCATTGCGGCTTAGCCTATGGTTCTGGTGAAATGGAGTTTCATTAGTCAGCCATTCTTTCTGTCTACCACTTACAAATGTGTCACCTTAGAGTTGTAACTCCCTTAAATTCTCATTTGCAAAAATGAAGGAACAAGGTAACCGTCTTCTTATAGTTATTGAGGGAATTACAAGCGGTTATAACCAGCATTCAATACTCAATAAATATTAAATATTATTGTCAGTAGAGCCATGTTTGGGCATATTATTTATGCTCTTGTTTGGTATCTCATTTGTCAGAGGCCTGGTGATGGTTAGCTACATGCTATTTCCTGGGTTTCTTTCCCTGGGTTTTGTTCTTGGCTGTCAAAAGGGATGAAGGTAGGAAACTCTTCTCTGTGGCTTAGATTAAGCTCTACCTGGAACCAATGATGACTGCATTTATAAGTATAACCTGCATTCTCAGTATAAGTTATAAGTATAAGTTATAAGTATAACCTGCATTCTCAGTATTTTCCTAGCTGGTGGTCTCTCACTGCATGGACAGGGGCCAGAGCTCCTATGTTTCAAGATGGTTCTGCTTTGATTCAAAGATCTCTTTCTTATCCGTCTATTCCCTGGATGTACCTTAGACTTCCCTAGAGCAGATCTCTTGGCTTCTTCCCAATCAGAATCTCTATTTGGTTTAATTATCTATGGTCACTATTCTCTATAAGCAATTTTCTCTCAATATTGTTAATGGTTTGTGATATTTGGCTCAATTAAACAGCTGTGCCGTATTAATGCAGTCTGGGAAGTCAATGAAATGTGGAACATTTAAAAGTAAATGTAATGATCTTGAAATTGACTTGATGATTTTGTAAGTAATTTTGACGGCTCTTTTTTTCTAACCTTGATCAACTAGGTTTGTGTGTAGGATTTTTGTTTGTTTTGTTTTCTCATCTTCAGAAGTTGGAGAAAAGTATGCAAAGAAGGTTAGAGAATTTCAGGACCAAAATCACAGAAAATAGAAAATCTCTGGGTTAAGGATGAAGAAAAAAATGTAATCCAGAAATCAACAGAATGTTCAATAGTAAGGATGGAGGCAGTAGGGCATACAGCACCACAACATGAAGACAGAAGGATAAAATTAATTACAGCATTATTCTCTTTTCTCATGCTAGATGTTAGCATTTTGTCTTCAGAGCACCTATTAGGTTCCATCTCAACTTTGTAAGAGATTCAGTAAGATCCAGTCTGGAAAAGAAACAAACAAACAAAAAAATCCCTAGGGCTAAGGCAGGGACAGATCAAGGAAAATGAAATATCAGAAACAGGAGGAACTCAAAAACAAATACTATAGTAAATAATGTGATTAAAAGCACATGAGCAGCTTGGCACTAGATGAGTAGCTTAGATTATAGGAATGAGCTTCTGAGGATTGGGATCTGAGGATTGAAGCCAGCCTGGACAGGAAAGTCAGAGAGACTCTTATCTCCAATTAATCACCAGAAAACCATAAATGGTGCTGTGGCTCAAAGTGCTAGCTTGAACACAAAAGCTCAGGGACAGGGCCCAGGTTCTGATATCAAGCCCTATTTTTGTAGATATCAACTAGGCTGGGCGTCTATATAAACAACCAAGCTGTTCTCTTTCCAACAACAAATGTCCTGTTTTGTTTCAACAAGATTGCTTTTCACACTTGAATCACTATCCTGTAGTATTGTGCAGATTAGGAAAAGAAGGGGAACTATGTTGAAAACAAATTTACAGAAATTTGGGGGGGGAGGAAATGGGGAGGTGGGGAGGGAAGGGATGGTAGGGGAAAAACAAAAGAGGGGTAACAATGCTCAATACGAAATGTACTTGTTACCTTACTCATGTAACTGTAATCCCTCTTTACAGTATCTTTAATATATATATATATATATATATATATATATATATATATATATATATATATATATATATATATATATAGCCAACGCATTAATATTAGATGAGAAGACTTTGAGAGAAGAATGGCTATAAAGGAGAAATAAAACCAAAAGAGAGCCAGGCACCAGTGGCTCACGCTTATAATCCTAGCTACTTAAGAGATCTGAGGATCATGGTTCAAAGCCAGCCTGGGTAGGAAAGTCCGTGAGACACTTTATCTCCAATAAACCACCTGAAAACCAAAAGTGGCGCTGTGGATCAAGCAGTAGAGTGCTCGCCTTGAGCTAAAGAGCTGAGGGACAGCACCCAAGCCCAGAGTTCAAGCCCCATGACCGACAAAAAAGAAAAAAGAGAGTGATCCCACTAAAGCTATCACAATGCAGCTCTCCCCTGAAGCTTTACTCCTTACTGGAGGCAATCCTAGGAAATTCACTTAAAGAGACACAGAGACAGAGCCTTCCCTTTCATAGGCTATCTTCTGTCTTCATGTTAGCTTTGCTTCGTAAATACTTAGATTCACTCATCAGCCTCTTTGTTGGCCACAGAGCCTCAGATCGTACCAGGAAAGTTCAAGTTTGACTTCATAAAGCAGCACACACACAACCTCCACCACTGTCAGTATGAGTTGGATCAAATCTCTGCACCCATCTTCCTCAGCCCCATGAAAGATTCAGTCTCCACTGGTAGTTTAACTCATTCTCATCTAATATTAATGTCTTGGCAATTTCAGCTGAGAAGTCAAATCTGAGATAACTGCTAAGAGGTAAACTCTAAGTTAAAAACAAAAATAAAAAATCCCAACCTAACCAAAAAACAAGAACACATTTCAGTCAGATGCCAGTGTCTCATGCTTATAATCCTAGCTAGTCAGGAGGCTGATATCTGGAGAATTGAGAGTTGAGACCAGTCTGAACAGAAAAGGCTGTGATACTCTAGCTCCACGACCAGCAAAAGGCATAGCTGGAGGAAAGGATCATGTGGTAGTGTCAGTTGAATAAGCAAATAGAGAGTTAGTAGATACTACTTGAGCCACAGTTCCACTTCTGGCTTTTTGGTGGTTTCTTGGTGGTAAAAGACTCATAGACCTTCCTCTCTGGACTGGCTTTGAACTGTGATCCTCAAATACCAGACCCTGAGAAGATTACAGGCATGAGCCACTAGAGCCAGCCTTGGTATTAATTTTAAAAGTTGTGCAACTCCTTTGCTTAGACTTACAAATGTATTTTCCTTTCAGGTTTTCTTAATTTGATGAATGTGAAAATAAAATGAGTTATTATTGCTGAATGAGCAGTTTCTAGAGTTCATATAAGCAATAGCAAAGATCACAAATTTAGGATTTGATAAAATAATACAGCATACTTCTTAGCTAACAGAAAATATGAAAAATTTAAATAGTGGTACAATGTCTGTGGACATCAATTAACTGTCTACAAAGAGGCTCTAGCAGTGCTCATTAGGACCTGTGGCTATTGGTTGTTCAGCAACTCAAAAATGGCTCTGACTCCTCAGCTAGTTTGCTGGTTGTGCAGTGTTAAGGAGGGAAATTGCCAAGTGTCAGTTTTAGGCAAACCATAGACTGTCAGAGCAACTTCATTACTGGTCACAAAGGGCACAGATGACAGATTGCAGCCTTCAGGTTTCAAATTCAAATAATTGTACAACTATTAGAAGGTGATAAAAAAGATGATACAAATCTTATAAGTACAAATAATCCATAAGAATAGGACAATAAGAATAAAAACAACCCCCCCCAAATTACAATGGGAAAAATACTTGAAAGAGCAGCCTATCAAGAAGACTATGAATATGGTTAACTATATGAGTTCAATATTAGATATTTAGCAAAAGAAATTGAATTACAACATGACAGATATCCATCCAAATATCTGGAAAAAATAAACACAAGAGTATTAAAACTCAAGAGGACATGGGCAAACGGAATGCTTATGCACCTTCTCTGACTATGGAAAGATGGTGAAGAACTATGATTGGGGTAACATTGATCATGATGCATTGTACTCACAAACTGACATCTTTAATTGAAATTCCTTTGTTAAGCTCTTTAAATATAATTTCTCAAATGGGTGGAACCACTTGGAAAATGATTGTTGTTATCTAGTGGAGTGGAACATGTATGTAAACCTGAGTGATATAAAAATTCCCCTTGGAGTAAATAACCAATAGAAATGTGTGTATGTGGGTACCAGAAAGATATATTAATGATAGTATTACCCCCAAACAACCAAACATTAGTAAAACCATAATCTCTGTTATCTGTACATTATATTTATAGAGTAGACTACAGTGATGCAAAAAACCCCCAAATTACTGCTATATGCAGGTCTTAAAAACATAAAACTGAAGCTGGGCACAGGTTGCTCATGCCTATAATCCACTTACTCAGGAGGCTGAGATCTGAGGATCGTGGTTAGAAGCCAGATGGGCAGAAAACTCCGTGAGACTCTTATTTCTAATTAATCACAGAAAAACCCAGAAGTGGAGCTGTAGCTCAAATGGTAGAGTGCTAACTTTGAGCAAAAAGGAGCTCTAGGACATTGCCCAGGCTGAGTCCCAGGGTGGCAACAAACAAAACAAACAAGCAAAAGCCTGAAACCCCCCCCCCCCGCCAAAAAAAAAACCCTGAAAAAAATGATCCAGGTATGAAAGATCATGAGTTTATTTTTATAAAGCTCTGTAGAAGACAAACAGTGGTAGTAGAAGCTAAAAGGTAGCCAGTTTTGCAGAGTATACTGACTGCAACAGACAATTGAAGAAATGACACTTAATGAATGTTTTGTAATAGAGGAATACCTAAATAAACCCTCTTGCTTCATGTGCTTTTACTTGGCTTTAAAAAATCACTAATTTTGGAGGTCAGGTACTGAACAGTATATTATTAGTCTCCCATTAAATTTGCTCCAGATAGCACCACTGGCTGAAGCTACTTATTCACTAAAACCGTCCTGTTGCCGAAGTTGATTTCTACTTTCTTCCATTCTATACCTTAAACTGTAAAACTAAATATTCCTGGGAAAAGAAACTAAAAAGACATAACACACTAATCAAAACTTTTATTTAGCATCACACAACCTGGAACCCCCAGACAAGATGGTCTTTGTTGTCAAGATCCTAAATCTTCTTTGGTTGTCTAGATTTCCTTCTTTTTTTTTATTGTGAAAATACTGTACAGAGGGGTTACAATTACATGGGCAAGATAATGAGTACATTTCTTATCAAGCATTGTAGAATTTCCTTCTATGTCTATTTCTTACCCCAACAACTTGTTCTGTGCCATGGACTTTTTGGGTGTTGACTGAAAAATTTAGGTAGAGTAACAGTTTCATTAAGTTATGCCCTTTATTGTGTTATATTCCTCAGTAAGGAAGAATGTATGCATAACACTCATACACACATATGCTTTCAGGAGACAGGAAGTGGGTTATAACCACATCGTGGGAAATCTCTTTGATAGCTGTGTGGAGATCAGAAAGTGGAAATGGAAAGGTGGCAAGGCTTGGAAATTTATTGAAGGCCTGAACTGGCGGAGTGGAAACTGAGAAGAAATTTTGCTACTGGGGAAGAATATTAAGGAGCAGATTCTATCAAATTTGGCTTGTGAGATGTGGAAAATAAGAACGTGGAATTTAGTGTTCTATTTGAGGGACACTTGTTGCTATTGTTTGGGGGCAGGAGAGGAAGCACATGATCTGACCTAAGATATTGCACTTGGTATGGTATATTTTGGGGGAATAGTGTTGGAAGTTGTTACTATGCAAAACAAACAAACAAACAAACAATTAGAATTGGGCACCAGTGGCTCATGCCTGTAATCCTAGCTACTCAGGAAGTTGAGATCTGAGGAGCACAGTTTGAAGCTAGCCTGGGCAGGAAAGTCCATGAGACTCTTATAAAGCCAAGATGGAGCTGTGGATCAAGTGGTACAGTAGTTAGCCTTGAGCAAAAGAAGCTTAAAGACAGTGCATAGGCCCTGAGTTCAAGCTCCAGGACTGACACACACACACACAAATAAAAATAAAAATAAAATAATAAGAAAAACCCCAAATTTGTAGAGATTCTTGTGTAACATCAAATTCCTCTGTAGGTCCAAGACTTCATGGGATTTGATTCCTGAATATCCCACCTCCACAGCAAATGTAGAGACAATGGGCAGGTGTATGTGTATGCATGTGTGTGTCTTTCTGACTTCTAAATCTAGAAGAGAGGCTAATGGGAACAAGAGAAACATCGAGAGATCTCCATCTCCCCATCCCTGGGGGGCTTCACTCTCCAGCCTGCTTTGTACTGGCGGGACCTACATCTGTCTAAATCTTTACTACTGATTGGGAAGGCTCATCTTTGTTTATTTTGCACAACATATTTGATTAGCATGCTTTCAGCAATTCTCTTCCAGCTGAAATCATTCATACTAGTTTTATATTTACCTATTTTGGGGGACTATAATATTTCTGGATAACATTTCTTGAAGGTTTTCTAAAATACTAGAATTTCTTCCTTAAAGAAATTAAAAGAAGCTAGGTACTGGTGGGTATACACCTGTATTCCTAGCTACTCAGAAGGCTGAGATTTGAAGATGGCAATTTCTGGGCAGGAAAGTCCATTAGGCTTTTATGTCTAATTAATCATCAAAAAGCCAGAAGTGGAGCTGTGGCTCAAGTCGTATAATGCTAGCCTTGAGTCTAAAACATCAGAGATGGTCCTAAGGCCCTGAGTTCAAGCCCCAGACTAATGCACCCCACCACACACACACCCCTAGTTAAAAGACAACCCTTAAAATAACAAAATGCTAAACAAGGATACAGGATGACCCATTGCAACAATGATACTCACAAGACACTATGTTGGAAATGAACTTTACGACTTTGGGTGGGGGAAGTGGGGGAGGGAAGGGATAGTAGGAGAAAAACAAAGGAGGGGGTAACAATGCTTGACAAGAAATGTACTCATTACCTTACTCATGTAACTGTAACCTCTTCATACAGCATCTTCATAAGAAAATAAAATTAAAAAAAAGACAACCCTTAAAATACTCATTTTAAAATTTATTTTTAAAATTTTATTAATTATTGTTTGAATTTTTAAAATTATATTTATTTTTTATTATCTTTAGTTATAAAATGTATAACAACATATGTTTATGAATACAATGTATCTTGAGCAACGTTATCCTTTTATCATTCTTCCCCTTCTGTCTCAACATCATTCTTCCCCTCAAGGTACCTGACTCCTTATGAAAGTACTCATCAGCCCTTCTCTCCTTTCTTCTTCAAATACAAATTTTAAATTGTTTCATAAAGTTCCTAAAATATACTAGGGAACCAAAGAAATGCAGGCTGCATGTTTTCCCGCATTTGTGGTAACTTGAATGTGCCTATAAATTTACAAGTAAACACACTGGATAAATAACACTAGGGCATGATAAATTATATAGGACCTTGGTTATTAACATACAGAGGCCAAAGGAGGCTATGCATAGAAGCGGTGGACAAAGGCTCAATGGCTATGGACAAATGATCACATATGATAATATCCTATGAAATGAACTCCAAGAAAAGGAACAAGAGACATTCTTTAGTTGTTATTGTTGCTGTTTTTGTTTCCTTTTCCTTTTGTCTTGTTTGTTAGTTTGTATTTGGGAGGGGAAGGGAAGACATAAAAGGTGGAACATGGATGAACAAATATAACAGTCACTAGACACTTTGCTAAAAATGAACTGGTTATCCTGTGGTGGGCGTGGAGGGAAGATTGGGAGAGTGTGGGGGCTGGGAAGGTGGCTCAGTGGTAGAGTGCTTGCCTTGCACGCATGAGGCCCTGGTTTGATTCCTCAGCACCACATAAGCAGAAAAAGCTGGAAGTGGTGCTGTGGCTCAAGTGGTAGAGTGCTAGCCTTGAGCTGCAGAGCTGAGGGACAGCGCCCAGGCCCAGAGTTCAGACCCCATGACCGACAACAACAACAACAACAACAATAACAATGGAGAGAGTGACAGAAGGGGAGACATGATCCATAAAGAATGATATCTAATTCTCATTACATGATTCATGTAACTATAACTCTTCTGTATATCAATTCTGCAATAACAAAAAATACTTATAAAAATAAAATGTACTATGTCATAAAAATAAAATGTACTAGGTTATATCTTATACTAGAATGAGAGTTGAAAAATAGATCTGTATTTTAGAGATTTATGTATCTTGTACATATAGTATATACACATACATTACTAAAAGCCAACTGACCTACTACAGGTCTACAGCAAATAGTTATGGGGAATGAGGGTCCTGTTTATTACTCTACCAGAAGCAGTAACTCCTGTTATTTGTAGAGCCTGCATTGTACTATACATAGATCAATTTGAAGATTCCAGTGTGTTCCGTGAGAAGCAATGACTATAATAAAGCTTTATTTCCTAGTTTACAATAGAAATGTGAACCAGGGCTTTACATATAAATTTGCTAACAGCTGTCTCCTCTTCTGGGGGATAAGTTACTTTTATAATAGCTAAGACACCTGTCAGGCCATCTAAGACTCTCCAGCTTTAACTTCCGATTTAGCAAAGTTTATGGCAAGAAAGTGATATATGGATATATAAACAAGTAATAGAACTCTTAGACCCCCTCTCTCCCTCCTAACTTTTTATACTTGCAGAACAATCAAGTCCCTAGCAGAGGTAAGTAGATACAATTAAAAGAATCACCTGCAAACACAAGCATCCTTAGTTAACCACATGTAATCCATCCCTAGAGGGTATATTAGATAACAAATTCTCAGAAAAAGCAAAAGTTAATATTTTTAAATAAAATAATAATGTATTTCTAAGCCATTCTGAATGCACCTGTCAATCCACCAAACCAAGCATTTTGTTTTTCAGAAATATTATAGTGTACTCAAGCAGCAATATGAAACTTTTCAGATCCTGACATATCTTGTCAATTTCTTAATTTTCCTGTGACAGCTTTGGTATAGTGTGGATAAATGTTCTCCAAAGGCCCATGTGTTCAATGGTTGATCAATCTATGGCTCTGAGAGAGGTTGTTTTTATGAGACGTTGGTTGATTATAGTTCTATGAGAGGTGGTGGAAATGTTAGGAAATGGTGCATAGTAGAAGTTAGGTGACTGAGGATGTGGCTCTAGTTTGTTCCTCCTCCTCCTCCTCCTCCTCCTCCTCCTCCTCCTCCTCCTCCTTCTTCTTTGTTTTCCTCCTCCTCCTCCTCCTCCTCCTCCTCCTCCCCCTCCTCCTCCTCCCCCTCCTCCCCCTCCTCCTCCTCCTCCTCCTCCTCTGTATATTCTTTTTTGGTATTGGGGATTGAACCCAGGACATTGCATCTGCTAGGCAAGCACTTTGCCACTGAGCTACATCCCAGCCTGTTTTCCCTTGTTATGTTCCTCTTTGTCTTCCTCCCTTCCCTGACTGTCCTTTGCCATCAGATGAGTTACTTCCTTTACCATGTACTCCTACAGTGCTTTCACAAACCCCAAAGAAATAGGGTCAATGACAAAAGAGGAGAAGATGAACCCATGCGCTAAAATGAAGTTTTTCCCTCTCCAAGTTAATTATTTCAGATATTTTGTTACAGTAAACAGCACACAAGGCTGATTATACAAGGTTCACATGTGGCCAAGCTTATGGCTTCCATATACTTATGTAATTTAACATTTACTTTTTCTTTATCACTTCCAACTTCAGGCAGAAAGGCCGCTTAGGTTCACTTACTTCAATCCATCTGTCCAATTTGCAGAAGGTATAGTCACTAAATAACTTCTAAAAAGATGAGAAAAGTGGCAAGCAAAGAGTCATGGTATTTTCCAATAACAGACACCCAGATGCAATGCTGCCAAGTGAAACTTGTAGACTCAATAAGATTGTCCTCTCCTATGGACAACCAGAAGTATGGACATTTTCACCGGTTCCCACTTGTCAATTCTTTATTGGGGCTTAAAACTCATATAGTAAATTCTGTACAAAAATCTTTACAGCTAGGTGCTGTGCTGGTGGTTCACGCCTGTAATTCTAGCTACTCAGGAGGCTTGAGATCTGAGGATCATCATTCAAAGCTAGGAAAGCCACAGGAAAGTCCCTGAGACTCTTATCTCCAATTTACCACCAGAAAACTGGAAGTGGCAGTGTGGCTGAAGTGGGAGAGTGCTCATCTTGAGCTGAAGAGCTTAGGGACAGCACCCAGGCCCAGAGTTCAAGCCCCACGACTGAACAAAAATGTTTACAATGTTTAGAGAAGAGTTTAAAGAAGATTGCAGCAAAATGAAGGTATGTCTTCATGAGAAAAATTGCAAAGTGGAGTAAGAGTGAAATTCTCCTATGCAATTGTCCTAATTTTAAAAAGTTCATGTTATTCCACAGATTTGTAATGGGTGCTGCATTATTTTAAAGACTGCTGTATGAAGAGGATTTTCATTTCATAGATGAGAAAAACAAACTGGTGTGTGTTTTAATGGAATATAACTAAAGTGTTCAAGGGAAAAAGATTCTTCTTTCTAGTTGATTATCACCTAATGGTAAATGTATTATTATTATTATTATTATTATTACTATTATTATTATTATTGGTCAGTCATGGGGCTTGAACTATGGGCCTGAATGCTGTCCCTCAGCTCTTCAGCTCAAGGCTAGTGCTCTACCACTTGAGCTAGAGCGCCACTTCCTGTTTTCTGGTGGTTTACTAGAGATAAGAGTTTCACAGACTTTACTGCCTGGGCTGGCTTTGAACTGTGATTCTCAGATCTCAGCCTCCCGAGTAGTCGGGATTACAGGCGTGAACCACTGGCACCTGGCTGGTAAATATATTATTTTGTATAAACTAATATCAAAAAATATAGTTTGGAATTCCTAGTAACATTCATTCATTTATTGCTTTGTTCAGAAGCTCTAGTCTGAGTTTAGTTTTTTAAAGGAGAAATAAAAAGTGTTTCAAGTGAAATGTACTGATCACAGAGAAATTATATTGCATTTTATATAAAATCGAAGGTATTTCACAGAGAACCCATGGTAAAGTAGCGTATCAGCCTTGGCCTTACCCTTTAATCTCAAGGCTTCTAATACCTTTGAATCAGCTGTCACATCACTCACAAGCTTGATTTCTATGTTTTGGGAAGTCAGCTGGAGCAACTTTTCAAAAAGTTGTTGGCCCTGGAAGAAATTCAGAGACAAAGGAAATAAAAATCTAATTGTTTGCCATTTTAAATAGGTGTACATAAACTCATTAAAAGTAAAACTTTGTATTCAATTTGTAAAAGGCAAGCACTTCAACAATTAGAATTCACAAAAGATTTATGAAATGTTCTTACAAGCGTTAACACAAACAAAGCAGGAACATAGATTACATTCTCCCTTTTTTACTATTTTGCTATTTAGTAATTGTTAAAATAATCTCAGATTTTAAAGCTACAATGCAAGCCTAAGTTTCTTTCACAGTTAAAATATGTAACTATATGCAATAACAAGGCAATAAAGAATGTTAAACAGTTTGCATTTTGGTCCTAAATTTTGTTATTTTATAGTTTATAAACTATGCTTCTCAATCTCACTCATCATCATCATCATCATCATCATCATTATCATTATCATCCTCATCATGATCTTTTCTTCCTCCTCCTCCTCCTTCTCCTCTTCCTTCTTCTCCTCTTCTTCTTACTTTTTATGCTATGTAACATAAAGATATTTATTGCCAAAGGTTTTTTTTTCCATGAGATTAAGGAAGTTAATTTTAACTATTATGAGTGACTTATAATTACTAGTGATTTAAGTGAATTTATCTTATTGTTTCAAACTTGCTCCACTGAATGTAACTAGTTCTGCATAAAAATAAATGAATGACAAAATAATAGAGCTTTCACCTGTAAGATCTTCACAAACACATGATGTTTATTGTAAGATTTAACCTTTGAGGTCCACAGTCATTGCCTTCTCTCAGGAGATGAGCTTGCAAGTAACATGTTTACTCATTTTATTTGTGTGTGTATTTTATTTTTGTATTTTATTTTGTGTGTGTGTGTGTGTGTGTGTGTGTGTGTGTGAGCTTTTCTGCTCAACGATAGCACTTTACTACTTGAGCTATAGCTTTCTTTCTGTCTTTTTAAATTTATTTTTTATTATTTTATTTTTATTTACCTTTTATTGTAAAGATGATGTGTAGAGGGTTACAGTTGCATAACTCAGATAAAGAGTACATTTGTTTTTTGAAGAGTGTCACCTCTTTCCTCCATTTCTCCCAGTTTTTTTCCCTCCCAATACCCTTCTCTCAAAAATTGTATAGTTTTTTCAACATAGTATATATTATTTGTTCACCCTTTGTCTGACCATTGCTGTGCTCCCTTTAACCTCCTCCAAACAGATAAACTTACATACAAGACAAAAGGTGGAACCATTGCAACAATGAGATGTACAAGTCGTTATGTCGAAAAACAAACTTTACAAGTTGGTGGGTGGGGGCAGAAGGGAGTATGGGAAGGGATGGAAAGGGGAAACAAAGCAGGAGGCAACAATGCTTGATAAGAAATATTCTCATTATATTGCCCATGTAATTGTAACCCCTCTGTACGGTATTTTCACAAAAAAACCAAAAGGTACAGAAGTCAAAAACAGCAATAAAGAAGAAAAATAGCAAAATAACCAAAAAATTCTTGTTTCTATTTCTTGGAATTCATTTCAACAAACATTATTTTATTTAATTATAGCTATTACATTGTTGGTGGGAATGTAAACTTGTTCAGCCACTCTGGAAAGCACAATGGAGGTTCCTCAAAAGACTAACATAGATCTTCCCTGTGATCCAGCAATTCCACTCCTGGACATTTATCCAAAAGAAGACAAATAAGGCCATTAGAGCTACCAGCACAACCGTGTCCACAACAGCATTGTTTAGTTTAGCCAAGATATGGAATCAACTCAGATGACCGTGAGTGGACAAATGCATCAAGAAAATGTGGTATAAATATACGATGGAATTCTACGCTACCATAAAAAAGAATGACATTGCCCCATTCATAAGGAAATGGAAAGACTTGGAAAAAATACATATTAGGCAAAGTAAGCCAGACCCAAATAACACAAGGTGCATGTTTTCCCTCATCTGTGGTAACTAGCATGTTCTTATGAATATACAAGTAAACACACTGGATGGTAAAACAAAACAAAACCACTGGGATATGATAAATTATACAGGTCTCTATCCATTCACACAGAGACCAAAGGAGGATATTCTTAGGAGAGGATGACAAAGGCTCAATACCTTTCTGTCTTTATGATGGTTAACTGGAGATAAGAGCATCGGGACTTTCTTTCTTTCTTGTATTTTTAATCTTTTTTTTTTAATTGTGAAAATACCATATAGAGGGGTTACAATTACATTGGCAAGGTAATGAGTACATTTCTTTCTTTAAATTTTTATTTATTTTTTTATTGTGAAAATACTGTACAGAGGGGTTACAATTATATGGGCAAGATAATGAGTACATTTCTTATCAAGCATTGTTGCCTCCTCCTTTGTTTCCCCTTCCCATCCCTTCCCATGTCCCCCCCCACCAGCAACTGCCCCCCCAAAGTTGTGAAGTTCGTTTTTCGACATAACGACTTGTACATCTCACTGTTGCAATGGGTCCGCCTGTATCCCTATTTAAACAATTTGTTTTTACCCTTCCCCTCCACAAAGTATACCAACATCAAATACAGTGAAAACAGAGTTTATACCATGGGGGAGGGACATACAAAGCAACAAAACAATCACCTTATAAACATGTTAGAAACAATTGCAAGACAGAAAAAAAATTTGAATCCTTATGTTGGGGTTCATTTCGCCTAACATCAACTTATCTGACCTTTTCTGCTTGTCTCAGATATATACTAGTTATTGCAAATAAGGGAAACCATGGGACCTATGTTTCTTTGAGCCTGGCTTACTTCACTTAATATAATTTTTTCCAAGTCTTTCCATTTCTTAACAAATGGGGCAATGTCATTCTTTCTGATGGAGGCATAGAATTTCATTCTGTATATATACCACATTTTCTTGATCCATTCATCTGCTGAGGGGCAACTGGGTTGGTTCCATATCTTAGCTATGGTAAATAATGCTACAATAAACATAGTTGTGCTGGTAGCTTTAGTATGGTCTCATTTGTGATCATTTGGGTCAATGCCCAAAAGTGGGATTGCTGGGTCATAGGGGAGCTCTATGTGGAGTCTTTTGAGAAACCTCCATACTACTTTCCAAAGTGATTGAACAAGTTTACACTCCCACCAACTATGCAGTAAGATTCCCTTCTGTCCACATCCCCTCCAGCATCTGTTATTAGAGTTCTTGATTATAGCCATTCTAACTGGAGTGAGGTGATATCTCAATGTTGTTTTGATTTGCATTTCTTTTATGGCTAGGGAGGTTTAGCATTTCTTCATGTGTCTATTGGCCATCCTTCTTTCCTCTTCAGAGAAGTTTCTCTTTAAGTCTTTAGCCCACTTATTTATTGAGCATTTGTTGTCTGGGGATTTGTTGTTGGGGGATTTAATTTTTTGAGTTCCATGTATATTTTAGATATGAGACCTTTGTCCATTGTATGGTTAGTGAAGATCTTCTCCCAATCCATGGGCTTTCTATTGATCTTGCTAGTTATGTCCTTTGCCATGCAGAAGCTCTGCAATTTCATGCAATCCCATTTGCCCAACCTTTCTTTGATTTGTTGTGCTTCTGGGTCTCTATTAAGAAAATTTTGGCCTGTGTCACGGAGACCTAGGGTTTCTCCTATTTCATCCTGTAATGTTTTCAGAGTGCCTGCTTTGACTCTGAGGTCTTTGATCCATTTGTAGTTCATTCTGGTACAATGTGATATATAAGGATCTAGCTTTAGTTTTCTACAGGCGATTAACCAATTTT
The DNA here is from genome assembly GCF_024711535.1 of Dipodomys merriami. Taxonomy (NCBI): domain Eukaryota; kingdom Metazoa; phylum Chordata; class Mammalia; order Rodentia; family Heteromyidae; genus Dipodomys; species Dipodomys merriami. The sequence goes on along the minus strand of NW_027203826.1, from coordinate 13,370,820 downwards.
GCCAGCACCATTTACTGAAGAGGCTGTCTTTCTTCCATTCTATTTTTTTTTTTAGCACCCTTATCAAAGATTAGATGGCTATAGGTCTGTAAGTTTATTTCTGGGTTTTCAATTCTATTCCATTGGTCCTGAGGCCTGTTCTTGTGCCAGTACCAGGCTGCTTTGATTACTGCTTTATAGTAGAGTTTGAAAATTGGCAGTGATATTACTTCAACATTGTTCTTTCTGGTAAACATCATTTTTGCTATTCAGGGTATTTTACTGTTCCATATGAATTTTTGGATTGCCTCTTCTATTTCCTTGAAGAATGAGGTTGGAATATTGATAAGTATTGCATTGAATTTGTAGATACCCTTGGGAAGTATTGCTATTTTCACGATGTTGATACTTCCAATCCAGGAGCATGAGAGGTTTTTCCACTTTCTAAGTTCTGTTTCTATTTCCTTTTTCAGGTTTTTAAAGTTTTCATCATAGAGGTCCTTCACTTCTATAGTTTAGTTAATTCCTAAGTATTTTATTTTTTTGTGGGGCTATTGTGAATGGAGTTGCCTTCCTGATTTCAGCCATGCTTTTCTCATTGAAAAGCTGTTGATTTTTGAGGATTAATTTTATACTTGCTGCTTTGCCAAAGTTTTGAATCAGCTTGAGTAATTTGGGAATGGAGTCCGTGGGGTTCTTTAAATACAAGATCATGTCATCTGCAAAGAGGGAGAGTTTTACTTTATCTTTCTCTATTTGGATCCCTTTTATGTTTGCATCTTGTCTTATTGCTGTAGCTAGGCATTCTAATACTAAATTGAAGAGAAGTGGAGAGAGTGGACATCCTTATCTCGTTCCTGAGTTAAGAAGAAATGGCTTTAGTTTTTCACCATTAAGTAATGTGCTGGCTGTAGGTTTGTCATATACAGCTTTTATTGTATTGAGGTATGTTCCATGGATTCCTAGTTTTTCCAGAGCCTTCATCATAAAGGATCTTATCAAATGCTTTTTCTGCATCTTTTGAGGTAACCATGTGGTTCTTATCCTTGCTCTTGTTGATATGATGAATTATATTAATTGATTTGCATATATTGAAGCAGATTTGCATCCCTGAAATGAATCCTGTTTGATCATGATGTATGATTTTTCGGATGAATTGTTGAAGTCAATTGGCCAATATTTTTTTGGGAAGTTTTGCATTGATGTTCATCAAAGAAATGGGTCTATAGTTCTCTTTCTTTGATGAGGAGTCCCTGCCTGGTTTTGGGATGAGGGTTGTGATGGCTTCATAGAATGAGTTCAGTAGTAAGCTTTCAATTTCATTGAAGAGTTGGAGGGGTATTGGTGTGAGCTCTGCTTTGAAGTCCTTGTAGAATTCCACTGTAAATCCATCTGGTCCCCTCAGGGACTTTCATGCTGAGTTGACTTGGGACAGATCTCAGTTTCTTTTTCTTTTTGTATGTAGTTTTTAATTGTAAAACTACTGTACAGAGGGGTTACAGTTTCATGAGTAGGGTAATGAGTACAGTTCCTATCAAGCATTTTTACACCCTCCTTTGTTTTTCCCCTATTATCCCTTCCCTCCTCACCTCCCTCTCCCGCCCACCTCCGCCTGAAATTGTAAAGTTCGTTTTGAACATAATGTCTTGTACATCTCCTTGTTACAATGGGTCAACCTATATCCTTATTTCAGCATTTTGTTATTTACCTTCCCTTTCCCAAATTAGAACAATGTATATACAAGATGCAGGGCATCAGAATCAAACAGTGAAAACAGGGGTTATGCCATGATGGAAAAACATACAAAAGAAACAAAAAAATCACATGTAACATTATAAATACATTAAAAACAACAGCAAGAAATATAAAATCATGTTAACATCTTCTTATAAGGTCATATATACATAGTTTTTAGCTTTTCTGCTTATCCTAGACATATACTAGTTATTGCAAATCCCAGTTTCTTTAGTAGATAGAATTACAGGTGAGCCATTTGCACCCAGCTGTTGTGGTCTTTTTGTTGTTGTTGATGGTGGTGGTTTTTTTTTTTTTTTTTTTTTTTTTTTTTTTTTTTGAGTCAGTCATGGGGCTTGAACTCTGGGCCTGGGCGCTGTCCCTCAGCTCTTCAGGTTAAGGCTAGTGCTCTACCACTTGAGCCACGGTGCCACTTCCAGCTTTTTATGCTTATGTGGTACTGAGGAATTGAACCCAGGGCCTCATACATGCAAGGCAACACTTTACCACTGAGCCACCTTCCTAAAACCTTTTTGTGCGTTTTTAAAGATCTCTTCTTTCTACCATAAAAATAAAGTGACTTTCTTTTAACTTTTCAAATTTTTACTTTTTAGAACAAATCCCTTCAAGGTTAGATGGACAACAGGCACGTACACTTATGTACATATGTACGTACATACCTATGCATGTATGTATGTATGTATTTAACTGAGGCATGAATTCAGTTTTTACACACTTATTAGGCATGCACTTTCTGCTGAGCTATGCCTCCAACAAAGCTTGGCTCTTAATGAACACCATTAAGTCTTCGCTTACCTTGATACAAATGGGTAGTGACAATGTGGTTATTGGATAGAGAGGATGGAAAAAATGTGAATGCAAGCAGTGGTTCCTTCAACCCACTAAATCCACACAGAGAAACACGGTGCATCTGGTGAGATCTCCTGGTTAGTAAGCGATTATTTTTAAACACACTCAAAAAATTTTTTTTTTTTTGTCGGTCGTGGGGCTTGAACTCTGGGCCTGGGCGCTGTCCCTCAGCTCTTCAGCTCAAGGCGAGTGCTCTACCACTTGAGCTACAGCGCCACTTCTGCACACTCAAAATTTTTAATCTTAATTATATAACAGATTTAGCAGCAAATAAACATCAGCTAACATCTATCAGTATTTCTGTCTCTGTACTTCAGATTCCCCATGTTAAAATAAATATCAGAACTCTTAGGCATGAATGTAAATGGAAAATCTGAAGTCTACAGATACTTTCAGACTGTTATTAGATGAAGTTTATATTTTAGTATGTAAAGATTTCTTAAATCACAGAATCTTAAAACTTGAATTCTAATATTCACTGTAATAAACATGGTTTTCAGAACTTTTCTATTTGGGCTGGGGTGAAGTTGCTGTTATATTTTCTGTATTTTCTTCTTGCCTAATCACTTTTTAAAATATATACTTTTTAATGTAAAGATACTGTCCAGAGGGGTTACAGTTACATGAGCAAGATAATGAATCCATTTCCTATGGAGCATTGTTACAACCTCCTTTATTTTTCCCCTACCATCCCTTTCCTCCCCACCTTTACCCAATCACTTTTGATAGAAAATTCAAAATGAAGTGGAGAGAGTGGACATCCTTGTTTGGTTCCTGAGTTTAGAGGAAATGTCTTTACTTTTTCACCATTACATATAATGCTGGCTGTAGATTTGTCTATACAGCCTTTATTGTATTGAGGAATGTTCCATGGATTCCTAGTTTTTCCAGAGCCTTCATCATAAAGGGGTGTTGAATCTTGTCAAATGCTTTCTCTGCATCTATTGAGATAATCATGTGGTTCTTATCCTTGCTCTTGTGGATGTGCTGAATGCTTAAATAGGGATATGGGTGGACCCATTGTAACTATGAGATGTACAAGAGACTATGTTGAAAAATGAACTTTACAACTTCGGCTGATGGTGAGGGGTTGGGGGAGTGTAGCTGTGGAGATGGGAAGGAAGGGATGGTAGGGGAAAAACAAAGGAGGAGGCAACAATGCTTGAAAGTTAATGTACTTATTACCTTGTTCATGTAACTGTAACTCCTCTGGACAGCATTTTTACAATAAAAAAGTATTTAAAAAAGAATAAAAAAAGAAAATTCTAAATGGCTTAACTTTCAAAGGTATTAAACACCTACTTTATGCAGAAATCTGTACTACTGAGACTTACTTCCAGTTTGTTGAATTAACTTCTCAATTTTTAATAAAGGAGTAACAAAAAGGCTTTTGACTTTTAAACATCAGCAATTTAAAATCTTGCCCTTTTTGGTAAAAAAACATTGTTCAGCATCTCAAACTTAAATAAATAATTTCAAAGTTAGTGGCTCAGATGTGATGACCTATTTTGAGTCAATGTTTTTCCCCTGAAGTTTGCAAAAACCTTATGATGGATGGCAGTTCTAAGAAGTTAAGCGACACCGAAGAACAGAGATCCAACTCAGTCCTTGCCTGACCTTAGAGGCTGTTGAACACAAGCTTATCTTCTAATCCCAGATAGAAAAATAAACAAATAAAATTTTCCTTTTCTCTGCCCAGGTTCACTGACTCCTCCCTTGGATCTAACTGACAAAGAGGTTAGCAAGTGGAAAACTAAATTTAAATCATGTACATATATTTGCACATATTCACAAGAACCCCAGAAAGAAATGAAAATTAAAGCAGTGACCAGATGACTGAGTTTTTATATACCAGTATAAGCTGAGAAGAGGAAATGTATGATAAATTATGGGAATCTAGCTACATAGACAAGATATCCTTTGTCAGTAAATGCTGGCAGGGATGTGGTCAAAAAGGAACACTATTACACTGTTGGTGGGGATGTAAACTAGTTCAACCACTCTGGAAAGCTTTATTGAGGTTTCTCAAAAGACTAAACATCGAACTTCTCTATGATCCAGCAATCCCACCCCTGGGCATTTACTTAAATGACCACAAACAAGGCCACACTAAAGCTACCAGCACGACTATGTTTATTGCAGCATTATTTACCATAGCTAAGATATGGAATCAACCCAGATGCCCATCAGTAGATACACACAATGGAATTCTATGCTTCCATAAGAAAGAATGATATTGCTTCCTTCATAAGGAAATGGAAAAACTTGAAAAACATTATATTAAGTGAGGTAAGTCAGTACCAAAGCAACATAGGCTCCATGTTTTCCCTCATTTGTAATAATGAGTATATATATAGGATAGTCCCAACAGAGGATCACAATAACTCAATAACACAATAACTCAATAACTCAAAATGATACTAATTGAAATAAACTCCAATATATGGTGGATACAAGTGGTTTCTCTTTGTGGTTGTTGTTTTTTAATGTACTGTACAAAGTTATTTCTTTTTTCTTTCATTTTTTCCTTTTGTTTATCCGCTGTTGTCACTGTTTTGATTTTGGTACCTTTTCCTTGTGTATACATTTGTCTGATTTGGGAAAAGGAAGGGGAACCAAAAAATGGTGAGAAAAATGACAAAGGGTGAACCAACACAACAATGATACTCACAAGATACTATGCTGGCAATGAACTGGGGGAGGGAAATTAGGAGAAAAATGAGAGAGGTAAAAAATGTTCCACAAGAAATGGTCTCATTACCTTATTAATGTAACTGTAACCTCCCTGTACAGCATCTTTACAAGAAAATAAAATTAAAAAGAAATGTACTCATTACTTTATGTATGTAACTGTAACCCCTGTGCAATCACCTTTATAATAAAATTAAATTTAAAATTTTCTGATATAAGGAAAATTAAAAAAAGAGATCCTTTGTCAATACAGTGAAAGAGAGATAGCAACAAGGGAAAAGATACTCATGTATTGTTATTATTTGAATGTTAAATGTACCCCAGAAATTTGTTTGTCATAGGCTTGGTTCCAACTGGCAATACTCAGACAAGGTAGAAAATTTAGAAGGTATGGCCTAGTGGCAGATCTTCAGTCTTGGGCATGTGCACTCTTTAACGAGCTTCCAAAGAAGTAGGGTCAATTGATAGTGGACTGGAGTTTCCAAAACTGGGTGGCAAAATGAACCCTCTATCTTAAGAAGTTTCTTATCCAAGATATTCATCGTAGCATAGAAAGCAGAGGGACACTCCCAAGATAAAGCACCTGAAGACTCAAGCTATTGACAAGACAGGAACCAGAATCCAAGCACACTAAGAGTTTCTCCAAGATAGTTAAGTGTGGCTGGGACTCAGACCGTGATTTCAGAACAAAGTTAGAGGGATGTTGAAAGAACAGCATAGCCATAATTCAGGCCCAAATTAGTGGACTAAGAACTGAATGGAAGCAATACTTCAGAGCATCCATGTGCATGTACACACACAGATGTAAGGAGGGTAAGGGAGTTAAGCAGAGTGGAACTGAAGAGTTATGTGCTTGATAGATACACTGAAGAGAAAAAAGACAGAAAGACTAAATCTGAATAGCAGGAAAAACTACCTAATGTGAGGAAAGCATAAACCTAAGCAAAGTTTAAAAGACCCAAATAGGAAGGTATATGTGATATGAGGGGAGTTCTCGGTACTTTCTATAAAAGAACTGAGTACCAAGGAGAGAAATCATTACACACGTCTGTCTAATGGAAAAAAAGGTAAAATTGTGTGTCAGGGAAAACATATCACAGACTGACAAGGAACTAGCCATTTGTAACACCAAGCTCCTTAATGGTAGCTAAAAATTCAAATCTAAGAGTCTGTGCCCACACAAGAATTTTACCTGCTAGGGAGAATAAAGGAAATCTTTGTAGATTTGTACAGATTTAGAAACTAACTGATGGTATAACCCCTAGAAGGAACACAGTTAAGGAAGGACTCCAGCCTCACAGTAAACAATGCTCAATACTGTCAAAGGAGATAAAGAGAAAAAGAAAAAGAAATGATTGATTATAAAAAAATTTGGTACCCAAATATTTTTTTCCTTCTTGCTATTGTTTCTAACGTATTTATAATGTACTATGTGATTTTTTTTTGTTTCTTTGTATGTTCCTGTCCACAGTAGAACCCCTGTTTTCACTGTATTTGATTCCATTTCCCTGTATCTTGTATATATACACTTCTCTAATTTGGGGAGGGGGAAGGAAAAAAACAAAATGCTTAAATAAGGACACAGGTTGACCCATTATAACAATGAGATGTCCAAGACACTATGTTGAAAACAAACTTTACAACTTCGGCGGATGTCAGGGGTGGGGTGGGGGGGAGTAGTTGTGGAGGTGGGAGGGAAGGGATGGAAGGGGAAAAACAAAGGAGGAGGCAACAATGCTGGGTAGGAAATGTACTCATTACCTTGCTCATGAAACTGTAACTCCTCTGTACAGTATTTTTACAATAAAAATGTACAAAAAAAGAGTCTGGCATACATGCTAAGTTAGGATTCTAATAGAGGAAACCCATTATGAAGAAGTCCACTGAAAATCTATTATGTACATCTTCCATGAGGCTGATATTGATCCAAAAGGGTTGAGAACTGGTTTGTGGGTGGGAGTGAAAGAATGCTATTTATTTAAAAAAGAATTAAAAAACATCAAAACATACAGTACATACACAGTATAATATCAGTATTTCACAGACGAAGAGGACTAAAGGAAAGTGTATTTACAAAGCTCTTAATAATGTAAAAATACTTGAGAACACTTATCTACAATAGGATAAATAATGTCAGTGAAAACTAGAGCAAGAACAAGGGAAGAAAAAGAAACTAGATGAGGAAAACAAGGCATTATTATATAATGACACATTTTGGGGAAGGTATGACAGTAATAAAATGCTATGCACATTATGCATAGTCACTGCATATATAGAGCAAATTTTAATAGAAATTAAGTAAAACAGTATCAATTAGCTTGATTATGTTTGACATTTGTATATTTGACTTTCTACACAGTAAGCCCCCCCTACAATTCTTTTTGTGGAACATTTGTAAATATCTGCCTTGTAGCTGTTCTTAACAAAACTTGAACAGAAGTTATAATGAGATATTCTACATGCTTCACTGTTTATACTCAAACAAAATGAAGAACAGACTGTTAACGTGAACTCATAAACAAATCATATAGGTTTGGAAATTGAACAAGTTACTCTTATATTATTCTAACACTAGAGAAGAATAATACATTTATTAATTCTCCAGAAAGCTATGAATCAGTAAATACTTCATGACAAAACCATGAAATGAGGTAATATCTGTTGTCAGAGAGAAATTTGTAGCCATAAATGTTTACAGTATTATAAAAAGAACATACTATAAAGTTATACCAATGAGGTATATAGCCAAACTTAAGAGGATCCTGAGGCAGTATACATAGTTTATCAATAATAAAGATGATATTTTAATTCAATTTGAAAGGCATAATCCTATTTATTATACCTCACATAAAAATATGTACTCAGAATGAGTACAGACTAATGTTTCCAAGAAAATATAGGCAACTCTATGTACAATCATAGAATAGCAGAAATCTAAACCATATTATAGTTGTCTGTTATGATTTCCAAAGATAACTGGTCCTAATATCTGGAGCTTAATAATGTTAACTTCCTTAGAACAGGATCTTCACAGATATGATTAAATTAAAGGTCTTATGATGGGGTAATCATCCTAGACTAGCTGACCATACTATTTACATGCACAGTACTTGTAAGGCAGAGGCAATGGGGAACTTGTCATAACTAAAGAAGAAGTTAATGGGGAAATGGAACAGAGAGAGATTTTAAGATGCTGGGCTGAAAGGATGTAGCAGCCAGCCAAAGAATTCTGGCAGCTAACAGAAGTGTAGAGACAAAGAATGGATTCTGCCCCAGGGCCTGCAGAGAGGGCACCCTTCTGATACTCGATTTTAGTCCAGTTAATGCATATGATATATGGATTATAGACCTTTGTCCTCCAGAATTATAAAAAATATATACATTTCTGTTGCTTTTAAGCACTGTCTCTTGTAATTTGCTACAGTGGCCACATTAAAAAAAAACAAAGAACCTCAAAACCTAACACACAAGCTAGATATATAGAAGTAATAAAAGATAATATATTTGTATAGAATTATAAACATTAAAAAAACTATATATGGTAATAAACCCCAAGATAATGCTAAGCAACAAATCCAAGGTATTTGTTATGCCAATGAAAGATGAAAAAATAATAGTTATAGTGTATAAAATATGTTAACCATTAATAAGGTCTATTATCCAATAAAATATAGGGCAAAACATGAGAATACACCTGATGAAGAAAAGCCAAGCCTGTGTTGGATAGGTTAAGGGGTGCTTTATGTAGTAAAGAAAGCTTAAAGCAAATCAATAAAGAGATCTCCCTTTTTACTCACAGAGAGTAAAAATAACTTCCACTGTAGTTGTAAAGTTCATTTTTAACACAGTGTCTTGTACATCTCATTGTTACAATGGGTCAACCTGTTACGACTTCAGCAGGGGTAGAGGGGTGGGGATGGGGGGAGTAATTGGGGAGGTGGGGAAGGAAGGGAGGGTAGGGGAAATACAAAGGAGGAGGCAACAATGCTAGATAGGAAATATACTCATTACCTTACTCATGTAACTGTAACCCCTCTGTACAGTATTTTTACAATAAAAAAGTATTAAAAAAGAAAAGAAAACAGCTGCCACCATTTAATCTTGCTAGCAACTTATGGAAAAGACAAATGAACATATTGCTTCCTAATACCTAAGCATCTCATTCCTCAAATGTATCCCAAATACTGTGCACAGGTGGGTATTTATGATTATGAGAATGGAAAAATGCAGAATACATCTTGTATATTTTATTACCTATAATTTTAAATACACATTTATAGGCATACATACATGGATACAGATAGACACATAATGTATATGCATATTAAGGTGAATGTAATGTGCATATGTATATTTAAATGCAGTTATGAATGTGGCTTTAATGAGAGTTTAAATAAAAATAAAAATGAATGGTTAAACATTAAATATTTGATGATACATTTATGATAAAACAAGATTTAGGATTTAAGATAGTGTCTTTTGAAGCAATACATTGGATTAAAAATTTATAAAGGAATAACACCATATGTATATGGATCCAATTTGGACTCACTTCAATAGCTTATTTAAACAATTAGTATGATTTTATAGATTTGATATCTTATCTATTTACTTACAGGTAACAAAAATTTTTGGCTTGGGGGATATATAAAGATAGCCAGGGATATAAACATTAATATGTTATTTACTCAGTGCCAAATTTATTCTTAGATGTCCCCGTATAGGGAAAAATATCTTTTAAGCACAGATTCATTTATTTCATTTCCTGTTTGCCTACAATGTACATAATAGAGATCTTAAAAATTGTTAAGTAGAATTATCAGATGATAGGTAAGCAAATACATCTCCGTGTACAAATCCCAGGATGGAAGAACAGATGTAGTACTAAGGGAAACAAGGGTTCTAATGACCCAGCCTAGAGCTAGAAAAAGTTTATCAAAAGTAGCAAGGAAAGCAAATCCCAGGTAGAGATCTGTGATGGAAAATCTACCTGGAGAAGGTAGGCAGGCCAGGCTGGAATGGAAGGTAGGTAGGTAAGTAGGGGTACAGAGCATAGTACTATGGAACCTAAAGGATTCTTAACAAAGGAAGGAAGCAATGATATGAAAATTATAATATATATTATATAACATATAAATGTTCAATCTAAAAGACCTCTGACTACAATTTGGAGAAAGATTGGTTTTCAAGGGAAACCTGGAGGCTCGAAGCAGGTTGATACACAGTTTGGTGAACGATAATATTGTCTGAGATAAAAGTGGGACCAATGGTAATAAAAAATGGAAGGCATTCAGTTATTACAAGCTAGCACAGTGAGGAACTTGATGATAGACTTGGGGCTTGAGGGAGGTAATAAAGTTGGAAATGGTGGCTGGATTGGCAGCAGCTGTCAGGATGTGATCACAGAAATATGAACATGCTCATTTGTAGTCAAATGAAAGATGGTTTCTATTTCACCTCCCTTTAAAAGCTTAGAGGTGAATGAGCTTCAGAAGTTCAGCCAGTGAGCTAGGGATAGGACCTTGGTTGAGAATATCCACTTTTGGAAATGAGTGACTATGACCAACATGAAACCTGTAAAGAGTAGATGCTATGGTTGCTATTGGGCTACATATCCACTCATTAGTAACAGGTTCTTTTCCATAATGGCATGTAATTATTTTGAACAATTAATCATGGTTATCTAATGACGGTTATCTGAATTAAGCATCTCATGAGTATGAACATTGCCATCCCTGTCAGGGGCAGATGAGGAGATGAATCAGCTCACTAGGCCAATAATGGGCCAGGAAATAGCATGGAACTAATAGCAGAGGCAGAATGTTTGTAACAGGCCCTCAGAAGCTGGAACACAACAGAAGCTGGAAAGCAGTTCTGGACTTGTTTAAATGTCTGCTCAAACTGCAAAGAGAAGGTAGAAAATGTTGTCTTGGAACCATCATGTAGCCATGTCTGGATGAGAAGAGCTCTTCTGTTCTTCATCATTCTCTTGTGGTAGGGCAAAGAGATGTGTCTGGGTCCAGAAAGGAATCGTAATTGTGCCAAATGAATCAACTCTCCCACAGTCACTTGTCCCATCTGGTCAGAGGACCATAGAGAACAGAAAGAGAATTCCTTCACACCCCATCATGGGAATGACAACCACCATTGCATGCACATGCTCAACATCCTGTGGTTGTAATTGTTAGAGAACAGCTTAGGCCCCTTAGCACTCTGATTTTGCTTCTGAGAATTGGTATTCAGCAAATGAGCTGAAATAAAAGTCATGAGCTGCAGTAGTATTTATTTAGAAAACGGAAAAAAGACAACATTCTTGTCCCATAGGAGAAATACTTACAGTATTTTAATCTGATGAATCCATTACACTATATATTGGGCAGCCAATTAAGAATGTCTACTCATATGTCTAATAGAATAGAAATGTGATCATGCTGTAATGATAAGTTCATACTTCAGATGTAAATTTCTTTGTAAAATATAAAGCTATGAATACAAGTAAAGTGATAAAAATTAAGCTGCCAAAATGTTTTTGATGGCCATATGGAAGATTTCTTTTCCATTTCTCCATAGTTTTTCAAATATTTTTTATAATATCTTTATAGTAAAAAGAAATACAACCTATTCTACTTGAAACTTAAAAAACAAACAGAAAAACTCTAAATAAGCAACAGAGAAACAGGAACTACTTTCATAAAAAGAAACTGAAAAGACATAAGTATACAAGCAAAAAAATATCTCAAGCAAAATTACTTTGGAGAAGTCATTACTTAATACAAAAAATTTGGAAGAATACATTTGGGGTCATGATTTATTCATCTCTATAGGACTAGCTTTAGTAGGATAAAGTCTTGAATGATAGTGCTTATGTGTTTACATAGAGTAATTTCCCTTGGAAATATATTGAAAAGCAAGCAAAAGCACAATCAAAATTGTTCAACAGATGGGGAAGCAGAAGCATTGAAAAGCAGTAGGAATTTATGACAAAAGACTAGGCTTTGGCGAGAAGCAGAATTCCCAGGAGCCTGGGAGCTGGACAGCACATCCTACAGTGAAAGCAGACCTTCCAATCGTATTCCTCATTGGCTCCTTGTATAGCTGTTCTCCCATTCTGTATGCTTTTTGCATCAAGACTAAAGGTGAGTAAAGAGTCTCCTTCAAAAGACTTGAAGAAGGATGGAGATTCACCTAGGACAGCAGGGATTGATATGAAGAGAGCCATATTCTCACTGAGGAGAGAGAATTGACAACATGATAGAAACTGGGAGTATGATATAGGATTCTAATAGAATATGGGCTGCAAACAATTGTGGCAGTTCTAGGAGTCATGAAGGCAGAGTGCTTTCCACCAGCAGCACGGTATAAGCTGAATACTGCATGATAACAAGTCACATGGGCTTTCAACTTAAAACAAAAACAGGGACCCCAAACCCTACCAATCAATAAATATTGGAAGTGACTCTAGACTGGAGATGACCATATTTCTTCCTATGCATTGAGGGTTCAAAATGTCAGTTGTGCAGATGTATATAGATGTCTTGATTATCTCCTTGTTTTGTTTTGCTTTGTTTTTGAGATAGGGTTTCAACAACATGTAGCCCTGGATGGTTTTTACCTTCACTTTCTCCTGCCTCCGTCTCCTTAGTGCTGAAATCATAGGCATGTGCCACCAGGCTTGGCAATCCCAGTTATTTTTAATCCAGCAAATTCCAGCAAATATCAACTAAGGTTGTAGGTTTCTTTCTATTAAATGAAATTGTTCTAATACTAAATATGTTAAAATTTTACACGTAACAACTTTGCCAGCTAGTCATATCAACAAATAAAGAGGTACACAGGTATTCTTATGCTTGTAACATTCTTGAGAATGGCTTTTGGGAATAATACTGGTTAAGAGAATTAAACTGACTTGATCTAGAGTTGCAATGTGGACACAGATCAGTAAATATAATGACAACATACATGATAACAATTGGTATATACATAAATGGTCATTTTCCACATTATTTATGTATGTCAACTAATTTAATGTCAACTAAGGCATAGGTTCTGTGATTGCCTTGAGGGTGAGGATGAACAAATTGAGGAACAAAGAATTCAGCATCTTGTTTCAGGTCACACGCTGACAACAAACACCTATGCAACTTCCAATATCCTTTTAACCTTGTTTCTATGATCTGCTGAGTGCTTGTAGAGAGGAAAGGAACTAGGCTTATAATTTACAAATGACCTATTGGTCATCTACCTTTCCTACTTGCTATTCAGTAACTTGGGCAGTTTGTGAGCAATTTAAATGATAAATTCCCCAAATCCAACAATTGTGATGTATTATCAATTGGCAGTGATTGCTCACTGGGAGGCCAGGCTCTAATTGACTTCATATAAATGCATCTCTTCAACATTCAGTTGTTACAGCTCATTAATTATTTCATTTGGTTCCTTACAGTGAACTCATAAAGAATGGAGGGATGTTTCTTATCCAACAAGTTAGGCAGTTATACTAATAAGCCTTCACTGGTCACATTTCCCCGCTTGTTCTCAACAGTCTTGATTTCATTAATTCTCACCATTTTATCTCATAAATAAGCAATCAAAATGTCTTATAAATTTCAATATTTTATTGGCTAAACTTGTCATCCTCACAGCAACAAGAACTGTTTGCGTTGCCATGGGTTTTGAATTAATTGGAAAATATGGTTACCATGGAATTGTGGACCTCATTAGCCCTCAACATTGCTATGAGGTAGCATAAAGACATTATCCAGTTACCCTTAGCACGGAAGGAAACAGATACAAAGAGATTAACAGCACCTTTTCAGAGGTAGGAAAGACAAAATGGTGGGAATCAAAACAGTAACTCTTCAGAGGCATAGATAAAATTACATTCTAAGTCAATATGTGTGATTCCATGCAGTTTTAAAAAGCCAACATTCATCATTCCTGTTAATAGTAACCTTCTCTCTCACACACAAAATTGCACATGATAACAGACAGGCTGTTTTTTGTTTCAGTGCCTATTTATCTGTGTGCCATTTATGATCTTATTTAGCACATTTCAAGTTTATTAGTTCAAAAGTAAATGTCATGTTTGACTATTCCCCAAATTATATATATATATATATATATATATATATATATATATATATATGCATGTATTAAACTGTAAATTTGAATCATCATTTTTTTCTCATGCTTATGTATGAATGATAATATTCTTAAGGAATATTTACATTAGGTTCAGTGGAGTAATTAGACTATGAGACTATGAACATTTCCCCCCTACTGCCCCTCTACTGTCTTGGTCACTTGAATGCTCTTGAGTCTTGTAAAGGATTTATTGAACATTCTTGGGGACTTTGTAGTGTGTAGGCCTTCCACGCCCAATGACCTCCAAATCCACATTGATTATAGGAATCTTGTAAAACAACCAGGGTTTAGGGCAGGATAACAAATATTAGCCTAGGGGAAAAAGAAAAGCATTCAGCAAATATAGTTTTGTAGATGAAAAGAAAGATTCTACATTTCTGAGGCAGAGCACATCAGAAAAGACATAATTAGGAAACCAAGTCCAAATACCAAGCAAACGTTCCAATTTTGTGTTTGACACATATGGCTCTTCACTGGTGCACGTGAGGAAGGTCATTGCTGCCATTATCCTGAGCTTATAAAGCATGAATATCTGTGCAGGTCCAGGACCCATTAAACTACATGACAAGCTAAAGCTTGCAGTTCATATTCCATTCTAAGGATTAGAATCATAGACTTTCTAAAATTGGTGTCTGTGCTCCCTCCCATTTCTACATGCTATTTCTACATTTTGCCTCTCACTGAATCTAGGTTGGACTTGAGAATAACAGTGGCGAAAGCAGTGTTCTGAGAGTCCAGGCATTAAGAGGGCTTGCAGTTTTATTAGTTTTTACCTTCTTGGCATACAGCTTCCCAATACAAATCTTGGCTTAGACTGTCAAATAAGTGTCCACGTGGGTGAATGAGACTTGGTCAGCTCTCAGGCAATCCAATCCCCAAACTTTTCACTAAGCACAACTGTGGAAACAATGCTTTTTTAAAATTTTATTTATTGTTATAGTAAAGATGTTGTACAGAGGGGTTATGGTTACATGTCAGATAAAGAGTACATTTCTTTTTGTACAATGTTACACCTTCCCTTGCTCTCTCAGTTTTTCCCTCTGTTCCCCACCACCAACTTGTATAGTTCATTTTCTACATAGTGGCTAGTGAGTATCACTGCTGCATTTGTTCTAAAAGCTTATATATTGCATATAAATGGGGGAAAGAAGGATGAGAGATAAACCAAAGAAGGAACTACTTTATGTTCATCAGAATTCAGAGAAAATATAAAACATTCAGGTAGCCCCCGAAGTCAGCAAGATATTGTCAAAGTAGAAAAAGATCTGATGTGGTGGGTGCCTGATAATTTTAAAATTGTCTGTACACTATGATGGTTGGGTATCTTAGTAAGATGTTTTCTATTGTTTTAATTTTATTTATTATTATTATTATTATTCAGAGGGGTTTCAGTTATGTAAGTTGAGTAATGAGCACATTTCTTTTTGGACAGTGTTACCCCTTCCTTCGTAAGATTTATGGCTAAGGAGAGATACTTTCCTGATGAGACAGCCAATTCTTCAAGGTTACAAATAGTCATGATTAACTAATTATTATGTCTTCAAAACTAACTAGTGCCATGTCAGACATCTTCCGTCTAGTCTCTACATCCCAGGAGGCAGGAATTTTCTACTTTAATCATGCCAGATACCAGGAACTATGTTTACAGCTTAAAATCTGCAGAAGTTATTCAAATTAGGTAATCATAAACTATTGGCTCTGCTCCATCTTGTCTTCCCAAAGATACACTAGTAGAAATTTGGTCTATATTTTTCTCTTGCTCCTGCCCTTCTGTCTCCTGATCACTCTGGTGTTTTTCCACATGGCCTTATGTGGAATATCTGTGAATGATGACGAAGTTACATTTTTCCTGAGCCTCTTTTCTGTTTCCTCTTGAGGCTACAGCTCAGTGATCATCTCAAAAAACAATTTGAAGGATGAAGTCCTAGGGCTTACAAGTAGTCTAGCATAAAGACCCATTTGCAATTGTTTGTGTGACTTTTTTGCTAATTAAATGGACTATAACTGTGTACAATATTTACAAAGTTGTAAAAGGATTATACTATATTGTACTAAAAAAGGACAGAGATAATTTAAAATAAAAGGAGGTCTCAAATAGACAAGATCTGAAAACAATTCTGCATAGCTCTCAGTGGCGAAGCATGCCCAAGAACGACTACTCAAGAGGCAGAGGCAGAATTGAGAATTTATATCAGGCCTGAGATAAATAGCAAAAAATTCCACTTGAAAAATAAATAAAGGCATCAACAATATCACCATTATAATCATCAACAACAAAACAACCGAAAGAAATGTGAACTATTTCTTTCAGAAGAACAAACATGGGCTAAGGATGTAGCATATTTTATTGGTAGAGCAGTTGTTTAGCATTCATCAGGCCTGAGTTTTATTCCTAGCACTACAAAAAAAAAGACCAAACCAAAACACCACCACTATAAGCAAAGACAGTGGAGCAAAGAGCTAAAGAAGTTAGATTAGGAAACCACTGTCAAGGAAAAGAACTAGATGCCAGACACATTCCTGGTATCTAGAGTTGGAAAAAATGGTAAACATATATGCAAGGCTGGATTTGGAATTCCAGCCACCTAATGACTGCTGTATTCTTTTGTTTTGCCCTTTTGAACATATCTGTCTAGTTATCTTACCTTTGTAAGAGTGTGTGTTGGGAAACATAAAACTAATTAGTTCACCTCTCTCACATGGGGTGCCTCCTTCAGATCAAGAGCTGCTGAAGATTAAATGTTGAGCACCAAGCCCAGGATTTTATTATTTGTATAATAGGTTCATTCAAGTTTTAAGGGATGAAGAGACTATTTTGCAAATGGAATATGAATCGCTATGTTCAGCATATTATTTCTAGAGATGGCTGCTACAAGCTTTACCTAGTCTTGTCTCTTGCTACTACTCCTATTTTGAACTTGTGACTCACTTTGATCAATGGAATATGATGGTCGCAAGTTCTGTAATGCTATACTCCAGATTGCAATAACCCTCTGTCCGTCTGTTTTTTGTGCTTTTAGTTAGAATCTGGCTACTAGATAAAGAGCCAGGTTAGTCTGCAGAATGATGGAAGTCATATTCAGAGAAAGATACAGACACCTGTACATATTCCAGCCACTACAGCCAACCTGAGACGATACAAACACTATACATATCAGAGTCTTTTTTCCAGTTTTTGCCAAAAAATATCCAGTGAACAGGTAAAAGAACTTTTCTAACCACCAAGATTAGGGATAACGTATTTATTATTTAACAATACATATCGGAAAGACTTGTTTAAAAGGTATAAATGTACTTTTAATTATCTTAGTAAATTTATTTAATTCTTCATTCTGACCTATGTGTTTGGTTTATCTTTTTTCTGACATATTTTTTATTCTACAATAGTATAATCAAATGACAGATTTCATCGTGAAATGATCACAGGTTTACTACCAACAGAGTTTGCATTACAAAAGAGATAGAACTCATTTTATACTTGAATCAATTAGGTCATTTGAGTACTGTATAAACCAAAGGACATATACTTGGATAGAATAGCTCAATGCAAACATTGTGGTTATACCAATGCAAAGAAAATACTTTGAAAATGGCCAGGATCACAATGTGTAGTGGTATACATGTAGAGGCCAATCTAGTTACAAACAAAGACCCCATCACAAATAATACCAACCAAATAGACAAAGCAATAGTAAGATGGAGTGCTTAATTTGAAACTCATTTAAATCATGAAGTCAGTTTGCTACAGGTTGTTCTCTGTAGTAAGTACATTACATTGTAGTAAGTACAAATACGATAAGGACTCTGAGTAGTTTCACTTCGTTTTTTTTTCTTTTTTTTAAATCAAAATCGACTTGAAGTCTGCAGGTACATTGCATGACACAATTTGCCCAAACACATGCCTTAGCAGGTAGTTATACACTGAGAAATAAATACACACTCAGCCTGAGCAAAACAGAATTCTGGGTGTGCTGGATGCCACTCATGTGAATAGTAGACCCTTTGAAGTTGTATAGCATCCCAAGGATGTGTAGCAGGCTTGGTTTAAACAAAGATGAAGCACAATTTTGCCTCCATAAACATGAGCTCAGGCATTTATGATTGACATCGCATATCTACATAAATGCAGTCCTGAATACATCATTGTGTAAAGGTGGAATTAAAAAATGAGCTGAGCTTGCTTTAGGCAGGACAAGAATTCGAAGGAGGGTAAAATGGACATAAGGAAAGTCATCACAGACAAAGAGGAAGCAGCTTACCTGACATGCTGATGGATGACTGTGGTTGAGATCCCAATGAGAAGACACAATGTCAACAGACTTTCTGGCCATATTGAGTAAATTCATCCA
The DNA here is from genome assembly GCF_024711535.1 of Dipodomys merriami. NCBI lineage: Eukaryota > Metazoa > Chordata > Mammalia > Rodentia > Heteromyidae > Dipodomys > Dipodomys merriami. Next base: position 13,352,053 of record NW_027203826.1, on the reverse strand, counting down.
GCCTTGGAAAAGTGGTAGGTGAAATGGTGCACTTTCGGAATAGTTAAGGCCTTCAGGAATATTTTCCACCAGGGCAATTCTTAGAAAAGATTTTGAAAGAAACAAACAAAATCTAGTCAAATTGCCAAGCATTCATCTTTCTTTACACATGCATACAGACATCAGAAAATAACTTCATAATATTTCTGAGTGCATATATTCTTATAATTTATGTATTTCTACAAAAAGCCTCTTATATTTTATCTATGTTATTTGTTTATTTATTGCCAGTCCTGGGGCTTGAACTTAGGGCCTAGACACTATTCCTGAACAGTGCTCAAGGATAGTGCTGCTCTACCACTTGGGACAATGGGCCACTTCCAGCTTTTTCTGAGTAGTTTGTTGGAAATAAGAGTCTCACAATTTTTCTGGCCTGGGCTGGCTTCTAACTGCTATCTTCAGATCTCAGTTTCCTGAGTAGCTAGGATTTATAGCCATGAGCCACTAATGCCCAGCCTAATTTTTTCTATTTTAATCTATTATCTTCTGTGATTAAATCTGGTCTTCTGTGTCTCTACTGTTTTCCATACTCTGTTCATTGTTACCACTTACATTTCAGCAAATTACAGTGTAATTCCCTAGTGTAGAGTTTCAAACTAGCTTTGGGGAAAAAGAAATCTCAGATCTAACTACATGAACATTGTCTTGTAGTAATGTACTCCTATAACAATGCAGTTTATAATGTTCAGGGCCGACACTATGGAGGTTGTGAATTAGCAAGAAGAGTTTGGACTTAATTGTGATGCATGTGGCAGCAGTCAAATGTATTTCAGGAGAAACAACTGGGTATGGTCTCAAATGAAAACCATAAATTAAATTTTGCATATCTCCAGTCTCTAGAATGATGTTGGGCATATAATGGAATTCAATAAATGTGATTAATATTGCTTAATATTTCTACTCATGCTTCCCAGACTAAACAAAAAGTAATGCTGAGAAAAAGTCATAAAATCTCCCACTTTTGGGGATTTATTATTTATATAGATAAAGACTATATAAACCTCTTGTTTCCATATCTTGGAGTTTATTTTAATTAGCATTATTTTACATGGTCATATGTACCTAACTATTGAGCTATTTTTTAAATTTAATTTTATTGTCAAGGTGATGTGCAGAAGGGTTACAGTTACATACATAAGATAACAAGTACATATGATCCTCTTCTAGGACTACCCCAGACATTTTTTCTTTCTTTTTTTTTTTTTTGATGTACTGTGTAAAATTATTTCTTTTTTTTCTTTTTCCTTTGGTGTATCCCATTGTCATTGTTTTTGACTTTGGTATCCTAAGTCTTTTTTTTTTTAAATTTAATTTTATTTGTGAACATACTGTACAGAGGAGTTACAATTACATGGGCAGGATAATGCGTACATTTCTTACCAAGCATTGCAGCCTCCTCCTTTGTTTACCCTTGACTAGCGCTCTACCACTTGAGCCACAGCACCACTTCTGGCTTTTTCTGCTTATGTGGTGCTGAGGAATCAAACCCAGGGCCTCATGGATGCAAGGCAAGCGCTCTACCACTGAGCCACCTTCCCAGCCCTGTATCCTAAGTCTAGTATGTACATTTTTCTTTCTTATTTGGAGAAAGGAAGGGGAACACAAAATGGTGAGACAAAGGATAAAGGGTGAACCAATGCAACAGTGATCCTAACAAGATACTATGTTGGAAATGAACTTACAACTGGGTGGGGGCACGGAATAAGGGGGAAAGAAGGTGAGAGAAAAACGAGGAAGTGCTAACAATGTTTGACAAGAAATGTACTGATTACTTTACTTATATAACTGTAGCCCCTCTGTACATCACCTTCACAATAAAATAAAATAATTTTTTAAAAAGAAAAAATATAAAAATGATAGTATGTATTGCCAAGCACTGGGGGCTCCATCTTATAATTCTAGATACTCAAGAAGTGAGATTTAAAGACTGTGGTTTAAAAGGCAACTAATGCAGGAAAGTACATGAGACTCCTTTTTTTCTGTTTTTCATCCTTTTCTTTTTAATAAGTTTTTTATTGTGAAAATACTGTACAGAGGGGTTACAGTTTCATGAGAAAGGTAATGAGCACATTTCTTATCAAGCATTGTTGCCTCTTCCTTTGTTTTTCCCCTACCATCCCTTCCCTCCCACTTATACAACTACACTCCCCCCTCCACCTAAATTGTAAGGTTTGTTGTTAAACAGTGTCTTGTACATCTCATTGTATCCCAATTTAAACATTTTGTTTTTTTCCCTTCTCCTCCCCAAATTATACTGACATCAAATATAGTGAAAACAGGGGTTATACTATGGGGGGAGGGACATATAAAGCAACAAAAAAATCACATGGTACCTTATAAACACTTAGAAACAATAGCAAGAAAGACAAAACTACTTGTGTCCCTATTTTGGGGTTCATTTCACTTAACATCATCTTATCTGGTCATAAGTACATAGCTTTTGGACTTTTCTCCTTGTTCCAGACATATACTAATTATTGCAAGTAAGGGAAACCATAGGATTTATGTTTCTTTGGACCTGGCTTACTTTATTTAATATAATTTTTCCAAGAAAAGAAATGCAAATCAAAACAACATTGAGATTCTACCTCACCACAGTTAGAATGGCTATAATCAAGAACTCTAATAACAACAGATGCTGGAGGGGATGTGGACAGAAGGGAACCCTACTGCATTGTTGGTGGGAGTGTAAACTTGTGCAACCACTTTGGAAAGCAGTATTGAGGTTCCTCAGAATACTCCACATAGAGCTCCCCTATGACTCAGCAATCCTACTTTTGGGCATTTACTCAAATGATCACAAACAGCATAACTGTTTATCACAACATTATTTACCATAGCTAAGTTATGGAACCAACCCAGATGCCCATCAGTAGATGAATGGATCAAGAAAATGTGGTATACAATGGAATTCTATGCCTCCATCAGAAAGAATGACATTGCTCCATTTGTTAGGAAATGGAAAGATTTGGAAAAAAATTATATTAAGTACATGAGACTGTCATCTCTAATTAACTATCAAGTGGAAGTGGAGATGTGGCTCAAATAGTAGAGTGCTATTCTTGAGAACAAAAAGCTCAGGGACAGCACCCAGGCCCTGAATTCAAACCCTAGGTCAAATGCACATGCGCGCACACACACACACACACACACACACACACACAATGATAGTACTTATCAATCCCTAAATAAACATTAATCACCTATAGCCTAATAAGTTTGTTTTCTATTTTTTATATTTTACTTGTAACCTGTCTACTGTGATTATCTATCATTCGTATTTCATCCAATCCTATTTTTTATTCACTTCTGAATTTGGTGACCCATAACTTCGTGATAAAAGAATGAACAAGGTCTCCAGATTAGTAACTTTATTTTGTGCAGTTATTAACAGAGAAATCCTTAAATCTCATGTGCTTCCGGAACAAGGATCTATTTTATTTGTAGGTGCACACCCAGAGTAGAGTGGCTCAGTATAGTTCATGTGTTTATCATGCATGAAGCCCTGGGTTTCATTTCCAGCATTTCACATACAAAAATAAACAAACACTAAATCCCAGAACTGATGTTCAATAAATACTTCGAAGGGTTTTCAGCTTTCAGCATGATATTTGCCATTTGTGAATAAAATTAACTGTAACTCTTAAGAGACTTATTTAGCCAGTTTCAGAAACAAAAAATAACATTGCTAATAAAATGTTCTTGCATTTCTGATTAATCTAGAATATTATAGCTTGATTTGAGTAACTGGACTATAGCTATCTACAATTCTGAGGCCTGATGACTTTATTACTACCCGAAAACTCATTTAATGTCTATTTGTTTGTGCTTAGGTTTGACTGTTTTGGACAGTTCTAGGGGTTGAACTCAGGTCTTAACATTTAGTAGGAAGGAACTCTATGACTTGAGCCATATTGCTAGCTATCCATTTAATTTAATCTTGAATGATAAGGAAAGGACACTACGTTCAGTATAGAAATGACAATGACAATTCTCCCTACTTCTCAGAAATTTATAATGTAGTAGGAGACTCTTATTTAATTCATACTTGTATGAACTAGAAACAATTCACATGGCCAGACATGAGGAAGAAGTTTAGTTAGATGAATAACTGGAACACAGGTAAAAAGGAAAAAACAAATTCTTATCAGGAACATCTGGAATTGTAGGAAACTGGACCTAAATGAGTCTTTAAGACAACTTTTTATGAGTGATCTGGAAGACAAAGATATTCTAAGTATAAGGATTTCAGTGAGTTGGTGAACCCACAGACATGTGAAGAATGAGAGTTATAGGAAGAGTTCATTTGGTAGAGAAAACTGGCAGAGCCTACACTGAAAGTTGTTTGCTCTTCTTCCTGAAGAGGTGGAACTTATTTTTTTTATTGTGAAAATACTGTACAGAGGGATTACAATTACATGGGCAAGATAATGAGTACATTTCTTATCAAGCATTGTTGCCTCCTCCTTTGTTTCCCCTTCCCACCCCTTCCCATCTCCTCCCCCACCCCCCCTCCAAAGTTGTAAAGTTTGTTTTTTGACATAACGATTTGTACATCTCTTGTGCTTGGAAATAACCCAACATGTTTCAAGTGGATAATATGACAGGACACTTTTTATGCTATTGGAAGAAGGAAAGGGAAATTAGAAAGTCATAAGTCAGTAAATAGAGGATGTTGTAATAGTTCTGGAAAGAAAAATGGAAAATTTCAAGTAAATGAGCTGGAATAAAAAGAAGAATTTCATGGATGTTTTAGAAACCAAATCTTAAAGATGTAGTGTTTTAAGGGTATACAAGCAGGTAGAGATGAAATATAAATATTAAGAACAGATTTTCCTTCAGAACCAACATATTGTCTCTGAGCTAGGCTCTAGAACCTTCTCTAAAGCTCTCCTTACCTCACTTTGCCTCTCTCGATACTACAGCTGGATTAATCTTTTAGAAGTGAAAATTCAAACATTCTTTCGATTTTAAACTTCCAATGGGCTTCCCCTATGGGTGTTAGAATGTTACTACTTCACACCCACACCGCTGTGGTTGTGTTTTCCACACTGATCTACCTCCCTAGTGAGCATCACTGGACTCCAAGGCCCTCTCTGATTTTTACAGTACAACTACACTCGACATCTTTTCCTGCTTTCCCACTATTTTCTCTTCATTCTGGCATTTCAAGACTATTTCCCCAATCCCAATTCCAACATTGGTCATGGAGCATCACCTCTATTGGAAAGCTTCCTTATTCTCCCAATGTAGGCAACATTTGTTTATTAATATCTCCAATGGGACCCATTCTTCCCATCAAATTCTATTCATCACTGTGCAAGGTTCGTCTCTCCCATGGGCTAAAGGCTGTGTGAAGGTAGGAATATGCTCCAGGTTTTATTTCCAGCACCTAATATGCTACACTGTGTCCAAAAATATGTCCTGTGTTTTTAAAAGTCTGAACTGGGAAACAGGGACATAAGATCTATTAAAGATGTCAATGACCCTGTGCTGGTGGCTCATGCCTGTAATTCTAACTACTCAGAAGAGATTTGAGAATTGTGGTTCAAAGTCAGCCTGGGCAGGAAAGTCCATGAGATTCTTACATCCAATAAACCACCAGAAAACTGGAAATGGTGCTGCGGCTCAAGTGGTAGAGAACCTACCGTGAGCTGAATTGCTGAGGGACAGCGCCCAGGCCCAGAGTTCAAGACCCATGACCAAAAAAATAAAAATAAAAAAAAATTTTTAAATGGCAATGAACATAGGAAGACATGGAAAATATGGTTTGGGAGAGATGATCTGATCAAGATAGAAATAAAAATGAAGGTAATGAATACATTTCTTATCAAGCATTGTTGCCTCCTCCTTTGTTTCCCCTTACCATCCCTTACCATTCCACCCTCCCACCCCCTCCAGCCAAAGTTGTAAAGTTCGTTTTTGACATAATGTCTTGTACATCTCATTGTTGCAATGGGTCCACCTGTATCCCTATTAAAACAATTTATTTTTTTCCTTCCCCTCCACAAATTGTACCAACATCAAATACAGTGAAAACAGGGGTAGAAATGTACTCATTACCTTGATCATGTAATTGTAACCCCTCTGTATGGTATCTTCACAATTAAAACAAAACAAAACAAAAAACTAAAAAAAACTAAAAAAAAAGAGATAAGGTTACATTGGGGGTTGGGGGAGAGGCCAACCATGACTTGGTTTAGTTCAGCTTAGAAGAACTGAATTTATTGCTTTGGTGAGCCTCATCTATAAAGTGTGAACAGTAATTACAAAATAGCAAAATAGGATCATACATGGAAAAATAGTTACTTCACAAATGAGTAGAATCACACAAACATCTTATTACAGATAAGCTTTTAAATATTCATGATGAATAAGTGCTATATAAGAAATTGTAGGTTTAATCACAGAATAAGCATTATGTTCCACCCTTTTTAATCTGAAAAGCTTTTTACAAAATACGTCAGTATTTGTTTATTTATTTATTATATGTTCCTTCCAAAAAGACTTGAAGTAAGCTTGTAATACATAGATATAACAGAATCATTTAAAGAAAGAAATAAAAATGAAGAGAAAAGCACCCTAGGTGCCTATATTTTTCTAGCTGGTGAAGAAGATTCAAAATACTTTCTAATTTGGGGAAGGAAAGGGAAAAAACAAAATGCTTAAATAGGGATCAGGTTGACCCATTGTAACAATGAGATGTATAAGACACTATGTTGAAAACAAACTTTACAATTTGTAGGGGGAGGGAGGGAGAAATTGGGGAGATGGGGAGGAAAAGGATGGTAGGGGAAAAACAAAAGAGGAGATACAATGTTTGATATGAAATGTACTTATTACCTTATTCATGTAACTGTAATCCCTCTGTACACTATTTTTACAATTAAAAACATCTAATTTTTTTTAAAAGTGGGACATCAGAAAAGCAGGAAAACAAGACAGGCTCAAGTGAAAGGATCTCTAGGTAAGCAAGTTGAGAGGGTTAAATTTTATCTACTTTGAAATATGCAAAAGCAAAAGACAAGTTGAAAGTAGAGATTGTAATTCTATGCATGTTAAAGCCCAAATAGCTGTTAATAGGAGCTAGATATAGCATGAATAAATGACTTGAGATTAACTGTCTTTCCAGCAACCAAAGCATACTTTTAAAAAGCATTCATCAAACAAAACAAGCCCTTAAACGAAACGAATCCAAACACAATAGCTATAAAACTAGAAGTTTTATAAATACTTTGGTAGTAAGAATATACTGAGACAGATATTAGAAGACTCAACAAGCCCAGAGAAATCAGATGAGATAAGGTAGGTGGAATAATTGTACAACTCTATATGGCTCAACATCATTCCTTTCTTCAAGCTATGAAGAAAGTCTTCTGCTAGGCCTACAAACAACTCAGGATTTCTAGTCTTTTGGGTTATGAATATAAGAATCAAACCCAAGACTATTAGAAGAATCTGTGATTCTGGCACTATTAAGAATTTTCATCCCTTCCGACCCCCAAACAAGTAGATGGCATTGTCCACCCAGGTCTTTGCAGTCCAAGGATAAGGAATTTAAATGGAACATGAAACATATAGTGTTTCCGAAGTGGTCTGTGCATACTCTACAATGTCTACTTATTAACATCATTCAACCTTCTGAAGATCAGGGCTGACCGCTGTGAATCCGGGGGGAAAATTGCCAAGGTTTAATCTTTAATAATTTGGGACCTTATTTTCCAAAGTAAATGGAGTTAAAGTATATATTATCAATTCACCGACAAAAGGTCACTGCATTCCTTCAATCTGTCAAACACTCAAACTCCCAAAATCAAGATGGTATTTTGACAGGTATACACCATGAACAGCACAAAATGCAGTAAAATTCTCATAAGAAAGCACTACCTGACAACATGATAGCCATAATTACAACTAAAGATGGCACAGCTGGATTTTCAACCTACCACTAACATTTAGATGTGAAAAGTGGAATATGTTTGAAATTTTTCATATGGAAAATAATGCAAACTAGTGTCCACCTTCATTAGCAGATAAAACATTTGTGCTTGAAATGCTAATAGTGATGTTTACTTTTTTGAAACACAGCATAATTACAAATAAGCAAAAATTGCAAAAACAATTTGTGTGTGTGTGTGTGTGTGTGTGTGTGTGTGTGTGTGTGTGTGTGTGTGTTGTCTCCTTAGACCCAACCATCCAAAGCGGCTCTGTTAGAGGAAGCAAAGTTTCACTTTCATTTGTTAGATGCTATCAGCATCCCAATTTGGATGAACCTTAAGCAACTTCAGTCAATGAGTTTTTTTTAAAGAATTCTGAGACAAGCAGAACTGGTCAGATAAGTTGATGTTAGGCGAAATGAACCCCAAGATAAGGACTCAAATGGTTTTTCTTGCTTGCTATTGTTTCTAACATATTTATAAGATGATTTCTTTGTTGCTTTGTATGTCCTTCCCCCATGGTATAACCCCTGTTTTCACTGTATTTGATGTTGGTATAATTTGGGGAGGGGAAGGAAAAAAAAACAATTGTTTAAATAGGGATACGGATGGAATCATTGCAACAATGAGATGTACAAGACATTATGTCAAAAAATGAACTTTAAGGACTGGGAAGGTGGCTCAGTGGTAGAATGCTTGCCTTGCATGCGTGAGGCCCTGGGTTTGATTCCTTAGCACCACATAAGCAAAAAGAAAAAAACCAGAAGTGGCGCTGTGGCTTAAGTGGTAGAGCGCTAGCCTTGAGCTAAAGAGCTGAGGAACTGTTTCCAGGCCCAGAGTTCAGGCCCCACAACCAGACCCCCCCCCAAATGAACTTTACAGCTTTGATGGGGGTGGAGAGAATTAGGGGGTGGGGTACGAGGTGGGGTGGTGGGATGGGTGTGCATGGATGGGAAGGGGAAACAAAGAAGGAGGCAACAATGCTTGATAAGAAATGCACTCATTACCTTGCTCATGTAATTGTAACCCCTCTGTATGGTAATTTTACAATAAAAAAATCTTATTAATAAAAAAAAGAAGAATTCTGGAAATGAAGGTGGCTCAGTGGTAGAGTGCTTGCCTTGCATCATGAGCCCTAAGTTTGATTCCTCAGCACCACATAAGCACAAAAAAGCCAGAAGTGGTGCTATGGCTCAAGTGGTAGAGTGCTAGCCTTGAGCTGAAGAGGTGAGGGACAGCGCCCAGGACCATAGTTCAGCCTCCACGACCAACAAAAATCAAAACAAAGAAAACGAATGCTGGAAATGAAATTTGGATGCTATAGAATAAAAAGACTACCATTCACAGGATGGGAGTTTCCTGCCATTGGAACTGCTGCAATAAATGGAGAAAGTGTTTTACTACCAGTGCTAAGAAAAAGGCCTGTTGATGTAATTTAGAAGTCTAGTTCCACTGTATTTTGTGCTGTTTATGGTGTATTCCTGTTAAAATGGCATTTTCAACTTGAAATGTGATTCTGATTTTACTTTGGAACTGGTTCTTATAATGAACTGGCAATAACTCATCATAGATATGTTAGTACTAGTTGATTTTGTTTGTTGCAAACTACAAACTTAATTCTAAACCACTGGTTTTGAGTTCTCCATGGTTTTCTTGGTGTTTAGATGGTGAGAATATTTTAATAGCTATTCATATTCCCAGGTTGCAGTTTATTAATGGACAAAACATTTAACATTTTACTGGTTGGACCTTATAAAATGTGCTATCAGATACAAAGTTATGACAAATTTCTTGGCCACCATTTTTGCAAGGATAGTTTCAGCAAAATCAGGAATAGTTGCACTTGACATGTCCAGTGAGGAGCCCCCAGCTTTAAGAAATATATCACCAAGATCAGATGGGGTTTGGACAGATGGAGAAGAAGTGGTAACACTGATCAAGGTACAGTATTCTCATAAACTGACATGTTGAATTGAAACTCCTCTGTATAACTACTTAAATATAATAATAATAAAATTATAGTAAATATAATAAAATTATAATAAATATACTAATCATGTGTGGTATAACATCTCCCACCACTCAGGACAATAAGGCAGAAGGGCTGCAAATTTGAGGCTACCCGGGATACATAGAAAATTTGAGGCCAGCCAGTACTGAAGCAAATCCTTATCACCAAGAACCAACCCACAGAAAAACATAAGAGAAACATCAATCAATCAATCATCAACATCAAACTCAATAAAAATGAACCACCTCAGAAAGGGACTCCAATCAGGAAATGCCAAATCATTATTTAAAAAGTCCTTGAAGCCAGGTGCAGGTGGCTCACACCAATGATTCTAGCTATTCAGGAGGATGAGATTTGAGGACTGCAATTTGAAGCCAGCCTGGTAGGAAAGTCCATGAAACTCATCTCTCCAATTTAACCACCAAAAAGCCAGAAGTGGAGCCGTGGCTCAAGTGGTAGAATGCCAGCCTTGAGTAAAAAAGCTCAGGGACAGTATGCAGGCCCAGAATTCAAGCCTGAGGCCAGGCACAAACAAGCAAACAGCTTTGCATAATAATCAAAGAAAGCAAGACGCTAAGAAAGCTGCAAAGCAAGAAAAAAAGAGAAAGGATTTACTACCTACAACATATGATGAAATGCCACCTATTAGTCAACTTTTAGAGACTTTAAGGTAAACTAACAAACAAAATCAGGGATCTAAAGAACACACTGAAAGTAATCCAACAATTAAAAGAGCAAGCAGCAACTGGAAAAGAACTACAAAAGATTTAAGTTTGGAGAACATTCAGAAAGAGTGCTTTTCCAGAAGCTAGATGATTTGGAATTGGGCAATGATTTGCAATAATAAGCAGTTACCATAAATAAACTGGCACACTTATTAGATCCATTCCTATACACAGATTATCCACATTCCCACATTCAACATTAATCTGTTACTTCAAGCATTTTTCAAAATGGGAAATTATTAAGTCGACATTTTACAAATCCTACGACCTATATTATGCCAATACATGATGATTGTCAGAGAGCAGTGCTTCTCACATAAATGAAAAAGGATATTTGAAATTTAAAAAGAGAAGATAATTTTTTGTACAGTGTTAGTAAGTGCCAACCTCTCCAAGACATTACTACTATTTTGAATTTGTGGTAGTCATCTTGTTATTTCATGAGTATGAAGTGCAGATAGATAGATAGATAGATAGATAGATAGATAGATAGATAGATAGATAGATAGATAGATAGATAGATAGATAGATACATAGATAGATAGATAGACAGACAGGCAGGCAGGCAGAGAGACAGACAGACAGACAGACAGACAGACAGACAGACAGACAGATAGCTTTATGGCTTCTTTTGCAATGAATGAAATTTTAACTTAAGTGTTTGAAAATACAGTTCAGAAATAGTTCCATAAGCCTTACTAGATTGTCAAAGCGCCCTTAGCCTAGGGAATTTAACAAGTTCTCATTACGTGGCAATGCATCATTGATTCTTTCCTTCTGCTTCATACATTTTTCCTCTTAATGACTGGAACCTTGACAGTGGATAACATTATCAAGACAGATTTATCTAGAGAAGAGAATTGGGTCAGAAGCAAATACAGAACATGTCTAATCATTTCTGTTTGGTAGAGAAAGTGTGGCAAGTGAAAACGATGGGGCCAAAAGTACTGGAGAGAATGTAAGAGAGAGAATGAAAGAAGACCAGGGAAGAGCAAATCTATTTTCATAATTACTTGGCTTTTAAAGAATATGAAAAATAAAGAGATATCACTCAGAGTTTGGTGACCACAGTTTTGTTTGGGTAATTCATTCCATGAAACAAGTCTCAGAATAATGGTCTTACCATCTTCTTTTCATCCATTTTATCTATGCTTCATAATTCTTCTTCCTGTGACAGTGTTTGTTTCCTGTGTCCTGTTAGAAAAGGTCTCTGGAAATCACCTTTGAAATGACTTATTTCTGTGACCTATCATTTTATTTCCTTTAGCAACCAACATCTGGCTACTCTCCAGGGGCCTTAGCTAATTAGTATACATTCAGAACTCATTTATATGCTACTACAGCCCCTTACACACTGTCTTCTGCAAGGAAATAAAGAAGTCAGTAGCAATCATTACAGCTCACCTTTGGACAAATCCTTGAAATGCCTGCTCATCATCTCTAAGAGGACTCTACCAGATTCCCCAGTACTGTCTAGGACACCAAAAAACAGAGTGCAAATCTTATGCCTTTTTATGGTGTTTTAAAATACAATATAAATGACTTGCACTGTGAGTCCACATAATGTAAGAACATTTTTAATTTTGTAAATCGATTTGAAAGCAAAATTGGAACTGTTCTTATTAGTAGTATGTATTTCCAAATTAATATGACCATCAAAATTCTTCCTTCAATCTAGGAACAATAATGCACCTTCATAAAGAAATAGGTGTAGTTTTACTGTAATAAGCCAGTGTAAACAATGAAGAACATGTATCTACTAGCTTTAAAATGTGCTCTGAGAGTCTGTTCATAGCTTTGTTTTGGAAACTATCAGAATCTTTATAAAGCATTACATTTTCACACATCATTTTGGTATTTCTGTAGAGAAACGTTTAAAGAAAAGGATTTGAATAGCATAGAGCAAGAACTACTTCGTTATAAGCTGTGTGACCTTCACCAAATTACTAACCTTTTTGTGACTCTTTCCACTTTTGAAAAAGTGTATTACAAAGACTAGAGGGACAAATCAATGTAAAGTGCTTTGCTAAGTGACTGCTTCACAGTATGCACAAAGAGACTTCCTTTTACAGCAACCTACAGTAAGAAAATTGAAATTTAGAGGATTTTACAAATCCTCAACCTGATAAAACATGGGATTTACCAATGAGATTTTGCAGGGCTGTGGACATGGCTAAAGTGGTAGAACACCTGTTTAGCAAGTATTAGCTTTAAGTTCAAACTCTAGTACTAAAAAAACAGAAGTCAAAAAAAAACCCACCAAAGATTCCACATATTTCTGTTAGAAGCATTCTTAGACACTGGAACTTTTCTGATGCCTGCAAAGTGAATGTAAGTTTATTTTAATTACCTCAAGCAACACACCCATTATTTGTTCTAAGGCACTCAAACTGTGGATTTTGATTCTTCAGCTCTTGGTTCTCTTTGATAGCATTAATTAAGAAGCTTAACAGATGGTTCCTGAAGACAATTAGATGTGTAGTCAAAGTTTTGCAGACAGAATTAGTGTACCTCCATTGTAATCATCTGATTATAATTAAAACCCAGAATTGGCATGTTTCTAAAAATGATACAGGAAACTCTCACACAGAAGTAGAGCAGGACTGGCTACTGATAGGACTACATTTCCTGATGACCTTTGACCATGTATGGAAATGAAAGAAAGGCTAAGAGAACAACCTAAAGTCTAGTTTTAAAACTAATCAGAGACCTCAGAGAGTATTCGAACAAACAGATGAATAAAGTAATGTAATCAATTCAAAACTTGGGTGAGGAACTCAACAATTTGAATGAGGAGAGTTAGAAATTCTGAAAAAAATCAGAAATATTGGAATGAAAATCTCACAAATTAGATACAAAAATCAATAGAACGATACCAGTTGATTAGACCAAATAGAATAAAAATTATCAAGAATTGATGAAAATGTTGAAGAATTAATATATTCAGACAAACATAAAGAAAAGTAAGCAATCATGAGTGGCCATAATATTCAGGACCTTAGGTGTACAATTAAAAGACCAAAATTATAAATCTGTGAATATAGAAGTGGGAGCTGTGATAGGACTAATGGTATGGAAACTATTCAATTAAGTTATAATAACAATTTTCCAAAACAGAAAAATAAGTGGATAACAAATTCTAGGAGACTATTAGAACACCAAATAGACTTGAGCAGAAAAATAATGTTTCCATGCAATACTGTAGTAAAATGCTAAGATTACAGAAAAGAGAAAGAAGAGAAATCTGCAGTAGAAAAATGTGAAGCTAGACAGAAAGAAGCCTCACAAGAGCAGATCCTCAGAATAGCTGAAAGCCTCTCAGCAGATATGTTAAAGGCCAAGAGACCACTGACTGATGTTATTTCAAACCCAGAAACAAGATTATTTTTCTATATGATAAATAAGCAAAATAAGATCATTACTGGATGTAGCAAAATTATTCTTTAGAATTGAAGGAGAAATGAAGGCCTTCCATAAATAAATAAAAGTAAAGCAATAAATAAACCAGTAATGCAGACAATCCTTAAAGGAATACTACACACAGAAAAAGAAATGTGAATGCATTAGTACAATAGAAAAACAAATGAAAAGTAGAAAAGACCAGTAAAGAAACCAGTAAAATTCTAAGATGAAAAATGGAGAAATAAGCAAATACTTTTCAATAATAAACCGCTAATTAAAATATGAAGGCTGCTAAATAGATTTTTTAAAAGATCCAATATTTTCCTGTCTTCCAGAGACTCACTTCAGTGGCAAAGACAATTACAGAATTTGATCGAAAGAATTTATAATTATATTTCAAGCAATCTGAATCTTAAAGCAAGGAAGAATAATTATACTCATATCTGACAAAACACACTTCCTACCAAAATTAGTTTGAGGGATAAAGAATATCACTACATATTATAAAAGGAAGCAAAGCAATAAAACAAACTAGAAATGTATGCATTAACTATTGGTGAACCCCGTTGCATGAAACAAATACAACTGCACAGAAAGGGACAGATAGGTCCAGATACAATATCTGCAGGTAACTTCAATCCTCTACCTTCATCAATACACATAGATATCACTAAGGCTAATTATTCTTAATGATTTACAATTTCTGGAAAATCTAGAATAAATAAATTTCAAGATTTATAATCTATACCAAAATTGACGTAAGGGAATACACACAACCCAAAGATATCTATAGTAAGCAAGAATATTGAAGCAGTAACAAAAAGCCAAGAATTGGATGTTTACTGTTGAATTATATTAGAAATTTTATATCAGAAAATTTAAAACTATGCCACAAAATAAGAAGGCAGGAAACATTTCCAAACTCATTCTGCAAAGCCAATATTACTCTGACATCAAAGACAGAAAAGGATACAACCACAAAAAGGAAACAGATCAATTTCCTTAATGAATGAAGGTGCATAAATCTTGCACAAAATACCTACAAACTGACTATGACAACACATTAAAAAAGAATTGTATACCCCATGGTTTCATTCAAGAGATGTAAGGATGTATCTACACATATAAATTAACAAACAAAACATAACACATAAATAGAATCAGGAGAAAACATCTTACAGTCACAGTTGAAATGCAGTAGCTCTAAGATCCATAAACCCATGAACGGATAAAGAAAATTTGGCATATATGCAAAATGGAGTATTCAACCATAAAGTACAAAATTATATTGTTTGCAAAAAACATAGACCAGGAGCTAATCATTTGCAGTGAAAGAAGTCAGACTCATAAATATTGCATGTTTTCTCTTATGGAGAATCTTGTTTGATTTTGTTTTTGTTTGTTTTTAGTAAAAGACATAAAAGTAGAAGGAAGAAGACAACCTTAAGGATGGAGGAAAGGGGACAACAAAATGTACTGGGATTAGTTACAGATTATTATGACAAATATTTCTGAAGCTTTGGTTTACATTTCTAGGGCAATAATCTTTCTGATATTGTTTTTTGAAGCAGAGTCTTTTATAGCGCTTGAATTGGCCTTCAACTTGTGATACTCCTCCCACCCCACCCCAGTCTGTAGGTAGTGGGATTATAGGATTGAGCCATAATTCATGGCTTAGTACATCAGTTTACTAAATAACCAAGACATAGTAATTACACAAAATATTTGACATTTATATGTTCCTGCTATTTAATGTTCAAACTTCTTCAACTGTCCCATTAATATTCTTTATTTCTTTATCTCTATGCTCAGTTTGTTTGTTTGCAATTTGTTTTAAAGCAAGATCCAGTTTATGTTCTTTAATTCCACTTAATTGTCATGTTTCTTTGGTCTTCTTTAACTTTTATAATAATTGCTCTTGCTTGTAAGAGCAATTAGTCAAAAGAAAGACATAAAGAGGATCAAATTGAAAAAAAAAGAAGTAAAATTATACCTATTTGTAAATGACATGATCTTATATTTAGAGGACATTATAGACCCTTCCTTCAAGATACTAGAGCTTATTTAAAACTTTGGTAAAGAAGCAGGGCATAAAATTAATACACAAAAATTAATATCTTTTCTATATGCCAATAACACTAAAATCATGAAAGCAACTTCATTTACAACAATCTCAAAAAAAACCCAAACCTAGGAATTAATTTAACTAAGGATGTGAAAAACCTTGGCTTAAAAAAAATTAAAGCAGGAAATCAACAAAGACATAAGGAAGTGGAAAGACCTTCCATGATCCTAGATTGGCAAAATTAATATGGTGAAAATGGCAATAGTGCCCAAACCAATGGACAAATTCAATATAATAGTCATAAAAATTCCAATATTATTTTTCAATGAGGTAGAGCAAACAATCCAAAACATCATATGGAACCACAAAAGACTCCAACAGCAAAAGCAATCCTTAGAAGGGATGATGCTGAAGGTATAGAAATACCAAACCTGAAACTGGATTGTAGAGCTATATTAATGAAAACACCTTGGCACTGGCACACAAAGAGGCTGAGGACCTGCAGAACAGAATAGAAGAGCAGAAACAAATGCACAGACCTATAGCCATATGATATTTGATAAGGGAGTCAAAAACATAGGCTGGAAAACTGCCTCTGACAAGTGGTGCTGGGAAAACTGGATATCCACATGCAGAAAACTGAAACTAGATCCTTCTCTATCTATCACCTTGCACTAGCATCAATTCAAAATGGATCAAAGACCTAATGTAAGACATGAATCCATAATATCATTACAGGAAGAAGTAGAAGAAACATCATGACTCTTTGGCACAAAAAGGAAATTTCTGAGTAAAAATTCAGATATACAGCAAATTAAAGAAAGACTTGATAATTGGGATTACATCAAACTAAAAAGTTTTTGCATGGCAAAGAACGTAGTCAACAAGCTAAAAAGATACCCACAGAATGGGAGAAGACTTTTACCAGCTATATGTCAGACAAGGACCTAATATCGAGAATATATCATGCTTCAAAAATTATATCCTCAAATAACCAACAACCCAATTAATAAGTGGGCTAATGAGAGATTTCTCAGAAGTAAAAATGTCCAGTAGACATGAGAAGATAAAAATGGCCAGAAGACATGTGAAGAAATACTCAACATGTCTGGGAATAAAGAAATACCAATCAAAATAACAACAGGATTCTACCTCACCCCATCCAGTTAGAATGGCCATTACCAAGAAAACAAACAATAACAGTGCTGGTCAATATGAGGCCAAAGCACTGTTAGTTGGAATGTAAACTTCCTTACTCTATAAGCTAGAAAACCTACTGTGGGCATTTATCCACTAGATCATAAACTAGGATACAGTAAAATCAACAGAACAACCATGTTCATTACAGCACTATTTACCATAGTCAAGTATGGAATCAGTTGAGATGCTCCTCAATGGTAGAACAGATCAAGAAAAAGTGACATAGAAAATGTGATCTCTCTCTCTCTCTCTCTCTCTCTCTCTCTCTCTCTCTCTCTCTCTCTCTCTCTCTGTATATATATATATATATATATATATATATATATATATATATATATATATCACACTCTGTGTGTGTGTGTGTTAGAAAGAATGATATTCTATCATTTTAAAGAAATGGACAGACTTGAAAAAACTATTGTTAAGTAAAGTCAGGCCCAGAGACACAAAGCTTGCATGTTTTCACTCATGTGTGGAAGCTAGAGTTAGCTTATGTACTTATCAGTAAATACATTGAATAGTATACAAGTACATACAGAAATATTAACTGAAATATGGTAGATTCAAGAGAGAACTCAAATAGGTAATTTTTTAGAAAGGAAAAGTCAAAATTTAACAAAATCAACATCATGAAATCAACATCTTGAAAGTGGTGTAGTGGGGTCAAGGGGATAGGAGTAGACAAATGAAGAGGAGGGGCTAAAGCAGTCAAGAATCCAATGAATAGCCTAGTCTACAGAGCAATTAAGCTTAGCTCTATCATTTTGCTCCATCCTTGTTCAGTTGCATTGAGCTGACAATACTTTGAGAACTAAAAATTTGACTTTTGAAAAGCAGTAGAAGTGCAAACTCAGTGGCCCAGTTCTAGTACAGCAATTCTAAGTCACCAGCTGTCTGGTGAGCTTTACAGTGGCTCTTTCCCTGGGGACTGTAGACATGCAGCACAGAAAACAATTCTGGAAGCTGTATTTCAAGTAGACCAAGGGCAATCAGCATCATCTGTCAGAATGTGTGCCATTTCTAGAGGTTTAAAATAGTCTTTCTAAATGTGCCTTTTCACAGGATGAATAAGGCTTAAGTTTCTTCATAGCTCACCACAAAAGGGGATGGGACAATATAATGACTGAGTTTTGCTGAATTATCAAATAAATTGTACAAGTTGATTCTTTCTCAGACTGCCAAGGGTGGGTACTGTATAAGCCCACATATAAGCATTTCTCTTGATAAGCTGTTGGCTTCTAAGCATACATAATTTTAATTATTAAATTTCAATTTGAATGTACTGTCAATATTTTAGAATCCAGCATTATCTTATCCAACCTTTTTCTAATAAAACAATTGAAAAAAACTTCAAATAGCTTTGTTGGAACAAATTAATTCATTGCATATTTCTATAAACTAAATAGTCTTATTTACTTACTTTACTCCATTTACTTATTGCTTACTTTTGATACTAGGATTTGAATTTAGGATTTAGGCAGGCACTCTACCATTTGATCCAGTCATTTCTGCTTCTATTTTTTAGGTGTCTTAAAAATATATATATATATATTGTAAAGATACTGTACAGAGAGGTTACAGTTGCATGAGCAAGGTAATGAGTCCATTTCCAATCCAGTATTGTTACCCTCTCATTTGTTTTTCCCCTACCATCCCTTTCCTCTCCACCTCCCCAACTCCTCCCTCCCCCCTGCCCCACAAACTTGTAAAGTTCGTTTTTTAACGTAGTGTCTTTTACATCTCATTGTTAGAATGGGTCATTCTGTATCCTTATTTCAGCATTTTGTTATTCCCTTCCCTTCCTCAGATTAGAAAAATGTATATACAAGATTCTGCTCCTATTTTTGAGATACTGTTTCACTTTTTCCCAGGGCTATGTGGCTTGTGATTCTATTTAGACTCCTGGCTATAGCTAGGATGAACAATGTTTGCCCCCTAACCCCTCTTTTTATTCATTGAAATAATTCTCAAACAATATGTTTTCCTGAATTTTTGCCTAGGCTGTCTTCAAACCTTAATCCTCCCCATCTCCACCTCTGGAATAGCTAGCATACAGATGTGAACCATTGGCACCAGCCATAAACAACACAATTTTTCTTAGTAAAAATTACCGTGATGCAGCAAGACAGTGGCTCATACCTGTCATCTTAGCTACTTAAGAGGCAGAGATCTGAGGATCACAGTTCAAAGCTAGCCCTGGCAAGAAAGTCTGTGGGATTCCAATTAATTATCAAAAAAGCCAGAAGAAGAGTTGTGGCTCAAGTGGTAGAATATTATCCTTGAGCAAAAAAGTTCAGAGATAGCTCCCAGGTCCTGAGTTCAAGCCCCAAGACTGGCACACACAGACACACAGACACACAGACATACACACACACATATACACACACATACGCACTACACACACTATGATTTTAATGTACTATTTTGTCCTTGACATTCATGAAAACTTATATTTTTAATATTTAGGAAACATTACATGCATCGGTTAGATAAACTTAAACAGTACAAATGAGCCCAGTGTAAAGTCAAGTCAATCCTAGTGGCTGAGTGCTGTCATTCTTTGGCTTACAGTCAACTATTGTTACCAGCTACCATTTTCTGCATGTCAAGTATTCTCTGTCTACATACTCATTAACTTATGTACTGTATGTGTTTGGATCTTTCGAAGAATGTAGGATGTTTTAAGATATTTATTTCCTTCATTTACTCATTTGATGGAAGTTAAGGTTTCAGGAAAGGTTTGGTCCAGATACCAAAGGAAATGCTACCCACAAGCTACTTCCAGAGACCAAAGGAAATGCTACCCACAAGCTACTTCTCTTCCTCTATTTTGTTCTAAAAAAATCCCAACCTACTCAAGAGATGACAGTATATGTTCCTGAGTGTAATGGGATAGAGAAATGCTTCTGAGAAGCAAGGTAGAGAAAAGAAAGTCTTCATGACTGTAAGTGGGTATAAACCTAGGGTTTTTGCAAGCAGCAAAGAATTCACCACTAAGCCTAGGACATCTCAGAAAGAGGACAAATTCTCATAGGTCACAAGTTTTGTTATCCACAGTAGCAATAGTTCCTGGGCCCAAGAGCCCCTGCATCGTAGGTCCAGGAAATGAAGGTCCTGCAGATTGACTCTCATGGTAATCAGCTTGCATAAGCATGCATAGTAGGTGGAGCCTCCAATGGCTGCTGCTGTGAAAGGCTCCAGAATTTTTTTAATTAAAAAATTTACTGTAAAGATACTGCATAGAGGGGTTAGAGTTACGTGAGTAAGGTAATGAGTACATTTCCTATGCATCATTATCCCTTCCTTTGTTTTTCCCCTACTATCCTTTCCTTCCCCTCTTCCCCAACATCCCCTCCTCCCTGCAAGTTGTAAAGTTCATTTTCAACATAGTGTCTTGTATGTCTCATTGTTACAATTGGGCTCCAGAATTTTGTACAACCTAGAGTCAGTGTTGAGAATGTATTCCTACCAGTCGTCAGTCCCAGGAAAGCAAGTCAAAGCTTATACTAAAAAATGATTGGAATGGTTGGCATTTCCAATGAATGGAGTTTGAGGAGCTGTGGTTCATAACCCCCACACGAATGGGACTCTTGTTAAGAAATATTGGGCTCTTGAACCTCCTTTATGCTCCAACTGCTTAGCTGTGATCAAGGAATGTGTGGTGGTGCACATGGAACATCCTTTGACTACACCTAATTCACTCTGGCAGGGATCAGAAGCAAGTTGTTAAACTGTTCTGGAAGCAAAAAATGGTGGTCTCTAGCTAGAGTTGTTTTCTTTAAACATAATCTATGCCTGAGAATATAACCTGAGTACTTCCTTCAATGAAAGAACATGAAATATTAAGACTCATATTTTTACATATTTTTGCCAACACTTTTTAATTGTACAATGTGTGTGTGAGGGTCACTGTGCTGTTTCCACACATGAATAGAAAGTACTTTGATCATATCAACCCCTATTAATTATTCTTGTCTCCTTGCCTTGCACATCCTGAAATTCCTTGAGTTTTAAAGAGACAGGATCTCGTTGTGCTGCTCAGGATAGTCTGAAACTCCTTGTCCCATGAATCATCTTGCCTCAGCCTCCTGAGTGGTTGGGCCTCCAGGTGTACCACTATGTCATTGTAAATTTACAACCTTCCCTAAAATAAACCAGGTCACCATCATTCAACAAACAGGAAAAGTTATTCATGTTAAAATGATTTTTATTTGTTTATATTTTGGTCTTGTGAGGCAGGAGCTCAACGATATATTCCAGATTGACCTCAAATTCCTAAATTCCCACTGGGATATATAGGTGCCATCAGACTTGGTGCGGCTATAAAGTTTTTAAAGTACATGTACATACTTAGCAAGAAAGCATTATTTTTAGATACAGAACAAAATGTGAACTTCATGTAAACCTTAACTCCATCCCATGAAGCCCTTAAAATGATATTGGCATACTGATTCTTTTGACAGAAAGTGGTGTTTTCCATTAATCCTTGATAAAGAAATCACCTTAGATGTCCCAGAATGTAAATCAAGGAGATTAGAGATGTGAGTCTTAGACTGAGCTATCATTTGATCTTGTCTCATTATCAGTTTGTATGGCACAGTATCACTCAGTGTCTTAATTGGTTTGGATGAGATTTAAATGTTCTGGGAAAGTAAATATCCAGGTACCAATGGTACTTCTGATTTGGATGCAGAATATTAAGTGGGGTTTTTGTATGTTTTAACTATTTTAGTAGCATGCAGTGTGTGTGTAGCTTGCAGATCCTGCAACAGATCTGCATCTGTCAAATGGTTAGTTTTATCTTTTGGGATAGCTGGATCATATGGCAGTTCTAGTTTAAAATTTTAAGATGATGACAAGAAGGCTTGAGCAGTAATGTTATAGAATAGAATAAACATCACAAGTGAATAGCAGAATCAGTTTTCAAATCTTGTTTGGTCCAGAGACAAGAACTACTGTGTTCACTAACTCCCTATTTTAAAAGTTTCCAGAATTTGTAAGTGTATGAGTGTATGGAAAGATGTATTCTTACCTGGAAAGAGGAACACAGACAACAAAACCAGAAGTAATTAGAGCAAAGGCAAAACTCCTGTCTTTGCATAACTTTAAAGTCATACCCCCTGTCTTTGCCTTAGGCATACTTCTAACAGCCCAGGAGCTATGTGTCTCTCTATTTCTCTACCTCCAGAGCACCCATGTTCTGTTAGAGTGTACCCCTGTCTTTCTATTTGCCTGTTTGTCTGCATGCTTGCTTGCATGCTAGCTCACTTATTCCGCCAAAGTTTTCTTACCATTGTGATGTGTCCAGAAATTCTTATTCTGTGATTGAAGTCAAGAACCCTAAGTGAAGAGTCCCTACTTTTAAAGGGAAATTTTACAAGCTCTCATCTGCATCTGGTGACATGAGCATGTTAGGACAATTCTGAAAAACTAGTCCACTTGGGCTGAGTAAGTGTAACAGTGTGAAAATTGATATAAACAAATATTTGGAAACAAGACATTTCCTTTGTTTTGCTTTTTTATATAAAAATATATTTATTTTCTCTATGGATAATTGTCTCTACTCAATACATTGATCAATTGTTGATCCTGCAAATATACCATTAATTAGATTATTCTAGCCTTAATTTTTCTCCAACAGCTGCAATCTATCTTTCAAAGTAATGCTCAATGTTTTAAGGAATACAATTTCTCTAGTTAACATCTTGATGGATTTCAACATATTTTAAAACATATGAATTTTATAATATAATAGTTATTAGGTAAGATAAACACAAGAAAAATTAATATCCAAGTGCTTTCTATGGTGTCTCTTATAAATATGTAAATATTTTAAATAATGAGCAATAACCTTTCATTCACATTCACATTATAATTAACTTTTTAATTTAAGTAGCAGCCTACAAGCTATAAATTTGGTCTCCTGATTCACTTCCAATCACTTTCTAATTTATATTTGCACTCATTACCACAAGGCTATGAAAAACTTCAATCTCGCAATTCTCTAATCTTGGAAGTTTAAAAATTCATAAGACAAAATTAGAAGCTGTGTAGGGGTATAGTAGAGGAATGCTAAACTTTCAGTGATAGGAACTTGGTTCCAGGACAGTGACTATAACATGCTCAATTTGTTTCTTTATCTATAACATGATAAATGTATAAGAAAGGAGCCTTCTATGTAACATAATAGTGTAAACAACAATGATAATATGTACATAATGATAATTATTCAAATTAATACATTTTAAGCTTATGAAATTATTGAAACATATGATTAAAAATTAAAATGCATATCTAAAATAGATAATATATGCATACACAAATATATACATATATGGCTATATATGTCTAATGTATATATGTAAACATATAGGTATATATACACATAAAATATATACATATATACGCATATATGTATATATACATGTGTATGTATGCACATATATGTATATATTTTATGTGTATGTAGAGAGTACATATATATATATTCAATTATTGAGTTAACATCTTGATGAATTTCAATGTATTTTAAATGGAAAGGAAATGGAAAGGTTTGGAAAAAATTATATTAAGTGAAGTAAGCCAGGCCCAAAGAAGCATAGGTCCCATGGTTTCCCTTATTTGCAATATCTAGTATAGGTATGAGTCAAGCAGAAAAGGTCAGATAATGTGATGTTAGGAAAATGAACCCTTAAATATATATTTTAATGTTTTCGTTTCTTTCATGCATTGAACAACTATCCAATTTGCTTATTAGAAAATGTGCAAATAATTGTTTCTAACGCATTTATAAGATTATTTCTTTGTTGCTTTGTATGTCCCTCCCCCACAATGTAACCCCCGCTTTCACTATATTTGATGTCAGTATAACATGTGGAGGAGATGGGGACAAACAAGTCGTTTAAGGATTCAGGTGGACCTGTTGCAACAATGAGAAGTACAAAATGTCATGTCAAAACCAACTTTACAATGTCGGTGTGGGGGGGGAGGGGGGTATAATTGGGTGGGGGGAGGGGGGAGGCTGGGAAGGGAGGTGAAGGGTAAACAAGGGAGGAGGCTGCAATGCTTGGTAAGAAATGTATGCATTATCCTGCCCATGTAATTGTAGCCCCTCTGTACAGTATGTTCTCAAATAAAATAAAATTAAATTTAAAAAACTTATGAATTATATATATATACACTATATACAAATAAAATCTATACATGTATATGTACAAATGTACATATATACACTCTATATACATATATGCATCTCTCTATGCACACATATATACACATTTACATATATACACTAAATGGATGATATAAAGTATATATGTATATATCGTATCTCTGTATACATACTGTAAATACTACATACACTACATATACATATATGCATGTATATATAGTATAAATAATCATAATAATGAAATTGCAATTAAATGTGTGCAATATTTTACTTTAAAATATACTAAATAAGAACAAAGATTTGTTTTGTGAAACATGTTCTTGATATATAACTCGAATAGGCTTTGAACTCATGATTCTTCTGCCTCAGTTTCCTGAGTACTGAAGTTACAGGCAAGTATCACCAAGCATAGTTTAAATTTAAATTCTAAATAATGTTTTCCAATTATCACTACAGGGAGTCATTTACCCAATTAATCACGTTAAAGCATTTACAACCTCTTTTATGTACTCCTTCATCTTTATCCTACAGAGAAATAGTAATATCCTAATGACTCAAGTGTAGGGAAATAAGAGAATGTTTCCTTTTTTATTTTTTATTGTATTTTATTTATTTATTTATTTGTGGTCGGTTGTGGGGCTTGAACTCTGGGCTTGGGCACTGTCCCTGAGCTCTTCAGCTCAAGGAGAGCACTCTACCGCTTGAGCCACAGTGCCACTTGCAAAAGAATGTTTCTTATTCCCTCAACTCAGTCCTGATCATCATTCTCTAACCTGAACATGAGAGAATACCATTTTTCCCCCCAACTAAGTCATTCTGGTGGGGGGGAGGGCGGGCACTCTACATCAAAAGCATTCTTGTGTGGCTGGGTTCTAAGTCAGCGGCAGCAGCTGTAGCAAGGTTTGGAGATTTCATTTTAAGTGGTGTCTCACATTTCAGTCTAGCCTCCTTTTTTTTTTTGTGCCATTTTGGGATTTTGAGGAGTATGGCAAAGATTCCATTTGAGAAGAGAGATGAGATTATAGCCTAAGATAAAATTCAAAAAGGTAAGGAAAAACAATGAAAAGTCAAGGTAAATACTGGGCATTTCCATGAGAGTGGAAGACATCACTATTAAATGGAGTCTTCAACTGATGGAAATGATACACTGAGGAAGAAAAGGACTTTATTACAGGAAACAAGCCATGTGACTTCCCCTCCACAGTTCCCTAACTTGCTCATTTAGGATCAAGTTCAAGGAAGAAGGTAGAAATTTCCTAGGCTTTTGTAATTGTTCAATATGGATATTTTGAGCAAGCTCTTGTCAGAGTGGAATAAATAATGTATTGGACTTTTTATTCTTAGCATATGGAAGTGCATTTTTTTTAACCTGGAGATCAGGAATACGTTGTCATAATAAAAGGTGAAATACGCTATGCAAGATTTAAAACAGAACAGTAGCTCACTCAAGTCTCTCTGTGTCCAAACATAAAAGCCAAAGCTTACTTGGTTGTACAATGCATTTTTTCTTTCAACAGAAAGTAACCCTTAGCAGGGACTCTGAGCCTTATGTGACTGGACCATAAATTTTGAGGAGCAACTGTTGCAAGGTATCAAAATTTAGCAATTCCAGGGCAAGCAGTAATTCACCTTGGAGTCTTGTACCTTGAGCACATAGGGTATGAGCAGATAGTCTACACTTTGGGCACCTGTCTTAAGTCCTTTCTCCTATGAACAGACTGATGCTAGGAGCCGGTCGCTCATGCTTGTAATTCTAGCTACTGAAGAGGTTGAGATCTGAGAATCATGATTCGAAGCCAGCACAGGCAGAAGAATCCCCCCGAGACTTGTACCTACAATTTACCATGCAAACCCGGAAGGGGTCCTGTGGCTCAAAGTGGTAGAGTGCTAGCCTTGAGCAAAAAGAGCTTAGAGACAATGCCTAGGCTGTGACTTCAAGCCCCATGACTGGCACACCCCCCAAAAAACAAAAAACAAATACAAAAAGACCCCCCCCACACACAAAAATAATACCAGACTGATGTAACTCCTATGATTTAAATATCTTCCTAGAGACCAATGAGCTTTCATTTGTTCACATCATAGTGTCCAGTGAGTACCAGTGCTGCTCTTGTTCACATCATAGCATCTAGTGAGTACTAGTGCTGCATTTGTTCACCCTTTGTCCTGATAGTTTTGTGCCCCCTTGCCCTCCCAAATGAACAAACAAAAGAAAACAAAAACAACAAGAAACAAAAAGCCTGTTGTTTCCATTTACTGGAGTTTATTTCAATAAATATTATTTTATATGCTCAGATACACATAGCTATTGCACCTATGTGATCCTCTCCTAAGAATATCCTCCATCAGCCTCACAGTGTGTGAATGCTTAGAGACCTGTATAATTCATCATGTCCCAGTGTATTTTTTTCACCATGTAGTGTGTTTACCTGTAGATAGGCACATTCTAGTTATCACTAATGAGAAAAACCATGCAACCTTTTTTTCTCTGGGTCTGGCTTACTTTGCTTAATGCAAAGGAAAGAGCTAAGAAGCTAAATAGAAAGTTTACTGAATGGGAGAACATTTTTACCAGTTATGCATCAGACAAAGGACTAATATCCAAAATATACTTAGAACTCAAAATTTAACTACCCAATAAGCCCTCAAAGAAACAGTAACCCAATTGATAAATGGGTTAATAACTTAGAGACTTCTTAAAAGAAGAATGGCCAGTAGGCACATGAAATTCAACTCTGACAATGAAAGAAATGCAAATCAAAACAACATTGACATTCCACCCACTCCAGTTAGAATGGTTGTTATCAAGAAAACTAACAATAACAAAATATTGGTGTGAATGTGACCAAAAGGGAACTTTACTACACTTAGTGGGAATGGAAATTTGTTCAATCACTCTGGAAAGCAGTATGGAGGTTCACTATGACCCAGCAATTCCACTCCTGGACATTTATCCAATAGAACACAAACCAGACAACACTAAAGCTATAAGCACAATCATGTTCATTGCACCATTACTTACCCTACCCAAGATATGGATTCACCCCAGATATTCCTCAATGTACAAATAGATGAAGAAAATATGAGATACACACACACACACACACACACACACACACACACACACACAAAATGGAATTCTGCTCATCTGCAGGTGTTATAAACACCTGCATTTTAGCACTCAGAAGGCTGAGACAGGAAGATTGTGAATTCCAGGCTGTGTCTCAAGTAACAAAAAAGCAAAGGAGAAGAGAACAAAGGGGAGGAGAGGAGAGGGAAGTGGAAGGGAGAGAGAAGAGAGGAAAGGGGTGGAGAGGAAAAGGCCAATGAATTGGAGTTTGGAGTTTATGTCTACTAAGTTGATGCTTGCTTGTTTTTTTTTCAATAATAGTTTCTTTTACTTTTGAGCTTTTTCAAGAAATCATTTTGTTTCTTCGAATGATTGTATTTTCCTGATTCCTTGCATTTTTTGTGATCAACAGTTGAAAATGAGAGCCAGGAACCATGGCTCATATCTATAATCCTAACTACTTGGGCAATAAGTTTAGGGAGGATTTTAGTTCATAGTCAGAAGTTCTCGATTCAAGGCCAACCAAAGGAAGAACACTCATAAGGCCTCATCTCAACTCATATCTGAGCACACATATCATGTCTCAATATAAACAAGAGATTGCAACCCAAGCCAACTCAGGAAGAAAAAGGCAAGGTTCTATCTCAAAAATAACTAGAGTAAAATGTGTTGTAGATAAGTTAAGGCAGTACAATGCCTGCTGAGTTCAATCCTTGGTGAAAGAAAAACAAACACACAAACCTACACACATCACACAGAATTATACACATAACACATAAAACAACAACATAATTGCCCTTTCTCTATCTTTTAATAGTGACCTCCCAAACAGGAAGCTCTTTGTGAAAGTCCTTTCTGAAAAATTAGCACCTTCTCAGGTCATTTCTATGTACGTTTTGTTATGATCTATGTATGCATAATTATGATTCTCTCAACTATACATCTGATTTTCAATGTTTAAATTCTCTCAACAGTCTCACACTTATTTGGGGGATAATGAAAGGCATATTTCCTGTTACACAGTGGTTCTCAGTCACATAATATCTTTGTGCTGGGCGCTGGTGGCTCATGCCTTTAATTCTAGCTACTCAGGAAGCTAAGATCTGAGGATTGCAGTTCAAAGCCAGCCTGAGCAGGAAACTCTGTGAAACTCTTATCTTCAAGTAACCACCAGAAAACCAGAAGTGGAGCTAGCCTTGAGAGAAAAAGCTCAAGGACAGTGCCCATGCCAAAAGTTCAAAGTTCCATGATAGACAAAAATTATTCTTGACTTAGACACTGGTGAGTATACTGACCTCACAAGTTTCATGAGTCATTCCTCTTACATTCCTCATAGCTTTCTCTGTCTAGTCTGAGATCTGAACTATTCCACTTCTGGCTGCCTGAACTCCTAGTGAATCAAATTAGGAGACCACGATCTCTAGCTTCACACATAGATTAAAAAATTATAAATTTGATAAAACTTCATTTGTAGTAGTAAAAATAGATTAATGCAATGTTTTCTAAAATTTATTTTTTGCCTATTCATCCTTTGGATTAGCAGACTCAATGACTTTTTGGGGAAGAACATTGTGTTTCACGCAACTTTCAGTGGAGAGGACCCTAAGCCGAAGGTTGCATTTCGTACAATGTCAGCCATGGCAGAGTTTGCAAAGAACCTTGGGATGGCACAACTCCAGGACAGAAAGGGACAGTAAAAGTCAGACCTTAGAAAAAACTTTCTTTGCTAGATGTCAAGTATATTTTGAATAAACTTAGTGACCATCAGCAAGAGACCTTAGAAACATTCATCCTGTAGTAAGGTAAGTGCTACTGTGTAGTGGGATCTTAGCTCAGATAAAGTAAACTTATCACCCCAAACGACCAGTTTCACGAAAGTTGCTGAATGTTTACAGGTTTACAAGTTGACAGATTTTCAGGCTCAGAAACCTTATTTGGCCAGCACACTGAAATGAGACATGGCTTAAGTAGTAGCATAACAACTAAAAGATAAGAAAAGTATTCATTACCTTGCTCATGTAACTATAACCCCTCTGTACAATATTTTCCACAATAAAAAACTTATTAAAAAAAGAATAACAACCAGAAAAGCAAATTGAGCAAATGAGAATCCCTGAGTTCAAGTACCAGCAAAATAAAGATTGATGATGATGATATAGGAAAAAGAAAAGATGGTAAATTTCTTTCAAAAATGTTTCCCCAATTTACTTTGCAACATCACACTCAGTACAGAAACTCATGTGCCCAAAAGGTTTTTAAATCTCCTGAGGAAAACATTTCCTAATCAGAACTTGTCTTTCTACCTCTTCCTGTGTTTCCTTAGTAGGATGACTCCCTTCATCACCCATTTCTTCTCTTCTTTTTCCTCCAAATAAGCTCGTTTCCACTCTGAAATTCTAATCAAGTAGTAACTCTGCTCTGCTAAAGTACTCCCATAATACTTTCATTGGAATTTCCAAGGTGTTTCTAAACCTGAAACTTTATGGTTAGAGTTCTTGGCTTCCACTCTTATCTGAGACAGATGAGGAAGAAGGAAATTAAACATAAAAAATGGGCCAGACTTAGGAGTGAAATGGAACTAGGAAGTTAAATAAAGCTGACAAAAATCAGAGCAACATAGCAGAACAGGGAGTCACAATAACCAGGACATGACTACTTTCTTCCATGTGCTAAGAAGCTACAAACTCTTTGAGCAGCTAGAGAGAGAGAGAAAATTAAGCAGCATGTCTGGCACCTCTTGTCCATGTATTCTGTGTAAACTTGGGCCACTGTCTCCATATTTTCAATAATGATACAGGTGGACCCGTTGCAACAATGAGAAGTACAAGTTCTCATGTCGAAAATGAACTTTACAACTTTGGTGGGGCGGGGGGAGGATTGGATGGGGAGGGTGGGGGGAGGCTGGGAAGGGATGGGAAGGGGAAACAAAGGAGGAGGCTACAATGCTTGTTAAGAAATGTACTCATTATCTTGCCCATGTAATTGTAACCCCTCTGTACAGTATTTTCACAATAAAAAATAAATAAAAATTAAAAAGACCCACCTAACCCTATGATCTCAATTTGGAATTTCACACAAATAATAGATAATTGCTAGATGAACAGGTATAGTGATAGGCAGTCAACATCAGATGTCCCTGATAAAATACTCTAGACAAGAACTACTGTTTTGAATCTTTTCCACTCTGATTCTTTGTAGCTCTGGCATTTAGTGATTCTGGCATTTGGTGATAACTGTTCTGTGGGTACCAGCACACACAGTTCTCAGGTCTAGCTGCCTTGATAACTTATTGCATGATTGTTTAACATTTTAGTCCTCTTTGCTGCTGTCAGGTTGAGTTACTGTGTCATAAAGTATAGGCTGTGAAATGAGAGTATATATTTTAAATTTCTGCTTACTTTGGGAAATTGCTTGTAGATATTCTGAGTTCTTCTGTAGGAATACAACATACACAAACAAGATAGGACAAAGATAACAAATTGCCAACAAACTTGGACCTTGGTGTAGTCACATGGGCCTGGGCTTAAGTCCTGTTTCAGCCACTTTTACACCACGGTGACTTTGACAAAGTTACATAACAAGGGTGTTTATTTTTCTTGTATGGAGAAAATGACAAAAAAAACACATTGCACAGGATCAATAGGAATAGATGGCCAACTGAATGTAAAATGCCTAGTCTGTGTAATTGCATAATACATACCAGTTATCACTATTTGCTGTATTTTGAGCACACTACTTAAATTGGAGCTTAGTTTTTGACACTAATTTACAAAAATGTCATTTCACTTATAAGTTTTTAATATATCCAACAGTAGATCTGACTCCTTCATAAACTATATAGTCTTGTGGCTGCAGATAACTCAAATAATTTGGCTTGTTAGGAGCTTAGGTCCGGTTTCCTACACTGGGAAGATCAGACAAAACTTTGAAATGCTTCCCCAACTGTAGTTGTTTTCATTTTATGGTTCTTCTTCATCTCTCATTAATAATGATATTTTCATTAACATTGGTAGAATAGGTAAAACCTGAAATGATCAATTATTAAATGATCAGAATAACAACTCATACCTATTTTAATAAAAGAATAAAAATTGAGAAATATTCCAGATTTTGTCAATGCTTTCCACTCCTGGAAAATATTGCGTTACTTTTCTCTCATAACAGTTCTAACAGTTATAAAGAAAGGCTCAAATCAAAGCCAACTATTGTGTCTCAGAATGAACGGTGGCTTTCTTTTAAAACTTCTATGTCCTATTACTTTTTGAAACTTATGAAGGAAAAACCAAGTTCTGTGTTAGCTTTGCTTCTGGTGATAATAGGAACTAGGTCAGAAGGCAGTTAAAAAAGAAATAAACCCACAGCTAAGAAACTCATTAAAAAAAACTTGGCCTTATTCCATGTTCAAAATAAATTGCATTCTCTATTCCAGGGTAATCATGAGATTTTTGAGACATGTGCCAAAGAAGAGTTCCATAAGTGGAAGAAAGGTGAAGATGACCTGATCATGATGACATTGTCACCCCCTTTGACAGAGGATCAATGCAATCCCTTGTTGTTTACCTCTCAATGCCTCTTGAATATACTGTTAGAGGCAGTAACTGCATGATCTAGGTGCCTGGTCAAGGAGGCATAAAAATGACCGTTGCTTATGCTTCTATCTTCATTGCTTCTTGAAGGAGTAAGGTTTGGAATAAGAATGTAGGAATATTTTGGAAACCTGTCTTGCCTATGAAGAAAAGGTGGCAGGTAGTAACAGTGGCTGTGAGTAGAACAAAATGATGTGTAGGGCTCTGAGATCATTGAGCCAAGAAGAAAGGAGAGCGCTCTGACTGGCTGGATGGGGAAACACTCCTGTGGTCCAGGTAAAACTCTCTTGAAGTGAAGAAATTGCCAGTCCCAAACTGGATACTTCAGGATCTTGTTCTTCAATCAGTAAAGTTAAAGAAAATAACCTTGAAAGAATTTTAAATGATCCTATTTTTTGATTTTTCAAAGGGGAAAAAAGCCCCATAACTTCAATGACAAGTTCTTTCATATAAGATTGTTTTAGTATTTCATTACTTCAATAAAAAGAGCACACTCCCCAGGCAAAAAGGTCATTCTCAAGAAAGTCTGACCTTCAGACTGGCTGTATTAGTAATGATTACATAAATATATATGAGTATAAATACATTTGAGTATATATGCACATATAAAATGATTGCATATTCACATACTCCTGCCATGATGATTGTTTAAAATGAAAGTATGAGACGTGCATTGCATTTATTCATGGTATTACGTTGTAGGTAATTTATTTTTAGTATAAGTTGAATCCAGTGTGGAACTTGCTTATATAAATTGTATAAGATAGAATATTGCTCTTAGGAATAATTTGCAACCATTTTGTTTAATCACACTTTAAGCCTAGATTTTGACATAAATGGAAACATTTATATCAAATAATATGAAGCAGGAAGTGGATATTGTGGGCAAAGGTGGACAAGCCTTTGGGAACAGAGAAGTAGAAAGATATGTTCTACTCAGATCTCTATGTGGAGAGTTGCCCAACACAAGCATCTTGGGCCACACACAGATGAAAGGTTGATCATGAGCCAATTCTAGTTCTGGACCTGGAGTTTGTAAACTAGTTATAGGTTAAGTTGGGATGGGAAGATGGAGAGATTCTGCAGATGAAGAGTTTAAAATCAAGTAGTGCTTGGAGACATGCTAATATGAAGAAGAATATCCCATGTATCATAAGATAAAAAGAAACATAGTTGGGGCTGGGAAGGTGGCTCAGTGGTAGAGCGCTTGCCTTGCATGCCTGAGGCCCTGGGTTCGATTCCTCAGCACCACATAAGCAAAAAGAAAAAAGCCGGAAGTGGCGCTGTGACTCAAGTGGTAGAGCGCTAGCCTTGAG
Organism: Dipodomys merriami; assembly: GCF_024711535.1. NCBI lineage: Eukaryota > Metazoa > Chordata > Mammalia > Rodentia > Heteromyidae > Dipodomys > Dipodomys merriami. Next base: position 13,318,531 of record NW_027203826.1, on the reverse strand, counting down.
CTGAAGAGCTGAGGGACAGCGCCCAGGCCCAGAGTCCAGGCCCCACGACCGGAACCAAAAAAAAAAAAAAAAAAGAAACATAGTTGGCATTAACCTATTTGCAGGTTGGTGATCATTTTCAGTCAGTTTACTTTAGCAAGAGTTCTTATTCTTGACAGTCCAGTAGAATCTCCTGGGGGAACATGGAATAAAATATACAGCTCTGCCTTCAGAGGCTAGGATTTCATGAATTTTGGGTGGGTCCTAAGTAGAATATTTTTTTAAGTACTCTAAGTGATTTTGAGTCATTTTAAGTGATTTTGAGAGTCATTCCTGAGAGTGTGGGAAAACTACCTGGAGTGCAATAAAACATTCCCCAATCTATTATTTAGATAGTGTCTTTTCCCTATAAACCTTACTATTTAACAGGTTGAAAGACATTCTGTTCATTAAACTGTCTGTGAGACTGTGCAGTGCAAGATAACATTATTAGGGCCAACAGACATAGATATTATCATGAAAAATATCCATGACCCTGAGACCTCTGGGATCTTAAATGTCTGGACATTATTTGTCTCCCAAATAAAATCATGTGCTATCATTTTTCAGCCTTTTAGATTAGGTTAAGTGTAGGTACATATGCTGTATGCTTAGTTTCCAGACTGTGGAGCTATTGGGAGATGGTGAGACTTTTAAGAGCTGGGACCTAGCAGGCAGAGGTTAGGTCATGGACAACATGCCCTGAGGAGACTATTGGAACCCTGGGCCCTACCCTGCCATTCCTTTTCCTAGATACCCTGAGGTAAGCAGCTACCTTCATCACCTATTCCTGCCATGATGTATCTTGCTGCCACAGGTCTAAAGCAACATTACTAGATGACTAAACTGTGAGCAAAATAAACCTTTCTTCTTGTATATTGTGTATCTGAGGTATTTTGTCATGGTGCCAGAAAGCCTAGTATGGAATCACCAAGAAGACCCAAAGGATAGCAAGATTATTTTAACAAATATTCAGACTTTGAATAGGTAGGACTGGGATCAAAGCTGGCTGAAGGTGGAATAGCTATGTTGCCTTGAATATGTCCCAGATACTGTAGCATGAACTCTCAGTAAAAATGATCTCATTTAATATACATAAAGGATTCATTCTGTTCTGATCATGTGGTACTGTTGCTATTCTTAGAACATGCCAGCTGTTTTTACCACATTCTTCTTCTGCTTAGAACTCTCTCTTCCCCAATATCTACCTCCTCTGCATCTTTTATCAAGTGTTTACTAACTCTGAAGGATGCCTGATTTCAGTAGTCTCCTCTTATTCATGGATTCGCTTTTTGAAGGTTCAGTCAACTGTGGTCTGAATTATTAAATGAAAATGCCAGAAATAATTTACCAACTTAAAATTCCATGCTGTTTTGAGTCCTATGAAGTACCATCCCATGATGTTCAAGACAAGGTGCTAACCAACCCTTTGTTCAGGATATCCTTGCTGTATGTGTTACCTTAATGTTAATCATTCTGTAACCATCTTTGTTATGTGTTTGATTGGTTCAGGGACATATCACAGTATCAAGGTTTAAGTAACATTTAATTTACTTAATAATGGCTTCAAAGGACAAGAGTAGCAACAATCCATATATGCCAAAGAGAAATTGTAAAGTGTTTCCTTCAAGTGAAAAGAAGAAATTTCTTCACTTAAAAAGAGAAGAAAATAACCATATGCTTAGGTTGCTAAAACCTTCAGTAAAAACAAACAAAGAAACTCACCTATAAAATTGTGATGAAGGAAAAAGAAATTCATACAGTTTATAGGTACCATAGGAAGCTGAAAACATAGATCCACAGTGTGTAATATGTGCTAAATTAAGATAGGGAAGGCCATTCTGTTATAGGAGTTGGCCACATAGATACAGCCAGTTTTCAACAAAGAAAATACTCTAAATACAGCCTCTGAAACTTGACCCTAGGTTTTACCATGGCTAAAAAACAATTTTCTCCCTCCACTCTGTCTTCCTCTCTTTCTCCTTCCCCTCTCTGTCTTTCTCTATTGACAACAGTTAGATAGATAATAGATATAGATAATAGATAGACAGATAATAGATAGATATTAGATAGATAGATAATAGATAAATATTCATGAATATATGGAACATGATTCTAACTATGGGAGTATTCAGAGTGATGAGAAAGTAAGACAGAAAAGAAAGATGGAGGGTGAATAATTTTGAAATACAAATCAACTATGTATGAAGTTGGTATAAGGAATCTTAATGAAATCTATTGATCAATAAGAGACTGGGTAGGGACAAGAAAAGAGACAGCAAAGTTATTCTAAACAACATGCAATACATCTATAGCTGACATACCATAGTGAAAACTCTTGGGGCAATTTTTTAATACACACTAACATAAACGAAAGTCAGGAAAGTAAAACAGGCCCTGTTGGGAGTGAGCATCATAGGAGGTGGAAATACTGACAAATAGGATATGTATGGTTGAAGCAGTATCCATGAAAACAGAACAATGAAATACATTGAAATTGTCTTAAGAAGGGTAAGAGTCATAGAAAGGATGACAGTGAAGCAGATTGTATACATTGTACACATTGTATACATGGTATATTGTATACACGTATGGAAATGTCACAATAAAACTACCCAATAGGAAAACAATGACAGGTTTTGATAGCATCTGCGGTGGTTTCATGCATCCACTGGAAGTTGTGCAGCAAAAAAAGGTGATTAGAGTCTGTGACATAAAGGTCCTCCCAGCTCCTCCCACTTGTGTCCTATCATTTAGACTATGCTACTATTTTTTTCTTCTCTCACCAGAGTTTTAGGCCAAGAACTGTGGCTCCAAAAGACAAGGCTAGATCACCCATCACAGTGCACCAAGTGACAGAATCAGTAGTGGTGAAGGACATAGAAAGGATATTTATTCATTCACGGAAGAACAGATAAAGGTTTTCAATGACCTCATCTCTATCTTTGGGGTACTGACAACAGCTTCCAGATGATAGAAGAAAGGAACAGGAAGCATGAATAATTAGTCTCAGTCAAACTGTGATCTGGCTGATTATTCCTGCAGGATTGGTTATATGATGTCTTGCCTGGCAGAGAGATAGGTAAGACACTTATCCAAGATGTGTATCCATGAGACCTGTTTGTTGTTCCTGGAATCCAAGATGACTGCAGCTTTAGCACAATAATACGAGACATGTTTTTGAGTGTTTGAAACAGTACATTGTAAAAGCTAACAGCAAGAGGATACATTACTCTTATCTGTACCTTCAGCCTTGAAGGAGAGTGAGAAAGTTCATATCATGGACATTAGACACGCTCGGGATGATCAACAAATGTATTTGTATGTAAACAGGATTGTCTAACCCAATGTTTTAAGATCAAGGAGTCAGGTACAAAATGAAGGCAAGGATGCCAGGTTCTTTCGCTGCTTTTAGTTACTCTGTGAGCCCAGCTGAAAAGTTAGTGCTTTTCAGCAAAGGTACCTGTTACTCCCACAGCAGTTTTCATTCTCTAGTATTATCTGTCTGTCTGTGTGTCTAGCTTCATCTTTCCTCCAGAGTTTAAGCTCCACAGGACAGTTTCTCTCCACTCTTTTCTTGTTAAATACCTGGCAGTTAATAAGTATAAGAAGTATTTATTGAATAAACAAAAGATTTAGCAATAATATCGTATATTATTATTGCTATTATTATTTTGATTAACAGATTTTTTTTGCTAAAAAAGAAAGTCTCATTCTTAGTAATGGAGAACCTACATGTATATGTATATGTATATATATATATATATACATGACATGTATATACATATATACATGTATATATATAATTTTTTTTGTTTTTTATTGTAAAGATACTGCACAGAGGGGTTGCAGTTACATGAGTAAGGCAATGAGTACATTTCCTTTTGAGCATTGTTACCTCCTTTGTTTTTCCCCTAACATCCCTTCCCTCCCACCTCCCCAACTCCTCACTCACCCCCCGAAGTTGTAAATTTCCTTTTCAACATAGTGTCTTGTACATCTCATTGTTATAATGGGTCATCCTGTACACTTATTTCAGCATTTTGTTATTTCCCTGGAGAACCTATATTTTGCCAAGGATCATTTGGATATTTCTAACATCATTGGTGGTCCATACAAAATCATCAGTGCAGGCAGGAGGTGAGAAGAAGTATACACATCTATTGTGTCATATACCAAATTATTTTTGAGTAGCGTACAGGGCTGGACAGGAATTCTCATCCCTGGTAGTTAAAGGAAAATAAAATGATGATGAGGGAGGAAATGAAGAAGAAGAAGGAAAATCTCCCTTTCAGCTGGCTGTGGATGACATTTATGCTCATCATCTAAAAATCACAGGATTTTCCTTCATGGAAATGCAGACGCATGCATGTGGATGATAAAGCAGAACATGGGTGATTCTCTCTTCAGTTATCTTCACTATCCTCCCTTTACAGAAATACACATTGTGGTTTTCAGAGGGACAGCTTGACATGACACCACAAGAGCTAATAACAGCTGTTTCCTAGACATGACTTCAGAATGTTTTTAGGGTATTCTAAATTGGGTTTGGGGTTGCTTATATTTTTGCTTTGTTCTGATACAGGGGCTCAACATAACCTCGCCTAGCCTCAAACTCAAGATCCTTCTGCCTCAGCCTCCTGAGTGCTGGGACGAGGTGGGGTAAATTTCATTTTCTTGAGGTGAATTAAGGAACCTCTCTAAGATGTATCAGGGCTGTTTTGATAAGAAAAACACAACAGATTGCTACAATGCTGCTGCTTTTCTTGAATCTTTAGGAATGTTGAAACTACAGTTGTCATTCATATTTCTGAAAGAAAGCCTGTAAATGAAAATCCTTCTTCAGCAGGAAGGCTCTCTACAATATTTACTTTTAATCCAAAGGTAACATCAGAAGAAAAAAATTACATTTTTACTAAGTTTTTACGGCTTTAGCACTGAAACATTCCAATGGATTAAGTAAGTGTAAGGGACGAAAGGTTTCCCAGATGATGATTGTGGCAGCTGAGGAGGTAGCACTAATGACTTGGGTAAAACCGAGACAAAGTGACAGGTAGTAGGCAGGATACTGTAGACTCATTCTATTTACAACAGCCAGAACACACATTCCTATAAAGTCAAATCTTGGCAGTCAAACATTAAAATCTTTATCTTCACCAGATGCATCAAGTGGAAAACAAAATGTTGACAGAGAAAGAAATAAGAACAATTTTAGTTTCACCCTCCCCTCCACAACAAAGCAATTTGTGGTAATAGCATTTGAAGAGGCAGCCCTCAGTACTATTTTAGGTAAATGAGAGTAAGATCTAGTTAAAATGTAAAAGGAGCTCTAGGTCTAAACCTAAGACATAAGAATAAATCTAGATGTTGTCAAATTAGGTGAGCAAAAAGCAAGATAATTTCATTATAATGATCGAAGGCAGTACTGCATTCCTATTAAGAAGCTGGTTTACATGCTAAGCAGAAACCACTGAAATTACTTTCTGCTAGAAAGAAAACAAAGTGAATTTTTTTTTAATTGTGAAAATACCTTAGAGAGGGGTTACAATTATATGGGCAAGGTAACCAGTACATTTCTTATCAAGCTTTGTTGCTGCCTCCTTTGTTTCCCCTTCCCAGCCCTTTCCATCTCCCCCCTCACCCCCATCTGCCAAAGTTGTAAAGTTCATTTTCGACATAACATCTTGTACATCTCATTGTTGCAATGGCTCCACATGTATCCCTATTTAAAGAATTTGTTTTTTCCCTTCCCTTCCACAAATTATACCAACATCAAATACAATGAAAACAGGGGTTATACTGTGGGGGAGCGACATACAAAGCAACAAAGAAATAATCTTATAAATATGCTAGAAACAATAGCAAGAAAGAAAAACATTTGAGTTCTTATCTTGAAGCGAATTTCTGAATACACACAATACTGATAAGTGTTGATGGAGAAAAAAAGCTAGGAAACATCCTACAGGTCTAGTAGGTCTTTCTACAATCTCTATAAAATAAGCACATGTTCTAGCTGATTATCCAGCCTTTTTATATTCTGAATTAACTGTGTACACCAGCCTGCTGTAACCTTTATGCTAGAATCTCTTTCTTTTTCCTTAAGATCCAACAAAGAGAACACAACTAAGTACTAAAGAAAAGACAGGAATGTAAACATTCCTGGACATGTCTGTCTATCTAGCTCATTCAGATTACAGAGAACCATTCACACTCATGTCTCTCATCCAAGTCTCCTTGCCCACTCTCCCCAGTAATCACTGCATCTCGTTATCAAATTGCCTACAATTCTCCACCTCTATTTCCTCTGTTCTATCTAAGATGATATTTAAGGTTCTTTCAGTGTCATTCTTCATGTGATGCTATGTTCATTCAGTAAATAAATTTACTATGATTTTCCCCTTCTGACCTACCAATTATGACTTCCTACCAAGGGGAACCTCTACAGTACATCAGAGACTTTTACTGGCTCCAGACAGTCAAAACTACCTGCAAATAATACAGACCTTTTTCTTGAGGAGAGGAAGTCAGGGTGATGCAGAGTCCCAACTAAGAATAGAGACTGGATTCCCAGCTGAGCAGATGTCCTGTGTGTATGTGTGTGGGTAAGTTACATGACATATCAGCCTAGTCAAAGTGTGAGAAGGTATTATTTATTTAAAGTTCTTGATAAAACACTGATTATATTTTCTGCTTGCTTCTGGCTCAGCAAAACGAACCAGCAAAAAAGCTTTTTGTCTTTAGGTACCTTTTTCATCTTTTATGAAAGCTTTCAAAACTATAACAGCACATGGTTCATTTGATATATAAATACTGTATGTATGTGTATGTATGTATGCATATATATATGTATGTGTGTGTGGGTGATGTTTCTTTGGCTTTTTTTTAACTTGGGGCTTAGGTCTTGCTAAGCAAGTGCTCTACCACTTATGCCATGCTAAAAGCCCTGTTTTGCTTTGGTTATTTTTCAGGCAGGGTAGCATTCCTGTCCAGGGCCATTTTCAGACTGGAATCCCCCTAGCCATAGACTTCCACGAAGCTGGGATTACAAGACATGGATTACTTTGCCCAAGGTATCTGTTGAGACAGGAATCTCACTAATTAATTTACCTAGGCTGGTCCCAAACTACAATCCTTTCAATTATTTCCTCCCAGGTAACCAGGATTACTAAGTATAAGTCATTGTGTCCAGCCTGATATAAGTATTTTTTTAAATAAATGAGTGAATCTATTATTTTAATAATATAAACTCCTTAACATCTATTATTCCAAACTGTGTAATATTAACTATACAGGAAAAAAAAATCTGTTAAGAGTGGATGTTGGCTTCTGTACTAAAAATGGTCATGATTCTCCAGATCACCAAGGTTGTCAACTTTTTATATAAATAATTCTGAAGAACAAGTGATGCTTGAACATATTCTATCCTTTGTTTCTGCCTCCAAGGCTTTAGCAGATATTTCAGGAAAGAATGTCAACTAAAGCTATGCATGCTTTTCAACAATCAGTCTACCACCCAACCACTAATACGGCAAAACATTCCCCACTGGTAAGACAGGATTTCTGCTTTAAAGTATTTTGGTCTTAATTTTGCCATGGAGACTTTTAGTGTGTTTCTCAAATAAAAAATTCCTGGTTCATCCTGTTCCATATTTTCTGTGCCATCCCTTACCTTTCTAAATACAAACAAACAAAAGAAAAGAAAAACTAAACAAAAAACAGCAATAATAGCAAGAATATCTCTTGTTTCTTTTCTTAGAGTTCATTTCATAGAATAATATTTTGTATGAGCACAGATGAACAAATACAGCAGTGATACTCACTAGGCACCATGTAGAAAATGAACTGGGTATTTTTCTGGGTGGGGATGGAAAGGAAAGTATAGGAAATAATGATGGGAGGCAACACAGTCCAAAAAAGAATTGTACTGAGTGTACCTGATTCATTTAACTGTAACCCCTCTGTATACCGACTATACAAACACAATAAAACATTTCCTGATTCTCTTTTATTTATTTTGGTATTTCTTTTCAATTTACTTTCCTGGATTTTCATTTTTTATATATATTTTTTAATTGTAAAGATACTGTATAGAGGGGTTACAGTTACATGAGTAAGGTAATGAGTACATTTCCTATGGAGCATTGTTACCCCCTCCTTTGTTTTGCTTGCCTGGATTTTCTTCACCTGAAAACCTTTGAAATTTGATGTCTACATGGAGGTGTTAGGAATCATTTCCTTACTCTCCATCCCAACCCTGAAGACTACTTGACATTTTTCTACCACAGTGACAGTCATTAGTCATCACTACCTTGTGCCCAAGTCCACTTTTTTTTTTTTTTCAGTCATGGGGCCTGAACTCTGGGGCTGGGTGCTGTCCCTGTGCTCTTCAGCTCAAGGCAAGAGCTCTACCACTTGAGCCATAGCTCCACTTCCAGTTTCCTGGTGGTTTATTGGAGATAAGAGTCTTAAGGTCTTTCATGCGCGGGCTGGCTTTGAACTGCGATCCTCAGATCTCAGCCTCCTGAGTAGCTAGGATTACAGGGGAGAGTCGCCGATGCCCGGCCCATGTTCATTTTTAAGCACTAGCTCTGGATATCTCTGCTTTTGACCAGTAAACACCATCATGTTCAAATGGAATTCATCTGGCCATGTTTTGACACACCGGCCTTCTAAACTAAAAACTGAGCATTTACTTAGGCATTGGATGTTCTCTCATGTTAAAAAAAAATAAAAACCCTCAAATTTATCCTCCCTTTAATACCATCCTTTAGGGGAAAACAGTCTTTCCATTGTTGTAACAAAAACCTGAGATAAATCAACTTAATAAGAGAAAAGGCTTATTTTATCTCAATAAGAACATTGAATTAATATTTTTATGTGATTCCATGTTTCTCAATTACTCTGTCTTTCACACAATCTTGATGATGGAAACTAATGTTAATTCCTCTTAGTATCTCCAGAGTTCTCACAGGTCCTCCATAAGGTACACCTTTGTCAAGTACTACCTGAACTAAAACAACAAAAATCCATTGAGAATCTAAAAGTATAAACGGAACATATTATCAGTTGAGTCAATCTGTTATCATTTCATAGAAATAAAATTTTCACAGAAAAAAGGAACTCGGAGATCATCTTAGATAAATATCTCATTTTGTGATGGAAAAATATAAATCAGGAAGAAGGTAAGAAAGCTTTTCCTTCCTTGATCCATTTGGCCTTTCTCTTCATTCCACTCATTCTTTATTACCCTAGTTTATACTTATGCGAGAGCCCTCATCCTGACTGGGTCTCTATTGATCAGGCACATGATGTGAAAACTGTATTTCCTCACTCCATCATCAACACTCACTGACCAGTGTCCAGAAATACAAATAAAAATAAGATAAGAGATTCCAACCACAGCAAGCTTTCCGATGGGAAGAGAAGGTGGTTTAGTATGCAGAAATGAAGATCACTCAAGTGTTAGTATTACAAGCCTAGCCAGATGGTATTACCTGAAAGGGAAAATGTCCTTGGGATTAACAGAGAAAAAAAATTGATGATAATGTGTACAAAAAACAGATGTTACTACTCCCTTATTTATCAAAGTTGTAACAGGGACCCAAGGAGCATGAAAAGGGTTTCCTGTAGGAAGGCTTATCCTTGCTTACCTATCATGCAAACATGAGGAATAAAAAAATGACCTCTGAAAGGGATCTATTTTATACTCCCTATTACCAAGAGCGAACATACTTATCAATACCTAAACCTGCAAGGAGACTAGCAGATACAAAAGAACACAATCAATCTGTAATACTCTAGGCTAAACTGATTTATACTTAAATTCATCTTCATTCACTCTCTTAGCTCTTCAGCCTCACTCTGATAACCCACTGAAAAATAACAATACAAAATGAGAGGAAACTATTCCAACAAAGACTCCTTACACAAAGAAGTTCTGTTAAATAAGGACTGATTTAAATTCAGAACAGTTTATAGTCCATATTAAATTTTCTTTAGTTTGGTCAAGGGGCTTGAACTCAGGGCCTGAGCTCTGTCCTTGAGCTCTTTTGCTCAAAGCTAGTGCTCTACCACTTTGATCCACAGCTCCACTACTGGCTTTTTGATGTATAATTGGAGATTAGAGTCTCACAGACTTTCCTGCCTGGGCAGGCTTTGAACTGTGATCCTCAGATCTCAGCCTCCCGAGTAATTGGATTAATGGCATGAGCCACTAGCACCTGGCCTTCTATATATTTTTTTAAACCTTCCTTCTTCCTTCCTCTCCCTTATCTCTCTCTACCTTCTCTGCATATTCTTTCTTTTCTTTGAGACAGGGTCTGGCTATTTAGTCTAGATTGTTTGTGAATTCACAATCTTCTTTCCTTAGCCTCCTGGATTACAGATGTGTTTGTCCACATATCCATCAAAAGATGGATCTGATCTGGATGGCTAGGACTTAAATCTTATATGTATCAGCACTTTGAAAATAAGAAAACAGGGAATTTCCTCAGGACTTCAAAGAAAATTTTTTTTTACTTGATGTAGAAAAACAGTTTTCAATTTAATAGTTCAAAACAATTGTGGGCTTAAAAATGCAGTAGAAAGCCAAGCATGGTACTTCATGCTCATAACCGTATCTACTGGCGAGGCTAACACTGGAAGGATCTGCATTCAAGGCCAATCTGGTTCAGTAGTTTGTGAGACCAAAGCTCAACCAATAGCTGGGCACAATAGCATGCTATTTAGCTGTCATCCAAGCTAAATGGAGGCTAAGATTAGGAGGATTACTCTTGTAAGCCAATCTGGACAGAAAAGTTAGTAAGACCCCATTTCAACAGAAAAGGCTGGAAATGGCAGTACATGCTTCTCATCCAAGTCATGGCAGACAATGTGAATGGGAAGATCATTGGCCCATTTGGCGTTAGCAAAAAGCAAGATCCTATTTTAAAAATAACGGGAACTGAAAAGAACTAGAGGCATGGCTCCATTGGTAGTGCACCCATCTAGTGAGCACCAAGTCCTGAGTTCAAACCCTTGTAACACCAAAAATAAGTCAATAAGCAAGCAAGAATTTGGAGCCTCAATGTATTAAAAGCTTGTAAATTCGGAATACAGTTGTCATTTTTGAGTAGTTAAATCAATTTCAGCAATCATGAAAGTCTCTCTTCTGGGTCTTGTGGAGGAGGATGGTAATAGCTTAGGCCCATTGTTTCTTGGGAGGGAGCAGACAGCTGGTTTGGAGAAAGTTTTGGCGTAGGGAAATCCAAAGAAAAAGCCCAGTGGAATGAACTAGTGGGACACAGCCTAGTTCAAGCACACATTTTGAGAAGCTATGTGATTCAGAATTGACAGTTCTTCCTGAAGCTTATTCTGGGACATTAGATGTGTGATCGTTAGTTATAAAAGCTTAATGGAAGCCACATCTACATTCAACCCACACCCTTCCATTAGGTTCAGGAAATGAAGGTGCTGTGCATCAGTGCACACATATCCATGCATAGTGGTGGAGTCAGTGAAGAAAGAGGCTTATAATATTGGAGAACACAAAGGCAAAGAACAGAGGCAGAATGGGATAGAAAGTAGAAGTGTAGTGGAAGGCACAGAGAGACAGGCTGTGCTGGACAGTGTAATATCATCAGGGCCTTTGCCCCTCCTTGTAGGTGGACAGCTGTCATCACTGCAGCCCTGACCTGGCTCTGGAGCATAAAAAGAAGGAATGAGTCAGTCACATTGGCCCAACAGATTAGGACATACCACCCAAGTGTGCCATTTTGACATGCTGACTATTGTAAACCCAAGACCACTGGGAATTCAAGGATAAATAAAGACTCCTTTTTTTTTTTTTTTTTTTTTTTTGGTAGCTTCTCTTATTTGACTAAGAACAGAAACCTGGAATCTCTACGCATGCTGGGCACTTGATCCAGGTTCCTAGCCTCTGTGTGTGTGTGTGTGTGTGTGTGTGTGTGTGTGTGTGTGTGTGTGTGTGTGTGTGTGTGTGTGTGTGTGTGTGTGTGTGTGTGTGTGTGTGTGTGTGTGTGTGTGTGTGTGTGTGTGTGTGTGTCCTAGGGCTTGAACTCAGGGCCTCAGGCTGTCCCTGAGCCTTTTGTGCTTCAGGCTAGCACTCTACCACTTGAAGCTTTTTTTGGGGGGGGAGGGTTTGGGAGGAAGGTTGGGTAATTTATTAGAGATAAGATTCTAATGGACTGTCCTGCCCTGAGAGGCTTTGAAACAGAATCCTCAGCTCTTCGCCTCCTGAGTAGCTAAGAGTACAGGTGTAGGACACTTGTGCCTATTGAGTCTCATATTTTGCTAGGGGCTGGCCCAAATCACAATCCTCCCAATCTCTGCCTCCAATGCAGTTGGGATTTCAGGGTTGAGTCACCACCCTGGCCTAGTTATATATTCTTTATGTGGTTAAAAGCGGACTGGAAATTACTTAATGTGACAATTGAATTAAAATAGCAGACTCTAATAAACTTACTAGTAAATAGCACCTTTGAAATTTTCACATCACAAACATAGTAATTTAACTTTCCAGCCTACAATATTTCCAAAAGAATTCCAGAAAATTTATCTGTTCATAATAGGGACAGACGTTGTACATTTTATTCAATAAATGTCCAAGTTATTAAAGCACCTTACAGGTACACATAAGCTCAATTTTCAATGTTCTGTGGAGGTAAAACAGTTAAAATTATCGGCGAATACAATCCTACAATTTATTATTTCTAATAGGATGGAAAAGAAAAGACTCCAAAATCTTATTATACCTCTCTGATAAATTAGATTTGTCCTGAGCCTGATGTCATGTTTTGGTTGTTGGTACATTTATTATTATGATCATTGTATTGGTCTCAGATATTTTTCTTCATTTTATGGAATCCTTTACCAAGCCAATCCCCTCTAGTTTATGTTAAAAGAAAGATATGAGCAGGTCTGTTGCAGATGTGTAAATAAGCATGGCTTATAAATTTGGAAAAGTTTCCAACATTCATCATTATTTTCTAAAACAAAATAACACTCTTTTTTCTTTTTATTTGATTAGCAGAGAAAATAATTGGCTTAAATAAAATGCTGACATAAGTGGGGAAAAACAAGCAATCTTCCAGCAGCTGAGGCTTCTTTGCAGTCTTTCATTGCTTGTGTCCATGTCCTGTAGATTCACCATTCCAAGTCTCTACATAACCCCACTCTTAAATACTCTATCTGGAATTTACAAGCTGTTCTGAATTTCAAAGTTCTATAGTTTTAGAAGTTGTGTTTAGGTGAATTCTTTAATGGGTTCTTCTATTGAAAGCTTTGTTTTCTTTCATTAAAATCAATGTGATAGGGCAATTGCTATTTGCTTATTTATTTATTGCCAGTCCTATGGCTTGAACTCAGGACCTGGGCACTGTCCCTGAGCTTCTTTTTCTCAAAGCCAGAGCTCTATCACTGGAGCCAGAATGTCACTTCATGCTTTTTCTGAGTAGCTTATTGGAGATAAGAGTCTCATGGCTTTTCCAGCCTGGGCTGGCTTAAAACCATGATCCTCAAATCTCAGCCCCCTGAGTAGCTAAGATTTTTTTTAAGATTTAATTTTATTGTCAAGGTGATGGGTTACAGTTACATGCGTAGGTAGTGAGTACATTTCTTGTCAAACATTGTTACCCTTGCCCTCATTTTTCTCTCAGTTTACTTCTCCTCAAAGTCTTTCCTCACCCCAAGTTGTAACGTTCATTTCCAACATATTGTCTTGTGAGTGTTACTGTTGCATTGGTTCACTCTTTGTCCTTTGTCTCACCATTTTGTTGTTCTCCTCCCTTTCTCTAATTCAGACAAACATATATACAATACACAGGGTACCAAAATCAAATATAGTGACAATAAGGGATAAACCATTTGGAAAAAAGACAAAAATGAAAGAATAAAGAAATAACTCCACATAACACAATAAAAACATTAACAATAAAGAAAAAACCCTTTTTTCCATATCTTAGAGATCATTTCACTTATCATCATCTTATCATCTTATATGGTCATATATATATACATATATATGTATATATATATGTATATATATATATATATATATATATATATAGAGAGAGAGAGAGAGAGAGAGAGAGAGAGAGAGAGAGAGAGAGACATTAAGCTTTGTGACCCTCTTCTAGGACTATCCTACACATAGCTTAATTATTACAAAAGAGGGAGACCATGGAGTCTTTGTTTCTTTGGGTCTGTCTGGCCTACTTTACTTAAAGTTATTTTTTCCAAGTCTTTCTATTTCCTTACAAATGGAGCAATGCCATTCTTTCCGATAGAAGCATAAAATTCCATTATATATATATCACATTTTCTTGATCCAGTCATCTACTGAGGGGCATCTGGGTTGGTTGCACACCTTAGCTATGGTAAATAATGCTGCAATGAACCATGTTCACAGTAGCTAGGATTTTAGGTGTGAGCCACCAGTACCCAGTTTAGGGTAATAGGGTAATTGCTTTGACTGAAAGTTCTGAATAGAAAGAATTTCTGATAGGAGACATATAAACAAAGCATGAAAATATTTATCAGACAGAACTTTTTCTCCCTACTCTACCTTTCTGGTCTTGTACCTGTTGCCTCTGGGTAAGTAAAGTTTTAGTTCTTCATTATTACCTTTAAGAAGATAAAAGAGTCTTTCTTGACAAGGCAGCTGAAAAAGACTGCAGAAAACACATTTTTCTTCTCTGCTCCCCCAAATTAGTCATGATTATAAGATAAGGCTCTGTGATGAGGGTTCAATGAACTTTTTGAGAAATATATATCACATTCAAATAACCCTTTTTGGAGAATAACCCTGGCAACAGGAAATGTCAACATCATTACCCATATATTAAGTTTCATTAAAATCAAAAGTTTGAAATAATTAGCTTCTGCTGCTTCCCCAAGCAGTAATTATAGACCATCAGGAAGTGTCAGGCTCTCTCAAATTGCCTCCTTTAAACATTACATGTTCAAGATAAAACATTATTTTAACAACCATATGAAGTTTTGAGCTGTGTAGAGATGATATATATGGTATACACTGCTAATTGAATCTCCCATAGGTTAGGAAATGTGGATTTGACTGCACTCAGTAGTGAAATAAAAATGTCAGTGTGTGACACACTATAGATGAGAGGCAAGTTTGGAACACAAAAATATCACTATTTCAAAAAAAAAATCACTATTTCAGTGTCTGGGGGCTTCTATTCTTTCATTGAAAATTAAGCTTTTACATTCAATTTTCATCACTATTATTTTCTTAATGCTAGTTAGATAAAATATAATGTGAGATGATAAAATATGTCTTCAAAGTACATGGAAGTGGTGAGCACTTGCCTTGCAACAAGGCATTGGCTCAAAGCATTGTGTCACCCCTGAAAAATAAAGGAAGGCAGAAAGAAATGGCCTTGTGTTTTTAAGAAAAGACAGAATGATAAAAATCAAATTGAGTGCAGTTCTTCGGACCCAAGTATCTAGAAGGATGAGAATGGAGTTGAGGAAGTGGGAGGGAAGGGATGGTAGGAGAAAAACAAAGGAGGAGGCAACAATGCTTGGTAACAAATGTACTCCTTACCTTGCTCATGTAACTAACCCCCTGACAGTATTTTCACAATAAAAAAACATATGTGTGTGTATGTGTGTGTGTGTGTGTGTGTGTGTGTGTGTGTGTGTGTGTGTGTGTGTGTGTGTGTGTGTGTGTGTGTGTGTGTGTGTATGTTAAAGAAAACCCAGAAATGCAGATCAAAACTAGAGGGAGGTATCATCTCACTTCACTAAGAAGCTAGCATTGGCAAAAATGTCTAGAAGAAGGAATCCTGGTGCACCAACAACTCCCTGTTGGTACAAATGTAAATTAGTAAGCCATTATAGTGGGACTTAGTCTTAAAGATTTAGTCTTAAATGGCCAATAGACACATGAAAAACAATGCTCAACTTCTCTAGCCATAAAAAAAAATGCAAATCAAGACAACTTTGAGATTCTACCTCACCCAAGTTAAAATGGCTAAAATAAAAAACTCTAATAACAACAGATGCTGGAGGGGATGTGGCCAAAAGGGAAACCTACTACTTTGCTAGTGGGAGTAGAAACTTGTTCAATCACTTTGGAAAGCAGTATGGAGATTCCTCAAAAGACTCCACATAACACTTATATAACCACTTTGGAAAGCAGTCTGGAGGGTCCTCAGAAAGCTAAATATTGACCTCCCTTATAACCCAGTCATACCACTTCTAGGCATCTATCCTGAACAACAGGAACCAGTATACAAGGACACATGCACCTCCATGTTTATTGTAGCACTGTTCACAATAGCCAAAATATGGAAATAACCTAGATGTCCCACCACAGATGAATGGATCCAAAAATTGTGGTATCTATACACAATGGAATATTATGCAGCCATTAGAAAGGACAGAATAATGGCATTTGCAGGGAAATGGATGGAGCTAGAAGAAATCATGTTGAATGAGGGAAGCCAAGTGCAAAGAGACATGGTCTCCCTGATAAGTTGATGTTAAATCCAAAATGTTAGGTGATACGACAAAATTAACAGGACTTAAGAAACAAAGGACTTCCACTCATCTGGTCGAATCACTACTAACCCCATGGTGCTGATCACATGTATGGTATATATGTGTACACCGGAGGGGAACCAGGAAGATGACACAGAACTAGAGGGAATCAGGGAAAAACATATAACAGTGGGACCCATCAGTTCCACTGGACATTGACCAAAATAAACTAAGCAACTCAATGGCAGTTCTGGGAGGGAGGGAACAAGTGGGAAAGAGGGAACAGCGGATGCTATGCAAAACAAAAGAAATGTACATATCATCCAATGTGGAAGAAATAACTGTATCACAAAGCTCATAGAACTCATAAATATTACAGACTGTGATAGACAATTTGCTCCATGAAACTTAGAATGTGTTTGTGACTAACTAAGCATCAGTATTCCACAATACTGTGAATTTTAGAAAATTATGTAATCACTTAATCACAATAAAAAATTTGAAGAAAAAAGACTCCACATAGAGCTCCCCTATGACCCAGCAATCCCACTGTTGGGAATTTACCCAAACAATCACAAACAAGGCTAAAGTTACAAGCACAAATATGTTTATTGCAACATTACCATAGCTAAGATATGGAACCAACCCAGATGCTCCTCAGTAGATGAATGGATCAAGAAAATGTTATATATATATATATATATATATATATATATATATATATATATATATATATAATGGAATTCAATGCCCCCATTAGAAAGAATGGCACTGCCCCATTTGTTAGGAAATGAAAGTCTTGGAAAATATATAAAGTTAAAGAAGCCAAGCCCAAAGAAACAGGTTCTCATGGTTTTCCTTATTTGCAGTAACTAGTATATATCTAGGACAAGCAGAAAAGCTCAAAAGCTATGTACATATGACCATATAAGATGATGCTAAGTGAAATGAACCCCAAAATAGAGACACAAGTGGTTTTTATCTTTCTTGCTGTTGTTTTAATGTACTTATAATGTACCATGTGAATTTTTTGTTTGTTTTGTATGTTCTTCATGGTGTAACCCTTGTTTTCACTGTATTGATTCTGGTGCTCTGAATCTTGTATATACATTTTTCTAATTTGGGGAGGTGAAGGGAAATAACAAAATGCTGAAATGAAGTTACAGGATGACCCATTATAACAAAGAAATGTACAAGACATTATGTTGAAAATGAACTTTACAACTTCGGGGGCTGGGGAGGGAGAAGTTGTGGAGGTCGGGAGGGAATGGATGGCAGGGGAAAACAAAGGAGGTTGTAACAATGCTGGATAGGAAATGTGCTCATTACCTTACTCATGTAACTGTAACCCCTCTGTACAGTATTTTTATAATAAAATATACACAAAAAGAAAAAAACAGTACAGTCTGATCGAAAAATCTCATTCCTGGGTTTCTATCTAAAGGAAATATTTTCATTTTTCTTTAAAAATTTTTATTTTCTTTTTTATACACGTTTTATTGTAAAAATACTGTACAGGGGGGTTACAGTTACATGAGCAAGGTAATGAGTACATTTCCTGTCAATCATTGTTGCCACCTCCTTTGTTTTTCCCCTACCATCCCTTCCCTCCCACCTCCAAAACTACACTCCCCCCACTGCCTAAATTGTAAAGTTCCTTTTTCAACATAGTGTCTTGTGCAATTCATTGTTACAATGGGTCAAACCGTATCACTATTTAAGCATTTTGTTTTTTCCCTTCCCCTCCCCAAATTAGAGAAGTGTATATATAAGATACAGGGAACTGAAATCAAATACAGTGAAAAGAGATGTTATATCGTGGGGGGAGTAACATGCAAAGAAATAAAAAAAAAATCACATGGTACATTATAAATATGTTAGAAACAATAGCAAGAAAGAAAAGAAAAAAACACCTGTGTCCCTATCTTGGGGTTCATTTCACTTAACATCATCTTATTTGGTCCTTAGCTTTTGACCTTTTCTGCTTGAGCCAGACATATACTAGTTATTGAAAATAAGGGAAATCATGGGAACCTATATTTGTTTGGGCCGGGCTTACTTCACTTAATATAACTTTTTCAAAGGCTTTCCATTTCCTAACAAATGGGGCAATGTCATTCTTTCTGATGGAGGCATAGAATTCCATTGTGTATATATACCACATTTTCTTGATCCATTCATCTACTGAGGGGCATCTGGGTGTTCCATATCTTAGCTATGGTAAATAATGCTGCAATAAACATAGTTGTGCTGGTAGCTTTAGTATGGTCTTGTTTGTGATCATTTAGGTTAATGCCCAAAAGTGGGATTGCTGGGTCATAGTGGAGCTCTATGTGGAGTCTTTTGAGGAACCTTCATACTACTTTCCAAAGTGGTTGAACAAGTTTACATTCCCACCAACAATGCAGTAGGGTTCCCTTCTGTCCACATCCCCTCCAGCATTTGTTGTTATTAGAGTTCTTGATTATAGCCATTCTATAATCTCAATGTTGTGGAATCTCAATGTTGTTTCTTTTATGGCTAGGTAGGTTGAGCATTTCTTCATGTGTCTATTGGCCATCCTTCTTTCCTCTTCAGAGAAGTTTCTCTTGAAGTCTTTATTTATTGGGCAGTTGTTTCTTTGAGGATTTGTGGTTGGGGGATTTAATTTTTTGAGTTCCAGGTATATTTTAGATATGAGGCCCTTGTCTGTTGTATGGCTAGTGAAGATCTTCCCCCAATCGGTGGGCTTTCTATTCATCTTACTAGCTATGTCCTTTGCCATGCAGAAGCTCAGAAGTTTCATGCAATCCCATTTGTCCATCCTTTCTTTGATATTTTTTGTGTTTCTGGTTCTTTATTAAGAAAAATTTGGCCTTTGCCAGGGAGACCTAGGGTTTCTCCTATTCCTTCCTGTAATATTTTCAAGGTGTCTGCTTTGACTCCGAAGTCTTTGATCCATTTGGAGTTGATTCTGGTGCAGGGTGATATCTAAGGATCTAGCTTTAGTTTTCTACAGGTGATTAACCAATTTTGCCAGCAACATTTACTGAAGAGACTTTCTTCCATTCTATTTTTTAAAATGTCCCTTATTGAAGATTAGATGGCTATAGGTCTGTGAGTTCATTTCTGGATTTTCGTTTCTATTCCATTTGTTCTCAGGTCTGTTCTTGTGCCAGTACCAAGCTGTTTTAATTACTATGGCTTTGTAGTAGAGTTTGAAATTTGATATTGATATTCCTCCAGCACTATTCTTTCTGTTAAGCATCATTTTTGCTATATGGTGTCTTTTATTGTTCCATATGAATTTTTGGATTGCTTCTTCTATTGATTGGTATCACATTGAATTTGTAGATAGCCTTGGGAAGTAATGCCATTTTCATGAGGTCGATCCTTCTGATCCAGAAGCATGGGAGGTTTTTCTACTTCCTAGGTTCTGTTTTGATTTCCTTTTTCAGGTTTTTAAAGTTTCCACCGTGCAAGTCCTTCACTTCTTTAGTTAAGTTAATTCCTAGGTATTTTATTTTTTGTGGGGCTATTACAAAATAGTTGCTTTCCTAATTTCAGCCACACTCTTCTCATTGTTGGCATACAGAATAGCCATTGATTTTTGAGGGTTAATTTTATACCCTGCTTCTTTGCCAAAGTTTTGAATCAGCGAGTAATTTGGGAGTGGAGTCCGTGGGATTGTTTAAATACAAGAGCATATCATGTGCTAAGAGGAAGAGTTTTATTTCAGCTTTCAGTATTTGGATCCTCTTTATATTTGTACCTTGTCTTATTGCTGTAGCTAAGCATTCTAATGCTCCATTGAAGAGAAATGGAGAGATTGGACATCCTTGTCTCGTTCCTAGTTTAGAGGAAATGGCTTTACTTTTTCACCATTATGTATAATGCTGGCTGTGGATTTGTCATTTACAGCCTTTACTATGTTGAGTAATGTTCCATGGATTCCTAGTTTTTCCAGAGCAATCATCATAAAGGGGTGTTGGATCTTGTCAAATGCTTTTTCTGCATCTATTGAGATAACCATGTGGTTCTTATCCTTGCTCTTGTTGATGTGATGAATTATATTAATTGGTTTGTGTATATTGAACCAGCTTTGGCTCTCTGAAATTAATCCTGTTGGATCGTAGTGTATGTTTTTTTTATGAAGTGTTGAAATTGATTGGCTAAAATATTGTTGAGAAGTTTTGCATTGATGTTCATGAAAGAAATGGGTCTATAGTTCTCTTTCTTTGATGAGTTCCTGCCTGGTTTGGGGATGAAGGATACGATGGCTTCATAGAAAGAGTTCAGTAATGAACTTTCACTTTCAATTTCATTGAAGAGTTAGAGGAATATTGGTCTGAGTTCTGCTTTGAAGGCCTTGTAGTATTCCACTCTACTTCCATCCGGTCCTGGGCTTTTCATAGATGGGAGATCGCTTATTGCTGTTCTACTTCAGTGCTTGATATGGGTTTGTTAAATTTGTTTAACTCATCTCGGTTTAGTTTCGGCATGTCAATATTTGCTAGGAAATTGTCCATTTCTTCTCAAACTTATTAGCATAAAGTTTTGAGAAGTATTTCCTTATAATGTTCTGAATCTTGGTTGTTTCTGTGGTGATGTTTCCATTTTCATGTCTGAGTTTGTTTATTTGGGTGTGTTCTCTTCTTTTTCTGATAAGATTTACTAAGGGTCTGTCAATTTTGTTAATTTTTTCGAAGAACCAACTGTTTGTTTTGTTGATTCTTTCTATGTTTTTTGTTTGTTTCTATTTTGTTTAATTCTGATTTAATATTAATTAGTTCTTTCCATCCACTAGTTTGTGGTTTAGCTTGCTGTTCTGTTTCAAGGTGGTTCAGATGTCTCATTAAATTGTTGGTTTCAGATCTCTTCAATTTGTTGTTGTAGGAGCTCAGAGCTATAAACTTGCCCCTGAGTACTGCCTTTGTTGTGTCCCAGAGGAGCTGGTAATTTGTATTTCTTTTCTTTTTTTTCTTGTCATTCATGGGGCTTGAACTCTTGGCTTGGGCACTGTCCCTGCACTCTTCAGCTCAAGGCGAGTGCTCTACTGCTTGAGCCACAGCGCCACTTCCGGAGCTGGTAATTTGTGTGTTCATTTTTGTTGAATATCATGAACATTTGAATTTCCTTTCCAATCTCTTTCATGACCCACTGGTGATTCAACAGTGTGTTGTTTAGCCTCCATGTGTTACAGGACTTACTTTGGTGGCTTTTGGTGTTGAGTTCTAATTTTATTCCCTTGTAGTCAGAGAGAATGCAGGGCATAACTTCAATGTTCCTGAATTTGGACAAGTTTGCTTTGTGACCTAAAATGTGGTCTCTTTTGGAAAATTTTCTGTGTGCTGCTGAGAAGAATGTGTATTCTGATGCTTTTGGGTAAAATATTCAGTAGATGTCTGTTAAATCTAATTGATCTATGCAGTTGTTTAGATCTGCAGTTTCTCTGTTGAGTTTTTGCTGTGTTGATCTATCTAGTGGGGATAGTTGTATGCTAAAGTCCCCAACAATTAATGTCTTTGGATTTATTTGAGATTTGAGGGAAAGTAGTGTTTCTTGGATGAATTTGGGTTCTTCATTGTTTGGTGAATAGATACTTAGAATTGTAATATAATCCTGAAGGACAGATCCCTTAATTAGTATGCAATGAAATTCTCTATCGCTTCTCACTAGTTTTAATTTGAAGTAGATTTTATCTGATAATGGGACTGCAACTCCTGCCTGTTCATGGGAGCCGTTTGCTTGGTAGACTTTATTCCAGCCTTTCACTTTCAGAATATGTTTGTTTTTATAGGCAAGGTGTGACTCTTGAAGGCAGCAGATAGAAGGATCAGGCTTTTTAATCCAACTAGAACAGTCTATCTTGCTTAATTGGAGAGTTAAGTCCATTAATATTGAGAGTTAGGACTGAGATGTGTTTGCTAATTCCTGCCATGTTATCCACCTTCTTGGGGGCTGTCACAACTGGGTTCTTTCTATGGTTCTTGGATTCTCAGTTTGGGTGTGGTTTCTTGGCCTTTAATGTGGTCTTGTTGGTTTTCTATGTGTAGGACATCTTTAAATATCTTTTGTGGGGCTGGTTTGGTGGAGATATATTGTTTCAGTTTTTCTTTGCTGTGGAAGGTTTTTATTTGGCCTTCTGTTATGAAGGAGAGTTTATTGGGGTACAGTATTCTTGGTTGATAGTTGTTTGTCTTTAGGACGTGGCATATATCATTCCATGCTCTTCTTGCTTTAATTGTTTCTATTGAGAAATCTGAGGTTATTCTGATTGTTTTCCCTTTATAGGTGATTGATCTTTTCTCCTTGACAGGTTTAAGGATCTTTCATTGGTCTGAATTGATCCTGTGTGGATTATAATGTGACGGTGGGATGTCCTGTTCTGGTCTGGTTTATTTGGGATTCTAAAAGCTTCTTGTATCTGAATAGGCCTATCTTTTTGCATGTTTGGGAAATTCTCTGCTAGAATCCTATTAAATAAATTTACTAGACCATTAACTTCTGTCTCTAGGTGCTCCTCTACACCTATTATCCTCAGATTAGACCTTCTGATGGTGTCTTCTAAATGTTGAATAGATCTATCATATTTCTTGGATTTGTCTTGGGTAGTTGTATGTTCTTTCTCTATAATATCTAGGCTGTCTTCAATCCCCGAGATTCGATCTTCTGTATGATCTAAGACTTTCTACTTTGTTTTTTATTTCCTTTCCTTCTAATTGGTCAGATTTGATGGCATCAAATTCTGTGTTGGAGCTTTGTTTTAGATCTTGTATGGACTTCTTTACTTCCTTAATTTGGTGTTCAGTTCCCTTAGTTGATTGGTTATGGTTTTGTTGGACTCCCTTTCCTCCTGATGGGCTCTATTCAGCATTCCCTTTATGGCCTCCCTGGATTCCTTCAGCTATCTGTTTATGGATTCCATGAATGTCTCTATTGATCTTTCTGTATTCTCATCCCACTCAAGCAATTCCCATATTACTCTTTGATTAGTTTCCTCATGCTCATGAAATGCCTATATTTCTCTCTTGTATTTTTTTTTTTTTTGGTTTGGTCGTGGGGCCTGAACTCTGGGCCTGGGCGCTGTCCCTCAGCTCTTCAGCTCAAGGCTAGAGCTCTATCACTTGAGCCACAGCGCCACTTCCAGTTTTTTTCTCTTTTTGCTGATGTGGTGCTGAGGAATCGAACCCAGGGCCTCATGGATGCAAGGCAAACGCTCTACCACTGAGCCACTTTCCCAGCCCCTATATTTCTCTTTGACTGTTCTCTCTCTGCTCATGCAATTCCTGTATTAAGCTTTGAGTAGCTTCCTCATGCTCACGAGATTCCTGTAATAATTTTTGGTTAGCTTCAACATGCTCGTGAAGTTCCTGTATTAATCTTTGGTTAGCCTTGTCTTGCTCCCTATCATGCTCACACTGAGTCCTTTGCAAGCTTTCAATCTTTTCATTCACCATATTTACCAGTAGTGTTTGTGGAGCTTTTTGGGAACTCTCCTCTAGATTATTCATTAAATGTTCTGTCACCTGATTATCATGAGTGGGAGTTGAGATACTTGGACTTGCCATTTTTCTTGTGTTTTTCTGGCTTGTTCTGTCTATTTGATATGGAAGTATTAACTATTTCATGCTAGAACACTATTTTTTTTATTTTTTATTTTTGGGTCTGGTCGTGGGGCTTGAACTCTGGGCCTGGGCGCTGTCCCTCAGCTCTTCATCTCAAGGCTAGCGCTCTACCACTTGAGACACAGCACCACTTCCGGCTTTTTTTTGCTTATGTGTTGCTGAGGAATCGAACCCAGGGCCTCAGGCATGCAAGGCAAGTACTATACCACTGAGCCACCTTCCCAGCCCCTAGACCACTATTTTAAGGTGAGCATCCACCAGAGTTCTGTAGTTGCACAGTCAAAATGGCTGCAGATACAATCTAGTTCAACAGGTACAATCTATTAAACATCAAATAACTATGGATTAATGGGCTAAGAACATCAAAGAGGGATCCAGCAAATCAGAAATTAATATGTTTAGAGAGAACTGTGGGGAAAAATAGGATTAGAGGTATATGAAGAGGTAAAAGGAAATAGTGAATTTAACCAAATCATAATCTCAGAGAGGAAATGGATAGAACAAAATGAAAGGAGAGAGATAAACAAGAAAAAAAAACCCCACAAATTTAAATTTAAAAAATGAAACACTTAAAATTATGTACCTATAAAGGAATAATACTGATAGAAGAAAAGGATAGGATGAGAGGAGGAGAGATAAAAAGGAAAAAATGAAAAAATAAAAACAATTAATTAAAAATGGAGTACTTAAAAATTATATAGGTATAAAGAAATAGCAGTACTATTAAAGAAGTTAAGCCTAAGAGGTTGTGAATTGAGTAACCAATTTCTGAATTACATATGTACACTATGAAGGATAAGGTCTAATATTCAATGATGAGTATCTATCTGGGGATGAGCAGAACAGAAATTAAATCATGCAAAAAAAAAGACCACAAGGTTAAAAGAGATTTAAAAAACAAAAAACAAAAAACAAATACACACACACAACTAAAGTAAAAATTATGAAAGAATGAAAAAAATATAAAACAATTTAGAAAATTAGGTAGAAAAATGAGTTATTTGATGTTTTTTGGAGCGGGGTGGGGGGGGATCTTGTATCTCCCCTGTGTCTGTAACCAGTCTCTTGCTGGAATTTCTGATTTGCTTGTGGTGTTTGATTTTCCTGTGGCTTGATTGGTTTAAGTCAGTTTGTTTGAGCAGGCAGAAAAATGCTCTGCATTATCCAGGACTTTGTGATCCTCCCAGGCTAGTTCAGTGGGAGGGAGAAAGGGAAATGGCTGTTTCCTCTAGCTTGGAGTTGAGGCTAGGTTTTGGGTAGGATTGAGCCCTATCAGCAATCAGTAGCTTTTCCCTGAGGGGCTACATCCTGAGACACTGACAGAGCCCAGCCTGGAGCCATTCTCAGGATTTATGTTTACTGAGTTTCAATTGTTTGTCTTTTACCCCTCCTACTGCTGAGACTGGGGGACTAGGCTGCAGTTGGGAGGGGCAGCCTCTGGCTCTGTTTACTCAGCAAAGGAATTCACTCCTCTGGAGGCAGAGCTTTCTCTGCCTGGGAAAGGCAACTTTCCCCTGGCTGGAGCTGAGCTATGCAGGTGAGGTCAGGTTCCTGTGACCTGCTGAATGGCTCCTATTGTTTTCTTTGGAAGTCTGAATTGGAGCTAGCTGCTAGGCCAGTCCTTTCTCAGTATCAAAGATGGGGTTCTTCTCCATTGGTGTGGGAGGGGTTACCTTTCCACCACTGCTTCTTGAGAAGGAGTAAGGATGTCTCGGGTGTACTCACTCCAGGCTCCTGGTTTGTGGGCTGTCCCTGGTCTGTGATCAGCAGGAAGAAGATTTCTGGTCCTTGTCAGTTCTTGCTGGTGGTAAGTAAAATCTGCTTGCACAAGACATCTGGTGCCTTTGTCCCGGGCTCTCTCTGTTGATATAGCGGCTGTTGAAGCAGCTGCCATTTTTGCAGCTGCAGACACTGGCAAGTGCTCAGATCTGTCTACTTGCCTGGATTTTTCTTCTCTGGCCAAACTCTCTGTATTGTGATGGCACACTTGGTGTGATTCTCTAGCCTAGGACTGTTCACTGGAACACTAAAACTATTTTCTATGCCAGAGTTTGTTTAGCCTCCAGCTTCTCCTCTGCCATCTTTCTCCGAGTTCTCCTGATTCCATTTTTCAAAGAGATGTTCACATTCCTATATTTACCAATTTACTATGCACAGCAGGGAAGATGTGGAATCAGGCCTAAGTGTCCATCCACTGATGAATGTGGTGCTTAAGCTGTCAGCTAAGTTAGGTTTCCAAAATCTTTTGATGATGAGTGTGGATGTGATTTTTTAAAAAATTACTTTCCATACTGTCATGTGAATTTGTCTGGAGGCAGAGGAAAGGGCAGGATGTTGACTGCGTTGGTGTATACTTTTCAAGAGTTGTGGACCGAAAAGCACCATGAGTGTGTGTGTGTGTTGATCATGGGGCTTGAACTCTGGGTCTGGACGCTGTTCCTCAGCTCTTCAGCTCAAGGCTATCACTTCAGCCACAGCACCACTTCCAGTTTTCTGGTGTTTAATTGGAGATAAGAGTCTCACAGACTTTCCTGCCTGGGCTGGGTTTGAACTGTGATCCTCAGATCTCAGCCTCCTGAGTAGCTAGGATTATAGGTGTAAGCCACCATCACCCAGCTGCAAAGCACCTCTTTGAGCAATAATGTCTCTAATAAGTAGGAAAGTAATATGCTGAAGAAAAAACCACACAAATAATAAAGGTTGCTCCAAAGGGTGTGAAATATATGCACAGAGTAACAGAGACTAAACTGCCTTTTTTTCTGAAAGGGAGGGATTCTGTATGACCTCCAGTGTTCTGAACAAGAGTAGCATCTGGAAGTAAGTCACAAGGTCCCTACTAGTATAGGGATAGGACATGAGAACACCTTTATAGTATGTAGTTGTAAGGATGGAAGGGAATGATTGTTGGGAACACTGGAAAATCATAAAATAGCCACATCACAGGATGTAAGACAGAATAAAGCTTTCTATATTTATCCAATAATACTCTAGACCTCACTGATAGGTAGTGTTCTAGGAGAAGGTAGAGATTCACCTTTCATTTTCTCAAGTAATCAAATAACATATGGATTAAAATTAAGAAGGAATCAACAATGTGGGAAGTACACAGAAATCCAGATCAAAGACAAAGAAATATGCCAATGTTTTACTGAGGATAAAAGACCTTGTTTCTCTACCAATGGAAATGGTTAACAGATACATAAAAGCCTTCAGGAAGCACCTGCTATCTCAGCTAGTTGGGAGACTGAAGTAGGACAACGGCTTTGTTTGGGACCAGTCTGGGAAACATAGCAAGAGTTTTTAAGGTATATCTTTAAAAAGGGACATCCTTTTAGAGAAAATATTGAAACAATTGATGTTTGGATGAATAATGATAGCAAGTGTGTATAGCATTATTATTAGTGCTCTATACAGCAACAAAACATGAGATGAAAATAAAGAAAACAAAGCAGGCAAAATATTCTAGCTGTCCAGTTGCTGGTGGTTCATGCCTGTAATTCTAGCAATTGGGGAGAGTGGGACTGGGGTTCAAGGTGATGTCAGGTATAATAGTCCATGAGCCTTTTATCTAGCAAAATGCTGGACTGGAGGCATGGCTCAATTGAAAGAGAAACAGCCATGAGCAGAAAAGCTGGGTGCAAGGTCTTGATGTGTGTGTGCACATACACACACAATACCAGATCATAGCTTTTTTTATTAATTACTTTATTACTATAATAGAAGTGATTACAGTTACAGAGGGATTACAATTACATTGGTCAGGTCATAAGTACATTTCCTTTTGTACAATGTCTTCTTTTCCCTCACTTTCTCCCAGTCCCTCCCTCCTGTGTCCATCCAGAAGTTGTATAGTTCATTTTCATCAGTGTCCAGTGAGCTCCACTGCTGTACTTTCACCCCCTTTTCCTTTGAGTTCTGTGCCCTTCCCCCAACCTTTCCAAAGAAGTTATTTTTTTCTTTTTACTAAGAAGACACATTATTTAGAAAGCTATAAAAGCCTAGGAAGCATAGAAAGGGAAGTTTAAAATTGAGAATCTATCAGAGAATAGAGTGGCTAGTTAGTAGAAATAAGATGAATTGAAGCCCTATATTTAGAAGAGTGCACAGGCAGAGACAGCTTGGGAGAGGCTGTCACAACAAAGAAAAGATGCTGACATACTGTAGAAAAGCTGGTATTATTTCAACTTTCAGTAATGTGCAGACCACAGGGAGTTTAATTGCCAAGAAACAGATCTCAACAAAGATTGAATGGAGTTTGTAACACTGTTTATGATAATGGTGCCAGGAGGAGAAAAGTCTACAGAGAAAAATGTACTTAAGTGAAGTAAATAGGTAGTGAAAGCTAAGCTGCATGCACTCTAGTGAGTGCTACCTCAATGTAAAGTCTCAGAAGGACTCTAGTAGGTCAGGGCAGTAAGAGGAAGGTAGGCTTCTTTATAGAAAGATAAAATTGAAGCTGATATACTAGAGAGCACCTGTAGACCAGCACTATTTTCTCCTCAGTGTCTCTAAAAGGCCTCCTTAATCTTCCAAGGGACAATGCTACCCACTTAGAACTGAAAAACAGTAGCAGGCACTTACTCACCTACCTCTGTTGGGCTAATGAATGTCAAAGTATTGGCCACAGATGTTCTGAGGACAAGGATGGGTGGGACCAGTTTAAGATTGTCAGCATGCTTAAATCAGAAGATAGAGGGGCAGATCAGACTTGATGCTGTAGAAATCATGGAGACATAGTCTGGCAAATGGATTAAGAAAATGAAAACAGCTGGGTGTTGGTGGTTCACACCTGTAATTTTAGCTTCTCTGGATAATAATACCCAGAAGAATGTGATTTAAAGCCAGCCCAGGAAGAAATGTCCAAGAGAGTTCTTCTCTAATTAATCAGCAAAAAGCTAGGCTGAAGGTATGGCTCAAATGATAGAGTCCTAGCCAAGCAAGAGAGATGAGCAAACATGAAACCCTAAATCAAAACTTTGTAGCAGAAAACAAAAAGAGAAGAGAAAGAGAAAGAAAGAAAATTAGAACAAAAGAAGCTGACAATAAAGAGGGTGGCTCAGGGAACTTAAGATTAGATATACAAATGGGTGATACAGGACCATAAGTAAACACATATTTAAAAAAAACAGAACTCTGATCAATAGCTTACAGCAGCATGCCAGGGTAGGGAAAAAAATCTTAATTTGTAGTTGTAGTCACCCACTTGGGCCTATAAAGTTAGACTACTATCTCTAATAAACCAATCAGAGAAATCCAAATATGTTTCTTCTGACTAATCAGTCATGATATTCTATTTGCCAGGCTCTGGTGGCATATGGCCATAATCTTAGCTAATCAGGAGGCTGAGAACTGAGGATCACAATTCAAAGTCAGTCTGGGAAGGAAAGTCAAAGAGACTCTTATCTCTAACTGCCAAAATGCCAGAAGTAGAGCTGTGGCTTAAGTGGTCGAGCATTAGCATTGAGCAAAAATGGTCAGAAACAGTACCTAGACCCTGAGTTCAAGGCCCAAGACCAGCACAAGAAAGAAAGAAAAGAAAAAAAAAAGGAAGAAGGGAGGGAAAGGAAGAAAAGAAGAAAGGAAAAAAGACTAAAAAAGAAAAAGAGGAATAAAGAAAGGACTGAAAAAGAAAGAAGAGGAGGAAGCAAGGAAGGAAGGAAGGAAGGAAGGAAGGAAGGAAGGAAAGAGACAGAACGAAGGAACGAAGAAACGAAGGAAGGAAAGAAAGAAGAAGGGAAAAAGAAAGAAGAAAGGGAGAAAGAGAAAGGACAAAAGGAAGGTAGAGAGAGAACAAAAGGAAGAGAGACAGACATATTGCCCAAGTTAATAGAAAGTGGGTAGAACACAGATTTGAATTAAGACTCTCCTAAAGTCCATAACCGTCACAGTGGTAGTTTAACCTGGAATTGAATGTGTTTGATTGAAGGTGAGTACAAAAATGCAGTGAATGTTAGATTTTATTGATCTGAGGTGTTTAAATAGTGAGGAGTTGGATAATACAGTTGCAAATTACCCAGGACATTGGCAAAGGATGGGATTGATAGTTGAGAAGTGTGTTATCCAGACACAAAAGGCAAGAAGAAAGTCCTGAGATGAGAAAATGTTACCTGTGACGACAGAGAGAGTAGAGTAGATGCTGTAAGAAAATTTTATCAATTAAAATAAGAATGATCCAGACATGTACTAGTTATTGCAAATAAAACTCTGTACATATGACCATGTAAGATGATGTTAAGTGAAATAAACCCCAAGACAGGGACACAAGTGGTTTTTTCTTTCTTGCTATTGTTTTTAATGTACTTATAATGCACTATGTGATTCTTCTGTTTCTTTTGTATGTTCTTCCCCCACGGTATAAACCCTGTTTTCACTGTATTTGATTCTGGTGTTCTGCATCTTGTTATACATTTTTATAATTTGGGGAAGGGAAGGGATATAACAAAATGCTTAAATAAGGAAGCATGTTGACCCATTTTAACAATGAGATGTACAAGACACTATATTGAAAACGAACTTTACAATTTCGGTGGGGGGGGAGGGAGGAGTTGGGGGAGTAGGGGGGAAAGGATGGTAGGGGAAAAACAAAGGAGGAGGTTACAATGTTCAATAGGAAATGTACTCATTACCCTATTCATATAACTATAACCCCTCTGTACAGTACTTTTACAATAAAAACATATATGAAAAAAATGATCCAAACAGATGTGGGAAGTAGACTGGGGAATAAGGCATCACAGATACCTGGCCTTCTTTTTCTGCATCTGCTATTCCATGCATTGGAGAAAGAAGGAGAAGCAGAAAACATTTGGGGGAGGAAGTCAGATGGCAGCGCAGGGCAGACATACAGAAGCAGTGAAGTGGCTGCAAATGTAGAACAGAAACAACAAGGCATATGGGGAAAAGGCTGCTGGGAGAGGAAAATCCAAGAGGGTGAAAATTATGGAAAAAGATGGCTGCATACAAGGGTGAAATCTAGTAAATGGAGGAGTGCTTCCATCGACCATCAGAAACAAACAGGAGAATGCATGGTAGCTACAATACATTTTCTAAATGGAAGATAAAACAGCAGCATTGACTCATCAGAATTTGGTTATTGACTGAAATAGAGAAATATACAAACCTAAATTCTAGTTGCACAACTTATATGTTGAAGTAAACATTTATTTCTCCCAAGCAAAACAAAATATAATTCTAAAGCTTTCCTTTCTGTTAACATTTCAAATATCTAGTAATAGAGGTTAAAAAGTCCTGTGTATTTTGTCTTAATGAAGACTTTATAGTTTAACTTATGTGAAATGTCTTCCAGGTGCTGGGGTTTGTATTTAAAGTACTCATAAGTCTTTAATATAAAATAAGGTGAAAGAGGTACGCACATGTTTCCATTCAATAAATATCAATCATTGATCCCCTGTCCATGGGGACATTTATATTTGATATACAATAAATAATATCAGGAGGAAATGATAGCAATGTGTTGTTATTCTGCTTCTTTCCTTATAATCCCAGAACAATTTTTCTCTTACATGTAGTTTGGGACCTGAATATATTTACAGAGCACATTTTTTTTTATAGGAGAGAATAAAATTCAAAGTGCATGCTGACTTCTTTCTGCATACTTTATTCTGTATATACTTATTGCCTGGTAACAAGATTATAATGGATCACTGGAAAACACAAAAACAAAAACAGAACCCCCCCCAAAAAAAAACAACAAAAAACAAAACTCAGATGTTTTTCAGGACACTTGTTCTGTGCTAGAACATTCAACCTCAAGGCAAAACCTCCAGTATAAAAGTCACATAAACTTCACCAAATTTTTATTTTAAGCTAAAAAGATGCACACCTAGACTAATAGTTTCCTCAGGAGGAAAAAATCACAATTTACATTCATCATAAGCTCTAATTCACAAGTGCTGCCATAATTGTGTGGCCTTAATTCAACTTTGCAGTAATTCATATAAAAATACATCTCTTACATATCTATCTCTTCCTGTTACTTTTCTACATCTTTCCCTAGCCTAAAAAGTAAGTCACATATCAGGGAAGAGTTGAAAGAGGAGCTTTATGGGGTTGAAATCAACCTGGGATAATTCTGCCAGCCCAGGACAGAATGAAAAGATAGCACTTAATAGATAATACAGACATAATATAGTCTGGGGTCACTTAAAGATGTAGACACGTTCTGAGATATATATCCTTGATGGATATTGTCTTTGTGGATAACCTGACTACAATATTATCACACAATATTATTTTATGGTTCTTTTATGAAACCAATTGACCAAAAAGTTGTTATGCAGCCCATGATTAGTCATAAATACAAAGCTGCTGGTAAAACTTTTAAACATACTGTTAAGAACAAACTATAGGCTAAACTGGGGCACCTGGCTTCTCTTAGATATGCTTGCTAATAGTTTTGTTTCACTGTTTTAAGACTGTGCCTTGGTATGTACACCAGGCAAGCCTTGAACTTATAATCCTCCTGATTCTCTGCTTCCGAAATCACAGGCATACCCATCATAATTCTTACTTGAAATTACAAATTTGAGATTTGTATATTAACTTCCATTTGATTTAACAACTAGCACAATACTCTCTGTCTACCAGGCACTTGTTTTTGCCAGGCTAAATGGAGAAATCAAAACTTCATACACAGGTCTCTAGAAATGAAGACTAAAAAAATAACTCACTTTGCTGACTACTCCTCTGTATAAAATTTGTCCAAATCTTCAAGTGAAATGGATCACTGCTCATTTAAAAAGAAGAACATTGATGCTTCAACTTCACCTCATGATCAGTTGTGTTTATGATATTTTTCTCCTTACCAGGTAGGGCTCTTTCTGACTTTCTCACCCACCCTAAAAGATAATTTTTGTTTGTTACCTCTTACCGACATTTATTTTGACAATTTTTTTCTGAGAGTCCATCCTCATCCTCTCCCATGATGTCCACCGCTGAAAATATCAATGCCACGAGAATAGCAAAGCAGCAGACGAGAGCAAAGATCACGATACACTTCTGCTGTGACTACAAGAGAAAGAAGGGGGAGAGGTGTAAATAGGGCTGCTCTCGCTTAGCAAACTCGACGCTTGACATCGTTGCAGAACTCCCTGGAATATTATTTAGGATACAGCTAGAGAACAGCTCTCTAAGCGAAAAGAGCCAAAACTTGCACTTTTTTCCTTCAATACAGTTTTCAGTCTCCACTATATTATAACTGTTGGGGATAATTCAAAAGCAATATCCAGATTTTTCAATGAGTTTGCTCTCTTTTCTCATCAAATTAATGTAGAAAAGTTGGATATAAGATATATTATTTCCAATTACATGCATTACATAACTCATGTGGTTTATTTGAATACACTGAGCTTAAGCATAAAAAACATTCATACCTTCTGGGTTCACTTAGAAATAGAAATCAAGGGTGTAGATGGTCAAAGCAACTCCTGTCTTAATCTATAGGCCAGGGTTGCTATCATTCATTCGTATTGCTCCCGTCTAATGGCCAAAGCTGTGACTCTTTGGGGCAAAAGATTTTTGCTTCTTATGGTCTGAAGGTTTGTATTTTACTCCTCAAATTAGCATGTTAAAGTCTTAGTCCCCCAAGTATTCAAATTTTGACTCAAATATGAGAAGATGGTTAAGTCATGAAGGCAGATTCGCATGAAAGGTATTGTGACCTTAAATTCCAGGAGCCATCCTTCAGGGTGCTGGAAGAATTGTCTATGAATTAGGAGCTGAGACCTCCCCATACACTGAATTTGCTGCACATCCATCTTAAACTTTTTAAACTTGAACTGTGAGAAATACATTTCCGTTGTTAATAAGCTACCCACTTATCCAAAGCATGTCAACTATGTCACCTATTAGAAACATTAGAATGGGAAAAAGAGAACAAGTAATTTTTAAACATTGGTGACACTTTTAGGGGTTATTGATAGAGGAAGAAGAGTGATCTTTGACTGGAAATTCAGGAGGTTGTGTATGTATTATTGAAACCAACTAACTTTGTCTCTTCCCAACACTTTCATGTCTTTTATTGCTACAGACACATAATCTCCAAAGAAAACAAGGAACCTGCAGAATCTCAGACCCCAATTCTTCTTCAAGGCAGCCTTGGATTGCAGATATAGATTATAGAGAAGGCAAAGTCAAGTCAAAGAAATTGAGGGTGTTTCTATTTCATCACCAGCAATGTATTCCTTTGGAATCCTTCCTTTATGCATTGTCTCATCTCCCATCATGGCCTGTGCATTTCTGCCTGTGGCCTCAAAGACAACATCAGCAAAGGTCAAAGGAGATATACCATTGTTTTACCCAAATCCTGGTAGTCTCCAGGGCATGGATTATGTTTCCAATTTTCTTTCCCTCAGCTATCAGCAGAGTGTGCAATAAATAACAGAAAATGATTATATAAACAAATATGTGAATATGCATTGAAACCATTAGGCCAAATTTCAAAGGACACATCACATGAAATATTTCTTTTAAACCACAATAGTGACCTTATAGCAAACTGGTTTGTTTCCACAGCTTAGTGATTATAAATCTTGCTGTTTATCCTTTTTTCCTATGTACTGGTGCCAAGAGGCAAATTCACAGGTCATGTTTAACAGCTATATAAAACCCTGGAAAACACAGATCATACATTTGTCTTTCCCCTTTATTTTCCATTTTTGCCTATTTATTTTATTTTCAATTCTGGGAATTGAACTCATGGTGTCATATAAGCAGATGTTCATCTATTCACCACTGCCTATGTACGTTATTTTCAAGAAGTAGTACAATGAACTGATGGAGGATTCCAAATTCCCAAACAGAACTTTCTACCCTTGTGTATGTGCTTCTGTTGACTTTGTGCTTCTGTTTTCCTATTTGTAAAATAAAGATAAGAAAATAATCTTTATAAAACTGAAATGAAGAATTAAATAGGAAAATGTAGAGTATTTTGGGCAGTAACTGGGAGATAGTATTAAATGAATTCTTACAACTGTTGGCATGCTGTGGTATTTTAGCTAGCACATCCTTAATATTTTAGGGAAACACGGTAAATATATGAATAAATAAAAAATATATATGCATACATGTGTATCTGTATATATAATATGCACATACATATATAAAGGCAGGGACAAAAAAGTGAAAAATAACACATGAGGGATTTTCTAAGCTAAATTTTTTGAAATTTAATTTTAAATTGTTCAAGCTTGATCTCAGAACTCAAAATCCTAAAGAGTCATTTCTCAAAAATCAATATGCATTTAAAAAAAGTCTGGAGGACTTGTTAAAATATGCATTGTTGGGTGAAAATTCAGTTTTTGATTCAGTTATTCTGGGATGGGACCCAGGGACATCATATGTTTGTAAAAAGATCCCAGGACATGTTGCTGCTGCTGGTCTGGAGTACATGCTTTTTTTATTTTTTAAATTGTGAAAATACCATACAGAGGGGTTACAATTACATGGGCAAGGTAATGAGTACATTTTTTTTATTTTAATTTTTTATTGTGAAAATACTGTACAGAGGGGTTACAATTACATGGGCAAGATAATGAGTACATTTCTTATCAAGCATTGTAGCCTCCTCCTTTGTTTCCCCTTCTCATCCCTTCCCATCCTCCCCCCGCCCCCCCCACCAAAGTTGTAAAGTTCGTTTTCGACATAACGACTTGTACTTCTCATTGTTGCAATGGGTCCACCTGTATCCCTATTTAAACCTCAAGCATTGTTGCCTTCTCCTTTGTTTCCCCTTCCCATCTCTCCCGCCCTGCTCCCCCCACCCCCAGGCCAAAGTTGTAAAGTTCGTTTTTCAACTAACATCTTGTACATCTCATTGTTGCAATGGGTCCACCTGTATCCCTATTTAAACTTCAAGCATTGTTGCCTTCTCCTTTGTTTCCCCTTCCCATCTCTCCCGCCCTGCTCCCCCCACCCCCAGGCCAAAGTTGTAAAGTTCGTTTTTCAACTAACATCTTGTACATCTCATTGTTGCAATGGGTCCACATGTATCCCTATTTAAACTTCAAGCATTGTTGCCTTCTCCTTTGTTTCCCTTTCCCATCTCCCCTGCCCTGCTCCCCCCCCTCCCCCAGGCCAAAGTTGTAAAGTTCGTTTTTCAACTAACATCTTGTACATCTCATTGTTGCAATGGGTCCACATGTATCCCTATTTAAACAATTGGTTTTTTCCCTTCCCCTTCACAAATTATACCAACATTAAATACAATGGAAACAGGGGTTATACCGTGGGGAGGGACATACAAAACAACAAAAAAAAATCATTTTATAAATATGTTAGAAACAATCACAAGAAAGGAAAAAAAACATTTGAACCATTTTCTTGGGGTTCATTTCGCTTAACATCAACTTATCTGACCATTTCTGCTTGTCTCAGACATATACCAGATATTGCAAATAACTTACTTCACTTAATATAATTTTTTTCAAGTCTTTCCATTTCCTAACAAATGGGGCAATGTCATTCTTTCTGATGGAGGCACAGAATTCCATTGTGTATATATATACCACATTTTCTTTTTTCTTTTTCTTTTTCTTTTTTTTTGGAGTCCAGTCGTGGGGCCTGAACTCAGGGCCTGGGCGTTGTCCCTCAGGTCTTCAGCTCAAGGTTAGGGCTCTACCACGTGAGCCACAGCGCCACTTCCGGCTTTTTTCTTTTTGCTTATGTGGTGCTGAGGAATGGAACCCAGGGCCTCATGCATGCAAGGCAAGCACTCTACCACTGGGCCACCTTCCCAGCCCTATATACCACACTTTTTTGATCCATTCATCTACTGAGGGACATCTGGGTTGGTTCCATATCTTAGCTATGGTAAATAATGCTGCAATAAACATAGTTGTGCTGGTAGCTTTAGTATGGTCTTGTTTGTGACCATTCTTTTAGATAAGAGCCCTAAAGTTACAGTGTCCATGAAGGCATCCACCAGTGTGTACCTATAATCATGAACAGTACACACACTCTTATGTTAAAGTTTAATTCATAAATTAGATACAATATGTGATTATCAATAGCTTGCAACAAAATAGAACAATTGGGCTGGGATTTAGCTCAGTTGCAAAGCTCCTGCCTAGCAAATGTAATGTCCTGGATTCAATCTTCAGTATCAAATTTAGAAAAAAAGACAAAATAGAACAATTACATGAAGGTCTGGAATAAAATTATTAGCACCATTACTACTATACCAAGGAGACACTATTAAGTAAAACAGGAGTTTTATTAACTCTCACTCTTTCAAGAAGATTAAAAAAACAAAGACAATGCCTGAACAACTGATGAGAGGACTGATTAGCTAGCTGTAGGCAGGTAACTAACTAGCACAGATGCCTTGGTCAAAAATGATGGATATCCACAGGGATGGAGCAGGTTAGAGTGAGATTTTTTTCACAATATCAGAAATTTTGTCCACAGCTGACTGCAGGTAATAAAAATTGCATAAGGGCTGGGAAGGTGGCTTAGTGGTAGAGTGCTTGCCTTGCATGCATGAGGCCCTGGGTTCCATTCCTCAGCACCACATAAGCAAAAAGAAAAAAGCAGGAAGTGGCGGAAATGGTAGAGCACTAGCCTTGAGCTGAAATGTTGAGGGACAGCGCCCAGGCCCAGAGTTCAGGCCCCACGACCGGACCCCCTACCCCCCCAAAAAAAGAATACAAAAATTGCAGAGTAAAACTGTGGAGAATGCAGGGTTGTGTCCTTATAATAAATTATGCTCCATACATATGGTCCTTGGAACTCAGTTTCCCTCAGGAGTTAATTTTTAATGACTACAATAAATAAATGCAAAAATTTTAATATAGTTTATAATTTATTTTGGGAAAGTAAAAAAAATTATTTTGAAAGAGATTTGTCCTGAACCTTAAATTTTCCATTGATATCCATTACTTGGTAATCAGAAAATGTTCGCTGTTATATCTTTTGAAAAAAATCTCTCACAATCATACTTAGAAATGACTCCTATTAAATTTGTTCTAGCTTTTCCCTATACTACATCTTGAAAGATGCGAATCTATCTTGTTTTATGATGAGTTTTATATTGTTTTTGGCACTTGATCATGTTTTAATGTTATTAAATATTTTCTTAGAACAAGTTATGTTCTTGCATAGTATTTCAGTATATCAAATAATAAATTTCTATAGCAAAATTTCTTTTATTTTTAATTTTTCTTCTCATCTTTATTTCTGCATCTTCCCATTTTGTCATTTTTAGAAATTGTCTATATATAGTAATAAAGAAGTTTCAACTCAACATCTCAATGTATGTGTGTGTCTTGTTTAGTATCATCTTTTCCATTATCTTCCATGCACACTATGTATGTTTATTTTGAGCTGACCTTCAATTCACAATCTCTGGTCCAGCCTCCCATGTGCTAAAATTATAGGTATAATCCACCATGCCCAGCTGGCTATTAATTTAAAAACAGAAAAATGTTAAATATGGTTTTAATTTTATTCATTTCCTAAGAAATTATGAATAGAAACAATACATATTTTAAAAGATGTTAAATAATATCCATATTAATTAAGTTTGGGAAAACTCAGAAAAATACAGAAATCAGCACAATACAGTTTATATATTTTCTTTAAAAAGAATCTCAAAGACAACAGATTATATAGGCAATTTAGATATTAGGAAGCATTTGACAAATGAACCCTAGTGAATTAATACTGAATGATTAAGCTATAAAATACTGATTTATTTTCCTTTATTCTGAATGTGTGATCAACCAGTAATTTGTGTGTTACTGGAAGTACTCTGATGCTTAAATTTCCTTTAACTTTCACTAATTGGATTCTTGATTATTAATTTCTCTTAGAAATGAATAACTGAGCTACTATTTTCATTTTGATTCATTAAAGAAGAGGAATAAGATATTAATTTTTAAATGTCTCTTTGAAATAATGTACTCTTAATTATAAGTCCATACCACAAGTTCTCTTAGTCTCATTTAATTTTCAACTCATTAAAAAGTAAGAGTGCTCAAATGATAGCATAAATACCTCAAAAATGAGATCAAACTCTTGGTTACCAAAATAATTATTCACTTGAGCAGATCATTCCTGAAATCAATGAGATCCTTTCTCTTTCTATTAATTTGAAACAAAGGAAGAGAAATTTTCAGAAGAATCTATAAACATGACTACAACTCACAGTTCACTGCTGAACTGAATGTATGAGAAGAAAATAAAATCTGAAACCATAATATTTAACATCAGCTAGCGTTTAATTCTCACAAGTTTTTATCCAAACTGAAAAAAAATGCTTTATGAAGAAATTAACTTATGCCACCATTGAAAGTATCTGAATAATTTTGTCTTCATTAAATACATTTGCTTCAAATAAAAAAAGCATGACTTGTGTCTAGGGAAAGAGTATTAAAATTGAAAATTTGGAATAGTATCTATTTTTACCCTAGCTTTTTATACAATTTAACAAGCTCTTCCTTTGTCTTTGTGATTATGCATATGGGTGTTCACCCATGAAAATGTGAATATTTAAAAACAGATTCAAAATTAGAGTCATTCATATTCTTTTTCATTTATTTACAGTTCTTTTAAACATAAAGGGACAAGTTTAACCAGGCACTGGTGGCTCATGTCCATAATTGGAGCTATCCAGGAGGCTTAGAGCTGAGCAGCATGGTTCAAAGCCAGCCTAGGCAGATAAATCCAGAAAGTCTTATCTTCAATTAACTACCAAAAAGCTGGGAGTGGAACTGTGGCTTAAGTGGTAAATCTTCAGCCCTGAGTGAAAAAAATCTAAAAGTTCTACAGCAATTATTCTCTGTAGGACAGATGTGCAAATTGAAATTTACTGATATCCAGGCAGAGGTGCTTCATGCCTGTAATCCTAGCTACCAAGAGGTTAAGATCCAGAGGACTGTGGTTTGAATCCAGGCAGAAAAATCTGTAAGATTCCATTGTTTAGTCAGGAAAAAGCCAGGCTGGGGCATGACTCAAGTGGTAGGGAGTTCAGGCAATCATCCAGGTAAGGATGAAGCTCTGAGTTCCAATACAAGAAAAAAATTAAAAACAAACCCACAAAACAAGTCATTGACATTACATTCTTCACTCGTTTAAATTATCCATTCAGTTGGAAACAGGCTGAATATTGAATTCCAGCCTCTAAATCCACTATCTCTAGATCTAGTTTATAGAGTCCAACATTTCCCTTTGTAGATTTCTTTTTGTATTTTCATTTTCTACTTAATCTCAACTCTGGTAATTTACTTCCTTTTATTAGTTGAAGTTAACAAATCTCTAGCATGATCCATGAATGCAGAAACTAAAGTGCACTGTTGGTTCTCAGCTGTAGAACAGTGGCATTCCTAGGCCTGTAGAATTTGCTTAGGATTCTAGATTCACTTTCACATTGAGCTCCTATCCATCATGGGTCCTGGGAGAAAATGTCACCCAGAAATGCCATCGTAATCTTGCCTAGTGACAAGATTATCAAGCTCCAAACAAGACTTCATTCTGCAACCAAATCAGTAAACCTAGAATATAAATGGCATAAGGGCTTTTCTCTGGAATTCTTATAGCTACTTGAAATTCATGTTTCTTCTTATGATGTACCTCTTGTCATTTTGCACCCCTTCTCCGAAGAATGCTAACTTACTTTTGATATTTTAATATGTCAGCAACCCAGCTTGTCCTAGGAATCACCAGAAGCAATTAAATGAATTCTACCCCTACCAGAGAGAAGGAGAGATATGAAAAAGTCCATCAATCTAAGCTGAGGAAAGCTGAGATTTTCTAAACGCTTTTACAAACTGAGTGCAGTAGCTCACAATTGTAATTCTAGCTATTCAGAAGGCTGAGGCCCAGAAGATAGCAATTCCAGACCGGTCTGGGAAAAAGTGAATGGAAACCCATCTTAACCAATAGCTAGACATACTTGTATATGCTAGTTATCCTAGCTCTGAGGGAGGCTGAGGTCATGAGGATCATGAATTTTCAAATTAGTCAATCATTCTTTCGTGAGTGAGAAAAGCACCAGGAGTAGGATACTGGTGCTCCAGTTGTTTCTCTATCAATGCTTAACTAACTGACTGGCCTACTAGTAATTACAAAGAACATGTATTTGCACAGGACATGTGGCACAAAAGAGGCATGCTCAGACTTCAGTGACAATCTGTGATAGCAGGGCAAACACTCCTGGCACATCACAGTGGGGCTGGAGTAGGGGAAAACCTTGGTTATAAAAGAAACTTCTTCAGTGCATGGCTTCCTACCTACAGGCAAGGGTGGCATTGACACTAGGTAAGAGGAGAAAAATATGTTTCATTCAATTTAAAAATGCTTAACAAGTATGTAACAGGTGTTATATATTGACAATTCAGAAATTTGAGCCCCTTTTTGAGAAAGTCTCTTCCCTAAAGAACCTTACAGTTGAGGTGTGAGCAGAGAGGATAGATAGAATTACAATTGTATAAGTATTCAACTGTGTGGTGGTGGTAGGACTCATGATTAGTCTACAGAGAATTTATTCTTATATCTCTCACTTCCCTTTTGTGCCCACCCAGTTCCTTCAGTAGGGAACTAAAGAATTTCTCTGTACTCATCATAAAGTGAAACAAGTTATTTTGAATATTAGTGACTGAATGAGAACACACTGTCAGTATGCAACAGCTAAAATGTTATATTTTCATGTTCTCTGTCCCTTCCCCTTCATTACTGATAAAAGAGAAGCAAAAAATGACAAGACATTGCCAGCTGGTCTTTGATACACTGAGGACTATTTTGGCAACCTGTATTCTGACTGATTCTTAACAAGCTGACAAAAAGCTTTGAACTTTTCAATATATAAAAAAGTAAGTCTAAGTTCTTTCTACTTATTCTGAAATCAGTTGGTATCATTGTTTTATGTTTCTTTCCTAAGTCATTGTTTTATCGTGGTTGCAAAGTCTGATATTCCTCCAGTCAATAGGGGGAAAACGCTGTTGACAAAACTCAAGCTTTAAGTTAATCAAAAAGCAAATTTATCTTTGGTATCTCCTGTTCACTTTCCTTCTAATTTTAAGGAGGACACACACAGAGAACATATACAACATCAGGGTGCACTCAGAGAAGCTTCAGTGATGGAATAGCAGGGAATCTTTTAACCATCAAATTAAACCAAACTGTCTCAGCTGACTGTACCTTCAGTACTGCTCTCCACTAATAGCAGGAACATCAGGTTAGACACACTCTTAGTCACCAAAGCTACTGCTTA
The DNA here is from genome assembly GCF_024711535.1 of Dipodomys merriami. Taxonomy (NCBI): domain Eukaryota; kingdom Metazoa; phylum Chordata; class Mammalia; order Rodentia; family Heteromyidae; genus Dipodomys; species Dipodomys merriami. The sequence goes on along the minus strand of NW_027203826.1, from coordinate 13,276,177 downwards.
ATGAGGCAGCAAGCACGGAGGTGGTGTTCTCTCTCTCTCTCTCTCTCTCTCTCTCTCTCTCTCTCTCTCTCTCTCTCTCTGTCTGTCTCCCCTCTCCTTCTGTGTGTGAGAAGGGGATACCAGGGTTTGAGCCACTCTCCCAGCTTCAGTGTTTTGGATCTTCTTATTAACCCAAGAAAGACACTTAAGATGTTGGTGAGTGGGAGCATGTGGTATCCTTATGACCAAACATCCGCCCTGTGGGTCCTCCTCTTAGAGCTTCCTTTTTTCCCTGACAGCCTTTGAGGTTGCTCCTCCCGGTCCAACCTCTTGCTGACTTCTTCTGTCTCTTTTTTGATCTTCTCTTCTCCTCCCCTCTTCATTGCTTTCCAAACCAGAAACTGTTCTTGTTCTTTCACAGTTGTATGGCAGCGCTTCCCACTCATCCCACCCTCCCTTTGATTCAGTGCTCCTCGCTCGCAGCCTGGGTTGAGCCTCTGTGAACCTTTCCCTACAGGACAGATCACCATTGCCTTAGATTACGTGTGAAATGAAAACTTCCTGAGGCCATGGAGAAAGAAAGGCAACAGCACACACCAGGGAGGTCACTAATCCTAGAAAGTAAGCAAGCAGAGTTACACATGTCAGGAGATATTTTAACACATCTCAATAATCACATGTAATTAGATCAGGATAGGAAGGAATGCAGCTGCTGCTCTTGGAGATGCCAACATTCCCCTCCTTCTTAGCATCACTTTCTTTATGAACCTCCATCTTCAAAGACATGGGTAAAAAATCCATCTCAAGCCATCTATAAAAGTAGTGTGTAAATTCACTGAAGCATTGTTTACCATAACCAAGATATGAAATCAACCCAGATGTCCCTCAGTGGACAAATGGATCAAGAAAATGTGCTATATGTACACAACACATTTCTACTCATCCATCAGAAAGAACAACATTGTACATTCATAAGGAAATGGAAAGACTTGGAAAAATTGTATTAAGTGAAGTAAGCCAGGGCCAAAGACACATACGCAGCAAGTTTTCCCTCATTTGTGGTAACTAGAATGTGTCTATAAATCTACAAGTGAGCACACTGAATATTAACACACACACACACACATTAGGACATGATACACACACACACACACACACACACACACACACACACACACACAGGGACATGATAAATTGTATAGGAGTCTAGATATTCACACACTGAGGTCAACGGAGGATATACATAGGAGTGGTTGACAAAGGCTCAATAGCTATGTGCATGTGGTCATATAAAATGAACTCCCAAAAAGGAAACAAGAAATATTTTTGATTGTTGCTGTTTTTGCTTTGTTTTCCTCTAGTCTTGTTTATTTGTATTTGGGAGGGGGAGGGGAACACAGACAAGGTGGAACAAAGGATGAACAAATACAACAGTGGTACTCACTGGACACTATGTGGAAAATGAACTGTACATCTTGTAGGCAGGGATGGGAGGGAAAAAGTAGGAGAGAGAAAGAGAAGAGGAGATGCAGTTCCAAAATTATTGTACTCATCACCTGATCCATGTAACTATAACCCTCTGTTTATCATCTTTACAATAACGGTTTTCAAAAAGAGTATCTGAACAAAGCCTCATTCTGAGCCACAAAGATTCCTCCAGTCACTGACTATAGAGCCAATGCTTTCTACAGAGAGCAGCTGTTTAGTGTGGTGGACTAGCTGTTGTCCAGCTCTTCTATAGCTTCTTTTTGCTTAGTCATTTTACTCATAGTAATTTCATTACCCCAGTCTCCCTATTGCTGCCTACTTATCACTGTTTTAAAAGAAGAGCAAGACTCTTGTATTCAGAAACCGCTTTGTTGAATGACAACTCCTTTGTACAACTACTGAAAGATAATACAAATATACAAAAAAGAAAACAAACAAAAATTAGAAAACATAATGTGAAGAACAGGGAACTTTTGGAGGTGATGAATAGACTATGGTATAAACTGTAGTGATAATTTCACAAGTAAATATTTACTTTCAAATTCATTAAGCCACAAATAATAAAGATGTGCAGCTTTTTGTTTGTTAAGAATAGCTCAGTATGGTTTATTAAAAAACTAAGAAAATATTTCATTGAAAAATAAATTGATGCCTCTCTCTCTCAAAAAAAAAAAAAGCAGCAGAACAAATCACCTTAAAACCTCCTAAACCAAGAAATAGTGCTGTGGCTCAAGTGGTAGAGTGCTAACCATGAGCTGAAGAGCTGAAGGACAGTGCCCAGGCCCAGAGTTCAAGCCTCATGACCAAAAAAAAACCAAAACCAAAAGCAAAAGCAAACTCCTAAACTATGGAAGGAATTATTAGCAGATCATAGATAGAACCAGAAAGAGGCCAAGAATAAACTTTGTGTACACCTTCATCTTCTCTTTGGAAAATGATTTTTCAGTTCCTCCATTCATCACAGAGGTTCTAATTTGAGTTATGATTCATTGCCAAGGTTTCACACACAGGATCAAAACTCACCATCACCTATGGCTTTGAAATGTGCATTGTACATAACCCATCCTTCTATGCTTTCACCTTTCCTGACATTCTGTAGTTGCTCATCATCCCTGAGATGTCCTACCCAGAACTTCCTGTATCTCCATCAGAGTCTGCGGCAGTTCAGACAAATTAGAGCATTATGGCTGTATCTTGGCAGAGAATAATGTCATTTGGGAACTTTTGCCTCAGATACCACTGTACAATTACCTGTTATCTATTTACATTTCAGGCTTTCCAAATCTTTCTCAAGGATAAACTTGTGCCAAAATAAGACAGCCCAAAGAGCTATTTTTTGTTTTCAAAGTTAAACATCAATATCAAATTGAAGACCTCACAAATGCTTGCTTCCATGGAAGATTTTAATAGTTTAATAATCAACAGTTTATTTCAACATGACATCATGAGAGGCTTACTTTCCATTCAATAGGTTTTCCTATTCTAACTGGGGACATGTTTCTACTTCTAAGCCAACCACATAATGGACACTTATTAAACCTAGACATGTACAACTCTCAGGGGTGAGAAGAAATGGTAAATAACTAATCTAAATAGCAACAAAAATCACAACCAAATTGGAAAATGAACAAATGGGCATTTTTGTAAGAAGATACACATATAATCAATGAGCATATGAAAAGATACTCAGCTTCACAATAGGAAAACAAGTCAAAAAACATCAAGATGGTCAGTATTTAAAATAAAACAACATTTGTAAAGATATGACAAAACCAGAACACTATTGATTAGAAGGTAAAGTAAAAGTTACTGAGAAAATAGTGTGGTGGTTTCTCCCAAACTGAAAAGTATAATCACTAAAGGATTCAGCAATTTGTCTACCAGGTATACAGTAGTACCTCTCTTAACCATAAGAGCTATGCTCTAAAATCCCAGTTATATATGAGTATATATATACACATATATAATGTATTATATACATATACTATTTATACACTATGTATTCAATGTTACTTTTTATTATATATGTTTATATATGTTATTTCATGTCCATATGGTTAAGATAAAGTTTAATTATAAATTTATAGATTAATAGCAATGCTAGTAAACAAATTGGAACAATTACAAGAACATGCTCTGATGAGATACATAAATGTGATTTCTCTCTCAAAGTATATTGCACTGTACTCTTTATTTTGTGCTATAGGATGATACAGTCCTTCCTTGATTAGATAAAGTTAGGTGAATAATATAGTCACTAAAAGGTAATAAGATACTACTGACCTGCTGAGGTCAAATCTATAAACTGTTAATTTCTGGGATTTCTCATTTCATATTTTTGGACTGCAATTGATTATAAAACTATGGATAAGGGGGTTACTATACACCCAAAAGAATGAAAGGCAGGGTCTCCACCACAGACTTCACAGGAATGTTCATAGGAGCATGATACTCAATTGCTGAAAGGCAAAAACAACTCAAATCCTCAGATGAATGAATAAACAAACCTGACACATACATCCAATGAAGTTATCACTAATCATAAGGGATTAGTAATTCTGACATGTGTAAAACAATGGATTAACTTTGAAAACATTATGCTAACACTGACATTAAGGGATAAATGCTGCATAATTCTTTTTTCCTCATCTTTTTATTATTAATGTTTTTTTTATTGTGAAAATATGGTACAGAGGGGTTACAATTACATGAGCAAGGTAATGAGTACATTTTTTATCAAGCATTGTTGCCTCCTCCTTTGTTTTTCCCCTACTATCCCTGCCCTCCCATCTCCACAACTACACTCCCCCCTCCCCCCTCTCACTAAAGTTGTAAAGTTCGGTTTTAGACATAGCATCTTGTACATTTCATTGTTGCAATGGGTCCATCTGTATCCCTACTTAAACAATTTGTTTTTTCCCTTCCCCTCCCCAAATTATACAAACATCAAATACAGTGAAAACAGGGGTCATACCGTGGGGGAGAGACTCACAAAGCAACAAAAAAAATCACCTTATAAATATGTTAGAAACAATAGCAAGAAAGAAAAACCATTTGAGTCCTTATCTTGGGGTTCATTTCACCTAACATCAACTTGTCTGACCTTTTCTGCTTGTCTCAGACATGTACTAGCTCTCTCTGCTTCTCTTCAATTTAGTATTAGAATGACTAGCTACAGAAATAAGACAAGATGCAAACATAAAAGGGATCCAAATAGAGAAAGATGAAGTAAAACTCTCCCTCTTTGCAGATGACATGATCTTGTATTTAAAAAAATCCCACAGACTCTACTCTCAAATTACTTGAGCTGATTCGAAACTTTGGCAAAGTAGCAGGGTATAAAATTAACCCACAAAAATCAATGGCTTTTCTGTATGCCAACAATGAGAAGAGTGCAGCTGAAATCAGGAAAGCAACTCCCTTTGTAATAGCCCCACAAAAAATAAAATACCAGCCTTGCGCTGGTGGCTCACGCCTGTAATCCTCGCTACTCAGGAAGCTAGATCTGAGGATCGCAGTTCAAAGCCAGCCCGGATAGGAAAGGTCGTGAGACTCTTATCTCCAATAAACCACTCGAAAACTGGAAGTGGTGCTGTGGCTCAAACGGTAGAGCACTCGCCTTGAGCTGAAAAGCCCAGGGACAACACCCAGGTCCAGAGTTCAAGCCCCACAGAGCAATTGCTTAATGGGTACAGAATTTCAGGTTTGAAAGATGAACAGTTCTAGAGATGGATAGTGCTTGTTCATGGTAGTAAAACATGAATGTGTTTAACACTACAAGTAGAGCTGTTAATAGTTAATAGTCAATCCTAGCTACTCAGGAAGTTGAGATCTGAGGATTGCAATTCAAAGCCAGCCTGGGCAGAAAAGTCCCCATGAGACTCTTATCTCCAATTAACCACTCAAAACCAGAAGTGGTGCTGTGGCTCAAGTGGTAGAGTGCATAGCTTTGAGGACAAAGAGGCTCAGGGACAGCACTGAGGTCCTGAGTTAAAGCCCCACAACTGAAAAAAAAAAACATTATAATGGCAAATTTTATAATATGTTTATCGTACAATTTTAAAGGAAAAAAGAAATTACAACCAAATGGTATGTTTAGACTTTGATAGCTTCACTTCCAATTCAGATCTCCCCAATAAACTGTCCAGGATTCCTATATAGTTTCCTTTAATCCATTTGCTGGTGTCCTACATTTTAAAATTTCATTCCATGTTCCAAGAAACCATAACCAGCCAATTTCAGATGCTACTCCTTGCTGCTTCTGTCTAGGGAGCAACTAGCTAAATTCATTTGGCCAGCCAGTGGAGGACCTGGGGTCAACAGACTTCTGCTTGTAAATGCGTACTATACCATTCATTTCCTATTCTGCAGTATTCAGTGGAGGACCTGGGGTCAACAGACTTCCGCTTGTAAATGCGTACTATACCATTCATTTCCTATTCTGCAGTATTCAGAGGGATCATTCACATGTCATGGTTGCATTCCCAGTAAGCCACTCAGCTACCCTTCTAATGGTTCTCATGCTACCGTACAATGGAACCCACCAAGGCACCTGAGGGCTCAGCCCTCACCCTTACAGCCCATTCTTCTCTGTATCTACCTGGTTTCAGAGCCCTCTCAAATCAATCTCAGCCCCTTCTTCTAGAGCCATGGGATTGTGCAAACAAAACTGTGTGTATCCATTTACTTGGGGTAGGAGCACAAACAGTCACAACAAAGAAGAGAAGAGGAAATATTTTCCAAGAACCATAATGCTATGAAAATCTTTCCCTGAAAATTAGACATAATAGCATCCAGGAAAAGAGTAATAGTTGACATGTGATAATAAGACTCTCTTCACTCTTTTGTTTTTATTTCCTACTTTTATGTTAAAAATTGTCTACAATCTTAGAAAAAAAGAAACACATTTTATGGTTCAAAATTTCTTTGTAGCTGCTCTTTCTCTTTTCAACAATTATGCTGTGTCCTCACATATTTTCTACTGCTATTACCCATGTTTTCGCAAAGACCATCTTGAAAGTGAGATACATCACTTCCATTATAGTGTCCTAACTATCTGCTTTTATTCTGCCTCCTAACTTCCATTTTACAGTTCAATATTCTCATCAAATCTCTACCAAATACACACACACACACACACACACACACACACACACACAAATCCACGCCATATTGTTAATGAATGTTATGTTTCAACAAACTTCATTTGTTATCTGTATCTTTCATGAGGACTGTTTGAAACTCTGGGTTATCTTTGGGTCTAGTACAGACCAAATGGAACATTTTGAGCCTAACACTCTTTAAAGTTCACTATTGTTCCCAATATGAGACAGAACAAAATTTTCTTATGTATTTTGATAATACAAGAAATCACTAGGAAATTTTCCACTTACAATGGGTAAATCCTCATGCTGCTGGAACTGATATATGCTCTTTTCTTTGGAGTATTTTAGTGGGAAGTTTATTCCTTCCACCTTATACTGGACAGCTGCTATCATTCTCACAGATGAGGAAATTACAAAAGAATGATCCCAGGGGAGGTGAGGTGTTCTGGAACGAGGCAGATGCTGAATGCAAACCCAACTTCGCAAGTATATTGAACCACAAACAGGCATCACCCCAATGATAGCACCAAGGGCTATCATTCTGAATTATCTTCTTAGAAAGTTCTCCTACCTGCTTTATCCTATCACCCCAGAGCCCATTCCAGCCTATGTTCACCTCATTTCTAAATTGATTACTAAAGCCCAGCTAACTTTGATCTTTAACTTGTCAGAGTTAAGCAAATTGATGCATCTTCAGATTTCACCACATCCATGTTCAAAATACTTTGAGAACAATGAGAAATCATTTATCATTTTTTTCCTGTTGATAGTCCATAATTTTTTAAGAAACAGAATTCAAATGGTTGTGATAATCCATTTTCCATTGTTACATGCCATGCAATCCCCAGCATTTGGATTTTTACTGCTTTGGTGAAAGAGGCATACTCTGCACTTGCATGGTTTTGCTTTATTTCCAGTACAAATTATATAGCATGAACTTGTGATATAAATTAAGGGCTTATAAGTATGTAAATATCTAAACTTGTGTATTCTTGTTCAAGAATACATCAGACCACAAATTTCCTTAGTCATTCCAAAGTAAACTGATACAAAAACCCATATGAGCACCAAGAGGCCAGACTTTACCAAGTATATTTCCCCATCATCAGCCTCTTGATGGCATTGTGAGAACAAATCAAGTACAGACCTAGCATGAGGATAAGGAGCAAAAGGTGGGACAAAAGTGGGAGGTAGCTGGCAGATTTTTAACATAAAATTAAAAGGAAAAAACAGAGGACAGCTAAGTCAAACCAACTGATTCTAGAGGAGAATGGAAAGGAGCCCTTTCCATGACATCAGTTCTAAAGCTTAAGACTGAGTGGCCTAGATAAGGCACAGATCTCAAGCGGCCTCCTGGGATGCAGTGCTACCTGTGTTCATAGCTGAAGTGGACCAAGGTAAGCAGCTTCTCTTGAATTCTGCTTCAAGGAAGAAGACAGGTGAGTGCCAAGGTCACCTCAAGGGGAATTAGCAAGATGGCCACAAACCTCCCACTGGAGACAGCTTTTCATGAAGAGTGAAAGGGCTGACCCACGCACAGTAGTAGAAAGGGGCATCATGGCTTCCAGTTGCTGCAGGGACTGGAAGTTATAGTCATGCCTGGGCAGACACGAGGTGGTACAGTGATACAGGGTCCCTAGGCTCACACAGGATACATAGAATACCCAGATGAAGAGAGCTGAAACTGTTGATCTTATGAGGTGTGAGAACATTGCAAGGTGGAGTGAGTGCAGATTCCATTGGTGATGAGGGCCGAGGCTGCTGGTGGTGAGGGCAAAGGCCATTAGTGCTCATCTTCTGTATGGGCAGGCCCTGGCCACAAAGATAGTGGTGGGCTTCTCCTTACTTTGGAAGCTGACCGGATGCACCACCACCTCATCTGTGGCGACCCTGTCCTGGAGCTCTCTCTAAGACTGCCTTTCCCTCTCTCCTATGAAGTCTTGAGAGTATTCTTGGCCAGATTTTCTGGGATGATTAGAAAGTTCTTGCTAGCAGGCTTTCCTGGAACTGAATTTATTCCTGTTACCCCCTCTACTCTCTCCTGGCCTTGGAGAATCAGCTGTCTATTTTACTTTTTGTCATTCTTGGGAGCCGAAGTGTCTATATTCGAGATGTGAAACCTGTAGATTTTTCTTCTCACCATTGTGGCACAGTGTTATTGATTCACTTTGGGGATAGCCTGCTGTTATACCCACTAAGCTTGATTTTACTCTGAAACTTCTACAGGTAGGTTGGATAGTTATGTACTATTGTCCTTGAGTAGTGTTTCTTCAAAGCAAGAACATTGCCTTATACAAGGATACTACATAGTTCTAGTGAATAGTTATCAAAATCCAGTAAATTAGGCATTGATGGCATGCCTTTAAAAGCATCTGCCTGGCAAATGCAGGGCCCTAAGTTCAAACCCCACTACTGCCAAAAAGAAAAACAAGTAAATTAAGGATGTACAAATTCTTTTTAAATTTTGCTTAATTTATAACAAACGGACCCAGTCCAGGATCACATATTGCCTTAGTGACCACATTTCTCCAGCTCAGAATTCCAGTAATTCTGTGACTTTCATAATGTCATTGAAGATTTCAGAACATACATTTTATAGCATGTCCACCAAAATAAGTTTGATGTTTTCTCAATGGATAGATCTAGTTATGCATTTCTGCTATGACTCATAGATTAGTGATGCTGAGTTCCCTTCATTGCATCCTTTTGGGTGCATAGAATTTTAATTTGCTTCATTATTAAGGTGCTCAGTCACTCCATCAAAGTGATATCCATCTTCAGTGTTATCTACAATTAGCCCATTTTAATTAATAAGCATTTTTCTTGGGAGGGGGACTTACTTTTATGTAATGGAATAAATACCTGGATGGGCTTACAACTGTAGGTTTGGCATTCAGTTCAAGGAAGAGGACTTAATTTTTGCTATCACTTGGAAAGTATGCAATAGGCTGCTTTTCAGCAAACATTGTTCTCAGCACCACTGATAACTCATGCCTCTGTCCATTACTACTATGATGGTTGCCAACTGTCATTTTCTGATTCCATCATTCCTTCTACATTAAACAATACTATACTATAAGGAAGAGCTTTATTCTTTCCCATAATAAATTTACTTATGTAAATACACTCATATTTATATATAATCAAATACTTTGAATGTATTTATTACAATGTATATGATATGTACTATGACTTTCATTATTTTGATGCTTAGATCTTATCAGTTATGGCCATAGAGCATACCATTAAACTGTTTTTGTCTGCTTTACAGATGTTCCCATTACCATTTGAGAGCTGACCTTTATGGCACAATGTGCACATTTTGTACTATCTCTGAGTCAAACTTAAAAGCACTCTTTCCTCTAGGATTCCTGTTCTCTTTTGGTTGGCAAAACTATATGTACATACTAAAACTGCTTGATGTTATTAGGCATTGCTGCTGTTCTTAGTGACTTTTAGTTACCTAACTGTAGGAAAAATCATACCTTCCCACATACCTATATTCAAGATCTATCTCTGTATAGTAAAAACTATGTATCTAGCACCACATCTAGAATTCCAGTCCCAAACAATATCCAATTCATTTTTGCATTCCCTCTTTGTACTTTAAGGAATTGTCTTCACAGATACTAAGGAACATCCCCATACCTTCAATATTTTCATGCATAGTTTCTCACTATATAACCTGTCTTCTAACCCTGCCTGTCTGGCTCCTGGCACCCACTCCACATGGCTTCTTTACTTAGAATCAAGCATGACAGTAAGCTCAAGAATATTAGGAAAGGAAAAATATAAACAGTGCTTACACTTTTCAAAATGATTGGTATTGATGCTGGTGGAGCAAAGTGGCTAGGTCTGGGGATGTAGAACTTGCCTAGCACATACAAGACTTGGGTTCTGTCCCCATCCCCGAAGGACAAAAAAGAACAGATGAATCAGAACAGCTAGGAGCCCACTTGTTCATGAGAAAAATGACAATAGGTAAAGTGCGGGTGAGAGTTACACACGTGCATAATGGGTTGGCTACTGGGAAAGGGGGCATAATGATGCTTCCTAGGGTTTGACTTGTGCAAAGGCTAATGGGGATTAGGAGAGAGATAGGAAGGAAGATAAATGACATAGAAAAGGTTTTAGATGAAGGGAAAGTCATTAAGAGGCATATTTTAGAATATTTAAGACTTCAAACATTTAATGGACGATGCCAGATAAATAGTAAATATTAACATCGTAAGTATTACATAAGGATTACATAAGTATTTAATTTCATGGAACTAAATGAGATCTCAGAAGGAAAGAATGGGGCTGGGCACTGTCCCTTAACTTTTTCACTCAAGGCACACACTCTTGAGTCACAATGCCAATTTTGGCTTTTTGATGGCTAACTGGATATAAGAGTTTCAGGGAATTTCTTGCCCTGGCTGGCTTTGAACCCAGATCCTCAATCTCAGCTTCCTTAGTAGCTAGAATTATAGTCATGACCTTAAATCCTACTCTTTTTATCTTGAATTTTATTTACTCATTAGCAAACACGTTTTTTCCCATTTATCTGATTTTTTTAAAAAATATGTTTTTCTTTTTTAAACTTTCAACACTTTGGCATCTTTAAGAAATTCTTCTACATCTTCATTTTCATACCATATACCCCTTACTTTGCTTTTCATTACATCTACCCTCCCTTTCCCCAAGCCTTTTTTCCTATTTGGGATTTCTACTTGACCCAAACTTTGCTTTATGTCTCTTTTATATTGTATTTTATTCTGTTGTTGTTGTTTTATTTTGTCTCTGCTCTTCTGGAAGCTTCTGCATAAGCATTTGTTTTTATTTTTAATGGAATCTATATTTATTACCATTAACACAATATCTGTAAACTAATTTCCCTTAGTTCTAGCATTTTAAACATTCTCAGAAAGGCAAAATCTTGCCAAGATTAGAAAAAATGCTGTGCATGGAAGTTTTTAATTTGAAAATAAAGCTAAATTCACACTTTGCATAATCTTAAGCATATGTCAAACAAACAAAAAAGCATTCATTGCTCAAACACAGCTCTGCTTACCACTCTTACAGAGTGGCAGGGATTTGGGAAAAAACTACTGCATTTTTCTGAGGTATCTTTTAGGTTCTGGTTTTGCTTATTTGTTAAAATGCAAGGTAACAGGTAACTGGTATCTGACTCTTCCTGGAAAATAAAAATGCTACAGCATGGCTTCCCCACTGACGGAGGCTGTTCAGTGATAGATACTTCTTTAACATATGTGGATTGCTACTGGAATCCACTAGGAACCTCTGATATAGTTCAGCCAATCCTGAGACACTGCATCCATAGGCTTAAAATTCCACTTTCAAATTTATAGAATTTGTGTTTGCATTATGGATTAGTCTTTCCAGGACTTCACTCTACCTACTATATTCTCACCTGTTACAATAGGTAACTGTATTTCTGTTTGTGCATTTTAAGAACATGCACCATGAAGATGCATTCCCATTTATTCTGTACAGCAAGTTTTCATTTGCTGCTGAATTAAGTGCCCATTCCTTACAGAGATAATATATTCAAGTATGGAAATACAATTATTCATAAATGTTAAATGCCAGCCTCCTGGTGTGTATATTATTTTCTGGCTAATTTTCTAATTAATGAAAAGAAGATTTGCAATTTAATACACATCTTATATTAAAAAGGTTTCAATTACCTACAATAATTTACCTAAGTCAGCCCACCAATACAAGTAATGTGTATGTGCCTTGCAAAGAAGAACTCTGTTTAGATATGAGTTACTAGGGTAATATATGGTGTCTAAAACAATATCTACTAAAATTTTTTTTTTGGGTCCGGTTGTGGGGCCTGAACTCTGGGCCTGGGCGCTGTCCCTCAGCTCTTCAGCTCAAGGCAAGCGCTCTACCACTACGAAATTTATAAAAATTTTTATAAAATTTTATAAAATTTTTATAAAAAATTTTATAAAGATTATAAAAATTTTCTACGAAAATTTTTATAAAGTGATGGACAACTCACTGTGCTAGTAAAAATAAATATCTCAAATAATCTTTGGGGAAAATATTTGTTTAGTATTTTTTGAGCTGTATCTTAGCAGCAAACCCAAAAGTAAATATGCTACTTAAGATTTACTATGTGCTTCTTTGCCCAAATGATATGAAAGTGTTTGAATAACCAGATGTCCCAATATACTATGTGCCTTAAGAAGCAGACATGCTTAGCTTTACATGGAACCCAGTAATCCTGAATATAGATAACCCCTGTTTTCATGAGCTACTGAGTGCATATTAGTTCATCTGCAGGATTTTTCTGTATACTATGACTAGATTGTACAAAAGGTCTGCTGTACTTGATAGGGGTTCTACTTAGAGAAATCTATCCAGGATAGACCTCAGATTAACCACATAACATTAGTGGTGGTTAAGCTGGAGTTATGCAGATAGACGTGAGAGTTATACCTCAAACCTTTCTTTCTTGTTTATCAAACAAACAAATGAGTATGATTTTATTCTTCCAATACCAGGAGTTGAACTCAGCCTCATGAAGATCAAAGCCAAATAAAAGGAATGTGACCAAAAAAAGAATGTTCCTTGGGGTTTCTGAGTTATTCCATATTTGGTTGTCCAAGAAGGACATTCAGGAAAATAGGAAGTTTATATGAATAACATGAATAACAATCCAATACAAGAGCAACCACACCCAGCTTCAGCTCTGTCTAGGGGTATGTTAGAGAATAGTTAGGAGGGAACAGAGCAATGTACTCTGACAAATATCAGCCTTCAAACTTACTGCAGCCTTTCGATGGCACTGGCTGTGGCTCTTGCTGACCTGGGTTAGGAAGTTAACTGCAGGAAGAGCCACAGTGACAAACCTAGTCCACAGCAGCACTGCTGCTCAGAGGGAAATTGGTGTGGAATGAAGCCTTGTGGGACTAGAGCACTGGAGGCAGCCTACTACCCAGCAGGCTTTCTCTGACTTGACAGCCTCTTACTGGGCTGGAGCCTGCCTTGATAGAAGGGAGTAAAACAGCCACTCGAATAAGGAATTCTCTCAGGGAAGTCTGACAAATGAAACCTTTTGCAAACCTTGTTTACCATCAGAAGCAGGTGCTATGGAATTGCTTCACTTTTTTCCTCATTAAGCCTGAAGAGTTTGGCATTTATTCTGTATATATTGGGCAAAGCAACATAATGAACTAGTCTTTTTACATTCAGACTCCATTGCCCTCCCTCCAAGGCCCAGAGACAACAGTTTAATCAGTAAGAATCCCCTCTGTTTTATGAAGATTAAAAAATACTTTTGAGAACAAATAGGGATTTGTCCTCTAGAAGCACTTCTACTTCTAGGAAACAACAAATGAGCTTAGCTAATTTTTCATATCCAGCAGTTTCTTAATTGTTGTTATGGGGTTTTTGTCCAGAATGCATTTAATTTGGAAGCATTCCCAAGACATGTAAAACTGAGTGCCAACGTCTTTCTTTATGCACAAATTGGATTTAATAGTGTTTAGATTGAACCCAGGCAATTTTGTTATTTCTTCTCACATAAATTCTCACTACTCATGCTGAGGAAACCTCTAGTCAAGTGACACTTATTATAGCTTTTCTCAATCAATTGAATACTATTTATTGAGTTTCTACTATGTGTGGTACACAGCAGAAATCATGTGAGAGATGCAATTGCATATCAAGTACAGTTCTGTGCAGTTCTGCAGCTTGAAGATTCATTATGAAGAGCAGGCTGGGCCATGACCTGTGAGGAAAGGACATTTTCATAGAAATTTGATGTGGAAGGGGCTTTGGTGATGTGGAAGGGGCTTTGGGGTATGCTAATTTCATGCTCTGCTTGATTTCTGTGATCCTTTCTACAGCTATCCCTGTGATAGACATCCTCCTGGGCTTGATCTCTGTTAGTGAGGACTCTTACAAATTTCCTGCATCTCTTGTCATAATTCAGAACAATTTTGATCCTTTATATTTTGTGGAAGGATAAATGCCTAGCCCATGATCTTCACACTCCAGAAAAGGAGATTAAAACACAGATATAATTATATATATGTATGTATATATCAAGTACTTACTATATACAAAAATCTATTTAGGTAGTCATGAACCACATACCATTTACATCAGTAACAGAGCGCAGGTATTATAGTTATTCTATACGATTCCTATTGCCTAGTGATAAACCATTACATGTGTGTGTTTGCTTGCGTGTGTTTGAGTGATGATGGTGTAAATAAACCTATTGCTCTGCTGATCTTTGTGTATTTGTGTGTATGTCAGTCCTGGTTCTTGAATTCAGGGAATGAGTGCCATCTCTGAGCTTTTTTGTTCAAGGCTAGTGCTCTATTACTTGATCTACAGCTCCAATTCTAGCTCTCTCTCTCTCTCTCTCTCTCTCTCTCTCTCTCTCTCTCTCTCTCTCTCTCTCTCTCTCTCTCTCTCTCTCTCTCTCTCTCTCTCTCTCTCTCTCTCTCTCTCTCTCTGTCTCTCTGTTTAATTGGAGGTTAAATGTCTCATGGATTTCTAGGCTGGCTTCAAACCTCAATCCTCACTTCTCGGTTTCCTGAGTAGCTAGGATTGCAGCCCTGAGCCACCAGTGCATGGCAGCACTGCTAATCTTATAAAGTATAGAACATAAAATATGCATGTGCACCATACATCATAAGGATGATAAATGGTGGTTACTGGTGCGTATACATATGATGCATACACACATATTCCTTTTACTTAGAAGTGTGAGTGTACAACAGTATGCTGTATTAGGCAGACAATAGGCTCATACCTCTTATTTACTAAATCACATTTTTCCCTCAGGAAGCCATGATGAATAACAAACGTATACATCTAGATATTTGTAGACATCATCTCTGATGTTTACACAGTAAAAACCTCTCTCAGAATACATTCCATCTTAAAACAGCATATGATAATATTATATATGCAAATATTTTGTCATCCTATGAACTGACAACTATTTCTACATTTAAAAACCCCCACAACTTGAAGCTGGGGTGGGAGTGGCCAGACTCCACTCAGGGACTGAAAACCAGTGTTCTTTAGTCTGGACCTAAGGCCAACATTCTCCAGCTCCAAGTCTTCAAGGATCTTTTCCCAGCACTGGGCTCCTTTACCAGCCCCATGAGAACCTTTTATCATTTAGGATTCCATATGCCTGAGCCTTTTCTGTATACATTGGGAAGAAAAATAGGACACTATAAAGCATGAGCTTAGGAAAAACCCACTCAGTTTACAAGGAAACCCCAGGGTTAGAAAAAGCCACAAAGATTACAGTGATGATCCAGAGGTGGGAGGTCATGCCTGTAATTCAAGCTACTCAGGAAGCTGAAGTCTAAGGATTGCAATTTGAGGCTATCTCAGGCAGACAAGTCAGAAAGACTCTATATTTCCAAATAACTAGCAAAAGAGGAGGAGGGGGTTGTGACTCAAGTGGTAGAGTGCGAGCTTTGAGTGAAAAAGGTAAGCATGAAGGCCTGAATTCATGCCCCAGGACTGGCAATACATATATATGTATATATGTATAAACATATATATATATATAATAAGATAGAATAGAGTATAGTAAATCGATCCAACCCTGTATCATCTATACATCAACAGTACTTTAAAATGTATATTTCTGGTTATGCCTTCTTCAGGCATGCTTCAGACGTATCTTTACCTGTCCATCCAGCATCTGGATGACATGTAAGTCTCTACCATAGTCAGTTCCTTCTCCCATTGTCCCTATCCCAGTAGATGGTACTGGCATTCATCCTTATAGACTGATCCTGAATTTTCTTCTCTCTTCTATTTACATTGAACCCAAAACACATTGGGCCCATCTCTCCATTCCCAACTCTGGCAGGCTCATCCACACCACTCTCGCTTTCTGTCTAAGTTGCTAAAGTGGTCTTCTGTGATTCTTCAGGCACATAGGAGATAAGTGAAGTAAGCCAGGAACAAAGAAACATAGGTCCCATGGTTTCCCTTATTTGCAATTACTAGTATATATCTGAGACAAGCAGAAAAGGTCAGATAAGATGATGTTAAGCAAAATGAACCCCAAGATAAGGACACAAGTGTTTTTTTTTTCTTTCTTACTATTGTTTCTAATGTATTTATAAGGTACCACGTGATTTTTTTTTTGCTTTGTATGTCCCTCCCCCTGTTTTCACTGTATTTGATGTTGGTATAATTTGGGAAGAAGAAGGGAATAAACAAATTGTTTAAATAGGGATACAGGTTGACTCATTGCAACAATGAGATGTACAATATGCCATGTTGGAAAACGAACTTTACAATTTAGGTGGGGGGATAGAAAGGGGAATGTAGTTGTGGAGATGGGAGGGAAGGGATGGTAGGGGAAAAACAAAGGAGGAGGCAACAATGCTTGATAAGAAATGTACTCATTACCTTGCTCATGTGGTTGTAACCCTTCTGTACAATATTTTCACAATAAAAACATTTAAATAAACATGATGACTCCACTTATACATTATGTTCTTTCTTTGGGGTTTCTATACATTATCTTCCTTCTGTCTACAACATTGTTGTTCTGAATTCTTCAATGACATCATTTGATCTCTGCTTAAATATCATCTCAGAGTAGCCAACCTTGGAAGTCTTTTCCTTCATCTACTTCACCACTCAAAGTAAAGCAGTTATTACCAATTTGTATGTGGGCATTTTCCAATCCACCCATCTCCCTGCTGGTAGATCAGCCAACAGGGCAGGGACCCTTTCTTTGTACAATTTCAACATCCCAATAGCTACAACTACTGGTACATCAGGGTGGTTAGGAAACATATATGAACGAATGAACAAGGTTGGACTCATATTTGAAAGTAAGGAGAAAGCACCTATTTGTTTTCCATATAGAACATCCTTCTGCATGGCATGTGCCTTTTGTTCCTGTTCAGCTCTTCTTTGACATTTTAGCACTGTCACTGAGTGGAGCTTCTGAGAAAATGACTGGGAAGTTTCAAGCCTTTTCGAGAGAATGGTATGAAACACCTTTCAGGTACAAGGTCAGTCAGTTAAGTTTGTGACAGGTTCACTGTAAGATACAATTTATATAAATCACAGAATAAGCAGAATAAATAAGATTAGTCATGGTTTTATAACTCCCATAATAAAAGCAGATCAATGCAAATATGACACGTTTTTGCATAAATCTCTGCCACAATGACCTTCATTGTATTAATGAGGTTTTCTAAAGAGTTATTTGTTACAATTTCTTATGTATCATAAAGGCTGAAACATAATTTAAAATGTGAGTAAACTAATGATATGGGTGCTTGTTTAATGCTTGCTAATTTAGTGGAAGCTTCATAGTATTAACTTCCTATTTAGCTGGCTATGGAGAAATATGTATATGTATATGTATATATACATGTGTACACACGCTACTTGCACTGGGTTATGAAGTATGGATTTAACTTTTCAGGAAAGATGAATTTTTATTAGTAAATGCCCACATCAGATAATATTTTTCCATAAATCAAAACATTTTGTTCTTTAATGTTCAAGCTCATTTTTTCCTTATAATATGAAAGCATTCAAGAGGAAGTTTCCATTAAAATGAAAAATAACATCTCATCTAGTATGCAGTGAAATGGGGTAAATTGGAAACTCTGAGAGTGAATATAATTCTTATATGAACTAATCAAGCTGTACTATGATTAGGAAATGGTGGTGAAGTCATTTAAGACCCAGGAGTCACAAGCAATTTATTACAGTAATAAATAATACCATGATGAACAAAAGACCAGCAGCAAAAATTAATTGCTCCATTTTTCTACCATGTTTACAGCAATGTCCTCTGAAAATCTCTCCTTCTCTTACCCACCCACTTTTTCAAGCACCATTCTGAGAAACAGAACGCATGTAGAAGCAGATTTCTATTTCTGAATAATGCTATACCGTATCTCCAGGGAACATATAGCAGTACCTTTAGCACAATTTAGCAACAAATAGTTTGCTGGTTAGATGGCCAGTTGCCAGGGAGTAGAGTTACCCACTTATCCTAGGTCTTTTTTTGGCTGTGCTTATTGAAGCCAGATCTGTGTGGGCTTTGACTTCTTTCCTTCTGGAGGCATACCTCTTAAGCCCAGGTGAGCCTGCTCTTAGAGCACACAGCACAAGCCAAACTTATAAGAGGACTGGATTCCCAATACCAATTCTTCACCCAAGGAGATAGGAGGCAAGTGGCAGGTTTCTCTCCATCAGTTATTCAGTAGGTGCTTGTGAGAGGCCTCCTATGGGTCTAGAAGTTCTACAGGGGAGTGAGTTACCTCTGACTACAAAGCTAACCTCACTAACATACTTCAGATGGACTTTTTTCTGTAGCTTTCCCTGGTTCCTCACTCAGTGGGAATATAAATACATGAACTCTGAAGTTCCTTCCAGGTCTGTGTGTGAGTGTGTGTGTGTGCACATGTGCATGTGTGTACATACATTCCAGGTGTGGAATCTACTGTCTCTAATCTCAGTCTCCTGAAACATTTCAAGAGACAGTCAAGACTATTTTTTCTATTCTTACATCATCATCATCATCATCATCATCATCATCATCATCATCATCATCATCATCATCATCATCACTATTTCTTCCTGCAGATGGACCCCAAGGCCTTGCCCATGATAGTTAAGAGCTCTACATTGAACTTCACCCCCTAAATAAGTGGCAGGTACTAAGCCAGGTGCTGGAGATAGAGTAGTGACAAGATAAACAGGCTCTAACTCCCACTGAGCTTACAGCCAATCAGGGAGTGGTATTATAAGTACAGGAGTATCATGAAGTGAATTATCAAAAGATATATTAGATGCTATGAAATAATAAATCAGGCAGGTTAAAACACATCTTGGGTCCGGACAGAAGTCCTAGAAGGTTCTCTTGATGAAGCATGTGTGTGTGTGTGTGTGTGTGTGTGTGTGTGTGTTCATGAATTTGCATTGCATGTCATCCTTGCATACAGACCATGCTAATCTTCTCTTCATTGTTCCAGTTTTAGCGTAGGTGCTGCCCAATACAGGACATAATAAAGTTATTTTGAAGACCTTGAAAAAAGTGGTAGGTAAAGAGAAGCAGGCAGAGCTTTATAGATGGAAGGATTAGGCCTTGAGATGACCTGGAGTAAGAATGAACATGACAGTTCCAAGGTACTAGGAAAAATCAATACTTTTCAATTCTCACAAGCATGCAGACTTTGTCTAATTTACTGTGACGTTTTAGAGAAACAGATGAAAAATAAGGAGATTGAAACTGGCATTCCTGATCTTTGTCTAGGAGGAATATTTCCAAACATCATTCCATTAGCCTCAGAAATTGCTGCTTTAGACACTCATGTTGTTGCTAATGACAGCTATTTTCCCTCTAAAAATGTCCAGTTATCACTCTATTTGCTTTTTTTTTTGTCTTGGAAGAGAATCCTCCCTTCTGTTCACATTTCCATTCCCTCCATTGCACACACTTCCATAATTGACTTTCTAAACCAGTGTCATCTCCATTTTTTTCAGGTCCCTTTCTTCCATTCTTCCTGTTACCACACCTCGGTTTGGTTATTATAATAGCTCTGTAGGCATCCACATCTCCTGTCTGTTGCTTGCTAACTCATTTTCTGCCTGAGAAAATCTGATATTCTCCATGAACTCTGTATGCTTTACTGTGGTTCTCAAGGTTACGTTCAAATTCTTATCTAAGTGTTTTCCAATTGGGGTGATATATGCATCCCTAAAGGGGACAGGAGACAGAAAATGTGTGAGATTTTTGGTTATCATAACTGGTAAGAAATCTACTGACCCCTAGCGGGTAGAAGCCAGGATGCTGCTGTAAGTGCCCCAAAACACAAAATGGCCCCACAGCGAAGGTGATCTGATGATACATGGTGTGAGTAGTGCAGACATAGCTCTTTTGCATCTATTCCTGCCCACCTCTCAGCTCACCATTTTTCTGTTTCAAGCAGTCATAGAGAACGGTGGGGTTTCACCACATGAAATTACCAATATTTGACAAATTTCAATCTTACAAATCAAGAAATTCTCCTATTTCACGTGACCCCACAAAAGATTAGGAGTTTCTTGAGTAGAATTGTGTGTTTCTTCTGCCCAAATTGTAGACCTCACTTGCTGCTTTCTCTTACACATCTTCTAAAGTTCAAACTGAACTCCACTTTCCCGGCAGCCATACTATGAGTTGCAAGCGTGACATTTGACCTTTTGTGTAGGTCTTCTGTGCTTTGCACTCTGCCATCATGCCTCTGTATGCAGCCATCTACTGAAGACAGCTGCATTCAATGAGTCCCTATGGTTCAGACATAGGGACTCATTGCCAGGTGTCTTTGCCCACTTTATCTACCCAGAGTTCAGCACAAAGCCTGGCACCTAAGAGCCATAAATTGCCGAGCAAGAAAGAAACAATCCAATTTGCCTATCCCCATGGTCAATTGCTTCCATATCTGCAAGGGGAATGCTGACAGCTGTAATATCCTGAGTCACCAAGACATGTCTTCCAATTACAGGCAAGAAAAATAGTCAATGTTTCTCAATAGCACATAAAACATTTCCTTCATAGATATAATAGAGTTTTTGGAACTGCAAATGCTGACCTAGCACTATGCAGGTGTTAAGTACAATAAAACAAACCATCTGTGTTCTGAGTTCTTGCTAACTGCCAAGGTAGCTTTTGATAAAAAACTAGAAAAACCTGGAAAAGATGCAGAGAAGCAAAGGTGACATTAGATATTTTTGTTTGGTTAGGGTTAGGACCTGAGGATGAACAAAAGCTTTCTTGCAAGTTAAGCACATGTCCTATACTGTAGCCCCTGATGGCTTTTGTTTTTGTTTTTGTTTTGGAGGGGTTGGTTAATTGGAGATAAGAGTCTCAGAGACTTTCCTGCCTGGGCTGGCTTTGAACAATGATCTTCAGATCTCAGCCTCCTGAGTAGTTAGGATTACAAGCATGAGCCACTGGTGCCTGGCACCCCTGACATTAGTTTTAAGAGAAATTCTTTTTTTTATTAATAAGTTTTTTTGTTGGGTGGTCCAGTCATGGGGCTTCAACTCTGGCCTGGGTGCTGTCCCTCAGCTCTTCAGCTCAAGGCTAGCACTCTACCACTTGAGCCACAGCACCACTTCCGGCTTTTTTCTTTTTGCTTATGTGGTGCTGAGGAATCGAACCCAGGTCCTCAGGCATGCAAGGCAAGCGCTCTACCACTGAGCCACCTTCCCAGCCCTTAATAAGTTTTTTTTCTTGTGAAAATACTATATAGAGAGGTTACAATTACATGAGCAAGGTAATGAGTACATTTCTTATCAAGCATTGTTGCCTCCTCCTTTGTTTCCCCTTACCATCCCTGCCCTCCTATCTCCCCCCACCAAAGCTGTAAAGTTTATTTTTCAACATAATGTCTTGTACATCTCATTGTTACAATGGGTCCACCTGTGTCCCTATTTAAACACTGTTTTTTCCCTTCCTCTTCCCAAATTATAACAACATCAAATACAGTGAAAACAAGGGTTATACCATGGGGGAGGGGCATACAAAGAACCAAGAAATCATCTTATAAATATGTTAGAAACAATACAAAGAAAGAAAAACCATTTGAGTCCTTAATTACAATATTTTGTAGCTATAAAGACTAACTTCTTCCAGAACAATGTTTGAAACAATTTCCAAAATGAAAACTTATTGCAATGTCAAAAGAGATGTCACTGGGACAAGTGTGGTAGTGAATTCCTCTAATCTTAGCTATTGGGTAAGTAGAAAATAGGAGGATCATGGTTCAGTTCAGCGTGGGGAATATTTAGCGAGATTTGATATTAACCAACAAGCCAGGTGTTCTGGAGGTATTCCTGTAATCTAAGGAGAAACAGGAAAATTGTAGCCTCAACCTAGTGCTGTACAAAAACACAACACTCTATCCAAATAATAATAATAACAAAATAATAATAGAAACTAAAAGTTATGGATGTGGCTCACTGGTAGTGTGCCTGCCTAGAAAACACAAGACTCTGAGTCTTAATTGGAGCAGTGCCAAATTACTTTATAAAATGAAAGCATGTGTGTTGATCTAATGCTAGACAAAGACTCTGAAGACTTTTCCAATTGACTAGCAAATAGAAGATCCTTGAGTTAACCAGTAGAAGACTATAAAAAGTTTCCAAATTGGTACATCAATCTAACAGAAAAATGGTTTATGTGAGCTTTTGTTAGGGGTTCTATTTTGGCTTTGGATTTGGTTTTGGCAGTGTTTATTTCTCTGTCCTATGATTATTTTTAATTTTTTTCACATAATAGATGAATATATTTCTGCTTTTAAACATACAACAAATGTATAATGCACACTATAGTTCCTCTATTACTACTAATCTTTCCCGAAATTATAGCTATCATCTTGCATTTCTGTGAAGATTGGCATGCATTTTTGACATATATAGTCAAAAAGGTATTTTATACTTTGGTTTTGTTTTGTAAGAAATCAAAGCCAAATTGTGTAATACATATTTTTGCTTCTTGCTTTGTTCACTCAGTGAGTTCTAGTTCTGTGTCATTACCCACAGCTACATTTATTCTTTTACAATTGAGAACTCTAGAGTATAATGGATCATCACATTTTTGTTGATGAGCAAAACATTTATTAATAACAGATTTACTTAAAACCATATGCTCAACTAAATACCCTTCCACCTTTTTTGGAAGGGTAATGATGTGTGTCCTTTGGTGAAGAGTTTTCAGTAACATTGTTTGCTGCCTGATTTCAGGGAAGGTAGAATGATGGATGATATTCTTTAATCCTGATATTTTTTTAATCACATAAGGATGATAATAATTATGGAGATGAGTCAAGAAAATAGAGAGGTTCCTGTTCTTTGAAAAGTTCAGAAAATCCTCTTTCAGTGCAAGCTGTGTGGAGGGAAATTCCATCCATGAGCCGTAGACCAAGGTGTTTCACTTTTGGCTTGTCAACCTGGGGTGAGACACAGCCTGCCCATTTCTTCTTGTGCTATTCCTCTTGGCATTTCACCAAGTACCTCAAAGAAATATGGGTCCTCTTACAGACTTAACTTGAGGGAGAAGATTATTCTTGAAACTCACATGGAGTAAAAGGATGGTAGACCACAGCACTAATTATAGTCATAAACTTCTTTCTCGCTTTTTTGGGCTAGCCCTAGAGTTTGAACTCAGGGCCCAGGCACTGCCTCTTATCTCTTTCATATGAGGCTAGCCTTTTAACAGTTGAGCAACAGCTCTACTTCTGGCTTCTGGGTGGCTAATTGGAGATAAGAGTCTGCTGGGGTTGACTTTCAACCATGATCTTCAAATCTCAATATCCTCAGTAGCTAGGATTACATGTATTAGCGATTGGGACTCAGCCTTTCTCATATTTTGATTTAATATTCAAGGAAGACATGCCCTGCATCATTGAGATAAGAAAGTAAGTGTCAGTAGCAGACATGCAAGGAGGAAATACACCATTCTGGAGCATATCATTGAGGGCCTAATTGAGGGTGCCTTCCTTAGTGTTCAACTTTGTGGCTTAATGCCAGCCTGAGGTAGTCCCTAATCTAAACATCAATTTTGTATGGTACATTCTATGAACTATTTTAAGTATTTTATATGACAATGTTGACTGTTTACAATTTCTTTGAAAATTTTCTTCAAATTGTAGGTTGGCATGCAGATGTAAGAACTATGCAAAGATGCTCATTGGTAACACTTTGTAAAGTTGTGGTGTAATAAAAGAGCCAAAGTACAGTCATGGCTACAACACACCGATCATCTTCAGTCTTCGCCCGTTTAAGTTGTACTCATTGATGTGTATGTGTTTGTTATAGTTTTAGCACCTCTGTTGTTTCATGTATTCGCCAGCACAATCAAGACACCAAAGAGCTCCCAATTTGATCATTTCAGAAATAGGCAAATGGAATGTGAAAACTCTTGGGATTAGCTTTCACATTTCCTTCATATAATTCCTTCAACCCAAGATTATGGCATGGGACAGGGATGGAGTTGTGGTGTTGGGGATTGGAGGTGGAATCAGGCAAGGGAAAGGTGTGATGAAGAGGATGCTTTGGAATGGAAAGGCAGAAGAGCTAGACCTTGCAAGCAGAGAGACTGGCTGAGCACAGAGGTGCAGGTTCACACGTGCCAAAGCAATCTAGAGTATCAAATTAACCTGCAAGTGGTGTGGGATCACAGAAGTGCAGTGCACAAGGGACACAGGGCAGAGGATGAGTTGAAGGGGGTGCAGGAAACCTTGTTGAGTTCATTAACACTTGGGCATTCTGTCTTGCAGATAATAGGATATTAAACAGAAGGGCAGATCAGCTGTTTGTTTTAGTTGTGGAAAAAAGAAACCCGAGAGAGACAGGATTGTAAGGAGTGTTAAGGAAAAAGCTATTTTACATCTGTCCATCTGAAATATGCTTCAGTTGAAAATTAAGGTTCTGGGAAGGAAGGAATCAGAAGGCACTGGGAAATAAATCAGAGATGAAAATCACGGTCGTGAACTGATTTTATGGGAAGTGAAGAGAGATGAACTATGTTTGACAAGAGAATGTCATTTGAGAAATATAAAAGGATTAAACGCTTAACTTTAAAGTAGGGGTGGGGAGTACCCAGCCTTTGGTCTGTTTAAGGCCCATGAAACCAGATAGACTCAAATTGAATAAATTGGGGAACTTTTTCTTAACAGCATAAATATCAATGCAAATTAAAATCAAATATTAAAGTGCTCTTGGCAGGAAAAGTGTTCCTTACCCCTAGTGTGAAGATTGGAGGGAGAGAAAATCTTAGAAGAAAAAGTTAAAATTGGGAATTATTAAATCTAAAGGGCAACTTGGCTCTGATCTGTACTCCGATGGAAAATTACCACATTGGAGGTGGTAATCACATCTTGCTCATTGTCCCCAGAGGAAGTGGCTCCAGTGGAAACAAAAATAATATGTCAGGTATGAGAATAATTTCTGAGTTAATGAGCATTAGAAAAGATTACTGCATTACAAATGTAAATTCTGATACAATAAAGACTGCATTTCAAATTAGTTATGGGTGAGAGAAAGTCTACAATGAAGAATGTTAGGATAATAGGAAAACTGCACAGAAAAAATAGTTTTTTAAAACCAAACGTAATAGAATTAATTGCAAAAATTTTAAAGAATTAGATGTAAATGAATTAAACATAAAAACAGAAGAAAATCTGTGAAGCCCTTTATAATCTGAAAGAGGGAAAAACTTTCCTAACTGACTCAAAATCCAAGAAAGAGTATGAAAATGATGGATTAATTTATTTACATAAAATAATAATATTGTGAAACTATTGTTTGTGAAAGATATTATAGGCCAAGAAAAAAAGACAAGGTGGTGAAATACTTGCTACTTGTATCACAGATAAAGAAGTAATTGAAAGAATGGAAAATGGGATAGAATAAACATAGTTCAGAAGCAAAGAAATGCAAATGTCTCTTAAAAACATGAAAAAAGTTTCTGCTGCTGGGCATGAGTGGCTCATGCCTGTAATCCTAGATACTCAGGAGGCTGAGATCTAAGGATCGTGGTTCAAAGCCAGCCCAGGCAGGAAAGTCCGTGAAACTCTTATCTCCAATAAACCACCAGAAAACTGGAAGTGGTGCTCAAGTGGTAGAGCTCTTACCTTGAACTGAAGAGCTGATGGATAGCACCCAGGCCCAGAGTTCAAACCCCATGTTTGACAAAAAAAAAAAGAGATTCTGTTTCATTTAGAGAGAAATCCAAATTACAAATACACTATAATAACAGTAGTACTGACTATGATTCACTCCTGTAAGTTTAGCTACTTAGGTGGCTGAAACCTGGAAAATAGCATTTCAAAGCCAGCAGGGTCAGAAAGGTTTATGAGATATCACCTCCAGTGAACTAGCAAAATGCCAGAATGGAGACATGGCTCAAGTGGTACCCACTGTGAACAAGCAAGCTGAGCCAGACAGTGAGGCCTGAGTTCAAGGCCTATTACTAACCTTCGTTGCTTCTCTATAAATCAGTAAATAAAAATTAAAATAAAACCAAATACACTGAAGTATATTTTTTCTCAAAGATTAGCAAAATTTTAGCTTTGTGACATAATCTCTTAATAAGACAAAAAGGAACAATTATTATCAAATGTTAGTGTTGGCAATGCAAAATGATATAATACAAAGCAGAAAAATTTGGAAGCATTTAATAAGTCTGTATATGCATTTAGCCTATGACCCAGGAATTCCCCTTCTAAGAAAATTGATGCCAAAGATTCACTCCTTTAAAACATACATAACGCATGCATACACATATATGCACACCCATACATATGAAAAGCTGAGTCCACTCAAAAGATTTGGTAAACCCATTAGTGATTGACTAGAAACCATGTATCCACAGAGGGCTACCTGTTTCAATTATGGAATACTTATACCATGGATACAGCTGCCCCTTAATGAAAACAACCAACAAGAATTAGAAGTCTCCTTCAGACCAACAAACAATACAACAGTAATAAATAAATAAATAAATAATAAAAATAAACTATGAAGTTAAAAAGAAATATTCCATATGAGAAAGGCAAGTTCTACAAGTGATCACAATTATAGGCTAGGTTTCTTTGAAAATACCTCAAAAAATAAATAAAATACCTAATTTAGCAGATTTTGATTTATTTTGTATAAATATAAAGCAACATAACTAGCAGTGTTTACATTATATAAAGCAACATAAAAGGTAATGTCTACATTTTATCTGTGAATGAAGATATCAAAATAAAATTTATTGAATGGTGCCGGGCGCTGGTGGCTCACCCTGTAATCCTAGCTACTCAGGAGGCTGAGATCTGAGGATCATGGTTCAAAGCCAGCTCAGGCAGGAAAAGTCCGTGAGACTCTTATCTCCAATAAACCACTCAGAAAACCAGAAGTGGCGCTGTGGCTCAAGTGGTAGAGCATTAGCCTTGAGCTGAAGAGCTGAGGGACAGCGCCCAGGCCTAGAGTTCAAGCACCACTGGCAAAAATAATAAATAAGTAAAAATAAAATGAAAATAATAATAAAATAAAAAATCATTGAAAACTGTTGAATAATAGCGCTTATTGGGGATGGGAAAATGAGAATAAGTGTGGAGTCAATCAGGTTAAAGTACTATATAATACATGTGTTAAATGCCATGGTGAAAAACCTTCAAACAATGACATATACTTAACAATGAATGACACACGGTTCTGTGTGGGGGTTTGGTTCTTAGTAAAGGAGGGAGGTGAGCAGGGAGAGTGAAGAAGAGCGAATATGTTGAAAGTACCTTATGCTTTTCTGTGAAAATAGGCCAATGAAAGTTGCTGAATTTGGTTTGGGAATGCTGTATGAATTGAGGAAAATAAAAGAGGGGATAAATATGATCAAGGTATATTGTATGCATATATGGACATGTCAAAAAATGTGGGAAAATGCCTGAAGAGTTTCAACAAATCACTTCAAGTCAAGAACTATTCCAAATGACATAATATTAAAATAGTGTATTTGTTTGTGTACTGGTAGAAGAATGCTTTGTAGGGACAGAGAAACAATTCAAACGTTCAGTTACTAATTTTCTGGTGGCAGTGTTGTGGGTTGTTTCCAGATACAGTTTTATGTGCATTTGTGGAACTGAGTAAAAAAGTAATTACGTGTTATTCTAATTATATCATTTCCACTGTTGTTAAAAACTAGAATTTTTCAGTGTAGGAGAAAGAAGATGGAAGATATTCACAAAGGAATGAAGGAAATTACATTGGAAATGTATTGATAATTTTAAAGCTACATTATAGATTCATAGAAGTTTCATTATATTCTTCTATCTACTTTCGTGTACATTTGAAATTTTCAATATCATACATTATAAAGTCAAGGGACTACCATTTAATGGAAGAGCAGAATATGTAAATATGACCCTTCCATAAAAAGGCTGAAGAAAGACTAGGATTTCTTAATACAGAATCTTTAATCAATACCTGGAAACTGCAAAATCCAAGATCAGCTAACAACAAAAACTTTAAACATTATCCAAATCTTCTGCTTAAAAAATACCATTTCTTAGCTGTCTAAGTGAAAAATGCTATTTGTGGTGCCTATCTAGCAAGACCAAGGCCCTGATCTTGAACCCCAATATTGCAAATAATTAACCATTATTGAAAAATGCTACTTACTCTGAGGACATGTATTATTACATCACAAAAAAATGATACCAAAAGGCAGCTCTTGAAGTGAACACATTTCATATATATTTATACCAGCTAATATATACTTTTAATAATTTGAAACAAATAATTTACCTTCTTTTTCCTTATATTAGATACCTAAATGGCTTCTTATTTAAGCCTCAGTTCCAGCCACTCTGACAACAAATGCTTCCAGCTAAATTAAACAAATTCATCTAAAAAAAGGGATAAAATAATAAAATAACCTTAATCTACTGTACAAACAAAACATTTCCATTTTGAATAAAGGCACTGGTTTCATAGATTTCACTATATCTTTGGTAGGCAGTTTGCTTGTGAGGTCAAACATTCTGCCTCATTAACACTGGTTGACTCTGATGTCTTTGTAGCCATCACACACACACACACACACACACACACACACACACACACACACTTTCTTTCAGTTTATTTATTGAAGGCCTTGTTATGTGTTCAGACAATATATGTACAGAAGTGAGCTCAACAGACAAGAATGTCTGCTCCCTTCTTAAGGGAGATGGAAAGGATGCTTTTAAAAAGTCAATAAAATTTGTAATAGTTCAGATGATTATGCATGAAGACAATGAGTTGTAATTTTTAAATATAGTCAATGGAATTTCATTAAGCTGATCTATATAAAGGCCTGACACTGGTGAGAAAGCCAGCCTTGAGATTGTTCTGGGGAAAGAATATACTAGGCATTGGGAGGTTTTAGGGCTTGGAGTGAGAATATTATTGGTATCTTGTGGATGAGAGAGACTAATGGGGAGGAGGGTAAATAGAAAAAGAAGGAGAATAGTAGTCCTAAAGGTCAACCAGGCAATAAAAGGCCAAATCCTGAAGAACTCTGTATACCAGTGCAAGGACTTTTGATCTAAGTAAACTTGGAAGCAGAAGGATGAATGACAGATTGTTATTATAACTTCTAGACTGTTGTGCAGACAAGCCTGGTACGAAAAGGACAGAAATGAAATTTATTTTTCTTTTTGCTACAATCCATGGGAGAAGCAGAATGGAGTTTAAAGTAGGATGTAGCATTAGAGGTGGTTCAAAATAGTAAGTTCTGAGCCAGGTGCTGGTGGCTCATGCCTGTAATCCTAATTACTCAAGAGGCTGAGACACGAGGATTGCAGTTTGAAGCCGGTCCAGGCCAGCAGAAAAATCCCTGCCAGACTCTATCTCCAATTAACTACTCAAAATTGAGCTGTGGCTCAATTGGTAGCTTTGGGTACAAAGAGGCTCAAGGACAGCACCCAGGTCCTGAGTTCAAGCCCCACAACCAGTAAAAACAACAAAATAGTAAGTTCTGAAAATATTTTGCAAGATCCTAAAATCTTTATTTACAGATATAAAAGACATAAAAGATCAGAGTCAAGCAAAGTTCTTAAGATTACAGCCTATGTGGCCAGAAGGCTGGAGTTCCCCTTGAGGTGAGAATTCCTACATATGGACCTAATTGGGGGAAGAAAATCAAGAGGCTTGTTCTGCTCAGGTTAGGAGATGACCATTGGCTATATAGAACGAGTGTTCTCCAATGAATAGGAAGTAGGATGTGAGTCTAAAATCCCACTAAAGGTCAAGGAAAAGGTCTGGGCTAAATTTATAAATATATAATGAAAGCTCTGAGTGTCATTTGTAAATCATATTTACAGAGAAGATTTAGAGTGAGGTCAGTAAAACAACTACCCTAGGATATTTTAATACTTAGGTATCAGGAAAAAGTGGTAGAATCAGCAAAGAGGAGCGTGTGTGTGTGTGTGCGCGCACGCGCACGCACGCACATGTATGCAGAAAATGAGGAAATCTTGGAAGCTCAGTAACACAAGCACTTCTGGGAGAAAAGGATGAGTTCCTGCACCAAATTCAAATGCTGCCAGTCAGTTAAGTGAACTGGCAATTCATCACCCTTGCATATGATTTCTCCACACAGTTTTGTAGACACCCTGAATGTGATTCTCCCTCAACATCCACATGGTACCCTGCTCCACCCAGCAATATTTCTGCTATGTGTGAAGGTACCATCACAACATTGGTGATTGAGGATCCTAAAGAGAGCTTTTCTTGATCCTAGACTCACCTGACAATGTCAATATCAAGTAAAAATTTGAAATAATATTCACAAAAAAAGATTCATTGTGATCTGACAAGGGACAGACTGTGAACTGGAGTTAGACTCAAGTCCTATGTGAGCAAATCTTCACACAGAGATGTGCAGTTAACAGAGCCTACTCTTATCATCCTCATGAGATACAACAGGAAGAATATGACACATTTGCAACCAGAGAGAGTGGACTCCCACATTTCCAGCATAGTTGAGCTGAGTCCAGTGGAGAGACAGCATGAGAAATATCTTGCAGGTGATAACATCAGGGAAATCAGAATAGTTCTCTCAATGAGCATCAGAAGGTATAGAAGTCATGACATGTGTGACATGGTCTCAAGCTGTCCCAGAATTAAAGTCATTTTTTGATGTAAATTAACTGTGGTATTAATTTTGTTATAAGCAACCAGATATTCAGGATTCAGGCTTCCCAAGCACAAAGCTCTTAACAATTTAGTTTAGTAGCCCTTAAAATTATTGACTAAAAATCAACTGTACTGTTACATTTCAAACATAGCACTGATGGCTGAACTCACACCACTGAATTAGAATTGAATTATCAATCAGCTTTTAATCCAAGGCTTAAGGCTTCAACTTCCTTAAGGGATTTTCCACCGATAAAAGTAAATCCCATTTAAAAAGTGCTCTTTGCTTAGGGAGTCTCAGTTCTAGAAATAAGACAATCACTAAACCTGTTCCCTCCAGGGCTCAAACTTGTAGTTACAGACGGATCTTGTAGTTGCACATAATACTCTCTTGCATAGAATTCTTACCATGGGCCAGACACCATTCCAAAAAAATTATGTATATGATCTTATTCATATAAAGGCTTCAAGAAATAGATATCTCATGTATATAAGAAAACACAGCATAAAAAACAAAGACTACTACTTGGTAAGCTCCCATGATAACTAAGTATAAAGACCAGGCATGAACCCAGACTTGAACTCTATAAAGTCCTTGCTCTCAGGTAACTTTCCCTGCTGGGAAAGTGTCTTGTATAAATTGACACTTAACTCTTAGTTTCAAAGTCTACCACCAGGTTACACAAAATCTACAGGAACTGAGAGGATATGACTTCTTATTCCTATGTGACCACTTAACTTTTTCTGTAAATGTCAAAAAAAACCTCAACCCTTTTTTATTATTTTTGACATGATTGGAATATGATCTCCAGGGCCTCATGCTTACTAGGCTGCACAATACTGCTGAGTAATACTCTAGCTCTCTTTTTAACTGGTTCATTTTAAGATAGGGTCTTATTTCTTACCCAGGTAGCACATGCCCCCATACCCAGCTTCCCACTGTAGAGACAGAATCTCGCAGATTTTCATGCTAAGGTTGTCCTGGAATGGTAATCCTTTCTTTCTCAGCCTCCAGTGTATATTGAGATGACAGGTATAAGCCACTCAACTCAGATATGGTTTGAGAAGTTGTCTCATGAGCTTCTCTGCCCAGGATGGCATCCACTTGATCCTTGTATTCTCAGACTCACTCTTTCTGAGTCATCAATGCCAAGCTAAAAAAATATGTTTGTATATACATGTATATATATGTGAAAATGCTTAACTATCACACACACACACACACACACACACACACACACACACACACACACACACACACACACACACACACCCATCTTAATAATGCTCTCCTCCACTTAACTTCTAAGCCTATATTTTTTGGACAGTCCTGAGGCTTGAACTCAGGACCTGGGCACTGTCCCCGAGCTTCTTTTGCTCAAGGACAGCACTTGAGCCACAACACTATTTCTAGCTTTTTCTGTTTATGTGGTACTGAGAAATCAAACCCAGTGCTTCATGCATGATAGACAAGCACTCTACTACTAAGCCATCTTCCCTGAGCTTACTTTTTTCTGATGCAACTATAATGCATTTATGATTTCTTTTTTTGGGGGGGGGGTCCGGTCGTGGGGCCTGAACTCTGGGCCTGGGCACTGTCCCTCAGCTCTCCAGCTCAAGGCTAGCACTCTACCACTTGAGCCACAGCGCCACTTCCAGCTTTTTTCTTATGTGGTGCTGAGGAATCAAACCCAGGGCCTCGAGCATGCAAGGCAAGTGCTCTACCACTGAGCCACCTTCCCAGCCCCATTTATGATTTCTTTCAGGATAATATTTAGGATTAGAAGAAGCTGTTATCTATACCTTCATAGCCCCAACTTCCGTATTTTTCTACTTATGTTTTCTTGAGCCCATCAATCAATGCAAGCTCATGTCATATTCACACTTGCCAGCCAAAGTTTCCAAACTGTCTCACTGAAATGAATGCAAGGGTGGGTACCTCAGGGTTTTGCAGTTTATTGGATACAGAACACCAGAACTATGGAAGTTCACAGTATTCCAGCACTTTTATCTTCAAAAAGAATGCCTCTTATTTTTGCATCCTATAATTTACCAATGGTCATTTTAGTATTAAACAGATGGTCTTCAATTATGAAATTTTAAGCTGGATGAAATTAAACACCCTGTCTTTTTGTTCTCCACAGTGTCACAGGGAAGCACTTTTGAAAAGCATCTAAGTAAATAAACAAATGATATTCTGGAATGTGCATGGTATTTGGGTCTATGTACAGTGTCTTGTTAATTTGGACCTGAGCTAGAGGAATGGCTCTTATAGGGACATGGCCCCCTTTCCCAATTAGTATGATCCACCAGTGAGGTTCTGTTTGCCAAGCCAAGCCTGACTGTGAGATACGGAAAATTCCAGCTAGAAGTCAAGATACACAAATGAATCCTGGAATCCTGAGCATACTGTACAAATATA
Source organism: Dipodomys merriami (assembly GCF_024711535.1). NCBI lineage: Eukaryota > Metazoa > Chordata > Mammalia > Rodentia > Heteromyidae > Dipodomys > Dipodomys merriami. Next base: position 13,242,505 of record NW_027203826.1, on the reverse strand, counting down.
AATTGAGAGCAACTAGAAGCTTCTTGTGGGAGATAGCAGTGGTATGAATCTGGATCTCAGAAAACAAGTCCTAATTTCTGCAGGTTTAGTGTTCATGACAATGTTCCAGGAAAATCTTGTGTATATCATTTTCTTTTTTTGTCATTTAAAATAAATTTTATTAATTTTAGTTACTTCCATAAGTAGTTGTACCACGTGGTTTCAGTGTCACATATCATTGAAATGTACATTGATCGATGTATTTTAATCCATGACATCCCTCTCATCATTCTCTCCCAAACCCATCATCCTGTCCATTTATCTAGATCCATTTTTACATATTTACATTAAATACTATGTACCTTCTTGCCAAGCACCAGTTTCTAACGCCTGCAATCCCATCTATTTAGGAGGCTGAGCTCTGAAAATCAAGGTTCAAAGTCAGCCAAGATAGATAAATGTGAAACTCTTATTTGCAATTAACCAGTAAAAACCCAGAAGTTGTGGCCCAAGTGGTATAGCACCAGCCTTGAGCAAAAATGCCAAGCAAAGGCCAAGCAAAACTTCAAGCCTTAGTATTGGCACAAAAGAAGTTCTTATTACTTCTTTTTAAATCTATTTTTATTGTAAAGATACTGTAGAGAGCAGTTACAGTTACATGAGTAGGGTAAAGAGTGCATTTCCTATTGAGCATTGTTACTTCCTTCTTTGATTTTCCCCTGCCATCACTTCCCTCCCCACCTTCCCAACTCCTCCCTCCCCAACATTGTAAAGTTCAGAGTGTCATTTTCTTATTGCTGTTTTCAGAAAATTCCAATACATTTTGAGTGCACTAAGAACTCACCTTTAAAAAAAAAGACAAATTTGGTCCTTAAATCCTTATATGTCTAGGGGATACTTTGAGTCTCTCAAACACAGCACACCCTGTCTTGCTGAACACAAACTCACACACACACACACACACACACACACACACACACACACACACACACACATTCAACTGGAACCAATGCAATAGATTTTAAAAAGAATTGCCATCCAATTCTCAGACATAATTCTAATTTCGGCAGGTTCTAGAAGATCCTCCTTTTTCAGTCTGTTTTCCAAGTATTTTTATGTGCCAGGCTGTTCCTTTTTGCTGAAGCCACTTAATTTTCATGCAAAGTACTAGTCTTGTCCCAGATAAATGTAAAGCACTAAATATATATGTACTGTTCCCAACATATTTATCAAGAGGAGGGAGGGCAGGAGAGGAAGGACATGCATAGAAAGACAACATCTGCTGCAAAGCAAACTGCCAAATTCATGGCAAGAAGCATTTGGCTGGTGCCTCCCATTTATCAAGAAACTTCTTCCTGTGCCATGTGGGCTTTCCAGCTCATCTACTCAGCACGGGAGAGAAAAATGCTGCTCACAACTCATCACGTTATCTCACAGGGTAATGTGAAAAGAAACAGTGGAGAAGCATAGCAAATTATTATTAGAGAACCTTTCTGGTAGTGGCAGGATATTCAAAGTATAGTTCACACTCACACATAGACTCGTATAAAACTTAACTCCCAAGTTGCAACTGAGTACTTATCTGGGTAAAGTGACATTTACTTATGTAATAAATGGAGTTGAAGATCACCCCAAATTACTTCCCCACTCTTGGAAATAATTCTGAAATGATAAATAATCACCCCAAATTACTTCCCCACTCTTGGAAATAATTCTGAAATGATAAATAACAGTAAGATTCAGAACACAGTCTTTGTAGTACAATGTTGGCGTAAGACAACCTAAACATAAAATAGAGCCCCAGTTTCTCTCTTCTTATCCTGAGCACTACAGGCAAAAATCAAATAGAAGCTGAAATTCCTGGCCATAATAAGGAGACAGTTTCGCCTGCAGATGGAACATACTTCAAAAGAAGCTGTCACTAAGAGTAATCAAGGAAAACTATAATTTGCAGCAACACATTAAAACTAAGCAGAAAAATCAGGAGTGATTATATGTGTAAGGTAACAAATGGAATTATGTCAGAAAAATGAGTTTGGGAGATGTGTCACAAGAGGCTCTAGAGGCAAGATGGTGTCCATAGATAAAAGTGACAAGTAGTGACCCACGCCAGTGGCTCATGCCTATAATCCTAGCTCCTCAGGAGGCTGAGACCTGAACAACCATGGTACAAAGCCAGCCTAAGCAGAAAAATCTAAGAGGCTCCATCTTTAATTAACCAACAAAAAACAGGATGAGAGTCATGGCTCAAGAGTTAGAATACTAGCCATGAGCAAGCAAGCCAAGCAAGCATAAATGCCCTGAGTTCAAGCATTGGTACCATCATGCTATGCATGAACAAGCAGAAGTATCACTAGAGAAGTATCAGTTGTGGAAGGGCAGACCACCATATCAAAATATCTCAGACACTTGAGCCTAATTGGTGATCCTGACGTCTTTTTAAAAATTATTTGTTCAGTCTCTTCATCCAGAAAACAGGAATCAATTCTCAGCCATGTTACCAGTAGTCTGCTTCAATAAGCACAGTGTGCACAAATGCTCTCAGCAGAAGCGCTTCTCCCATGCTGACTTTCTTCCTACTTCTTGGACCCCTAGATCCCCAGCACAACACAAGATTTCAATGGGGTTGAAATGGCACTGAAAAGTTACTCTATCATATAAATGAATTGTTTTCTTCTCCAGTTCTGTTAGCTGCTGAAATCTTTCCTACTGTAATTATGCCTTCCTTGAATAGAGTTAATACCAAACAAGTTTCTTACAATTGGTTAGTTTATATGAAAAAAGGAAAAAAAGAATATAACATTAACCCTGCTGACCACAGGTGACTGTACTCTGCTGTTTGCCTTAATTGCTGATCATAAGTGATACTCTTTAGTGATAACTGTTTGCTTCCTTCTGTAAAGCTTTGCCTCCTCTCATCGTCCTCCTTCTCCATTTAACCCCCAACCCCACTCCTGCCAGACTTCTGCCCTCCCTTCTGCTTCACTGATAGCATCATAGGTAGCTTTTAAATGTTAAGCCCCATGGTTCTTACTAGACACTAATCTGCCTGAGGTCTCTAGAGCACATGCTCTTCTCACATTTTTTCTGGGTGAATTGAACTCATCCTTAACTTGTGAGACTTGACATATTGAGATGATCCAAGCCCTTTATCTTCTCTGACTTACAAATGTACCCTTTTCTCAAATGCATCCAGAATATTTCCTCCAGTCATCTCGAATTTCAGATGTGTGAACCTGAGCTCACTCCACCATCTTCTGTTCTTAAACCTATTCAAATGTTTTTCTTCCTTTATGGAAAAAAAAGTCAGGACAATTTTCGATTGTTTTGTCAGTAGAATTTCAATCTACCAAAAATGACACATTCTGTGCTTCTCATTTGATGAATATCTCTTGTAGTGAGTCCCTTCTCTCTGATCCACTGCTGTTGCCTTGATTTAGAGACCATATGTCTTTATATTTCAAAACCTATAGAATAAGCATTTTTGCTTTACAGCACTTTAAAACAGTTCACTGACATTTTTTCATTGTTCACTCTCTCTCATCTATTGGAATATGAAGATACAATGGAAAGAAGGAATATCAGTATTTTTAAAGCAAGTATAAAACGTGGCAAAGTTCTTCATTTAAAAACAGGAATTGCAATAACAAACAGTGACAACAAGGAATTATGTTTATAGCTTAGGTAAGCCTATTCTTAGATCATCTGGGCAGAGACTAATGGTTGGTCAAAGCCCTTTCTTTTTCCTAGGATCACAATTAGGATATACTTCCAGTCCTCCTGGGAAATGGGTGGATCCAGCTGTCGGGGCTTCCACAAATGGAATGTGAACAGAAGTGAATGCCTAGCCAATGAGAACTTCCTGTTCTGGACATTCACCTTTCCACAATTTGACTTAAAGAATATCCTTAAAAAAAAAAACAAGTTGGAGATTATGGAACGAAACAGAAGACCTCAAATCAGAGTTCAGATTTTTTTAAAAAGGGCACTTTTTTTAACCACACATTCTAAATGTCATTTGAGCAGAAAATAATTTCTAATATATAAGCTCACTGAAAATTTGAATTAACCTTTTACCATAACTGGTATTACTCTAATCAGCATATAATTATGAACTGTTATTGTTCAGTACATTAAGTCACTCATTTGGTATATCAAATATGTCAAGGATAGAAAATTTCTAGTTTACAGAGGCCATCATCAACAATAACAATTTTGTTACTAATAAGCGAATTATCAGCCAGGTACTGATGGCTCCCACCAATAATCATAGCTATATAGAAGGCTGAGACAGGAAAATTTCAATTTGAAGCCAGCCCATGGGACTTTTATTTCCAATTAACCACTAAGAAAAATCCTGAAGTGGATGGTGTTTCAAGTGTTAGAGAGTCAGCCTTGAGCTGACTCATGCCTGAATTCAATCCCCAGTACCTGCACATACACACAAAAGTTAATTATCTCTACTATCAAATAGCATTATTCCTGAGTACCTTTCTTTATACTTTCACCAAGAGGGAACATTTTGTCTTTAATTATCCCATCATTATATGTGCCATATATTAACAAACACAAAATCTCCTAAGGCTTCAAACTTCAGTGATTAAGTCACTACTTTTACATCTTGTTAACTTTAGGAAAATTCAAAAGAGCAATACATAATAGCAGAAGGGAACGTGAATGGCTTTCTAGTTCATCTCAATACTTTTGAATCAGTAGATCTTAAACTCAGGGAAACTTTGTGAAGGAGAAACTCCAGAATCCACTATGGAAAGCTAATTGCTTGCTTTTAAAATATATTTATTCTTAGATCAGTCAGTGTCTAACTTCAATCAGATTGATGACCAGCTGACAAAATTGTTTCATCTATGGAACCCATAGACAGCAGAGAGCCTTTGAAATATGATTTTGGGTACCATACACCAAAGAAGTGTGTGTGCTTCTAAAATCATTGTCTTTTTCTTCCATTCTTTTTAATGAGCAGCTCTGACTAAGAGATTTTCTTCAACATTCTTGGCAAACAGTATTTCTCTTCTAAGTACCAAGAATAGCTATAAAGATGGGACAATCAAGAATGAAAAATATAATCAGACTCAAAAGATCCAATCCTATAGGAACTTCTCTAGAACTAAAATGAAGGAAGTTTCATTCTTGAAAAATTCTGGAAACTTCTGCATTGTCTTTGATGATTGTTATCAGCCCATGGGCTCCATTTTAAGCAAACATACTGAAGTCTAACAGACTGAGAAGATTTGGATGCCTCCAAAACTTTCTCCAAGAAACGGCTATTTTGGACTCTTTGATACAGTAAGCATTCAAAACAAATGAAAACATTCTTTGCTAAAATCTGGTGGATGACATAAATAAAAGCCCAAATCACTCCTTATTTTGCCTTCCACTGCCTTGGCTTGTAAACCAATCACAGAGTCTCACAGTTTTGTTTTATATGGGGAAATATTTATTCTTCGGCTAGAAAAATAGCTGAACTACACTTCCAATATTTGTTCTAAAACAAAAATTAGCTTGCTAGTTACCAGTGAACAGTGGTTGGAAAAAGAGATGGATGATTCAGGCAAATATAAAACTCTTTAAACTAGTTGATCATATTTCCTATCTGCACAAAATCGGAAGTTATCTTTAAAATTCAGCAGCCTAATGCAATTAGCTCATGTCTCAGCTGTAGTTACTTATTTATTCACTGTCATTTAACCTAAGCAGCTGCTTCCATAACCCAAAGTTCCCTAGTCTATGTTTTCCCAGAAGTTTATAATCTCACACAGCAATTCTGTTGTGGAGAAAAAAGTGCTTGTATAATAAACTTCCAATGGTTAAAAGAAGCAATAGTACAGGAAGAAAAACAAGAAGGGAAGATGGAATTATTGGGTGAAAATACTGGGGTTAATCAATGTAATAGCGGACAAGCTTTGTTTGGGCTAATGGTTTCATAAGTTATAGCTCACAATTGCTTGGCCTTATTACTTGAGTCTGTGGCAACCCAGAATATAATGTCAGAAGAGGTTTGTTCACCTCATGGAAGCTGAACTTAAGAGTGGAGAAGGCCAAGGTCTTCGTAAAACATTCAAGGGCACTTCCTTCTAGTTGGGCCCATCTCTTAAAAGGTGTTTATGATTTCCTAGAAACACCACGGGTTAGTAATGTATGCAGACTCAATGGGAAGAGAAATGTGTGATTATGATTATGATTTTCCTAGGAAGATAAACTTGTTCAACCCCTCTGAAAGCAGTATGGAGGTTCCTCACAAAACACATAGAACTACCCTATGATCCAGCAATCCTGGGCATTTATCCAAAAGATTACAAACCAGGATACAGTAAAGCCACCAATACAGCCATGTTCACTGCAGCAATATTCACTACAGCCAAAGTATGGAATCATCTTAGAAACCTCTGAATGATGAATGCATCAAGAAAATGAACAATGGATTTTACTCATCATTAGAATGATATTGTATCATTGGCAAAGACATGGAAAGACTGGGAAAAATTAAATGAAGGAAGTCAGGCCTAGAGAGAAAAGGTTCCATATTTTTCCTCATATGTGAAAACTTAAATTAGTTTATCAATATGCAAATAATTATGTTAGGTAGTATTCAAGTGTAAACAAATACATTAACTGAAATATGGTAGATTCAAAGGAGCATTCAACTAGTATTCTTCCTTAGAAGGACAAAGTCAAAGTTCAACAAAATAAATACCAGGAAATGTGTCCTTGAAAGGGGTGGGGTGGGATCAAGGGGAAAAGAATAGATGAAATGAGGAAAAGATGGGGAATGAGAATGTACTCAAGAATTCAATGTATATACTACAAAATAAAGACAAGTGAGGGAAGGGGTGGGTTAGAACGGATGGGTGAGAATCTTGAAAGGGGTGACATTAACCAAGATGGATTGCATTCATAAACTATGTAGACATAGAAGAAAAGGACTTGTTATGACCTAGAATTAGTGAGTTAGAATCTAGTTAGGATCTAGTTAGGTCAGTCTCTTCCATGATTATTCCAAGGTAGAATTTGTCAGCTGTTTCGTATTCCAGCTGCCACCCTCCTCTGAGGGATGGGTATGAAATGTCCGGGAGACATTTCACAGTTTCATTAGGCTTTCAGATGCTGCTGCTATGAACAGCAAGCTTCAGCCAAAGGTGAATGGTCATGAAAAAGCCATCTGATGAGAGAAATCAGATGTCACAAATCATATTAAAATGCAAAAAGAAACTTGATCCTGAAAAACTTCAGATACCCTTTCAAGCCAAACAGAACCTCCTTGGATGCTGATCCAACTTTAAAGTCTGCCAAAAGCTATTCAACTTCCTCTTGCCAGAAAACTCTTTTGCATTTAACTCAGAAGCAAAAAGGAAAGCTTTCCAAAATAATTTAACCCACAGAAAAGCAGAGCAGCAGCCTATGTTTTACTGCAGGTACTGCAAACAAGAATGGAGAAGTCTGCACATTTTTGCTTTTATCCATGTTGCTACAAATAACAACATCAACCCAGGAAAATGGTACCAAATATTTCAGCTGTTTTTCTAGCTGACTGCCATTTTTATTGCATATTATGATATGCAGTAATGATATATACATCATTGTTTCCTTCCTGTAATCAGTTTTAATAATTACTTCTATGTATTCATAGGAGGATTTGCCTTAAAGTTGACTAAAAATATGAATTAATGGATTAAAATATTCAATAACCCCTTTCTTCTTCTCCCAAGTAATATTAATATATGCAATAACATAGAAAGTAAAAGTAGTTTTGATACAAATACAATTTTACTCCCAGGACAAACCCAGAATTCATTTTAAGTAGTGTGTGTGTGTGTGTGTGTGTGTGTGTGTGTGTGTGTGTGTGTTTTGCTGGTACATAAACTCAATGCCTGAATGCTGTCCCTGAGCTCAAGGTTTATTGCTCAAGGTTAGTAACTCTACCTTTTGAGCCACTGCTCCACCTCTGGCTTTTTGGTGTTTGAGGAGGGGAAGAGGAAACACAGAAACACAGTGGGACAAAGGGTGAACTAACTCAGCAGTGATAGTCACTGGACAGCATGTTGGAAATTAACTATACAGCTTGTGGGGGGATAGTCAAGAAGGAAAATAACAGAGCAAATAAGAGAGGAGGTGACAGTACTCAAAGAGAAATGTACTCATTACTGACTTACATAACTGTAACCCCTCCGTACATTGCTTTTACAATTGAAAAAAAAAGTCTCAGGTACTGCAGTCTTCTGATTTTAGCATCCCAAATAGCTAGGATTGAAGGTAGAAGCCAATGGTGTCCAGCTTAAGTAGTTCTTAAATAGATTTTTATTTATATGTATCTGTATAATGTAATAGGTGTATCTTGATCAGCCTGGGCAGAAAACTCTGTGGACTCCATCTGAAGTTAACTAGCAAGAAGCGGGGATTGGAAGCATAGCTCAGATGGTAGAGCACCAACCATGAGTGAAAAAAGCTGGATGAAAGGCCCATTAACGCAGGACAGTAACTTATTATAGACAAGGCCACAATGGAGGCTGCCACAGTAGGGGATTCCTCAGGATTCTTAATACCTAGGTCTCTTCACCCATACCCTCTCTGTGCTCATATATGGAAGGAGCATCTTTAGATGTGAGACTTTTAATCCACGGGACATGCATGTTGAAGGACAACAAAGGAGCAAGTGGAATGTTCTTCTTTCCAGATACACACAGGAAGATGCTCTGGCCTTGAGCTTGGCAGGCTAAATGTTGGAGGCCTCAGAGAGAGAGTGACAGGAAACAAGAGGTATGGGGCTGACAAAAGGCCACCCTCCTAGTCATTTTTTTCCATTGTTCCCAATTAAATTTCCAACGCAAGAAAATCAAGTGGAAAAGCACAGGAGAAAAGCCACAGGAAGGAGAACAAAAATGTCAGAGACAAAAGGGCAAGCTGGAAAATGAGACAGATATACAGTTGCATTGCTCAGATGGAAAACTGTGCTCTGAATGCTGCCAACTTGACATGGTGCCTATCTCCTGCCCATGTCAAAACTTCTGTGGCAGATGGCAAGGTGCAAATGACCCAAAAATGTCAATCCTTTGTTTTTTCTTCTTATAGTAAGGAAAAGCCACACAAAACAGGAAAATACAAAAGCAAAAAAAAAGCCAAAAGCAAATCGAAGAGCCCTTACTCTGCAGCAAGGTATGCTGGTAACCTTGAAGCTGTAAATCCATCCACAGAACATGGCTTCTGCTCCATAGAGCAGATGAAGGCAGAAAAGTCCATGATAGTCCATCTCCAATTAAGCAGCAAAAGAATCTCCTTAACTTGTCCAATGGTTGCTTGTGGGGAGATGTAACATGCATTTATAAAAGATGCGTGAGTTTGTAGTGGACAGGGCACATAAGTCTCTCTCACTTAGGAGAGTTCACCCTTCTCAGAAGTAACCATTGTTACTTGATTTTGATGAGTTATATGAGTAAGGTAATGAGTATGTTTTCTATCAAGCGTTGTTACCTCCTCCACTGTTTATTCCCTACCATCCCCACTATCCCAAATCCTCCCTCCCCCCACAAGTTGTAAAGTTCATTTTCAACATAGTGTCATGTATATCTCATTGTTACAATGCATCAACCTGTATCCTTATTTCAGCATTTTGTTATTTCCCTCCCCTCCCCAAATTAGAAAAATGTATATGCAAGATGCAGGACAACAAATACAGTGAAAACAGGGGTTATGCCATGGGGGAAGCATGTGAAAAAGAAGCAAAACAAATCACATAGTACATTTTATATACATTAAAAACAATAGCAAGCAAGAAAAAAAACAGCTGTGTTCCTATCTTGGGGTTCATTTCACTTCACATCTTCTTATCTGGTCATATACACATAGTTTTTGACCTTTTCTGCTTGTCCTAGACTTATACTAGTTATTGCAAATAAGGGAAATCATGGTGTCTATGTTTCTTTGGGCCTAGCTTGCTTCACTTAATATATAACCATCTAATCTTCGATAAGGAAGCTAAAAAAATAGAATGAAAGAAAGCCTTTTCAGTAAAGGGTGCTGGCAAAATTGGTTAAACATCTGTAGAAAACTAAAGCTAGATCCTTAGATACCGCCTTGCACCAGAATGAACTCCAAATGGATCAAAGACCTTAGAGTCAAAGCAGATACCCTGAAAACATTACAGGAAGGAATAGGAGAAATGTTAGGTCTCGTTGGCACAGGCTGAAATTTTCTTAATAGAGACGCAGAAAAACAACAAATCAAAGAAAGGTTGGACAAATGGGATTGTATGAAATTGCAAAGTTTCTGCATGGCAAAGGACATAGCTAGCAAGATCAATAGAAAGCCCACAGATTGAGAGAAGATCTTCACTAGCCATATAATGGACAAGGGTCTCATATCTAAAATATACATAGAACTCTAAAAAAAATCTTCCAACAACAAATCCTCAAAGAAACAACCACCCCATCAACAAGTGGGTTAAAGACTTAAAGAGAAATGTCTCTGAAGTCATTACTGACTTACATAACTGTAACTCCTATGTACATCACCACAAAAAGTGCTCAACTTCTCTATCCATAAAGAAATATAAATCAAAACAACATTGAGATACCACCTCACCCCAGTTAGAATAGCTATAATCAAGAACTCCAATAACAACAGATTCTGGAGGGGATGTGGCCAAAAGGGAACAGTAGCATTGCTGGTGAGGGTGTAAACTTGTTCAACTGCTTTGGAAAGTAGTATGGAGGTTCCTCAAAGGACTGCACATAGAGCTCCCCTATGACCCAGCAATCCCACTTTTGGGCATTTACCCAAATGATCATAAATAAGGCTATACCAAAGCTACCAGCACAGCCATGTTTATTGCAGTATTATTTACCATAGCTAAGATATGGAACCAACCCAGATGCCCCTCAGTAGATGAATGGATCAAGAAAATGTGGTGTATATATATATATATATATATATATATATATATATATATATATATATATATATAATTCTAATATATATATAACTCTATGCCTCCATCAGAAAGACTGACACTGCCCTATTTGTTAGGAAATGGAAAGAACTTGGATGTCATCTTTGTTTTTTGAGATACATATAAATTTGTGTTGTCTCTTTTTCTTGTGCCAGTCCTAGGGCTTACACTGTACTAAGATTTTTCTTTTGCTCAATTCTAGCACTCTACCACTTGAGCCACAGCATCACTTCTGGCTTTTTCTGAGTAGTTTTTTGGTGAAAGAGTCTCAGGGACTTTTCTGCCTGGGTTGGCTTCAAACCACGATCCTCAGATCTCAGCTTCCCAAGTAGCTAGGATCACCGTTATAAACCCCCAATGCCTGTCTGTCTCCCTTTTCATGCAAACAAAACAACCTAAAATTGTGGTGAACATTTCTTCCATTTAAGATTTTGAGGGTATTGTGCTCTCCTTTATTCATTCAACAAATATATATGTGTGTGTATAAGTGTATATATCTAGATATTTTTTATTTGGTAGAGGAAAATATAAGACAAACCAATATACAGTAAATTAATTTGATGTCAGGTTGTAATAGGTATTATTTTTAAAAGAAAAATAAGGCACGGGAGAGAATGACAGTAGTCATGATGGAAGGGAGGAGACTTGCTTTATCTGAGGATATTTCTCGTGTAGGGTATCTGTTTGGACTAAAAAACATGTACAAAAGTTCTACCAAAGGTCACCAGGGCAGGCACAGAGTCAGCAGACAGAGTGCTGGGAAATGAGGTCATAGAAGTAGTAGGCCAGATGACATAGACCCTGGTATCTTGTGGGTAAAACTTGTAGTCATTCTGCATGAGATGAAAAGCAACCTGCCCATCTATTACAGAGGAGCCTAGCAAGTGAACAAGTTGGAATCAACACTCTGCCTACTATGCTGATAACACACATAGGACTAAGAAAGAAAACCATGGTAGACTACTGCCAAGATCAAAGAAAGCGGCACACTGTCTTCTTGTTCTAGCTCTCAGATTAGATAGAAGTAACATTCTCATGATCTGCTGAAGGCCACATTTTTTTGCATTTTTATACTTTCTGTGGGTAATTTCTTTTATAATTTTTCCATTCATTATTGATTGAGGCTATTTTATGTGTTGTTTCTTTTTTATGATTTTAAAATTAGTTTTGGTAAGTGTGCAAAGGGATTTCGATTTAATATGTCATGTGAACACAATGTATCTTGACCAATTCCCATCTCTCACAACCCAGCCCATCTCCTCTCTTTACCTGGCTCCATTTTCACATACATATTGGATATTATGATTGTATTCACTTTCTTCTCTTTCATTAGTTTATGCTCTTTCCCTTCACTTTACCCCACCCCAAATACATGTTTCTTGGTATTCATTTTGTTAAACTGTGAACTGTAAGTTGGTTATTCAAAGAAGTTATACCATTGGAATCCTGACCTGCATATACCTTACGTTTGTTAATATGTTTGTGCATATATGCACTGTAATGTTTACACATATGTGTGTAAATTAGATATCCATATATGATAGAACACATGCATCTGCAGATTATTTTACTGTTTACACCGGTTCCCAAGTGACAGTACTGTCTAGTGTTTCTAAGAACAAGAAGTTTTTGAGGGGCCTTACAGAGAAACTACATGTCCTGAATGAATTTCATTCAGACATGAGGTAGCGAACTGTTGGCTATCAGTTCAATGTTTGTTGAATCAATAATATATATTTCATACAAATGGAAACATATAAATATAAATAAAGCTATATATTGGTGGGCTTAAGAATGTGCTGAGATCAGAAGCTTACAGGAACTTAATCCTATGTTTCCTAAAGGAGGAATGGTTTACCATTCACAAATCCAGCATTCTAATAAGTTTAGAGAACTCTATTGCTGCAAACAATGAGACTCAGCTTACTTTTAGTTAGCTTTTTCTTCTTTAAGACAAAAAGCATAAAATTCAAGTTATGTTTAGGTTTACTTTCTTTTTGTAGTGCTCATGTTTGAACTCAGAATTTTGTGATTGTTAGACATGTGTTCGACTACTTGAGTTACTCCACCAGGCCCTTTTGATGTTGGTCATTTTTGAGATATGGTCTCACATTATGCCCTGGCCATTCTGGCTTCTTGTGTTTCTGGGATAGCAAGCATAGGACACTGCACCCAATCATTAGGTGACATGGAGTCTCTTGAACTGTTATGCCTAGGTTGGTCTTGAACAATCTCACCAGTCTCTGCCTCTCAAGTAGCTAGAATTATAGGCTTGAGCCACTATGTTTGGTTATGCTCCACTTTTAAGTGGAAAAAAAACCAAATCAAACCAAACCAAACCAAACCAAAACAACAACAACAAACAAAACCCTGCTCTGTTAACACAGTAACACAATGGATCCTTTACAAAAATGTAACTACCAACTCCCAACTTTAGTAGAGTACCTGACAGCTTTCCCTCTCCAAAATGTATTTTTGTGTCATATTCCAATTTCCAATGGTCAAAACCCCACCTTCTCTCTGCATGCCTGAAATAGGCATGGAAACTGGTGGATCACTCTCAGGACCACGATCTCAAACAAGTCATTGTGTATATAAAATGGTCCCATTGACATTAAAATTACATTCTCAAGGCTTTCTCCTTTTACCCTTCAGATATTTTAATGACAGTCACTGTGCTTCCAAACATGGTATAGCCATGCCATACTTTTGGCTCTGTTAAGAAATCCATTCACAATTTCCAATTTCCCCATGTGCTAGTCATAAATGTTTAACTGTTACAATCATTTTCTGGCAAGCGCTCCATCAGTGACTGTTTTAATATGTAAGTATTCTCTTGGCCCTCGTCTTTAAGGATTCACTTTTTTAATATTAAAAACATCTTTATAACGAAATCATGTTAATTATTAAACATAGTAGCTCAAGTGCACAGACAGAAAAGGCTTAATCTGGAAGACAAAGAAAATAAAATAAAACTGAGACACTCAGTCTCCAAATGCATGCTAATTATAAAGAGATTTGATGTTTATTGACCTTAGTTTTTAGAAGAGGTTATCTTGGGAAGATGAGTATAAGCTCAGATGCCATTTACTTCAAGTCTTCAAGCTTATGATTGTCTTAATATTCAATTTTTGAAAGAAAAATATGCTTGATAGATTGGATCATCAGGTAGTTACCTGATTTTCCACTCAGCACCATGTGGCCAAATATTTCTATTACATTTATTAACTATTCTAAAAACATTCTGGTAATGAAGCTAGACATACAAAAATCAAGAGAAGCTTCCCTTGGATTAGGAAGACCAACTATCATAAAAATAGGGCACTAATTTACCAAATCATGTATTTTGGACCCCTTTTTTAAAAGGTTATGCACAGCCTTCTAATAGTCACTTGACCTTGTGGCATGTCCTAAGCATCCTGATGAAGCGGAAATGGACAATCTCCCCTATTGTGGCACTGATTCAAATTTCTGTGCTTACAGTGACCACAGCTAGGACATAGAATAGTGCTGGCACAAGACACACATGAGTAAATTCAATTAATTGGATGGCATGGTATTATATTTGTTTATCCTATTCATGTATCTCCATAATGCCTAGCAAGTGACTAGCAAATGCAGGATATCACACCCAATATTAGAGATAAATTCTAGCTTTGCCTCAAACAAGATGTTGGGTCATTTTCTAGATTTTTTTTCTAGCAATTTTAACCCATCATTCCAACAGAGTAATGAACACTATATGAGTTCTGGAACACTTCATTCAATTCTAACTCTTATTACAATTAGTAAGAGGGGAAAGTCCTGCTGTTCTGACACTAATTAGTCAGAGTCAGTGTAGATCATACAGCATAAGGGCAAGTCCAAAATGAGGTTCTCGAATCATCTGTACTTCTGTGTTGCTCTCCACCCATTGTTAGATCCCATGACTTTCCTGTACCAGGAGTCAATATTCTCTAGAATAACTCAAATGACTCAAGAAAGTATCATAGTTGGTTTTATCCTACAGGATAGAATTTAAGAAAAGGCAAATAGAAGAGTTATGCAGGACGGTGTAACAGAAGGTTGCAGGCTCTTTCCAGGCCCACCATTACACCTTTGTGCTCATTCACCACACAGAGTCCTCATAGGGTCTGATGGAGGCTCATTACATACATACACACATATCAAATAAATGACCATTGATGAGTGAATCAAAGTGTCAACCCTCTCTTCTTTCCTAGAGTAGGTGGTAAAAGGTGAGGCTGACAAAGCCCAACACTTTAACCTAATGCTTAGTCTTTCTGGAAACCATATACTGAAACTATGTGTAGGCTAACTTGAGTCACTCCTTTAGCAGAAACACAATACACAGGTTGCAGGAACAAGGACTCAAGACATCCCAAGATCTTTAGGATGTTGTTTCAGGAATCAGGGATCAAGACCAAAGATTTTATTTTGCTTTACACCACAAAGAGGATTAGAGTTGTATAGCTTTGTGCCCACTTGAGAGCAAATAACCATTGAGGAACTCATACATGAGAAGATCCTCACCAGGCTTTCCTCAGAGATGGCAAAGAGGAACACTGGAGATAATCTCTTTGCATGGTCTTCCCAGTGACCAAAACCTGAAGCAGTTAAGATTTTAGGATACAGGAAATAGCTCAGAAAATTAATACCCTGTGATTGACCCATCCTCATCATTGCTCTTCCTGTCTCCTCTCTGGAAAAGTGCAGTTTACACACAGCTATGTAAACACTATGTGTCAGTTTCATAACTAGTCTTGGTGCTTACTAACATTAACCCACTTTAATCAGTCCACCCTTTGAGGTGGGACTTGCACAAGATCATCCACTCAATGACTGGCAGAGCTGAGATTCAAATCTGTACAAGCTCTGAACTTGTTAACACAACAGTATTGCTATCCCGATGGAGTATGAACTTAGCTTTATTTCAAAATTGCACTCCTTTCTCCTTCCACTACTTTATACTTTAGTGGGTTTACATTTTATTCATTCCCTCGGCTGCAAAATAGAAATTATCAGCATTCTGAAGCACTCAGATATTTTTAGGCATACTTGATAATAACAAGAAACTTTTAAGGGAAACTTTTAACAGATATTTAGAAAATGCGCTTGATAAAAGCACTGGCTCTCCACTTAGGTATGCAAATGTACAATGGGTGACTAAAAGCAGTGAAAAGAATCTGTTTCTTTTACCTCTGTCAACTATGTGTATTTACATCTTCCTACTTTGCTCTGAGCCAGCCTCAGTTGTAGTTACCTTGGATTCCAGAGATGACAGGAATAATCATAATCACATTTAGGTTAAAGAACAGAGATCACTCCCAAGCAACAGCAAAAACGACTTCTCTATAGCTACTTATAAAACAAGAACTGAGATAAGGACTGTTCAGACTATTGGTTTGGCCAAGGTTTATTATTTGCTCTGTCATGATCATATCCAAACTTTTGTTTTTTTGTTCTCCTCCCCCGACCCCCCCTTCCTTCCTTCCTTCCCTCCCTTCCTACCTTCGTTCCTTCCTTTCCTCCCTCCCTCCCTCCCTCCCTCCCTTTTTCTTTCTTTCTTTTTTTTTTTTTTGTTTGTGAGGCTTGAATTCAGGGCCTGTCCTGAGTTCACTGTCCCTGACCTCTTTTCACTCAAGGCTAGCTCTCTACCACTTTGAGATCTGAGGATTGTGGTTTAAAGCTAGCCAGATAATGTAAGGCTCTTTTTTAGGGGGGGGTTATTCATTCATTTTTTAAATTTTTTATTGTGAAAATGCCGTACAGAGGGGTTACAATTACATGGGCAAGATAATGAGTACATTTCTTATCTAGCATTGTAGCCTCCTCCTTTGTTTCCCCTTCCCACCCTTCCCCCTCCCCGCTTCCCCTCAACCCCCTCCAACACCCACCTCCCCGCCCGGCCAAAGTTGTAAAGTTCGTTTTTTCAACATTATGACTTATACATCTCATTGTTGCAATGTGTCTACCTGTATCCCTATTTAAACAGTTTTTTTTTGCCCTTCCCCTCCACAAATTATACCAACATCATATACAGTGAAAGCAGGAGTTATACCATGGAGGAGGGACATACAGCAACAAAGAAATCATCTTATAAATGTGTTAGAAACAATTGCAAGAAAGAAAAAACATTTGAATACTTATCTTGGGGCTCATTCCCCTAACATCAAATTATCTGACCTTTTCTGCTTGTCTCAGACATATACTAGTTATTGCAAATAAGGGAAACCATGGGGCCTATGTTTCTTTGGGCCTGGCTTACTTCACTTAATATACTTAATATAATTTTTTCCAAGTCTTTCCATTTCCTAACAAATGGGGCAATGTCATTCTTTCTGATGGAGGCATAGAATTCCATTGTGTATATATACCACATTTTTTGATCCATTCATCTACTGAGGGGCATCTGGGTTGGTTCCATATTTTAGCCATGGTAAATAGTGCTGCAATAATGCTGCTGGTAGATTTAGTGTGGTCTTGTTTGTGATCATTTGAGTAAATGCCCAAAAGTGGGATTGCTAGGTCATAGACTCTTATCTCCAATTAACTACTAGAAAACTGGAAGTAAAGCTGTGACTCAGTCTTCTGACTAGCTGGGATTACAGGCCCCCAGAACCCAGCTTCTCTATAAAACTTCAGTTCCCTTGAACTTTGAGGGGATGATCTTTGGACAGGAGTCTTCAAAGATAAACAAAAGAATATGGTAGATATGAACATGAAACTAAGATGTGGACAGAGAGGAAAGGGAAAAGTCATCTCCATAGTCAGAACTAACATAACTGGACTCAGGGACATACCTTCTGCTGAAGGCTTTGGAATGTCCTGATTGCTCATAATAAAATTTTATTTAACTTAGGTCAGCCTGAGTATGTTTCAGTGTCTTGTACACACACAAAATATCCCTGGATAAGTGTATAATAACATAACTTTATAATGTTAACGAAACCCAAAGCTTTAATATACCTACATTTTGAAGGATATTAAGAAAAATGAATTACTTCCAAATTTCTTACTTCACAATGGGACATTCAAAGTTTATTGAAATCCCATAGATCGTTCAATGATATTTTCCCTTTGATCATCAAAGGCATCAAAAAGGGCAAAAATCAATGGAAAGCCATTTAGGGCCACTAAGCACAAAGCATCTCTGAATCTTCAGAAATTCCTAGGACATTCCCCAAATCCATACCTTGTGTTAACCCAAAATTAGTCCTCAACTAAGCAAACTAACATAACCTTCAAGATTTCTTTGAATTTTCTTGAAAATTTTACTGTTTTTAAAACTATGAGAATAACTTTAGAAGGCATAGCTGGGTTCTTAAGTTTCTGTGATTGTTTTTGACATCCTCTTTTAAATGATACCTAATTTCCTACTTTCAGAATTCTACTCCTAATCTATTTAGGAATCTGTTTACAGTATTCACAGCAAAGTTTCTCTCTATGACATAACACCCTTCTCTGTCAATTCCCTTAGCTGCAATTATCTACAAACTTATACACACTTACAAATTTGATTTGTTTACGTTTATGATTTATAGAATCATAATTAGGATTTGAGTGGAGGGCAAAGATCTTATCCTTGGTGGCCTGGATCCTTATCACCTGACAGAGCCCCAAACAGAATAAGAACTTGATCAATTCAGAGCAACTCATTCTCTCACAGAGCAAAATGCAGAATAACTCCAATAGAAGCAATGGTTATAAATGCTCATGTAGAATTTATGGAGGAAGCAGGTGGGAAAAGGGAAGAGGGGTTTTGCTTAACAGGGCCAGAGACAGAAGCTGGCATCACTGCCATCCTCAGAAATGGCTTCCCAGTAACCTTGGCCAGTGGCATCCAGTCAGAGAGGAGGAAAGCTGATTGGCTCAGATGCCTATTTTACCATTCCAAGATTTCAAATAATTCCCTTGAAAACCTGGGTACAAGTGAATTAATAATGGACTGGTTTCTTTAAGGTACTGAAAATTAAATATTTCATACAGATAGATTCCACTGATTTTATCATTATATAATCTTTTTCTTCCTTTCTGTCTTCTTCATTTAGTGTGGTGACTTAAACATATGTCTAGGACAAGCAGAAAAAGTCAAAAGCTATGTACATATGATCATATATGATGGAGCTAAATGACATGAACCCCGAGATAGGGACACAAGAGGGTTTATCTTTGTTGCTGTTGTTTTTAATGTATCACGTAATTTTTTTGTTTCTTTTGTATGTTCTTCCCCCATGGTATAACCCCTGTTTACACTGTATTTGATTCCGGTGCCCTGCATCTTGTTTATAAATTTTTCTAATTTGGGTAGGGGAAGGAAAATATCAAAATGGTGAAACAAGGATACAGATTGACACAATGTAACAATGAGATGTACAAGATACTATATTGAAAACAAACTTTTCAACTTTGGGGGGTGGAGGGACGATATGGGGAGGTGGGAAAGAAGGGATGATAGAGGAAAAACAAAGGAGGAGATAACAATGCTCCATAGGAAATGTATTCATTACCTTACTCATGTTACTGTAACCCCTCTGTACAGTATTTTTACAATAAAAACAGTAAAAGTGATTCTGATTAATAAGAAAAGCCCTGATTATCTTTAGACTGTTGTACAAAGGTGTATCAATTTAACATGCCAATCTATGTAAAATGCATTTTGATAGGGTCACCCTTCCATTATTTCCCCTCTCCCATCTATTCCAACCACATATGTTCCCTGGGGTTTCTAGCTCATTTTTATGTATATACATTGTATCCACGAATCCTCTTTGTTTGTCTCTTATCCCCCATGTCTCTCCACTCCCAATTTCTAATCTCTCTCCCCTAAGGCAAACCATGTCTCAACTCCCTTTGACCCAGGCTTTTTAAATAAAAAAATTAATACGATTTCAAAAACTGAAAAAGTATATGAATCATAAGTGTACAATTCATTTTGTGTGTGTGTGCAAACTGAGCACAATCTTGTAATTAGCACCCAGCACAGAGAATCAAATATTGCTGGTTCTCCAAAGACTATGTGTGGCTGATTTATAACTTGTATTACTAGAAGACGGGAGATGAAGAGAATATTCAGGGATGAATAATAGTGAAAAACATTGCATCTGTGAATGAAGATAGCAAAATAAAACGCACTGAAAGCTGCGGAATAACAGGAGGCATGGGAAAGGGCAAGTGAAGTAAGCCAGGGGCTAAGCTTGATGAAAGCATCTCATTACAGCACTGTATATGATTATGAAGTGTCATGATGCAACCTCTCTGAACAATTAACATACACTTAAAAAGGAATGACAAAAGCTGGGCACTGGTGAGCACAGGTTGCTTCCTGTAACCCTATCTACTCAGGAGGCTGAGAACTGAGGATCCTGGTTTGAAGTCAGCCCAGGCAAGAAAGCTTGTGAGAGTGTTTGTTTGTTTTTGTTTTTTATTTTTTTGTCAGTCGTGGGGCTTGAACTCTGGGCTTGGGCACTGTCCCTGAGCTCTTCAGCTCAAGGAGAACACTCTACCACTTGAGCTACAGCACCACTTCTGGTTTTCTGGTGGTTTATTGGAGATAAGAGTCTCACCTTGGAAGTGGCTCAAGTGGTAGTGCGCTAGCCTTGAGCTGAAGAGCTGAGGGACAGCGCCCAGGCCCAGAGTTCAGGCCCCATGACTGACAAATAAAAAAGGCTCACTGACTTTCCTGCCAGGCTGGCTTTGAACCATGATCCACAGATCTCAACCTCCTGAGTACCTAGATTACGGGCGTGAGCCACAATCTTCTGGCATTCATGAGATTCTTATCTCCAAATAACTACCCAAAACACCAGAAGTGTGGTTGTGGCTCAAGTGGTGGAGTGCTAGCTAGCCTTGGGCAAGAAAGCTCAGGGACAGTGTTCAGGACCTGACTTTAACCCTCAATACAGGCATACCCTGCCCCCCAGCCCCCAAATGACAGGAGTATGAAACAGACAGGTCAAAATACTTTACATGTGTGAAAATGGAGCAATGACACTTTTTGAGATGATTTGGGAAGGGAGAGATGATGGAGAGAGAGGGGAATGAGTCTAATCAAAGTTCATTGGTGCAGATGTGGACATGTCAAAATGAAGCCCTGTTTTCATTGATGGCAATGAAAACAGCCCTATTTGAGGCTTTATCATAACCTTAATTTCTGTTTTCAAGCAGAAGCAAATGACCCCATCAGCTGGATCTGTGCATTTTTATCTATACATGGTTAGAGAGAGAGGAGTATACTCACTACAGGGCTGACATGGTAGAATATGGCAGATATTCTACAAATTTCTTTTGTTTTGCCTTATCTAACAATTCCCCCCTATAAAAATGTGGACAAGCTGTTCACAAAAATAAATAAGAAAGTGAGCATTGTAAGCAGACACCATAATGTTGAGAGTCAAGCGTTGGAATGTTTTCAGGTGGGCTGTGTCCAGGGCATCTTTGGATGGTGGCTGAGACCATGGAGTCCTCTGCACGCTAGTGAGGTAGAGTTGGGTATCTAAGCCATCAGTAAGAGATGGCAAGCAGATATTTCCTTCTTGCCTGAGCTGAACTATGACAAGTTTTGGAGATAGTTGTAAATAGCGGAGATAAATTATAAATACTCAAGACTAAAATGTGTCACATTAATTTCTGTGTATCTGTGTAAGGAATACAGAAATAATGTAGCTGGTTGAGGACTTCCCTATTGAGATGTAACTGATTCTTTAGCTCTGGCAGAGGATCAGTTATGAAGAGTGGCCAAGAATGACTGTCAGCTCTCCTGGGCCCCAGGGAGGCCTGAGTCCTTCTTTTCCTTGAATAACCAACCGTGTCAGACAGAAAAGGTGTCTGTCTGACTCCTTTTTTTTTTCTTCAAAGCTCTCTGTTTCTCTTTCTTACTGTTTCATTGTCCTCATTTTTCTTTTGTTGTTGTTATTTGGTTGGAGTTATGAGGCAGGCTCTGTCTTTGTGCCCCAGGTTGACCTGGAATTCACAGTCCTCCTGTCTTGTCAGGAATGCAGGGATTCAAGTGGTTTGCTACCATGCCTGACAAGAAAATATAAATTCTTGTCTACTTCAAGTGTAAATGGAAAAGCGATGTTAACTCTAATTCAAAAGGTAGCCTCGATATGTAACAAAGAAATTCAAGTAAGACATGCTTGGTAAACCTAATCTCTTTCTTCAAAACAGGTTCCTTTTCTGCTTGCTGAACAAACACATGGGAATTAAAGGATATTCATGATGTTCATAATGAAAAGTGACATCATTTAGGGCTGATCACAGCTGAGTTCTAACCTTTTCTTCATCTGCACATGTGATTCTGCACAACTGGACTAGCTGGATCAAGTCCGTTATCTGTGTGGTCTCCATGAGTCCATGGAGACAGAGGAAGAAATAAAGTGGCAACAATTTATTGAGGAAAAGAAAAGCAGGGCACTTCTAGGAGGGGTCCCAAGAGAAAGTATCACCAGGGTTGCATCGTGCAGGGGGTAACGAAGTGTCTCTAGGAGAGAGCTACATAATTCTTGAGGTCACTGGACAGTCCCAGACCCAATCAGAGGCTCCATACACCTGCATGAGCTTTCCATACATCCACTAACCCTTCAAACTGGGTACCTATGCTGGGCTCCAACTGACCTGTTCTTGTGCAAGTCTTCCAGGGACAATGGGCTGTGAGATGCCCAAGGCCATGGGCAGACTTGTACACCTCACCCTAGGCTATGGTGATAAGATATCTAAGGCCCTCTATCTGGGGCTTCTCAAGATCATAGTGAAAGATATAGAACCTCTAATGGAAGCAGGATGTGAAGAAATATGCCATGTTTTCCTACCCAAGCTCCCTCAGCTCCCTCTCTCTCCCTCTCTCTCCCTCCCTCCCTCTCTCCCTCCCTTCCCCCCCTCTCTCTGTGTATGTGTGTGTGAGTACACTAGTCCTTGGGTTTGGACTCAGGGCCTAAGCATTCTCTCTGAGATTTTTTAGTCAAGGCTAACAATATCACTTGAACCATAGATCCACTCCTTGCTTTTTTCTTTTGGAGATGGTGGTGGTAGTGGTTATAGTTTATTGGAGATAAGAGTCTCTTGGACTTTCCTGCCTAGGCTAGCTTTGAATCATGATGCTCAGATCTCAGCCTTCTGAGTAGCTAGAATTACAGGCATGGGCCCTCGATGTCTGGTTCTGCTTTGATTTGCTTGAACAAAAAAATAATTTATTTAGCATTTGTTGAAAGCATGAATTTATTTTTAAAGGACTGTTATTTGAGAAAAAGCACAGGATTTCATGGTATTTGCAAACTCTGTGTAGACAAGGGAAACACAGGTGAATACCTGCAATCCCTGGTGTGGCTTCATAGCTAATTAGATGGTGCTATAATTCTTCCAAAGCCTTGTGTGTTAAATGCTGGGACCTCGGCTTGGCACTGTTGGGAGGTAGTGGCACCTCAGGAGGGGGTTCTAGGAGAGGGTCTTTTTATCACTAACCCTTCTCTGTGTGACCTTGAATGGGAAAGTGAGACCTCGGCCCTCTCTCTTCCTCTCTGTCACTCCACCTAAAGGTGAAAATTTCCTTCTGCCACAGGCTCCATCAATAAAAGCTACCTCACCACATTCCCAAAGCAACAGGGCCAATCCGTCATGAACCTTCAAGACTGGGCCAAAGTAGAGCTTTCCTCTTTACAAGTTGATTATCTCAGGAATTTGCTCAAGTAATGGAAAGCTGATGGACACAAATGGCCAAGTAGAACAGCTGTTTCCCCTAGAAAGAGGAACTGTCTCACATAGCTGTCATAGGAGAAGCCTTCCTTCATCCTCGCTTTGCTTGCTTTTATCTGTTCTTCAACAGCTGTCTGGACCAGTTGCTCAACAGCTAACAACAGCTTTCTTTCCTAAACATGCAGTCATCCCCATTTACCTGTATGGCTGTGCGATGGAGACTGGACCACTTGTGTTCAGGCCTGTCATGAACACTTCCCCTGCATGCTGTTTCAGGGCTAATCACAGTTGGTTTCTAACCTTTTTTTCGTGTACATCTGCACATGTGATTCTGAAAAACTACACTATTTGGATCAAGTCCTTTATCTCTGTGGTCTTCAAGAATGAGTCCATATGAACCTATTAACCAGTCAGAGTCCATCCAAAACATTCAGACCTATTGGATTAAAGCAAGCATTGGAAAAAGTGAGGAGTAAGGAGATAATCTTTACTTTTTACCCAAGAGAGATTTTTTTATCTACTTCTTCAGGCACTTATATGTGTTTCATTATATTTTGGTTTCACTATTAAAACCAAAATAAACTCAGTAAATGAAATAAATGAGGGAGTTCTTCCAAGATCTTTTGTAGTACAAGCAATGAATCTAAATACAGCAAATTGCCGAGTTCAGACACCAACTTTCTTTAGAGAGAGATGCTTTCCCTTGCAAGGTAGAGTTCCAACAAAGGGGCTAATGCAAGGTTGTAGGCTTAAGGGGGTCTGAGTACTTCAGAGGCAATAAGTCCTTAGAGGTCCAGGATGGAAAGTGGAAAGATAATCCACTGCTGAACTGCTAAATTCCAAGTGTAAGATGGGAGGTTCAAGATGATGTACAAACACCAATAGGAGCCAAGGAATGCTAATGAGTAAGGAATCCTGACACAAAGAAATGATAAGGAAGGGAGAGGCGGCTGTATATTAGCACAGACAGAAATAGCTAAGTGGAAAAAAAATATGCCTAAAGGAGATTTTGTTATTGTTGGGTCCATATTTACAAGAAGCCAGTTAAACCTGCAGGGGAAATTAGCAACACAAACCAATTCCCTTGCCATCTTCTCCAAATAATTTCAATCCTATTCAATATCTTGGTCATCCAGTTAATTTGTTTATTCTAGGTCTTGTATCTATAACAATGATTTCACAATCAATATCATTAGGCGAACTCATCAAGCACTTCTATGACATTTTCTACAGTACCTGGGTGGAGCTGCTCTTTTGTCTGCTCACCCTAGGACCAGGATACAACTCAGGGCAGGTCACCCCTATCTATCCATGAGGCTGCCCCAGCACAGGAGCAGGTGAACCAAGCTCCTGTTTGCAAATCTCCACCTTTGTCTTCCTTTCCTCTGTCTGTAATTCCATCTCAAAGACCACAGAAAAGTAAGGGAGACAAACTCATTATATTCTGTGTGATTTATAATTTTATATGCTTCAACTCTAGACACTATCTTTAGAAACAAACTCAGTCAATCCATAACTCAATTCCCCTTCCTAATAGTCCATAGTTCACCCTGTTAATGAAATCACTCATATCTTTATTATATGTGCTTTGGATTTTCAGGGCTGAGGGAAAGTCATTTGCATATTCTCTTCTATATCTTCCCATTAATCCCACCAATGTGGCTACAAGTTATCACCTAGGTTAGCACTGCAGCCATTAGTGATTTCTATACATCACCTTCATGCTTCTTAATCATGTATACGTGCAAACATTGGTGCACAGTCATCCTGACTCTCTGGTTCTACCTTCATAGTCAAAAGATCACTCTATCCCTCGAACGTACAGGCAACTGTGAGAATATACTACACTGGGCTTCTGTTGCATTTTTTGTTGTTATTAAGTAGTTGTACAAAGGGGTTACTATTCTGTAAGTCAGATTATGAGTACAATGGTTCTTGGTTAATGTAACCTCTTCCTTCATCCTCCTCTCCCATTTCTACCCTCAAATGACATAGTTTATTTATTTATTTTTGCATAATGCACATGGATATAATGACTACATTGGCTTACCTTTTCTCCCTCTATATTGGATTTTAAAACATGTTGTTGGATGGGCTTCGGATAATGAGCTCTGTTATGGGGCTCATCTCACATAGTTGTGTGTATGTATGTGTGTGACAGAGACAGAGAGACAGAAGTAGACATACATGACAAAATAATATTTCATATATATAATACGTAGGAGATGACCCTAATGGAGGGTGGAGGCAGCTGAGAAAAGGCACTTCCTTATACACTACCTGTCCCAATTATATGCCACCTGTCCCAATTGTCCTGTCCTTCAGGAGCACTAGCCCCAAACTGTCCAGACTTGCTAAACAAGTTATGTGCTGAAAGTTCCTGCTGACCCCGGCCATATAAATCCTGCTATAGACTCTGTGCGACCTCTCTGATCCTGACCAGGGAGTTTGCCAGGGGGCATATCCCAATAAACTTTCCTCCCTTCACCTTTCCCTCCTCCTGTGTGCTCTCTCCTCGCCTAAAACCTTACACCTATCACTTATTGCCTACATACTAATACATGCAATGTATATCCTACTCAGGTATATCAGTATAAAACAGATCTATATAATATGGATATATGTATATTCAGATAAGATATATTTATACCTCACATTGAGGTATCTATATATCTAATCTAAGCTAATGTGAAAGCTACTCACCATTATGATGCTTTAGAAGGTGAAGCATGTGGTTGGCACTGAGATCCTGAGGGGCCTGCCCACATGAATGAGTAGTGCTTTAATAAAAGGCCCCAAGGGACTGCTCGCCTCTCCTAGCATGTGAGGACCCCACTTAGGTAGCATACAGTCCTCAACACACATCAAACGTGCTGGGGCTTTGATCTTAGACTTCCAGCACCAAGTACCTAGTGTAAGGGATTTTGTTAAAACAGACTCAACAGACTGAAAGAAGACACCCCTATGTCTTGTGATGTAGAAGTTACGAGAACATCTTCAGTCACTTGTCTTGTCTTACTTGCTTCAAATGCCAGTCTTTGGGTGGGAAGTATAAAACAGAAAAACAATTCATGGCAGTGTAAGTACTTTTTTCCTTTGCATCATCTCCTGCTTTGATTTTTATTTTATCTCCATGGCCCTAATTTAAATCCTTTACATTTTATACCTTTTTAATTTATCTTCCTGACATGGTCTCTGACTCAATTAAGCATCCTATTTTATCCAAATGTTTTAATGAAATCCTCACGATGATCCAATGGAGGTGAGAATCACTACTTTCATTTCTCTGATAAGAGAGCTGAGAGCTTTTGAAAAGTGCTGTCCAAAAATCACGCAGCTAATGAGAAGGTAACATAAAAATATCATTCCCAGTCTGAGCAAGTTAAAACCCTCTTTCTCATTCAGATATCTCCCACTTGCATAGCTGTTTCAGGGGGTTTGGCTAGAATGGGAACATAAGGTATGAATTATAGTGGTATCATGAGCTATGGGTTAGACTGTTTGCCCTGAAGGGGTTGCTGTGTTAAAAAGATTGCTCTTCAGGTGGTAACATGATTGAGGTACTTCTTGTAGATACCTGAGTTAGTTCTCACAAGAACTGGCTGAAAAGCTTTCATGCTTCCTCCCTGGTGGTCTGAGCCTCATGTGTGCCTCTCCAGTGTGTGTGTGTGGGGGGGGTATGATATGATAGATCTTCCTCAGAGCAGAGCTGATGCCTATGTCATGAATGCCTCCTTTCTTTATACAAAGTTAGCCTGCCTCAGGTGTTTTGTTACCACAACAAATAACAGGAAGCTAAAAAAAGTGGTTTGGGGAAAGGGGAATAAGGGAAAAGAAACAGCATGAACTAGTTGAGATTTTTGAGACTGGGTTACTGAAGGCTTCTGTCCCTTTCCACCAAGTGCTGGTCAAGTCCTGACTCTCCTCAGTAGCTTGCAAGGCTGTCTGATGGGGTAGTTTAAGGAAGAGGACTCCTCAGTCCCTCAGCCTCTGCTCCTACCTTACACACTCCCTAACTAGCCGCAGCCATGTGTCCTTCAGAAAGCACTTCTGCACGCTCTATCTCAGGACAATGGAGATAATTAATTTAACATTTTCTCTTTAAAAGTAAGGATGACAATTATTAATGTTTCAAACACATAGCATGCTGCTTAAGATCTGCGAAATATCATTTGACAACATTTGCAAGCAATCATGTAAGATAGATTTTATTTGCATTCCCTTTACAATTTTTAATAAAACAAATCATAATCAGAAGCCAGGGCTTTGGCAGGACTGCATTATTTGGTATAATGCCCAGCAAGCCCTGACAGGCTTCTGATTCTAATGAGGTCAAGGAGAATGTTTTCCAGGGAGAGTTAGTAAAGTTTATTTTCTCCTGGAACCAGAAAACCTGCTCCTATCCTCGGAATGAGACACTTGACTGATTTCTTCTCATTCTGGATGGATTTTAGTGAAAATCGAATCTGTAGATTCATTCCTCCCACAATCAAATATTTTGTTGTGTTTTTTTGTTGTTTCAACCCGGTGATCTTTTACAGTGTCCTCACTAAACATATGGATTAGCTTGAGTTATCTCTGAGAAAATCCTCAGATCTACCAGGAAGAATAGTTTAAACCAGGTGTCAGGGGCTCATACCTGTAGTCCTAGCTATTTGGGAGGCTGAGATTTGAAAATGTGGTTCAAATCTATCCCAGGCAGTTAAATCCTAGAGACTCTTATCTCTAAATAGTTAGCAAAAAGTCACAAGTAGAGATGTGGTTCAAGTGGCAAAGAGGCAGCCTTGAGTAAAAGTACTAAGTGAGGTCTGAGTTCAAG
This sequence comes from Dipodomys merriami, assembly GCF_024711535.1. Lineage (NCBI taxonomy): Eukaryota > Metazoa > Chordata > Mammalia > Rodentia > Heteromyidae > Dipodomys > Dipodomys merriami. The sequence goes on along the minus strand of NW_027203826.1, from coordinate 13,214,057 downwards.
CCCCAGCACACATACACCATATGCACATACACACATGTGCACACACACATGCATGCACACACACACACACACACACACA